>NC_086445.1:484884223-485571723 GCF_028390025.1 Pseudophryne corroboree | reverse complement strand
GTACAATTCAAGTACACAGTCTGGCACCTGATTCCTAGAAGAGGGGGTGAGAGCCCCCCCCCCTCCCTCATCCAGGCAGTGGGGCCTCTTCTAATTTTATATATATATATATATATATATAATCATCAGAGCTAGATTCAGATAAATAAAACAATGATGAACACTAGGGGTTATTCTAAGTTGTTAGCCAACCAAAAAGGTAACATGTGCAGAGAGAGTTATATTTGGGTGGCGTGTGTTCAAACTGAAATCTAAATTGCTGTGTAAAAAATCAGGCAGTACAGACGGTGTAATGGTAAGCATTACTGTCTCACCGCACTGAGGTCATGGGTTTGATTCTCACCATGGCTCTACCTGTGCGGAGTTTGTATATTCTCCCCGTGCTTGCGTGGGTTTCCTCCAGGTACTCCGGTTTCCTCCCACAATCCAAAAATACACTGGTAGGTCAATTGGATCCCAACACAAATTAACCCTAGTTTGAATGTGTGCTCGTGTACATGTGGTAGGGAATATAGATTGTGAGCTCCACTGGAGCAGGGACCGATGTGAATAGGCAAATAGACTCTGTAAAGCACTGCAGAATATGTGTGCGCTATATAAATAACTGGTAATAAATAATAATAATAATAATAATGAAGCAACCAATTTTTACCCTGCACAGAAACAATAACCCCCCCAAACCTTACTCTCTCTGCACATGTTACATCTGCCTCACCTGCACTGCAACATGGTTTTGCCCAATTGCTAATTTTTTTGTTTGCTAACAACTCTGAATAACCCCCACTCTTTTTTAAAGTGCTGACTCTTAATCCTAGCCTTCACTTTATTTAGGATAAATTCTCATCATGTCACTTTTAGGTGTCTGCTTCTTTTCTTTGATGTAAACCCTTGTGTTTTTGCTGTGCACCTGGGCCATTTGTTACATGGAGGTTGTGGCTATCTATTTGAAGATGATTTTATATATAAAAGGTGCAGCCTGTTTTCAGGTTCATGTCAGGAATACAGGGAAGATAGGAGATTATAGGGCTACAAAAGAAGTGCAGGAACATTTCTGATAGATATAAGATAATACAGAGAAGAGGCAATCTAATTCACTATAGAAGGAAATATAAATCTTCCGGTGACTAAATCATGAATCGGTGCTATTGTCTTATGTAGAGTCTGCTAGCCTTCAGACAATTTCATGGCAAACTACAGTAAGAGCAGAAATTGGATAAGGAACCAGAGGTGCAGAGACTAGTCACATGAAGGGTTATGAAGAATAATAGATAGATACACAGTTCAGCACAGGATGTCCGGCTGTGGTTCACTGCATACATACTGTGTGATGCATCCATATTGTGCACAGCCATAGCCCATCTGGTTATCGCAAGATTGCTATCATTGCAGTTCTGAAGGTTGAACAGGAAAGGTGAAAAATAATTAATTAACTCTCAAAAATGTGCTACTTTTGGGTAAAATGGTTACAGTATATCAGTGATTCTCTCCTAGGGGTATATTTACTAAGCTCCCGAATTAATTCGAATCCATTTGTGTTGCATTTTTTTTCTCTAAGTGGCACCTCGGTAATTTACTAAACATTAAACTTGGCAGTGTTTGGGGCATTCATATTTATTTCTCGGCCATCTAGACAAATACGAATGAATAGACCATCGGTCAAAAACGCCTGTTATTTAATAGAACTCGGAAATTTACTAAGAATTTGTATTCTCAATCACTGCCAAAAATAGCCAAACACTGCCAGGATAGCATAGAATTCGTAAAAAAATTGAGCTTTTAAATAGACCTGCTTTTTGCTGGCATGTTTAGATAGTCATGCACGGATCAGTGAGATTCGTGCATGCTTATCTGTGGGTAAGGGTCTGAATGGGTTAAAAATGTAAAATAAAAAATTATTTTTATGTAGGTCCCTGCAGCCGTGGCATTACCCCCCCCCCCCCAACTAGTCACCCCTGGCCAGGGTTCCCTGGAGGAGTGGGGACCCCTTAAATCAAGAGGTCCCCCCCTCCAGGCGCCCATGGGCCAGGGGTGAAGCCTGAGGCTGTCCCCAGCACTCCTGGGCGGTAGGTGCTGGGATGATAGCCATAAGTGTGGTAAAAAATAGATATTTTTTTTTGTGGAACTACAAGTCCCAGTAAGCCTCCTCCACTTGCTGGTACTTGGAGAACGACAAATACCAGCATGCAGGAAAATAATGGGCCCACTGGTACCTGTAGTTCCACAACAAAAAAAATACCCAAGTAAAAACACAACACACCGTGACAGTAACAATTTATTAAAACACACTTACACACTCACACATACAGTACTTACCTACATCCCACGCTGGCCATTCACGTCCACTTGTCCATGTAGAATCCAATAGGGGTACATGTAGAAATGAAACATACTTTCAACCAATCCAGTGAAGCTCGGTCCTCTTCTTTCCTGAAGTAATCCACAGGGTTAAAAAAAATGCAAAAAACCCTGTCCAACGCACTAAAGGTGTTCCATGTTTACACATGGAACCCCTTTCCCCGAATGCGGGGACCCCCGTGACTGCTGTCACTAAAGATTCTGACAGCCAATCAGGGAGCGCCACGTCATGGTGCTCTCCTGATTGGCTGTGCGCTACTAGTCTGTCAATCAGGAGGAGCGCACCGGCTAGAATCAGGTTTAGCGGCGCTCCATTGTAGCCTATGATGGTAACTTTGCGGTCTGCGGCTAACCGCGAGGTTAATTGGGGTCACTCTTGTGGGTGACCCCAATTAACTTCACGGTTGGCATGCGTAAGAGGAAACAGATATAAGGAATATTGGCAATGAAGATAATATATAACAACATTTTAGTATTACTAAAACTACATAAACTAGCTGACATTAGCTTTGGGTCTCAATTCTTAATTTATTTGGATAAAATAGGATTCTGAGCCATCATGCCTCAGATATACTACAAGCTCACAGGATTTAAACTATTAAACTCTTCGCTCTTGTGATTAATGTCCTCCAGGTTAAATCAGATATTTGATCTTTATGAAAACTGCTACCTACTGCTCTACCATGCTGCTCATGATGATGTGATGCCTGCACTCTGTGATCCTGGAAGTTCACAGTTAGCTGCACATGATATACTCCAAGACCAGACCAATATCTTATACTGTTACAGAAGCAGTTCTCGTTAAAGCTGCACTACCACAAAAGACTGGGTTTTGTGATTAATTGTTCCATTTACATCCCCTTTCTACAACCATTTAAAAACAATAGCAAACACAGTACGGATGGTTAGCATTACTGCCTCACAGCACTGGGGTCATGGGTTCAATTCCCACCATGGCCCTAACTGTGCGGAGTTTGTATATTCTCCCTGTACTTGCGTGGGTTTCCTCCGGATACTCCGGTTTCCTCCCACAATCCAAAAATATACTGGTAGGTTAATTGGCTTCCAACAAAAAAATGAACCCTAGTGTGAATGTGTTTGTGTGTACATGTGATAGGGATATAGATTGTAAGCTCCACAGGGGCAGGGACTGATGTGAATGGTCAAAATATTCTCTGTAAAGCGCTGCGGAATATGTGGGCGCTATATAAATACCTGGTAATAAATAAATAATAAATAAATAAATAAATAATAATAATAATAATAATAATAATAATAATATACCATTTCTGCATTATAGAACAAGCAGAGTTCCAGGAAAAAGGTGAGTCCCTAGGACAAGTACATTTTTTCAGTAGGTGACAGTTATCTTGAGAATAGTGCCTAAGATTGTGAACTTTCTAAGAAGGGTATTTGTATCACTGGAAACAATGTGCTCTTAAATACTTAGGTATTTATATGAATACATTTGATCTTAATATTAATAATTTTTTTTTTTTTAAAGGATCATGCAACTTGGCTGTCATTTATTATGGTATGGGACAGCTACCATGAACATTATGAGTGTCATCAGTGCCACAGGGAGGGATGTGTGACTGTGTCATGGCCTAGTGCATAGGACCCAGGGGTGCAATTGTTGCTGCCCCATGGTTCCTGTATCTGGCTAGCATGGTGCCTGCAACAGTACTCCGCAGCCAGTAGCCCCCTGCAGCTCTACAATTTCTACTGCCCGGACGCTCTCCTGCCAGCGACCCCATACCAAAACACAATGTTACCTGTTCAAGGGCCAGTGGCAGCACAGAATGCTGATGAGCCTAGATTCGACAATGAGTCTCATGTTGGGTTGAGTAAATTTGTGTTCAAAGTGCAGGTACAATTAAAAATGGCGAGCGTCTATTCACCGCTGTTCTACAGCAGAATGGTGAGTGACAGGAGCCTCCCAACTGCTACACCACCACCACAGGACACTGCAGCCCGCTGGTGGGACAGCGGGACAGTCTCCAAAAATGAGGACTGTCATGCGAAAACGGGACAGTTGGGAGGTATGACAATAGGGAGTACACAGAAGGGACAATGGCCCCTTAAATGACTCAACCTTTGAGTGTCCACAGTGGTGTAAGTAAACAGTAGAAAACTATGTCTAACATCAATACATTACCTATAGTGTAACAGATAACATAACACAAGTACATATATTACAATATTAAGGCTGATTGAAACACAGTATGGGGGTGAGCAGGGGCATGCTATGAAGAATGCACAGACAAACTGAATGTATAGAGATATGGGGATAACAAGTACATATCTGACGTGGGAAATGGGGTATAACTATATTAATTGTAACAGACTTCTCATTTTCTCACAAAACTACCGTGTACAAAAATGTTTACATTCCTTTATTGGATGGGCAAGACTGATATATTCATCACACATTGTACCTGATTACGTTATTCATTGTACCTGACTATGAAGTCCTTGTGTTAGATCATATACTGCTTGATGACCAATTGCGACTGAGAAGCTAACAGCAATAAAATCCCTCATTTTATGTAGTTGAAAACAAATGGCTATGAGTAAAGAATTCTTTAATCAGATTTACTACCCGGAGCTTAATCTTGCAACCACCTCTAACACTAGGGTCCGGATGTAATGACGCCCGAATAAGGCGGCCATGCAGGATGCCGGCCAAACTTGGGTGTTTTTTAAAGGGGCAATCACTTATAAGGCAAAACCATGCTTTTTAATTTATTGCCCCTTTAAAAAAAGGTCTGAGTTCGGCCAGCATCCCGCACGGCCACCGAACTCGGGCGTCATTATATCCGGCCCTATATATTTAACATTTTGGAGACCTACACAAGAACGTTTTTACAGTAATATTTAATGATTACAAATTAATAATTATTGTGTCTTAAACAAGGGAGTGGGTGAATTTAGATAATATTCATTTTTTATAACATCTTATGTGTATGAGCATTCCACATTTATTGGTGATAGCTGACTATTTCACCAGCAGTGTCTAATATATGTTCATATAAGACCCTAGATCATGGGTAGGTAAAAATTTCTATGGCAACTGGTAAAGCTTGTTCTGCCAGTATTTGGGGTATCACAATAAGGTGAAAGTACTGTACAATAGATTATGCTTCCATCATTCTCTGTCAATGCATTGCTGAATGGGATGGCTAATTGTCTGCATCATTGCCATTAATGTATATTGCTAAAGATTGGTTTTATTTTATAGATGTTCTTTCTCTGTTTCCCTTGGATGAATTTTCGTTAACAATATGATGGTTTTTATTAATGCATACATTAAAATGAGGCTGTTGTGAACACACTGACAAATATTTTTCCTTTTCTTACTGCTGTGTGAACTGAAAGGTTTGTGTAAGCGTTTCTTGACAATGGAACAGTGCAGACTACCTTTTAGGTCTGGTCAAACATTTCCCAGCTTTACAATGAAATAATCATCTCTTTTGTTGATTATTTCTACATGCTTGGTGGTTTGAGTGCATATCAGTATTCTGTGTGCCATGGGTGCTATTTCTTCACCACTGCACACAACTCCTATATGTATCTCACTCATCAACTAGCAATGCTTCACTTATTATTTTTGTTTAAGTGTTAAAGCAAGTGGTGAGGAGGAGGGTAATAATGATGATGTTAATGAATGACAAGTTTTCTGGTCTTTTTTGGACACTCTAGAATCGGAATGTAGTCAGGATCCCTGCGCCAGCATGTTGATGGTCAGAATCTCAGCAGCAGAATCCCGACGCTTAAAATCCGGACTGATCCCGTCAGTAAATATAGGGGTTAGGGTTTGGTGTAGGATTAGGATAAGGCACTAGGCGCTGTTAGGGCTAGGCTGAGACATATGCCTAGGGGCAGCACATCTTGGGGGGGGTCGCACTAGGACTCATGTTTTATTAATATCAGTCTACAATTACCAGTAACTACAAAATATTTCTACTCTAATGTACTATACACCATCTTCAGTTGAGTTCGAATGAGTAGGACATTGGCAGATTGCCCTGTAAGCTATTCTGAAATGTCACAGCTCATGTCTTGTTTTATTATTAGGTTATATTATACTAAACTACCGACTGCCAAAATGAGGGCTTATATTCAAACAATGAAGATAATATAATTGGATGGCAGTGGTAGCCATTATTATTGTGCCTAGGGCGCACTAACCCTTAAATCCACCCGTGGATGTCGTACCTAACCCCTAGAATTATACAGCAATGCATTGACCCCGGTCCCAGTCATGCATTGACCCCAGCCCCAGTTGCTCATCCACTAATCTGTTATGGTATGAACCTGAGCATAAACAAGCTTGAGGACCACTTCTCTGTGCTGTTAAAGATATAGTCATATAAAGTAGAGATGAGCGGGTTCGGTTTCTCTGAATCCGAACCCGCCAGAACTTCATGTTTTTTTTCACGGGTCCGAGCGACTCGGATCTTCCCGCCTTGCTCGGTTAACCCGAGCGCGCCCGAACGTCATCATGACGCTGTCGGATTCTCGCGAGGCTCGGATTCTATCGCGAGACTCGGATTCTATATAAGGAGCCGCGCGTCGCCGCCATTTTCACACGTGCATTGAGATTGATAGGGAGAGGACGTGGCTGGCGTCCTCTCCATTTAGATTATAAGAGACTGAGAGAGATTTACTGGAGCTGACTAGGAGGAGTACTGTTACTGTAGAAGTGTAGAGACTGAGTGGAGAGAGTTTACTAGTGAGGACAGTGCAGTTTACTTTATAATCCGTTCTCTGCCTGAAAAAAGCGATACACAGCACACAGTGACTCAGTCACATACCATATCTGTGTGCACTGCTCAGGCTCAGGCCAGTGTGCTGCATCATCTATTATCTATATATAATATTATATATATCTGTCTGACTGCTCAGCTCACACAGCTTATAATTGTGGGGGAGACTGGGGAGCACTACTGCAGTGCCAGTTATAGGTTATAGCAGGAGCCAGGAGTACATAATATATTATATAGTGAGTGACCACCAGACACACAGTGCAGTTTATTTAATATATCCGTTCTCTGCCTGAAAAAAGCGATACACACAGTGACTCAGTCAGTCACATACCATATCTGTGTGCACTGCTCAGGCTCAGGCCAGTGTGCTGCATCATCTATATATATTATATATCTGTCTGACTGCTCAGCTCACACAGCTTATAATTGTGGGGGAGACTGGGGAGCACTACTGCAGTGCCAGTTATAGGTTATAGCAGGAGCCAGGAGTACATAATATTATATTAAAATTAAACAGTGCACACTTTTGCTGCAGGAGTGCCACTGCCAGTGTGACTAGTGACCAGTGACCTGACCACCAGTATATATAATATTAGTAGTATACTATCTCTTTATCAACCAGTCTATATTAGCAGCAGACACAGTACAGTGCGGTAGTTCACGGCTGTGGCTACCTCTGTGTCGGCACTCGGCAGCCCGTCCATAATTGTATATACCACCTAACCGTGGTTTTTTTTTCTTTCTTTATACATACATACTAGTTACGAGTATACTATCTCTTTATCAACCAGTCTATATATTAGCAGCAGACACAGTACAGTGCGGTAGTTCACGGCTGTGGCTACCTCTGTGTCGGCACTCGGCAGCCCGTCCATAATTGTATATACCACCTAACCGTGGTTTTTTTTTCTTTCTTTATACATACATACTAGTTACGAGTATACTATCTCTTTATCAACCAGTCTATATATTAGCAGCAGACACAGTACAGTGCGGTAGTTCACGGCTGTGGCTACCTCTGTGTCGGCACTCGGCAGCCCGTCCATAATTGTATATACCACCTAACCGTGGTTTTTTTTTCTTTCTTTATACATACATACTAGTTACGAGTATACTATCTCTTTATCAACCAGTCTATATATTAGCAGCAGACACAGTACAGTGCGGTAGTTCACGGCTGTGGCTACCTCTGTGTCGGCACTCGGCAGCCCGTCCATAATTGTATATACCACCTAACCGTGGTTTTTTTTTCTTTCTTTATACATACATACTAGTTACGAGTATACTATCTCTTTATCAACCAGTCTATATATTAGCAGCAGACACAGTACAGTGCGGTAGTTCATGGCTGTGGCTACCTCTGTGTCGGCACTCGGCAGCCCGTCCATAATTGTATATACCACCTAACCGTGGTTTTTTTTTCTTTCTTTATACATACATACTAGTTACGAGTATACTATCTCTTTATCAACCAGTCTATATATTAGCAGCAGACACAGTACAGTGCGGTAGTTCACGGCTGTGGCTACCTCTGTGTCGGCACTCGGCAGCCCGTCCATAATTGTATATACCACCTAACCGTGGTTTTTTTTTCTTTCTTTATACATACATACTAGTTACGAGTATACTATCTCTTTATCAACCAGTCTATATATTAGCAGCAGACACAGTACAGTGCGGTAGTTCACGGCTGTGGCTACCTCTGTGTCGGCACTCGGCAGCCCGTCCATAATTGTATATACCACCTAACCGTGGTTTTTTTTTCTTTCTTTATACATACATACTAGTAACGAGTATACTATCTCTTTATCAACCAGTCTATATATTAGCAGCAGACACAGTACAGTGCGGTAGTTCACGGCTGTGGCTACCTCTGTGTCGGCACTCGGCAGCCCGTCCATAATTGTATATACCACCTAACCGTGGTTTTTTTTTCTTTCTTTATACATACATACTAGTTACGAGTATACTATCTCTTTATCAACCAGTCTATATATTAGCAGCAGACACAGTACAGTGCGGTAGTTCACGGCTGTGGCTACCTCTGTGTCGGCACTCGGCAGCCCGTCCATAATTGTATATACCACCTAACCGTGGTTTTTTTTTCTTTCTTTATACATACATACTAGTTACGAGTATACTATCTCTTTATCAACCAGTCTATATATTAGCAGCAGACACAGTACAGTGCGGTAGTTCACGGCTGTGGCTACCTCTGTGTCGGCACTCGGCAGCCCGTCCATAATTGTATATACCACCTAACCGTGGTTTTTTTTTCTTTCTTTATACATACATACTAGTTACGAGTATACTATCTCTTTATCAACCAGTCTATATATTAGCAGCAGACACAGTACAGTGCGGTAGTTCACGGCTGTGGCTACCTCTGTGTCGGCACTCGGCAGCCCGTCCATAATTGTATACTAGTATCCAATCCATCCATCTCCATTGTTTACCTGAGGTGCCTTTTAGTTGTGCCTATTAAAATATGGAGAACAAAAATGTTGAGGTTCCAAAATTAGGGAAAGATCAAGATCCACTTCCACCTCGTGCTGAAGCTGCTGCCACTAGTCATGGCCGAGACGATGAAATGCCAGCAACGTCGTCTGCCAAGGCCGATGCCCAATGTCATAGTACAGAGCATGTCAAATCCAAAACACCAAATATCAGTAAAAAAAGGACTCCAAAACCTAAAATAAAATTGTCGGAGGAGAAGCGTAAACTTGCCAATATGCCATTTACCACACGGAGTGGCAAGGAACGGCTGAGGCCCTGGCCTATGTTCATGGCTAGTGGTTCAGCTTCACATGAGGATGGAAGCACTCAGCCTCTCGCTAGAAAAATGAAAAGACTCAAGCTGGCAAAAGCAGCACAGCAAAGAACTGTGCATTCTTCGAAATCCCAAATCCACAAGGAGAGTCCAATTGTGTCGGTTGCGATGCCTGACCTTCCCAACACTGGACGTGAAGAGCATGCGCCTTCCACCATTTGCACGCCCCCTGCAAGTGCTGGAAGGAGCACCCGCAGTCCAGTTCCTGATAGTCAGATTGAAGATGTCAGTGTTGAAGTACACCAGGATGAGGAGGATATGGGTGTTGCTGGCACTGGGGAGGAAATTGACCAGGAGGATTCTGATGGTGAGGTGGTTTGTTTAAGTCAGGCACCCGGGGAGACACCTGTTGTCCGTGGGAGGAATATGGCCGTTGACATGCCAGGTGAAAATACCAAAAAAATCAGCTCTTCGGTGTGGAGGTATTTCACCAGAAATGCGGACAACAGGTGTCAAGCCGTGTGTTCCCTTTGTCAAGCTGTAATAAGTAGGGGTAAGGACGTTAACCACCTCGGAACATCCTCCCTTATACGTCACCTGCAGCGCATTCATAATAAGTCAGTGACAAGTTCAAAAACTTTGGGTGACAGCGGAAGCAGTCCACTGACCAGTAAATCCCTTCCTCTTGTAACCAAGCTCACGCAAACCACCCCACCAACTCCCTCAGTGTCAATTTCCTCCTTCCCCAGGAATGCCAATAGTCCTGCAGGCCATGTCACTGGCAATTCTGACGAGTCCTCTCCTGCCTGGGATTCCTCCGATGCATCCTTGCGTGTAACGCCTACTGCTGCTGGCGCTGCTGTTGTTACCGCTGGGAGTCGATGGTCATCCCAGAGGGGAAGTCGTAAGCCCACTTGTACTACTTCCAGTAAGCAATTGACTGTTCAACAGTCCTTTGCGAGGAAGATGAAATATCACAGCAGTCATCCTACTGCAAAGCGGATAACTGAGGCCTTGACAACTATGTTGGTGTTAGACGTGCGTCCGGTATCCGCCGTTAGTTCACAGGGAACTAGACAATTTATTGAGGCAGTGTGCCCCCGTTACCAAATACCATCTAGGTTCCACTTCTCTAGGCAGGCGATACCGAGAATGTACACGGACGTCAGAAAAAGACTCACCAGTGTCCTAAAAAATGCAGTTGTACCCAATGTCCACTTAACCACGGACATGTGGACAAGTGGAGCAGGGCAGGGTCAGGACTATATGACTGTGACAGCCCACTGGGTAGATGTATGGACTCCCGCCGCAAGAACAGCAGCGGCGGCACCAGTAGCAGCATCTCGCAAACGCCAACTCTTTCCTAGGCAGGCTACGCTTTGTATCACCGCTTTCCAGAATACGCACACAGCTGAAAACCTCTTACGGCAACTGAGGAAGATCATCGCGGAATGGCTTACCCCAATTGGACTCTCCTGTGGATTTGTGGCATCGGACAACGCCAGCAATATTGTGTGTGCATTAAATATGGGCAAATTCCAGCACGTCCCATGTTTTGCACATACCTTGAATTTGGTGGTGCAGAATTTTTTAAAAAACGACAGGGGCGTGCAAGAGATGCTGTCGGTGGCCAGAAAAATTGCGGGACACTTTCGGCGTACAGGCACCACGTACAGAAGACTGGAGCACCACCAAAAACTACTGAACCTGCCCTGCCATCATCTGAAGCAAGAAGTGGTAACGAGGTGGAATTCAACCCTCTATATGCTTCAGAGGTTGGAGGAGCAGCAAAAGGCCATTCAAGCCTATACAATTGAGCACGATATAGGAGGTGGAATGCACCTGTCTCAAGTGCAGTGGAGAATGATTTCAACGTTGTGCAAGGTTCTGATGCCCTTTGAACTTGCCACACGTGAAGTCAGTTCAGACACTGCCAGCCTGAGTCAGGTCATTCCCCTCATCAGGCTTTTGCAGAAGAAGCTGGAGGCATTGAAGAAGGAGCTATAAGGGAGCGATTCCGCTAGGCATGTGGGACTTGTGGATGCAGCCCTTAATTCGCTTAACAAGGATTCACGGGTGGTCAATCTGTTGAAATCAGAGCACTACATTTTGGCCACCGTGCTCGATCCTAGATTTAAAGCCTACCTTGGATCTCTCTTTCCGGCAGACACAGGTCTGCTGGGGTTGAAAGACCTGCTGGTGACAAAATTGTCAAGTCAAGCGGAACGCGACCTGTCAACATCTCCTCCTTCACATTCTCCCGCAACTGGGGGTGCGAGGAAAAGGCTCAGAATTCCGAGCCCACCCGCTGGCGGTGATGCAGGGCAGTCTGGAGCGACTGCTGATGCTGACATCTGGTCCGGACTGAAGGACCTGACAACGATTACGGACATGTCGTCTACTGTCACTGCATATGATTCTCTCAACATTGATAGAATGGTGGAGGATTATATGAGTGACCGCATCCAAGTAGGCACGTCACACAGTCCGTACTTATACTGGCAGGAAAAAGAGGCAATTTGGAGGCCCTTGCACAAACTGGCTTTATTCTACCTAAGTTGCCCTCCCACAAGTGTGTACTCCGAAAGAGTGTTTAGTGCCGCCGCTCACCTTGTCAGCAATCGGCGTACGAGGTTACATCCAGAAAATGTGGAGAAGATGATGTTCATTAAAATGAATTATAATCAATTCCTCCGCGGAGACATTGACCAGCAGCAATTGCCTCCACAAAGTACACAGGGAGCTGAGATGGTGGATTCCAGTGGGGACGAATTGATAATCTGTGAGGAGGGGGATGTACACGGTGATATATCGGAGGGTGAAGATGAGGTGGACATCTTGCCTCTGTAGAGCCAGTTTGTGCAAGGAGAGATTAATTGCTTCTTTTTTGGGGGGGGTCCAAACCAACCCGTCATATCAGTCACAGTCGTGTGGCAGACCCTGTCACTGAAATGATGGGTTGGTTAAAGTGTGCATGTCCTGTTTTGTTTATACAACATAAGGGTGGGTGGGAGGGCCCAAGGACAATTCCATCTTGCACCTCTTTTTTCTTTTCTTTTTCTTTGCATCATGTGCTGATTGGGGATGGTTTTTTGGAAGGGACATCCTGCGTGACACTGCAGTGCCACTCCTAGATGGGCCCGGTGTTTGTGTCGGCCACTAGGGTCGCTAATCTTACTCACACAGTCAGCTACCTCATTGCGCCTCTTTTTTTCTTTGCGTCATGTGCTGTTTGGGGAGGGTTTTTTGGAAGGGACATCCTGCGTGACACTGCAGTGCCACTCCTAGATGGGCCCGGTGTTTGTGTCGGCCACTAGGGTCGCTAATCTTACTCACACAGCTACCTCATTGCGCCTCTTTTTTTCTTTGCGTCATGTGCTGTTTGGGGAGGGTTTTTTGGAAGGGACATCCTGCGTGACACTGCAGTGCCACTCCTAGATGGGCCCGGTGTTTGTGTCGGCCACTAGGGTCGCTAATCTTACTCACACAGCTACCTCATTGCGCCTCTTTTTTTCTTTGCGTCATGTGCTGTTTGGGGAGGGTTTTTTGGAAGGGCCATCCTGCGTGACACTGCAGTGCCACTCCTAGATGGGCCCGGTGTTTGTGTCGGCCACTAGGGTCGCTAATCTTACTCACACAGCTACCTCATTGCGCCTCTTTTTTTCTTTGCGTCATGTGCTGTTTGGGGAGGGTTTTTTGGAAGGGACATCCTGCGTGACACTGCAGTGCCACTCCTAGATGGGCCCGGTGTTTGTGTCGGCCACTAGGGTCGCTAATCTTACTCACACAGCTACCTCATTGCGCCTCTTTTTTTCTTTGCGTCATGTGCTGTTTGGGGAGGGTTTTTTGGAAGGGCCATCCTGCGTGACACTGCAGTGCCACTCCTAGATGGGCCCGGTGTTTGTGTCGGCCACTAGGGTCGCTAATCTTACTCACACAGCTACCTCATTGCGCCTCTTTTTTTCTTTGCGTCATGTGCTGTTTGGGGAGGGTTTTTTGGAAGGGACATCCTGCGTGACACTGCAGTGCCACTCCTAGATGGGCCCGGTGTTTGTGTCGGCCACTAGGGTCGCTAATCTTACTCACACAGTCAGCTACCTCATTGCGCCTCTTTTTTTCTTTGCGTCATGTGCTGTTTGGGGAGGGTTTTTTGGAAGGGACATCCTGCGTGACACTGCAGTGCCACTCCTAGATGGGCCCGGTGTTTGTGTCGGCCACTAGGGTCGCTAATCTTACTCACACAGCTACCTCATTGCGCCTCTTTTTTTCTTTGCGTCATGTGCTGTTTGGGGAGGGTTTTTTGGAAGGGACATCCTGCGTGACACTGCAGTGCCACTCCTAGATGGGCCCGGTGTTTGTGTCGGCCACTAGGGTCGCTAATCTTACTCACACAGCTACCTCATTGCGCCTCTTTTTTTCTTTGCGTCATGTGCTGTTTGGGGAGGGTTTTTTGGAAGGGCCATCCTGCGTGACACTGCAGTGCCACTCCTAGATGGGCCCGGTGTTTGTGTCGGCCACTAGGGTCGCTAATCTTACTCACACAGCTACCTCATTGCGCCTCTTTTTTTCTTTGCGTCATGTGCTGTTTGGGGAGGGTTTTTTGGAAGGGCCATCCTGCGTGACACTGCAGTGCCACTCCTAGATGGGCCCGGTGTTTGTGTCGGCCACTAGGGTCGCTAATCTTACTCACACAGCTACCTCATTGCGCCTCTTTTTTTCTTTGCGTCATGTGCTGTTTGGGGAGGGTTTTTTGGAAGGGCCATCCTGCGTGACACTGCAGTGCCACTCCTAGATGGGCCCGGTGTTTGTGTCGGCCACTAGGGTCGCTAATCTTACTCACACAGCTACCTCATTGCGCCTCTTTTTTTCTTTGCGTCATGTGCTGTTTGGGGAGGGTTTTTTGGAAGGGACATCCTGCGTGACACTGCAGTGCCACTCCTAGATGGGCCCGGTGTTTGTGTCGGCCACTAGGGTCGCTTATCTTACTCACACAGCGACCTCGGTGCAAATTTTAGGACTAAAAATAATATTGTGAGGTGTGAGGTATTCAGAATAGACTGAAAATGAGTGTAAATTATGGTTTTTGAGGTTAATAATACTTTGGGATCAAAATGACCCCCAAATTCTATGATTTAAGCTGTTTTTTAGTGTTTTTTGAAAAAAACACCCGAATCCAAAACACACCCGAATCCGACAAAAAAAATTCGGTGAGGTTTTGCCAAAACGCGTTCGAACCCAAAACACGGCCGCGGAACTGAACCCAAAACCAAAACACAAAACCCGAAAAATTTCAGGCGCTCATCTCTAATATAAAGTAGCTATAACTTTGCTGAGATACAATGCAGTAAGTATTTGCCGTCTCTTTTCTGTACAATCAGCAATTCCTGAGATAATTATTTCAGCAAATGTATGATATTTGCTAAGTGTGTTTGGGGTGAATGCTCTAATGTTGGCTGGTTTGGAATAGTACAGAGATGTGGCTTGACAGTGTTAGAAAAAATTGGAAAAGTCATATTACCCTGTATATTGTAGTAAATCATAATATACAGAAAAACTTTATGTAGGGATAGCCTTGTAAGGGGGTGTCTACTCTATTGAAATACGCTCTGTAAGATGATACACCAAGTACAAGGTGAAAGCACTGGAAGTGCTGCTCTGTCTCCTACAGAGATATTGTGATTGGTTGTTCTAGCAGCAAAATATTCCATAGCTTATTATAGCAGAAAGGTAATTCATTGTGTCAGTTTGTACAGGAAACTGATTTCCCAGATATTACCAGGTACATATAGAGATATATGTCAATATTTTACCTCTGCAGCTCACAGCCACTCTGACAGAATTGGATAGTGCACATGGACATCTTATTACAACAGCAGAGACTTCATCAATTAGTCTCAGTCACTGAGGAAAGAAATATATGCAGGCGCACACTGGAAAATTTCACTGCAGAATTTTATTCACCAGCCGAATAACAAATAAATTCAAGGAAATCCGAGTATAGAGAATACATAGAAAATAAAAAAAACAATATTTAAAAACACAATTACAAAGCACCAAACAGATAAGTAAAAATATATATTTTAACAATGTATGTAACAGTATTAGTAAAAGTATTGGATACAGTTTAACAAATTATGCATAATACGGTATGCAATTGAATATATTAGTTAACAGCAGAATATTGCATAAAAGCAAATATATCCATCCATAAGGCCTTGCACTCATCATGGACATTAGTTTTAAGCTTTTAATATGCATTCTTAAAGCCTATTAAATGTGCTCTGAAGTTGACAGTCTAAAAATAATTCAAGTGAATTTCAATGTTGTCTGCAGCGTTAAGAAGTCTTTGAGATCTGTAAAAACACAAAGAAGTATGGGATATATTTCACTGCAAGGAAGCTTTGGGAGCAGACTCCTAATACTCTGTTAAAAGCTAGAACAAAGGGGGTCATTCCGAGTTGTTCGCTCGTTATTTTTTTCTCGCAACGGAGCGATTAGTCGCTAATGCGCATGCGCAATGTCCGCAGTGCGACTGCGCCAAGTAAATTTGCTATGCAGTTAGGTATTTTACTCACGGCATTACGAGGTATTTTCTTCGTTCTGGTGATCGTAATGTGATTGACAGGAAGTGGGTGTTTCTGGGCGGAAACTGGCCGTTTTATGGGTGTGTGCGAAAAAACGCTACCGTTTCTGGGAAAAACGCGGGAGTGGCTGGAGAAACGGAGGAGTGTCTGGGCGAACGCTGGGTGTGTTTGTGACGTCAAACCAGGAACGAAAGTGACTGAACTGATCGCAGATGCCGAGTAAGTCTGGAGCTACTCAGAAACTGCTAAGAAGTGTCTATTCGCAATTCTGCTAATCTTTCGTTCGCAATTTTGATAAGCTAAGATTCACTCCCAGTAGGCGGTGGCTTAGCGTGTGCAAAGCTGCTAAAAGCAGCTTGCGAGTGAACAACTCGGAATGACCCCCAAAGTGCAAGGTTTTCTTTATATGACTACCAGGGCTGTTTCTAGTCAATTTGGCTCCCAGTGCAAGATTTAAAAATGAGCCCCCCCCCATTGACATAAAAAAAAGAATGCGCGCGCCGAAGGCAAGGGTGTGCGGCCACATTAAAATGGGCGCGGTCTCATTAAAATGGGCGTGGCCTCATCTGATCTCATCATCACGGCCACCTCAGGAAAAAAAAAAGTCCCCATTTTACACAGTACGGCAGGCAAGAGTCCCCATTTTACACATTGCGGCAGGCACGTGTCCCCATTTTACACATTACGGCAGGCAAGAGTCCCCATTTTACACAGTACGGCAGGCACGTGTCCCCATTTTACACAGTACGGCAGGCAAGAGTCCCCATTTTACACAGTATGGCAGGCACGTGTCCCCATTTTACACAGTACGGCAGACAAGTGTCCCCACTTTACACAGTACGGCAGGCAAGAGTCCCCATTTTACACAGTACGTAGGCAATAGTCCCCATTTTACACAGTACGGCAGGCACATGTCCCCATTTTACACATTGTGGCAGGCACATGTCCCCATATTACACAATGGGGCAGGCACATGTCCCCATTTTACACAGTACGGCAGGCAAGAGTCCCCATTTTACACAGTACAGCAGGCACGTGTCCCCATTTTACACATTGCGGCAGGCACGTGTCCCCATTTTACACATTGCGGCAGGCACGTGTCCCCATTTTACACAGTATTGCAGGCAAGTGTCCCCATTTTACACAGTATTGCAGGCATGAGTCCCCATTTTACACAGTATTGCAGGCAAGTGTCCCCATTTTACACAGTATTGCAGGCAAGTGTCTCCATTTTACACAGTACGGCAGGCAAGTGTCAAGTGGGGGGAGAGGAAGGGAGAGGGAGGGGGGGGGAGAGAGAAACTACTTACATACAGTATGAAGAGGCTCTTCCCGCTCTTCGGCCCGCGCCGGCCGCCTCCTCCTTCCAGCTGGCTCCCCCTCCTCTTGTCATCGGTACTCCTGTTCGGGGGGCGCAGTTTTGTGGAATGACGCAATTGCACCGTGACGTCACGACGCAACCGCGTCATTCCGCGAAACTCCGCCCCCCAAACAGGAGTACTCGGGAAGGTGGAGGAGGGGGAAAAGGACCTGCAAAGTGCCGCGGCGGGCGCCTCGTGCGGTTGCACGGCTCGCCCGTCGCTAGAAACGGCACTGATGACTACCTAGCCTTGTTTTAATCAGCTTTGCACATTTTGTAGCTACTGTACTTATACTTGGGGGTAAATTTACTAAGATGGAAGTTCTATTTAAGGTAGGATGTTGCCTATTGCAACCAATCAGATTCTACTTCTCATTTATCTAGCACCTTCTAGGAGATAATACCTGGAATCTGATTGGTTGCTATGAGCAACATCCCATCTTAGTAAATTTACCCATTGATCTATAGATAAAAGGGTAAAGTAAGCATATAAATGTTGTACAACATACAGTCCGCAATAGAGTAACATAAGACTGTAAAAAGTACAGTAGTAACAATTCACCAATATCAGTATATTTATCATTTTCATAAAAAAGTGATGTCAGGATGTGTCTGCCGGACTAAAATCCATAAACATGCTGAAGCAGACATTGATTGTGGTTTTTACCTCTGCTAAAAGGTGGAACTTGTGATCTTTATTCTGAGCTTGCAATATGCATGATTTTGAATTAACAAATGCTTTTAATACTTTTTAAAAATATATTCCTGTTTAGTTTTAATGAGAAATGCAAGCATAGATAAAGGTACTTGCGTATTCAATGGATAACAACATCTAAACATAATCTACCGGTTTAGACTGTAAAATCTCCTAAACAGGGCCCTCTTTCCTTATGTGCTTTTTCTTTCCTCACATCATCATCTCCTCCCTACTGTCTACATTGTCACCAGTCCCCTGGATTCTGCCGCCGTGATGCTTATCTTCAGTTACCAATATGTAAAATATCTATTAGAGTGCAGTTGTAAATTAATATATGTTGGTAGGATGATAAGAAATTGGTAAATTTCCTGAGCATAAGCATAATATAATTAAAAAAATCTTTGGCACATACTGTAGTGAATCAAGACACGTTAGACAATGTCATAATATCAATCCTTGGGCTACTGTATTAGGATTGTTGGAATTGATCATGTTAAATAGAGTATCAGGGGAGGAAGCCTTTGGATTTAATGAATTCACCTGCCACTCCCCAGTAGGATTACATGAAACAATTGATCCAAATGGGATTATATGAATTATATGAATTGTTTGATCTGTAGTGTTAGAGGTGTTGATTCTTCTTTTTTTCTTATACTTTTTTGGATTTACAAGAAGTAGTTATTTAAAATTTCGGTTTATATATTTAGTAATACCTGCATTTAGCATGTGGGTCCACCCTTTGGGGACAAGTACATGTGGACAATGCTTTATGCCATAAAGTAATGAGTTACATAATATGTTAATATATTTATTTTTATGTATATACCGTAATTATCTTTTGTAAATGGTTGTATGTTATGTGTATATTATATTCATTGATATATACAAGTTGGTAATGTGACTGAAGTATAATAAAAATAAAGATAAAAATACAGATTTATTATATATACACACACACACACACACACACACACACACACACACACACACACACACACACACATTTTTCCATATGCACTGAAAATGTGATCAAAATTTGTAATAATTTATTTATTATTTATTTAATAGCAGTTTCTTATATAGCGCAGCATATTCCGTTGCGCTTTACAATTAGAACAACAGTTATAGAACAAAACAGGGCAAAGACAGACATAGCGGTAGGAAGGCCCTGCTCGCAAGCTTACAATCTATAGGGAAATCGGTATTGATACACAAGGATAGATGCAACCTGTTACATAATGTTTCCCCGGATTGCTAGGTTCTTAGTGGGTTGTATGATATGATCACCCAGCAATGTTGGAAGACAAAATGTGAGGTTATGGGGACTGTGCAGAGGGAATGTAACTGGATAGGGAAGCATTGAAGGTTATGTGTGTGGGTCAGGAATTTGGTAGGCTTGTCTGAAGAGATGAGTTTTCAGGGAACGTTTAAAGTTTTGGAGACTAGTGGAGAGTCTTATTGTGCGTGGGAGGGCATTCCACAGAGTGGGTGAAGCCCGGGTAAAGTCCTGTAATTTTGAGTGGGAACAGGTAATACATCTGGATGAGAGACGCAGATCTTGTGCAGAGCGGAGGGGTCTGGTAGGGAGATATTTTGAGATGAGTGAGGAGATGTATGATGGTGCAGTTTGGGTAATAGCCTTGTATGTAAGTAAAAGTATTTTATATTTGACACGGTAGAATACCGGTAACCAATGGAGGGACTGACAGAGCGGATCAGCAGACGAAGAACGTCTGGCGAGGAAGATTAGCCTTGCAGCTGCATTTAAAATGGATTGAAGTGGTGAGAGCCTATGTTTGGGAAGACCAGTAAGGAGACTATTACAATAATCAATGTGGGAGATGATGAGTGCATGGATCAGAGTTTTTGCAGTGTCTTGTGTAAGATAAGGGCGTATTTTGGATATGTTTTTAAGGTACATGTAACATGATTCAGAGACAGATTGAATGTGTGGAACAAACGACAGTTCAGAGTCAAGGATGACACCTAGGCAGCGAGCTTGTGGGGTAGGGTGGATAGTTGCATTGTCAACAGTTATGGCAATATCAGGTTGGTAACTACCCTTAGCTGGTGGGAAAATAATTAATTCTGTTTTGGAAATGTTGAGTTTGAGATGGCGAGATGACATCCAAGATGAATGGCAGACAGGCATCCAGTGACACGAGCCAATACAGATGGTGATAAATCTGGGGAGGATAGGTAGATTTGAGTATCATCAGCGTACAAATGATACTGAAATCCGAGGGAGCTGATTAGTTTACCAAGAGAGGAGGTATAGATTGAGAAAAGCAGAGGACCTAAGACTGAGCCTTGCGGTACTCCAACTGTTTTATATAGCAAATTATACATTTAATTGTGTATTTTTTTAAATATAGAATTTAGAAAATGTTTTCTAGAATGTCTTGAATAATATTCAGTATACTATTTTCTATTGTTGCTTTATATTTTAAACACAATTCATTTCAGTGTTTTGAAATAATAACATTGTAAAATGTTATACTTATACTTATTTAGAATGAATTATGTCATAGAATTTAGTTGTTTTAGTTGTTTATGTTAAACCTGCATTACATGTGGATAATCCATTATTGTGCTTCTTTTAATTGCGCTACGCATGACAGAGGGAGATTGATCAAGAACAAATAACCTTCTCCTGCACTTTACAAATTTTACAGATACTCTAATAAAATTCTAGTGATTCTTATTTATCTTTTGTATTGGCTGCTCCCCTTGAAAAAAAAACCCCCACCAGCAGAGGAGCAACAATATTTCATTGAACACATAATGTCATAGGATGCTCCTATAAAATATCTATCCCAATTATTAGGAAAATTGTCCATAAAATGAAAGAAGTTAAGGGTCTATTTACTAAGCCTTGGATGGAGGTAAAATGGACGGAGATAAAGTACCACCCATTCAGCTCCTAACTGCCATTTTTCAAACACAGCCTATAATAGTTAGGAGCTGCTTGGCTGGTACTTTATCTCCATCCACTTTATCTCCATTCAAGGCTTAGTAGATAGACCCCAGAAATACTTGCCAATCAGCTCCTAACTGTAATTTTTAAAACCCTACCTGTGACATGGCAGTTAGAGCTCCATCCACTTTATCTCCATCTAAACGGCCCTACACACCTAGCGACCCGCCACCGAGCTGCCTGACGGCCGATACGGCAGAGGGGCGACCTGGTGGCGGGAGGGAGGTGACGGGGGGAGTGAAGTTTCTTTCTTCGGGAACGAGATCGTTCAAATCTTTCACTGGTATCGACCAGTGTGTAGGGCCCATAAGACTTAGGGGTCTATTTACTAAGCCTTGGATGGAGATAAAGTGGATGGAGATAAAGTACCAGCCAAGCAGCTCCTAACTGCCATGTCATAGGCTTTGTTTGAAAAATGACAGTTAGGAGCTGACTGGCTGGTACTTTATCTCCGTCCACTTTATTTCCATTCAAGGCTTAGTAAATAAACCCCTAAGTAAATAGAATTAGCTAATCCTGCACCAGTATTTTGAAAGATCTTTTCTAAAAAATACATTGAAATATTCAGTGACTCCTTCTGCTTCAAATTTGTTAATACAATTTGATCATCCGTCACAGATTTGAATTTTTAATTTGCAGGTGCTATCCTAAGGCTTACGGTCCTAGACCCATAGTTACATATAGACGAAGAGAAAGAAGAGAAAAAGCATTTTTGCCGGATGCACTGGAACCACTCCACCGATGGTGTGTTCCAGCGCATCCGAAAAAAATGCTTTTTCTCTTCTTTCTCTTCGTCCCTAAGTAAATAGATACCTTAGTCCATAAATATATATTTCATCATATGTGGATGAAAGTCAATTTTCAAGAGTGTGATGATGATAAAAATCCCAAATTCAGAGCAATCTTTACATGTAGGATCAGGTTTGTGTAATTTAATTCCCTATACTTAAACCCTCATACCAAATGAAGACACCTGACAATGGACAAAGCTAACAATTAGATGTATAAAAAAAATCTTTGCATATTTCTTTAAAAAATCTTTCTATTATTGCACAATTTATGGAGATGTGTTCACTTTATTGGTGTTAGAAAATAGGTCACCCCCTATCTCTCCCTAGGTGTGATCTCTAGACAGAGGTAGTTCTCATAAACCAGAGAGTCCTTGTACTGCAAAGCTCTTATTGAGAATGCTGTACGATTCTAATAACAATCCCTAAGTATTTTATTGCTTTATGTAGTCAGGGCCGAAAGTAGGATTTTTGTCACCTGGGGCAAGACAGTAATTTGGCAACAAAAAACCCCCCAACATTACACTAAATTAATCAGATAATCAAATATATAGAGAAAAGGGGATACTATTGGACAACAGGGGACCTAGGCCAGTGAGGGAGCATAGATCTGGGGCAGAGGCGGATAAGAGAAGCAGGTCAGGGTATAAAGAATATGCACTCGTGGGAGATCATGGCTTCTTCTGTGGATGCTACCCAGGTAAGAGAAAGTGATGCTGGACAGATTGCTCACCTGCTGACATTATTGGACTGCTGGCGGACCACAGGGGGACCTTTGCCGAAGGATGAGACCCCTGCTGGATATCATCGCCTGCCACCTGGAACCAGGGCTGTCTTAACAGCATTGTAGACCCTGGGAAAAGCAATCAGTTCAGAAAGGAACAACAGAGGAGCCACAGAAAAGACTATAGTGTCACTTGTTTCAGCAGCACAACAGGAGTCCCCGCAGTGCAGCTACTAGCCTGTTCGTGCTCCTGGGTGCCCTGCTACTATAGCACCGAGCACTTGGGGGAGGGATTCAGTGTCAGCTGCCTTCACTCAGTTCTTCAGCACTCAGAATCAGGCCCTGTGATTTCTGGGAGATAATCTTTATCTGGGAAAACGGCCCAAGGTGAATTAAGTATCCATGTATCTATGTAATCTATAGAGAGACACATATACACATATATACTATGAGGCCCAGTCAGTTAAAATCCATTGGCATTTCCCTTCTGTAACTTCTGTACAATGCTCTATGTTGGATCACACTACTACATGAATTTTCCTAAAATGTTGACCCCAGAGCCCCCTTTTGAGATTATGTATTGTGGAAAAGCTGGTGACACCCCATGTTACAGGAGTCAGTGCAGGGGAGAGACAGAAGAGCCACACACAACCTATAGTGTCAGTTGCTTCAGCAGTGCTGCAGGAGTCCCTGCAGTGCTGCTAGTAGCCTGTCCGTGCAGCCGGTACCCTGCTACTATAGCACTGACTATATGGGGGGAGGCTACGATAACAGCCTGCAGTGTCACTCGCTTCAAGCTGCGGCTACAGGAGTGACAGCAAATCCAGACCAAGCAAGGAGACCACTGTTGGGAACAAGCCTTGAGTCTCTGCGCCCCATCAAATCTTGCGCCAGGGTCACATGCCCCCTTAGTTGCGGCCATGCTGTAGTAACCATGGTCAGGATGCACCAATGCGAAAATGTGGCCAAATATCAGATAATGCCGTTTTAGAGGTGTGGCTGCTCACTGCATATGCACCAAGCTCCGGAATGCAATGTATTCTGGGGCTTGAATGTGGTGAGCAACGCTATCTTTAGCTGTAGAAAGTGTATGGGCTTCTGTCCATGATTTCACCTGAGAGGGATCCAATCAGATCCCTGCCAGCAGCCCCCGTGGCATGTGCAGTACTCAACACATGCGCAGAAGCACTCTTGGGCCCTAAACCCGGAAGTCCCTTTATTGCAAAGGACAGTTTTTACTGAGAGATCTGTCCTTTGTGATTTTTTTTACAGCATTCAGCATTAATAAATACCATTATGTTTGCGAGTAGTGCCGGGATGCATCACATTAAAAATGCGATGTGTTATGGATCCTGCCCCTTAGCTCCATTAATCTGGAAGGAAATCAACACTAATTTTCTCTCTATCATTGTAACACTTAAGGAGTTTCCGCAGTGCCTCACTATTTGCTGTTAATTGTCATCAAAGCTATCTGGATGACTCACGCTGAGTCATCTCCCGACAGTGTGTGAGGGAACTGGCTATCATCACTGCTGCACATCCATACCACCTGGACCTCTATTCAGTCACACGGCTTCTGCACATGTTCCGTTAGCCGCCCACAGGGACTTGCCTTGTAGCTGTATATCTATACTGATTTTGCACATCTGTACTACTGCAGCTCAAGACAGATACCCGACTTCAGCAATTTCTCCGTAAGCCACACACAGTGATTTTCCTTGGCATCCCATTGGCTGGATCTTGAGATGGGCACTCTGTACTGGCACCTGCTCCAAGAGTCGCATACAGGTATTCCCTTGCTAACCGCTGTGTTTTATACATTATAGCAAAAGAAATTTAGAGGGATTTACATCCAGATGGTGAAAACTGGTTGACGCAGATATAATTTATTTAATCAATACCACATTATGTTACATTAATTAACATTGATCATTGTTGTTTTAATTGTGGCTAGACCGCCATTTTATCTATACAGTAATTGCGAATACTGTAAGGGGATGTGGTCAAGATCCCGCCGGACGGAATCCCGGTGGTTGAAATACCGACACCGGGATCCCGACCGGCACAATCCCAACATTCTCCCTCTGTGGGTGTCCACGACATCCATAGAGGGAGAATAAATTAGTGTGCCGAGCGTAGCGAGGCACCATGCCCGCAGCCAGAGCCGGCCCTAACAAATATGATGCCCTAGGCAAGATTTTGGCTGGTGCCCCCTAACACCACCGCTGGTTGCGCCTCTGACCTTGCACCTATTTCCCAGCACCACCACCCCTCATCCATAGCAGTCCTTATTTTGGTGTTTGTACCCCCTATATTTTAAATAGGAACAGTTCGCACATTTGGCGCACAGCCCAAAAAGGGGTGTGTTTTTGCTGGCATGGGGCATGGCCACACAATAGTAACCCCAATTCCAATTACGCCACAGAGTACTGCAACTTTATTCACATGCAATAGTGTCCATAATTCATATTACATCCCACAGTAGTATCACTTTACCTTATAAACGTTACTCCTCACAGTAGAGCCCCTTATTCCATGACATCACACTGAATTGCTCCTTTTTCATATTATACCACACCCTATTGCTCTTTATTCACATTAGATGACACAGTAGTGCCCTTTCTATACGCAATGCCACATAGTAGAGCACCTAATACACATAATGCCACACATTAATGCCCCTTACACATATGAGACACATTATTAATGTCCTTATAAACATAATGTGCCTTACACATTATGACAACCTTTATTAATGCCCTTTTACACATAATGTCCCTTACACATATGCTGCACATTATTAATGCCCTTATACACATAATTACACACATAGTGCCCCCTACACATTTGCTGCACATTATTAGTGCCCCTATACACATAATGACACACATACAGTAGTACCGTTACACATATGCCGCACATTATTAATGCCCTTATAAACATGATGACACACATAGTGCCCCTTACACATATGTTGCACATTATTGATGCATTTTTACATGACACACATAATGCTCCTTACGCATATTCCGAACACTACTGCACAACCAACCCACTCACATGCACACAGCACTCACACTGCCAGTAACACTGTGACCTCTGCCTCTGCTTGGATACAGATGTGTCCTCATAAATCTTGCCTCAATGCTAACGTCGGGCACATTTTGTTTATGAAAATGCATCTTATTTGCATTACTATGTGGCTAGGATGCACAAGCAGCTTCTGCTGATTAAAATGATATGCAGCATGCCTATATACTGTGTGAGACTGTGGCTGTATCTGCATATACACACAGAATATAAGCATGCCGCATATCATTTTAATCAGCAGAAGCTGTTGATGCTCCTAGGCATATCAAATGCCCCAGGCAATTGCCTAGTTTGCCTATGCCTATGGCCGGCTCTGCCTGCAGCGAGCCCGCAAGGGGCTGCATTGCGCTCACCCCCCTGTCGGGATTGTGCCAGTCATTATCCCGGGGACGGTATTCCGACCGCTGGGATCCCGTCCGGCGGGATTTCGTACTGATCCCACTGTAAGGACTCTTAATTTCAATTGTGTCCTCATATCATATACATCAATAGGACAGCAGACATTTATGTATGACGTTTTATCACCTGCATAGATTTAACATTATATAGGTGTATACGAGGCATGTCCAAACTGCGGCCTCCAGCTGTTGTGAAACTACATATCCCAGGATGCCCTGATACAGTTTTGCTGTCAGAGAATGCTAAAGCAGTGTCAGGGCATGCTGGGATGTGTAGTTTCTCAACAGCTGGAGGGCCGCAGTTTGGACATGCCTAGTGTATACAGTTATCCCACATAGTATATACATAGAACAATTATGTTTTTTTTTAATTAATAGGTGTATCTGTATGTGTTGTGTTATATTGTTTTGACAGCCACGGTTTCATTTTTTTACCATATTATAGTGCTGTGTTTATTTAACTGGAGATATCTTAAGACTATGGAGTCTATTCGTGAAACAGTGAAAAGAGTGTAGAAGTGAGCAAAAAACACCCAATTGCTTCGAAACACCTGCATCTGCCTGTTTCCTGTGGCTACCAGTATAGCTCCAAATGCTATTCTGTTCTCTGGTTGTTCTGGATTTAGCCCAATGTCTCCAATCTCAAACTCTCTGTCAGCTACCCAGTGAAGACAGGTCCATAGTGAGGGACCAGTGGGCAGGGCTGTTTCTAGACACTTTGGCTCCCAGTGCAAACAGTTAAAAATGTGCCCCCCCCCATATAAATGGGCGTGGCCTCACTTTAAAAATGGGCGTGGTCTCACAGGAAAAGACTACCTTACACCCCAGTTTTTGACCCTGCCACAACAGACCTCAGCCACCACAGGAATAAAATAAAATCACACAGTAATGCCCCTTGCACCATATTATGCCATACACCACAATGCCCGTGATAAATTATACCCTACAGTAAAGCTTCTAATTACTTTTAAATGACTTGTTCATTGCCAGCAGTTTCACACGCTGGGTGTCATGCTGGTTGCTAGGGGTTTCATGCTCTAGTTGTCATGCTCATTGCCAGGGGTTTCATGCACTGGGTGTCATGCTCGTTGCCAGGGGTTTCATGCACTGGGTGTCATGCTCGTTGCCAGGGGTATCTTGCGCTGGGTGTCATGCTTGTTGCCAGGGGTTTCACGAGTTGGGTGTCATGGTTTTATGCTCTGTTGCCAAAGGGAATGCTCGTTTTTCAGGGGAATGCTATTTGCTAAAAGGATTGCTCATTGCTAAAGGGAATGCTCATTGTCAAGGGAATGCTCATTGCCAAAGGGAATGCCAAAGGGAATACTCGTTGTCCAAGGGAATGCTCGTTGCCAAGGGGAATGCTGGCAGGCGCTAGCCCACCAGCTCTGATATCATGCTCCCCCCTCCTCTCTCCTCTTTCCGAGTACTCTGCCCGGGGGGCGGAGTGTCGTGGAATGACATGGTTGCGTTGCGATGTCACGACGCAACAGCGTCATTCCGTGAAACTTCTCGGGAAGAGGAGGGAGAAGGGTAGGCTGTAAGGGGACAAAGTGCTGTGGGGGGCGCCCCGTGCGGTTGCACATCTCGTCCACTGCAAGAAAAAGCACTGCCAATTGAAATTAGCTGACACCAACCAGGAGACGTTGCAGCAGTGTGTCCACACATATCCAGAGGTAGGCAGTTGTAGCACTTCTCTTCAGACTTTGGGGCTCTTTTGCTTCCCCAGCCCTCCCTCACTTAAGGCATCATCCCATATTTTCCAACTTCAATAATCTCTCTGGGAGATGCCCAGAGATTTGCATCATTACGTATGCATAATGCAGCGAATCATGGCTCTATGAAGAGGAGTAAGGACTAAAATTATGCAATTATCATAGAATCATGTCATATTGGCCCTGTCCCCTCCCAATAGACCCACAATTTACATTATTATTCTCCCTATCCTGACCACTTCACTAGGAAACCCCCTATCTCTCTTCTGGAGCCTAGGGAAGTCCCCAAAAGTTCAGGAGTCTCCTGGAAGTGCCAGCTGTGTAGGTAAGTATGTGTCACCCACTCATTTCTTCTATTATTGCGCTTCCAAATTTCTATTTAGTTTAGCTGCTCTGCCTCTGCTGTGGCACCTCACTTTATTGGCTGCTTTGTAGGTGTGGACTCTCCCCCATTTTAGTCATAATGTGGGGCTCTTACATGTTCTCTTCATAACTGGCTTCATGTTCTCATGAGCAGTTCTTCCCGCTTTGTATATGGACTCTTTGCCCTTGCTGTAAGGAGCTAGGAGATCATCACCTCCTCTCTGGGACCCTGACTTAGATCTGCGCTTCTGTTCTAATTTCTCACTGACAAAATTCACCACAGCTCTGTCTCTTACACTGCCCCACATTCTCTGACAGGGCAGATCACCCAGATATGTATTTACCGCTTCTCTCGTATCACATTGCATTTAAATTAGTGAGGTGGGTCCTTGTAAAGTGGAAGCAAGTTGGATATTAATGTGATGTTTCTACCATGCACATTTTCTAGATTATGGCCCTCATTCCGAGTTGTTCGCTCGCTACCTGCTTTTAGCAGCATTGCAAACGCTAGGCCGCCGCCCTCTGGGAGTGTATCTTACCTTAGCAGAATAGCGAACGAAAGATTAGCAAAACTGCTACTAAAAAATTTCCTGCAGTTTCTGAGTAGCTCCAGACCTACTCCAAGACTGCGATCACCTCAGTCCGTTTAGTTCCTGGTTTGACGTCACAAACACGCCCTGCATTCGGCCAGCCACTCCCCCGTTTCTCCAGCCACTCCTGCATTTTTACCTGGCACGCCTGCGTTTTTTAGCACACTCCCCGAAAACGCCCAGTTACCTCCCAGAAACACCTCTTTTCTGTCAATCACTCACCGATCAGCACAGCGACTGAAAAGCGCCACACGAACACCAGCAAATCTACTAAGTTTTGTGTTAAATAACTTAGCGCATGCGCGCTGCGTACCATGTGCATGTGCATTTTACACCTAATTGCTGCGTTGCGAAAAACGGCAACGAGCGAACAACTCGGAATGACCACCTATGTGCAAATCCACAAATGTACAGTAAGTGCATTTACCTTTTTAAAGTGTTTTCACAGACACAAGTGTTTACACTTAAAATACTGTATGTTTGTGTACTACTGTAGGTGCACTTAACAAATATTGTGAATTTTTTGTTTAAATTTTTTTCCTTGTGCAAATGACTATTATAGACTGCTACTGGTAATGGGGCTTTTCAATATGTGGCATTGTGCAATTACTGTATTATATTTGGTTAATTTTATGATTAATTCAGATTATGAAAGAAGGATAATCAGTGACTTGAAGTTAACTATGAAAATTGAGCAGATGGCATACAATACTACTTATTAACCTTAAGTACCCCACATTCTCTATATCTTTTGGTTCAAATGAGCTTATGTCACTCTATGCCCTTTAGTGTGAGTCATTTTATGGGGGTAATTCAGACCTGATCACTGGGCAACGATCATATTGTCGCCACCTACTGAGGGAGTGTATTTTAGCTGTGCAAGTGTGCGAACGCATGTGTAGCAGGGCTGTACAAACTGATTTTGTGTAGTCTCTACGCAGTCCAGGACCTACTCAGCCGCTGTGATAACTTCAGCCTGTCTGGGACCGGATTTGACGTCAGACACCCTCCCTTCCAACGCTTGGACACGCCTGCGTTTTTCCAGACACTCCCTGAAAATGGTCAGTTGCCACCCACAAAAGCCCTCTTCCTGTCAATCTCCTTGCGATCGCCCGTGCGATCGCTTTTTTCGCACCATTTTGTCGCTATGCACTGATGCCTGGTGCAGTTGTCCGACGCACCTGCGCATTGCTGTGCATACGCATGCGCAGTTCAGAACTGATCGCAGGCTGTGAGATAACGCAGCATCGCGATCAGGTCTGAATTACCCCCTATATCTTTTACCGCGCAACTTATGTCAGGTATGGGGAAGACTGTGAGCAGAGTTCTTAGTTTTACTTATTTTGCCTAAAACGTCCCATCAGAATGCAGTTATGATGTAACCATCTGAGTGCGTGATTCATGTTTGAAAGGAATTGCACAGCCAAAAGGAAGCAGCTGTGCAATTCCGTGACATTAACATTCAAATGCAACAGGAGGCATCTGTAGCAGATAGATTCATCCTGTTAGCATTTGAGAGATCTGATCACCATTGCCACCATAGGTCACAATTCACGATAGTTTGAGGCACAGGCTGGCTGTAGGATCCGGGCACCCAGGTCCAGGAATGCTGCGTCCGTTGATACAAACCCTGGACCTGTCATGCCTTCAAAACGGGGGTCAACACGGCCCTGTTCTTAAGAACAGTGACGTATGCCTCTCCCGCTCTGCCCCCAAATGGCGCAGCATGATAATCATGCTGCTGCTGACAGGGGACTGCGAGCAATATCATAGAGATGTTCTGCGCCTGCACAGACCCCCAAACATCGTAATTGTACACAAACCATGTGGTTTACATACAAATATGAATTAGGCCCTGGGGCACCACACTGATACTGTGCTACTTGTAAGAGATAGAGAAACATGTAAGTTTTTGTTTTTATGGCTTTCAGAATCACAACCTTAGCATCCGTTCATTTAGATAAGGTCTGCCAAATTACATGTAGGGGTGCCGTAGCAAGGTTTCATCTCATGTTTCTGCCAGAAGTAAACCAGATTGTTCTCTAAGACACAACAAAATGATTCCCGCTGTCTCCTCTCTTTTTCTTGTGATCCGTCTTGTCCAAATAGAGTGTGGGCACAGCCTCAGCCTCAGAGTGACAGGAGCCTCCCACACAGTGTGCACCCGCTCTTCTGGGTTCAGCTCTGTTGCAGGCAGTTATGGGACATGGCGGCAGCTCTTCTAGTAAGGGGTGTGAGGGTCGCATGGTATCTGCTGTGCAGTGTTCGGGTCTGGATACTGGGGAGTGCAGCGCAGGTAAGTCTCTCCCTGGGGTAAGAGTGGGTTGGGGAGAGGATACAGGGTTTTGGGATGGGGTGGGGGAGCTAGGAATACAACATGGAGTCATTAGGGAGAGACAGACTGTGGGGTGGGGGGTGGGAGGAAGGATAGAGGGAGACACATACTGTGGTGTGTATAGGGGAGGAAGAAGAGATATACATATTTATTTACTTATGTGTATAGATAAATAAATAAATAAATAAATATTTATTTATTAAGTTTCTTATATAGCACAGCAAATTAATTTTAATATATATATATATATATATATATATATATATATAATCTGAGGGCCCCCCAGAAATATCACTGTACCGGGCCACAAGATTTCTGTTGCCGGCCCTCCATAGGTCTTTTACTTTCTCAAAGACCTGAATTGCCTATTTTCCTCTAATTACTGTTGGCATGTTTTCCTCACTCAAGGTTTGCAAAGACAAATACACCTGCTTCGTGTATACTTTGTTCTGTTCAATGAATAGAGCATAACTGCAGCTTGGAAATAGCAAAACAGAAAGCTTATTGATTACTAAGAATATTGTAGTTCTTCTATGTGCTTTATAGTGACACATGTTGGAATGGTAAGCGTACTATTGAATCTGTCCAGTATCCTTTTCAAAGTCTATTTGTATGGACAAATGTATATGCCATATAATTAGCTCCTCTTATGGTTAAGTTGTTCTCAAATTGCAGCAGTGTATACAGAATAGATAACTCATGTCGCAGCCTGAAACGCCAACTCACAATCATCAGATCAGCTCCATTGTGTTCAAGACCGTATAGAGAAGGCAGAAAGAGTTACGGCGCAAACAGTATTCATGCTCCTTTGTGTGTTGTTGGTAAAGACAATGGGGCTTATTCAGATGTGGTTGGAGTTTCTGTTCATGCAGCAAAGTACAGATCATCTGTACTTTGCGCATGCACAGGGCCCGTTTTGCGCGTGTGAATGGACACACTACGGTATCAGATGGTCAGTGATTGACTGTCTGATGCCGTTTGGGGCTGGAGAGGGGTCAGTGATGGCCCCCATTTCTCCAAACAGAGGCGTGTCGCCGCCATTTATAGAGAGGGAAGAGGGCAGGAAAGTTGTGTGGAGATTTCCCGGCCTCTGCGACAGGCGGCTTGCGCATTACCATGGCTGGTGCAAGCCGTCTGATGGTGAGTGAGTGATCCAATGCTGCATCTTAGGATGCAGATCAGATCACTATTGCGGCAGGAGACGTCTGTTTGTAAGACGCCTCCTGCTGCATTACAAAGTAACATAGTAACATAGTTGAAGAGGTTGATTAAAGACAATTTGTCCATCGAGTTCAACCTATATTTTGATCTACTGCTAAGCACTGGATTTTCTATCAGTGACCCAGATACTGTCATACATTATTATTATTACAGATTATATCCTTTGATGCCTTTTTCGGCTAGAAATTTGTCTAGCCCTTTCTTAAACACTCACGTCAATTGAGTCAGACATTACAACCTTCTCTGGGAGTGAATTCCATATCCGTACTACCCACACTGTGAAGAAACCCTTCCTTCACTTGGTTTAAAACTTCCTCTCCTCTAACCTTAGAGGGTGACCGCGTATCCTGTGTACAGATCTCACGATAAACAAATCGCTTGACAGTTCCATGTACTGAATCTTAACGTATTTGTAAATATTAATCATGTCTCCTCTTAGACGCCTATTTTCTAGTGTGAACATATCTAACCTAGATATCCTTTCCTCATAATCCAGTGACTCTAAGCCTTTAATCAATTTTGTAGCTCTTCTCTGAACCTCTTCAAGTTCTATGATGTTGTTTTTATAGTGTGGCGCCCAAAACTGTACACAGTCTAGATGCGGCCGAACCAATGATTTATACAGTGGTAGGATTACACTTTCATCGCTTGTCTCTATTCCCTGTTTTATGCATGCTAACACCTTATTGGCCTTTACTGCTGCATAATGACATTGGGTACTACTGCTAAGTCTACTGTCAAGGAGCACCCCCAAGTCCTTCTCCATTACTGATTTCCCTAGATTTACCCCATATAATTTATAGATTGCATGTTTGTTTTTGGTCCCAAAATACATAACTTTACATTTCTCTATCTTAAACCCAATACTCTACTTAGCTGCACAAACCTCCAGTTTAGTTAAGTCTGAAGAGAGTAAAAAAAGTAATTAATTATCTTACACAGTTTAGTGTCATCTGCAAAAATGGACACTTTACTCTCAAGACCCTCTCCTATGTCATTTATAAATATGTTAAACAGAAGAGGCCCTAGTACAGATCATTGAGGTACACCACTTAATACTTTAGCCCAGCTCAAAAATGTTCCATTGACCACCACTCGCTGCTCCCTATTTTCCAACCAATTTTTGACCCAAGTACAAATGCTGCTACCTAGACAAGCTCTCTTAATTCATCCTCATGTGAGGTACTGTGTCGAAGGCTTTTGCAAAATCTAAAAAGACCACATTCAAAGCATTCCACAGGTTTAAGTTGGCTCTCACTTCTTCATACATAGTAACATACAGATGAAGCCACACTCATCTAATGCGGCTCAATCACAAACGTGTACTCCCGGGAGTGCACAGAGACTCTCCCATTGCAGTGAATGGGACGCGTGAGCGTCTCACACGCACATGTGCACCAGATGCTGCAAAAGGCGCGCCTTTGGCGGGCGTGCAGCAGCACAGATGGAACCACGATTAGCATGGCTCCATCTGTAGTAACATAGTCAATAAGGTTGAAAAATTACAAATTGTCCATCGAGTTCAACCTGTATTATAATTCTTAAATTGTTTAGTACGTAACTATAGTTTAACTATAGTAACCCAGATGAAGATATGTTTTTAAATCTAACAAACAACTATAATTCGTGCAGTTTCTAAAACACATTAATTTTAGATGCTATCTACACCATTTTTAAACATATTGACGGAGACCGCCATAACTACCTTCTCTAGCAGAGAGTTCCAAATCCTTACTGTGAAGAACCCTTTCCTTCGTTGGGTATAACATTTTCTCTTCTCTAACCTTAGAGGATGTCCGTGTGTCCTGTGTAGAGATTTTTTAATAAACAAATCACCTGATAGCTCCGTGTATTGACCCTTTATATATTTGAAAATATTAATAATGTCTCCTCTAATCGCCTCTTTTCTAGTGTACACATATCTAACCTAGTAAGCCTTTCTTCATAATCCAGTTCCTCTAACCCAGGGTTTTTCAACCAGTGTGCTGTGGCACACTAGTGTGCCGCGACCAGTTGCAAGGTGTGCCGCGGAGCCAGAGCAGCTTCCTGCACCTTCAGAGGGAACTGTTGGCCCAGGCTCTTCTTAGAGGATCAGTCGTGCTCCGGCCGTGACCTATGCCTTGAAGACACGGTGGTGTGATATCATAAGTCATGGCCACCGCGTCTCACCAGCCAGCCCACCCGCCTGCATACACATCTTCTAGTTCCCCCCTGCACCCACAGCTTTCCTTGCCCACCCACATCCACACCAGCCTGACCGCCCCCTGCTCAGTATTTGCAGCACCTAACTATGAACAACCCCCGCCACTGAGGGACAGGGAGGAGGACAGCTGACCGGTAGGGGCTAATATTTGTTATTTTAGTTCTCCTGTGGGGAACAAAAGGATTTATGTGGGGAGAATAAGGATTTATGGGGGGAACAATGTGAATAATTCATGGGAAAAATAGGATTTATGTGGGAAGAAATGTGATTGATTTATCGGTGAGCAACATGATTTATGTAGGGAGCAATGTGATTGATTTATGTGGGGAACAATAGGATTTATGTAGGGAGCAACATGATTTATGTGAAGAGCAATGTGATTGTTTTTTCTGTGTAGGCTAATGTATGTGTTGATTTTTTTTTTTTTTTTTTTACTGTGAGGGCCAATGTGTGGTTTTTGTTTTTTTCCTGTGGGGAACTGATGGTGTGCCTTGGCAATTTTAAAATATTGTTTGGTGTGCCGCGAGTAAAAAATTGTTTGAAAATCACCGCTCTAACCCCTTAATCAATTTTGTTGCTTGCCTCTGAACCCTTTCAAGTTCCAAGATGTCTTTTTTGTAGTGTGGCGCCCAGAGCTGTACACAATATTCAATATGTGGCCGTACCAACGATTTATACAATGGCAAGATTACACTCTCATCCCTTGTCTCAATTTCTCATTTTATGCATGCTAACACCTTATTTGCCTTTATTGCTGCACATTGGGTACTGCTGCAAAGTCTATTGTCAATGAGCACCCCCAAATCTTTTTCAACTACCGTTTCCCCTACATTTTCCCCATTTAATTTGTAGGATGCATGATTATTTTTAGTCCCAAAGTGCATAACTTTACATTTTTCTATATTAAACCTCATTTTCCATTTATCTGCCCAAACTTCCAGTTTAAATATGTCATTCTGTAGAGACTCTACATCCATGTCTGAATTAATTAATCTATGCAGTTTAGTATCATCTGCAAAAATTGACACTGTGCTTTCCAGACTTACTCCTAGGTCGTTAATAAATATGTTAAACAATAGTTGCCCGAGTACAGGCCCTTGCGGTATTCCACTGAGTACTGAGGCCCAGTTGGAAAACATCCTATTAACCACCACTCACTGTTCCCTGTTATCCAGCCAATTACTTACCCAAGTACAAATAGTGTTTCCTAAATTGAGCTCTCCTGATTTGAAAATCAGTCTCATGTGTGGCACTGTGTCGAAGGCTTTAGCAAAATCTAAGACATCCACTACTTTCTCTGATCAAGATTATTGCTCACTTTCTCATAGAAGCTAATTAAGTTAGTTTGACATGACCCCTCACAAAACCATGCTGGTTCTTATTAATAACCTTGGAGGTTTCCAAGTACTCCTGTATGCTATCTCTTAATATACCTTCCAATATTTTCTCCACTATAGATGTCAAACTTACTGGTCTAGAGTTACCAAGATGAGTTTTAATTTCCTTTTTAAATATTGGCACTACCTCTGCTATACGCCAGTCCTTTGGTACCATACCTGATGTAATTGAATCATAGAAAATCAAATATAAAGGCCTTTCTAGTTCTTAGTTAAGTTTCATAAGTACCCTTGGGTGAAGTCCATCCGGACCATGTGATTTATTTATCTCAATTTTGCTTAGTCTCACCGAACTACTTCCTCATTTAACCAAGTACTTAGCAACGGGACATTATCATTGCTTTTGTTGTGCACTAATCCTCCCAGAAGCTAATTAAGTTAGTTTGACATGACCTATCCATCACAAACCCATGATGGTTCCTACTAATGATCTGACTCAAATGTTCAATTTATGTCAGGATAATTAAATCCCCCCATAATTAACACTTCCCCATTGATGCAGCCTTTACAATTTGTTGTAGGAGCAGCGTTTCCTCAGTCACACTTATATCTGGTGGTTTATAGCATGTCCCTATTAGTAGATTCTTTGAACATTTACCTCCAAGTAATATTTCCACCCATAATGAATTAATGTTATCACCAATACCCTCATAAACAATTTCCTTTATGTATGGTTTAATGATAGGCTTGACACAAATACAAACTACTCCTCCCCTTTTATTTGCCCTGTCTTTCCTGAATAGAGTGTAGCCCTCCAAATTTACTGCCCAATCATGAGAAGCATCCACCATCTCTCAGTGATACCTATGATGTCATATTGCTCGCTCATTGCTATTACTTCTAATTCCCCCATTTTTCTTGATAGGCTTCTTGAATTTGCAAGCATACACTTTAAGTTATTTACTCTTCTTTTAGTTTTTTTATGCATTGATAGACTTTACTTGCTTCTTTGTATATTCCTGGGTTTATTATATTTGTCTGTTTTATTTATTTTTGTCTGTTTTTCTACTCACCACCTTCAACCTCCATTTATCTTATTATGTTACTCCTTGCTATTCTCACTGATTTTCCCATAGTTTCTTGCTGATTCCTCCTCCCTGGTGCCTAGTTTAAAATCTCCTCCAACCTTCTGACCATTTTTCCCCCAAGCATTGCTGCTCCCTTCTCGTTCAAGTGCAATCCATCATGGCAATAAAGATGGTGCCTGACTGAGAAGTCTGCCTAATGTTCCAAGAAATCAAATCCCTCCTTACTACACCAATCTCTTAGCCACACATTTATCTCTCTAATCTCCCTCTGCCTCCCTGGGCTAGCGCGTGGCATAGGTAATATTAATATTGCATCTCTCCCTCCTGCAGTGTGTGGTCGGCGCTGCGGCCACCACTGGTCCTTTGTGATTCAAGAACTTCTGGGTTTATGACCTGGGAGTCTTTCTGCGCATGCACCAGATGATGTGCATGCCACGGGGGACAGTGGGAGGGATCTGATTTAATCCATCTCAGTGCACATTGCGAAAAGAAGCCCAAAGTCTTGTATTAGGCAATGACATCTACAGATGGTGCTGCCTACCAGGTCCAAGCTGTGGAATGTATCACTTTCTGGAGCTTGGTGCATATGAGAAATGTGGCCAAACCTCCGAAAATGCAGTTGACCGCATTTTACCTTTGATACCACCCAGCCTATGTATTTTATATCAATAAATAGCTGTTTCATCTTATATAAATCTTCTTTTACGTTAAGCTAATTAGATGCCATTCTATGTGCAGGAGTCATTAAAACAGTTCTTTAAAATACTGTTGTACTTCACTATAGTGACAATCTCTTTGGGCCTGATTCAGAGGCAGACACAAATCCCATCATAACTGTGATTCCATACACAGTGAGGGATTTGTACAATGGTTCATTGAAGGATTCTCTTAGTCGCTGCTTGCTTGCAAAGATGCACCATCAGATTGTACCATTGATCATCTGAGTAATCCAGTGGTTACTCAGAATGTCCATTGGATTCATTCTGATGTAGACGTTACGATTGTGTTATGCTGACACAGTCGTAAACTGAGACACCCCCCTCCTCAAAATGGTCATAACATACCTGCGTTTGACAAGTCACCTACGTTACCTCCTACAAGCACTCACTAACTGTCAATCACTCTGTGTTGCAATCCTCCCTGTGGCTGCTTTCTGTATGCGCAGTTCAAACGTTGAAATCTGAAAACACTGACATTGCGTTCACTTTGTGTTCAACTCTGAATCAGGCTCTTTGTGTACAAATCTTGTCTTTAAAACAGAGCAACAAATTCCTGAAATTGCGCGTATCCCCATTACCTAATATTCTCTCAGCAAAACAAGGTGAACTTGTGTTGCTACTCCTTACTTTGCAAGAAATTATGTAATGTACCAATAACCCAACTCAAATGTATGCTTCTCACAAATGTCACCCTCTTGAGCAGGCAATGCTGTTGCCACCACCAGACTCATACACCAGCATTTGGAAATGCTTACTTCCACACAGGCTCTTACCATCGTCACCTGAAAACCACCTACTTCTGTGTGTGCATGGACATTCTGCTGCCACACCTTCTGATTGGTATCAGCTGATTCCCACAGGTCCCTCACCATCATAGGCTTTTGCACTGGGGGTGCCTGGTGTGCACAGGCACCCCCTAACGTCCGGAACACTTCATGCCAGCTGCAGCACAGTCATCGCGGAGTGTATGATCGGAGGTGCCCGGTGCTAATATATGCTGAGTGCAAGCACTTTACTGTCCGGCGGCCTCACTGGGGGGACTGATGTCAACTCGCGATGTAACGTAACAGTGTTGCACCGCGCACCCACACTCCCGCCAGACCATGATCCCCTGTCCGCCGGTGCTCTCCTGTCCGCCCACTTGCCCATGATCTCCTGCCCACCTGCCCGCCCGTGCTCTCCTGTCTGCCCATGCTCTTCTGTCTGCCCGCTCGTGCTCTCCTGCCCGCATGCCCTTGCTCTCCTGCCTTCCCGCCTGTGCTCTCCTGCTCCTATCTACCCACCCATGCTCTCCTGGGTTAATTATGGGTACAGGTAAACATCCTCCAGGCTCCGCCTCTAACTGCATGATGTGATGCGATGATGTCACACCTGCCCATGCTCTCCCTCCGCATGTGCGACACCAATGCCGCTGTCGAAGAGCTGCATATAGCGTTCCGCTTAGGATGGAGCTGGAGGAGGACAAATTAAAATTAATTGGCCTTGATCCAATTCTAAATGAGTTGAATAGCGATGGGAATTAGCTCCTGGGACATTACATCACCCGGAGGATGCTGCATCCGGAAGCCAAGCTCCTCTCTCTACCAACTGCCTCCTACAGAGGCCCAAAGCAGCTACACAAGGCTTGGTTGCACAGCCTGGTCCAGCACCATGGCTGACTGCTGGATTGTAACTGGAACTGCTGATATGTTCAGAGACCATCTCTGGCTACGCACTGCATTACTCCTTGGATCAGTGACTGGAGTGTCAGATAACAGCAGAACCCTGTCCTCCTGCTCTGCCTATGCCCTTGGGTGCTCCCCCACCCTCCCCACACACCCATTCATTCTAAGAGTGTGCACCATTCTTTTATTTTCTTTCACGCATACCCATCCGATATATGCTCTCAAACTGTGGTTGTTTTACATTACTTGAATTGGATTTGGATTATTAATTGCCTAACATTCATAATGTGGGACATCTGAATTTACTCCCAATCATTTCTTGCTGAGACCTTTGCTTTGTTACAACACCCTACAGTGCCTAACTACCACACTCTATTGCTTGTCTCGCTCTGCCATACTTACTGTGGCCTTGCTGCATCTGATGCCTGTTTGACAAAAGCATACATTGTGCCTGGACCCTTATCATAGCAACCTGTGTCCTTCACCCAAGTAATTGTATTTCCAACGTTGTTTTGATCTCTACCTACACTCTTAGTATGTCTCAAGAATCCAAGAAAACTCACCAGCCCTCAGTAAACTTCTTTGGGAACAAATCCAAAGGTTCCCAATCCTAAATGTCTCAACCAGAATCTGCCTCCTCCCCTTGTTCTTCCAAGGTGGAAATTGACAATCATATTAAAATGATGATGTCGGATCTATTGGAGAGAGTTTAATCTGCATTTAAACTGGAATTGTCTAAAGTGGTATCCGACTTTAAATCCAATATAGCATCTCTTTGCTCTTGAACCGATGCTCTGGAATCTAAAACGGACAATCTATGTTGCTCTTAACAATGTCTGGGTAAGGAACTTTCTAGACTTCATGACGAGATTGAAACCATCAAAGAAAGACAGAAGGATCAGGAGAACTGCTCTTGTCGCAACAATCTTCACATCTGAAACTTTGAAGAAATGTTTCAAAGCTCTGCTCTATCCTCATCCTGAAGGACTTGTTCCAACATATGCCCATGCTCTTACCATGTAAGACTGCCTGTGTGATAGGGCTTACAGGGCTCTTAGGTCCAAGCCGTCTCCTTCTCAACCATATGGAGACATGATAGCCAGCCTCCACTTCTACCGATCCAAAGAGAAGAATATGCAATCTATTTGAGACTGTCCTGTGATGACTTTTCAAGACATGCAATTACAAATTTTCAAGGATTTAGCCCCCTCCACCATACAAAAATGCAGAGATCTTCAGCCGGTCATTAAAATTCTGCACCAATGTCAAAATCTGTACAGATGGGGATCCCCTTCATGCTCCAAATTATTGTGAATAACTCTGTCCATGTTGTCAAGAATCTGAACAGGGGGTGCGTGACTTTAAACAGGATGCTGTGGGCAGCTTGCTACCAGAGATCCTGCTAACATCCTGCTCTATCTCCGTTTTCCCTGGTGGTCTGTGACTGAAAATTTCAGTGCAGTGCCCCCTCTGCTTCTTCAGTGTGAATTTGTGTGTCCTTGGTGCAAGGAGTTTTAACATATCAGTTGGTGAAGTCTGTGACTCGATCCTGAGGCAGTCTCTGCTCTAAGAATGGCTGTTGCTCCTGCTGCAGCTCTGTCCTTAATCCTGCCTTCTGCTGTATCCGGTGATTGAGTATTTTCAGTGGTCAGTTGGCTGGTTCTGAAAGCTGCTGGGTCCAAGGTGCGCTGCAGAGGTTTTTCTGGCAATATCTTGTGGATTTCTGTGGCCCATCTCCAGCTTTGTCATGATGTGTGAATTCTACCACAATTCTGTAGCTAGTGAGCTGAATGGATTTGCTTATATTTCCTTTTATCCTGATTCAGTGCAGCAGCTTTTAGTGCTCTTTAGTGAGACCTTATCTGCACCACTTACTATTACACTACAGCAGGTGCTTACCCCGGTGGGATCTTTTGAGTAACAAATTAGTAATAGACTGGAGGAGCTGAGGAATTACCTTACACATTTTCATAGTTAGCTATGGTTGGTGATGGTGCATGTGGAACCTCCAGCGTCCTCTGTTTCTATGGTGATGATTGCACGGACCCCCATAAAGATTCATGCTGCGACCACACAGAGTCACTTATCCAATAAAGAGGGAGAATGGTGCAGTAAGATTTTCCAGTTTGCTGGCAGTCCACAAGTGGGAATGGCTTTTCACTTTAATATTTATTTGGCCTGACCGCCGGCCGAAATCCCCACTTGGGAGGTGGTCCACACCACCACACAAGGTGGAAAATAACCCTGTGATGACCAAAGGTCGCCACCAGGGCTGGTAGCATGGCGAGTGCAGCGAGCACACGATGGAACACGCTGCACTCACTGCTGGTATTCCGGATGACGGGATCCTGGCATCGGTCTCCTGCGCGCCGGGATCCTGACAGCCGGCATATCATACAGAATCCCTGCCCATTTTGTCCTTCTGCCAACCCTTGAGAGACTGCCATATGGCTGGATTACTTTGTTCCAGGGTGCAGTTATCGTTCGGACTGATTTTGCTCAACTTGGAATGGGAACCGTTACTCTGGTTGATGTATATCACTGTATACTGATTTTCTTTAGCTACTGTGTAATTTCATATTGTTTGTACATCCATTCATAGCTCCAGTTGTGTTATTCTGCTATTCTTGTGCTCATTCTAAGTAATTATTTGCATATATCCAATTATTTTCCAGAAGAATTCTGCTCTATTGATTAAGGTCATTTATTTAGTATTATTGCCACTTATATAAATATTGTTCCTTATTCAGGTTTGTTAGCAATTGGGCAAAACCATTTTGCACTGCAGGTGGGGCAGATGTAACATGTGCAGAGAAATTTTAAATTAGGTTGGGATGTATTCAAACTGAAATCTAAATTGCAGTGTAAAAATAAAGCAGCCAGTATTTACCATACACAGAAACAATATAACACACCCAAATCTAAATCTCTCTGCACATGTTACAGCTGCCCCATCTTCACTGCAACAGTTTGCACAATTGCTGACTTTTTTGGTTTGCTATGAAACCTGGTGAAAACGGCAGGATATTGGGATTAATGACTGATAGTCATTATCGCAGTATCCTATTACAGGCCATTTTCAATGGGTGAAAACTAGAGATGTGCACCGGAAATTTTTCGGGTTTTGTGTTTTGGTTTTGGATTCTGTTCCGCGGCCATGTTTTGGATTTGGACGCGTTTTGCCAAAACCTCCCTGAAAAGTTTTTGTCGGATTCGGGTGTGTTTTGGATTCGGGTGTTTTTTTACAAAAAACCCTCAAAAACAGCTTAAATCATAGAATTTGGGGGTCATTGTGATCCCATAGTATTATTAACCTCAATAACCATAATTTCCACTCATTTTCAGTCTATTCTGAACACCTCACACCTCACAATATTATTTTTAGTCCTAAAATTTGCACCGAGGTCGCTGGATGGCTAAGCTAAGCGACACAAGTGGCCGACACAAACACCTGGTCCATCTAGGAGTGGCACTGCAGTGTCAAGACAGGATGGCTCTTCAAAAAAATAGTCCCCAAACAGCACATGATGCAAAGAAAAAAAGAGGTGCACCAAGGTCGCTGTGTGACTAAGCTAAGCGACACAAGTGGCCGACACAAACACCTGGCCCATCTAGGAGTGGCACTGCAGTGTCAGGCAGGATGGCACTTCAAAAAAATAATCCCCAAACAGCACATGATGCAAAGAAAAAAAGAGGCGCACCAAGGTCGCTGTGTGACTAAGCTAAGCGACACAAGTGGCCGACACAAACACCTGGCCCATCTAGGAGTGGCACTGCAGTGTCAGGCAGGATGGCACTTCAAAAAAATAGTCCCCAAACAGCACATGATGCAAAGAAAAATGAAAGAAAAAAGAGGTGCAAGGTGGAATTGTCCTTGGGCCCTCCCACCCACCCTTATGTTGTATAAACAGGACATGCACACTTTAACGAACCCATCATTTCAGCGACAGGGTCTGCCACACGACTGTGACTGAAATGACTGGTTGGTTTGGGCCCCCACCAAAAAAGAAGCAATCAATCTCTCCTTGCACAAACTGGCTCAACAGAGACAAGATGTCCACCTCTTCATCCTCCTCCGATTCATCACCCCTTTCACTGTGTACATCCCCCTCCTCACAAATTATTTATTCGTCCCCACTGGAATCCACCATCTCAGATCCCTGTGTACTTTCTGGAGGCAATTGCTGCTGGTGAATGTCTCCACGGAGGAATTGATTATAATTCATTTTGATGAACATCATCTACTTCACATTTTCTGGAAGCAACCTCGTACGCCGATTGCTGACAAGGTGAGCGGCTGCACTAAACACTCTTTCGGAGTACACACTGGAGAAGGGGCAACTTAGGTAAAATAAAGCCAGTTTGTGCAAGGGCCTCCAAATTGCCTCTTTTTCCTGCCAGTATACGTACGGACTGTCTGACGTGCCTACTTGGATGCGGTCACTCATATAATCCTCCACCATTCTTTCAATGGTGAGAGAATCATATGCAGTGACAGTAGACGACATGTCAGTAATGGTTGGTAGGTCCTTCAGGCCGGACCAGATGTCAGCACTCGCTCCAGACTGCCCTGCATCACTGCCAGCAGGTGGGCTCGGAATTCTTATCCTTTTCCTCGCAGCCCCAGTTGCAGGAGAATGTGAAAGAGGAGCTGTTGACGGGTCACATTCCGCTTGACTTGACAATTTTCTCACCAGCAGGTCTTTGAACCTCTGCAGACTTGTGTCTGCTGGAAAGAGAGCTACAACATAGGCTTTAAACCTAGGATTGAGCACGGTGGCCAAAATGTAGTGCTCTGATTTCAACAGATTGACCACCCGTGAATCCTGGTTAAGCGAATTAAGGCCTCCATCCACAAGTCCCACATGCCTAGCGGAATCGCTCCGTCTTAGCTCCTCCTTCAATGTCTCCAGCTTCTTCTGCAAAAGCCTGATGAGGTGAATGACCTGACTCAGGCTGGCAGTGTCTGAACTGACTTCACGTGTGGCAAGTTCAAAGGGTTGCAGAACCTTGCACAACGTTGAAATCATTCTCCACTGCGCTTGAGTCAGGTGCATTCCCCCTACTTTGCCTATATCATAGGCAGATGTATAGGCTTGAATGGCCTTTTGCTGCTCCTCCATCCTCTGAAGCATATAGAGAGGGTTAAATTCCACCTCGTTACCACCTCTTGCTTCAGCTGATGGCGGGGCAGGTTCAGGAGTGTTTGCTGGTGCTCCAGTCTTCAGCACGCGGTGGCTGAATGCCGAAAGTGGCCCGCAATTCTTCGGGCCACCGACAGCATCTCTTGCACGCCCCTGTCATTTTTAAAATAATTCTGCACCACCAAATTAATTGTATGTGCAAAACATGGGACGTGCTGGAATTTGCCCACATGTAACGCACACACATTATTGGTGGCGTTGTCCGATGTCACAAATCCCCAGGAGAGTCCAATTGGGGTAAGCCAATCTGCGATGATGTTCCTCAGTTTCCGTAAGAGGTTGTCAGCTGTGTGCCTCTTATGAAAGCGGTGAAACAAAGCGTAGCCTGCCTAGGAACGAGTTGGCGTTTGCGAGATGCTGCTACTGGTGCCGCTGCTGCTGTTGTTGCTGGGGGAAGCAATACATCTACCCAGTGGGCTGTCACAGTCATATAGTCCTGAGTCTGCCCTGCTCCACTTGTCCACATGTCCGTGGTTAAGTGGACATTGGGTACAACTGCATTTTTTAGGACACTGGTGACTCTTTTTCTGACGTCTGTGTACATTCTCGGTATTGCCTGCCTAGAGAAGTGGAACCTAGATGGGATTTGGTACCGGGGACACACTACCTCAAGAAATTCTCTAAGTCCCTGTGAATTAACGGTGGATACCGGACACACGTCTAACACCAACACAGCTGCCAAGGCCTGAGTACCTCAATCAAGTCTCTAGTTGCCTGTGAATTAACGGTGGATACCGGACACACGTTTCTCACCACCCAGGCTGACAAGACCTGAGTTATCCGCTTTGCAGCAGGATGACTGCTGTGATATTTCATCTTCCTCGCAAAGGACTGTTGGACAGTCAATTGCTTCTTGGAAGTAGTACAAGTGGTCTTCCGACTTCCCCTCTGGGATGACGATCGACTCCCAGCAGCAGCAACAACAGCAGCACCCGCAGCAGTAGGCGTTACACTCAAGGATCCATCGGAGGAATCCCAGTTGGGAGAGGACTCGTCAGACTTGCCTGTGACATGGCCTGCAGGACTATTGGCGTTCCTGTCTAAGGAGTAAATTGACACTGAGGGAGTTGGTGGTGTGGTTTGCAGGAGCTTGGGTACAAGAGGAAGGGATTTAGTTGTCATTGGAATTCTACTGCTGTCACCCAAAGTTTTTGAACTTGTCAATGACTTCTGATGAATGCGCTCCAGGTGACGTATAAGGGAGGACGTTCCTATGTGGTTAACGTCCTTACCCCTACTGATTACAGCTTGACAAAGGCAACACACGGCTTGACACCTGTTGTCCGCATTTCTGTTAAAATAATTCCACACCATAAAGGTGATTTTTTTTGTAATTTGACCAGGCATGTCAATGGCCATATTCATCCCATGGACAACAGGTGTCTCCCCAGGTGCCTGACTTAAACAAACCACCTCACCATCAGAATCCTCCTTGTCAATTTCCTCCTCAGTGCCAGCAACACCCATATCCTCATCCTGGTGTACTTCAACAGTGACATCTTCAATTTGACTATCAGGAACTGGACTGTGGGTGCTCCTTCCAGCACTAGCAGGGGGCGTGCAAATGGTGAAAGGAGCCACCTCTTCCCGTCCAGTGTTGGGAAGGTCAGGCATCGCAACCGCTGACACAATTAGACTCTCCTTGGGGATTTGTGATTTAGAAGAACGCACAGTTCTTTGCTGTGCTTTTGCCATCTTAACTATTTTCAGTTTTCTAGCGGGAGGATGAGTGCTTCCATCCTCATGTGAAGCTGAACCACTAGCCATGAACATAGGCCAGGGCCTCAGCCGTTCCTTGCCACTCCGTGTCGTAAATGGCATATTGGCAAGTTTACACTTCTCCTCAGACGCTTTTAATTTAGATTTTTGGGTAATTTTACTGAATTTTAGTTTTTTGGATTTTACATGCTCTCTACTATGACATTGGGCATCGGCCTTGGCAGACGATGTTGATGGCATTGAATCGTCTCTGCCATGACTAGTGGCAGCAGCTTCAGCACTAGGTGGAAGTGGATCTTGATCTTTCCCTATTTCACCCTGCACAATTTTGTTCCCCATTTTTTAATGTGTGGAATTATATGCCAGTAATATTATTATATCAATAGCAATGGCCTATTGTACTGTACAACTATATACTGTTGGTCACCAAAATGCTGCACTGTACTACTAAATATACTGCTCATAACAATGCAGCACAGATATGGATGGATACTTGCAGTGACACGTAGCTGCAAGATACAGCAATGGACTACTGTACAACTATATACTGTTGGTCACCAAAATGCTGCACTGTACTACTATATATACTGCTCACAACAATGCAGCACAGATATGGATGGATACTTGCAGGGACACGGAGCTGCAAGATGCAGCAAAGGACTACTGTACTGTACAACTATATACTGTTGGTTACCAAAATGCAGCACTGTACTACTAAATATACTGCTCACAACAATGCAGCACAGATATGGATGGATACTTGCAGTGACACGGAGCTGCAAGATACAGCAAAGGACTACTGTACTGTACAACTATATACTGTTGGTCACCAAAATGCTGCACTGTACTACTATATATACTGCTCACAACAATGCAGCACAGATATGGATGGATACTTGCAGTGGCACTGAGCTGCAAGATACAGCAAAGGACTACTGTACTGTACAACTATATACTGTTGGTCACCAAAATGCTGCACTGTACTACTATATATACTGCTCACAACAATGCAGTACAGATATGGATGGATACTTGCAGTGACACAGAGCTGAAAGATACAGCAATGGACTACTGTACTGTACAACTATATACTGTTGGTCACCAAAATGCTGCACTGTACTACTATATATACTGCTCACAACAATGCAGCATAGATATGGATGGATACTTGCAGTGACACGGAGCTGCAAGATACAGCAAAGGACTACTGTACTGTACAACTATATACTGTTGGTTACAAAATGCTGCACTGTACTACTATATATACTGCTCACAACAATGCAGCACAGATATGGATGGATACTTGCAGTGACACGGAGCTGCAAGATACAGCAATGGACTACTGTACTTTACAACTATATACTGTTGGTCACTAAAATGCTGCACTGTACTACTATATATACTGCTCACAACAATGCAGCACAGATATGGATGGATACATGCAGTGACACAGAGCTGCAAGATACAGCAATGGACTACTGTACTGTACAACTATATACTGTTGGTCACCAAAATGCTGCCCTGTACTACTATATATACTGCTCACAACAATGTAGCACAGATATGGATGGATACTTGCAGTGACACGGAGCTGCAAGATACAGCAATGGACTACTGTACTGTACAACTATATACTGTTGGTCACCAAAATGCTGCACTGTACTACTATATATACTGCTCACAACAATGCAGCACAGATATGGATGGATACTTGCAGTGACACGGAGCTGCAAGATACAGCAATGGACTACTGTACTGTACAACTATATACTGTTCGCCACCAAAATGCTGCACTGTACTACTATATATACTGCTCACAACAATGCAGCACAGATATGGATGGATACTTGCAGTGACACGAAGCTGCAAGGTACAGCAATGGACTACTGTACTGTACAACTATATACTGTTGGTCACCAAAATGCTGCACTGTACTACTATATATACTGCTCACAACAATGCAGCACAGATATGGATGGATACTTGCAGTGACACGGAGCTGCAAGATACAGCAATGGACTACTATACTGTACAACTATATACTGTTGGTCACCAAAATTCTGCACTGTACTCAGGGCCGTCTTTTTGTATGGGCTCAATGGGCTCTTGCCCAAGGGCCCCAGGAGTATAAGGGCCCTAGGCTGATATCTGAGGGGCCCCTCTTTCCAGGGGTACCAGATTTTTGAAAATCGGCCCTGGGGAACCGGAGATATCCGACTTGAAAGCAGTGTTCCCCATCCAAGCCTGTTAATTGCTCTTCCCAGCCGGATATCTCCGGTTCTGTCTAACTTAGAGTTTGTATGAAGGTATAATCCAAAAGCTGTGACTCTCTCCTTTCAGTATACACTGGCAGCTTTTCTCTACTATGCCCAAAACCAGAGATATCAACCTTCAAGCAGATGGTCCCTGCTCCAGCTCCACACGGCTAGTACGCAGTTTTAGAATTTCATTGGTGAATTGCTCTGGCTCCTGAACTCTGAACCCCAATTCCCCAGAACTATCTGAAAGGTGAGACTCTCTAGTTTTGTATCCCATTTAAAGCTAAGAAATATATTTTCAGGAACTTGAGATATCTGCAGTCAAGCAAGCTGCCCTCCCACCAAAAAATTATAAATATTAAGCCCACTCCACTATCCACCCCTTCCCTACGTGTTAAACACCCCATACCACCCTGGAAGTCATGCACCAGGGCCCCTTCATTCAGCCCAATGCCCCCTTCTATAGTTTAGCCCCATCTGTGCAGTAAAGGCGAAATTAGCAGAAATGATTGCTCCAGGTCCTACATGCTGAGCAGAAGATAGAGCACCCCCTAACTCCCGCGGGACATCAAAGCTGCCGCTGATAGCATCCACACGCCTACCTCTGAATGATGGGTAGGGGGCCAGTGCATTGCTGTGCCCAGGTGCCTACACTACTGTTAAGATGGCCCTGACTGTACTACTATATATAATGCTCACAACAATGCATCACAGATATGGATGGATACTTGCAGAGACACGGAGCTGCAAGATACAGCAATGGACTACTGTACTGTACTACTATACTGGTGGTCACCAAAATGCTGCACTGTACTACTATATATAATATATATATACTGGTCACACAACAATGCAGCAGATATTGAGCACTGATGATCATGACACTGTCTAGAACTGAGTCTGACACGGAGCTGCAAGATACAGCAATGGCCTACTGTACTGTACTATAATACTGGTGGTCCCCACAATGCAGCACACTGATCAGATATCTGCAGCAAACTGAGCACAGATATAGAGCTTTTCAGGCAGAGAACGTAGATATTTGCCGCACACTGAGCACAGATATGGAGCGTTTTGAGGCAGTGAACGCAGATATTTGCAGCACACTGAGCACAGATATTTTCAGCACACTGAGCATAGATATTTGCAGCACACTGAGCACAGATATGGAGCTTTTCAGGGAGAGAACGTAGCCACGTCCTCTCCGTTCAATATCCAATGCACGAGTGAAAATGGCGGCGACGTGCGGCTCTTTATATAGAATACAAATCTCGTGAGAATCCGACAGCGGGATGATGACATTCGGCCTCGTTCGGGTTAACTGAGCAAGGCGGGAAGATCCGAGGCTGCCTCGGACCTGTGTAAAATAGGTGAAGTTCGGGGGGGGGGTTTGGATCTCAACGAACCGAACCCGCTCATCTCTAGTATAAACCAAGGTGTTTTAAACCAGCCAAATTGGCTTATAAAACTGTAAATTCAAAATTGTTTCCATGCGAAGTCAGGGTGCATCACTACTACAGTATATAAGACAGTCTGTCAGCTCTATACAGTGTTATTAATACATTCTAATGTCACATTTACCACGTTATAGAATTAATTGCAGATTCAAAGATTAGAAGTATGTGTCTCTGACTTAGTCCTGAAGCAGTTTACGAATCAATCCTTTATCAGTCTGTTTGTGCAGGCTGATTACATACTTTAATGCAGGTAAAAAAGATAGAAAATCAGTATCAGCATCTACTGTGCTGTATGTCTCAACTAGTGATGTGCACCGGACATTTTTCGGGTTTTGTGTTTTGGTTTTGGATTCGGTTCCGTGGCCATGTTTTGGATTCGGACGCGTTTTGGCAAAACCTCACCGAAATTTTTTTGTCGGATTCGGGTGTGTTTTGGATTCGGGTGTTTTTTTCAAAAAACCCTAAAAAACAGCTTAAATCATAGAATTTGGGGGTCATTTTGATCCCATAGTATTATTAACCTCAATTACCATAATTTCCACTCATTTCCAGTCTATTCTGAACACCTCACACCTCACAATATTATTTTTAGTCCTACAATTTGCACCGAGGTCGCTGGATGGCTAAGCTAAGCGACACAAGTGGCCGACACAAACACCTGGCCCATCTAGGAGTGGCACTGCAGTGTTAATCAAGACAGGATGGCACTTCCAAAAAATTGTCCCCAAACAGCACATGATGCAAAGAAAAAAAGAGGCGCACCAAGGTGGCTGTTTGACTAAGCTAAGCGACACAAGTGGCCGACACACACCTGGCCCATCTAGGAGTGGCACTGCAGTGTCAATCAAGACAGGATGGCACTTCCAAAAAATTGTCCCCAAACAGCACATGATGCAAAGAAAAAAAGAGGCGCACCAAGGTGGCTGTTTGACTAAGCTAAGCGACACAAGTGGCCGACACAAACACCTGGCCCATCTAGGAGTGGCACTGCAGTGTCAGGCAGGATGGCACTTCCAAAAAATTGTCCCCAAACAGCACATGATGCAAAGAAAAAAAGAGGCGCACCAAGGTGGCTGTTTAACTAAGCTAAGCGACACAAGTGGCCGACACAAACACCTGGCCCATCTAGGAGTGGCACTGCAGTGTCAGGCAGGATGGCACTTCCAAAAAATTGTCCCCAAACAGCACATGATGCAAAGAAAAAAAGAGGCGCACCAAGGTGGCTGTGTGACTAAGCTAAGCGACACAAGTGGCCGACACAAACACCTGGCCCATCTAGGAGTGGCACTGCAGTGTCAGGCAGGATGGCACTTCCAAAAAATTGTCCCCAAACAGCACATGATGCAAAGAAAAATGAAAGAAAAAAGAGGTGCAAGATGGAATTGTCCTTGGGCCCTCCCACCCACCCTTATGTTGTATAAACAGGACATGCACACTTTAACGAACCCATCATTTCAGCGACAGGGTCTGCCACACGACTGTGACTGAAATGACTGGTTGGTTTGGGCCCCCACCAAAAAAGAAGCAATCAATCTCTCTTTGCACAAACTGGCTCTACAGAGGCAAGATGTCCACCTCATCATCATCCTCCGATTCCTCACCCCTTTCACTGTGTACATCCCCCTCCTCACAGATTATTTATTCGTCCCCACTGGAATCCACCATCTCAGGTCCCTGTGTACTTTCTGGAGGCAATTGCTGCTGGTGAATGTCTCCACGGAGGAATTGATTATAATTCATTTTGATGAACATCATCTTCTCCACATTTTCTGGAAGTAACCTCGTACGCCGATTGCTGACAAGGTGAGCGGCTGCACTAAACACTCTTTCGGAGTACACACTGGAGGGAGGGCAATTTAGGTAAAATAAAGCCAGTTTGTGCAAGGGCCTCCAAATTGCCTCTTTTTCCTGCCAGTATACGTACGGACTGTCTGATGTGCCTACTTGGATGCGGTCACTCATATAATCCTCCACCATTCTTTCCATGGTGAGAGAATCATATGCAGTGACAGTAGACGACATGTCAGTAATCATTTGCAGGTCCTTCAGTCCGGACCAGATGTCAGCACTCGCTCCAGACTGCCCTGCATCACCGCCAGCGGGTGGACTAGGAATTCTTAGCCTTTTCCTCGCACCCCCAGTTGCGGGAGAATGTGAAGGAGGAGCTGTTGACGGGTCACGTTCCGCTTGACTTGACAATTTTCTCACCAGCAGGTCTTTGAATCTCTGCAGACTTGTGTCTGCTGGAAAGAGAGATACAACGTAGGTTTTAAATCTAGGATCGAGCACGGTGGCCAAAATGTAGTGCTCTGATTTCAACAGATTGACCACCCGTGAATCCTGGTTAAGCGAATTAAGGGCTCCATCCACAAGTCCCACATGCCTAGAGGAATCGCTCTGTTTTAGCTCCTCCTTCAATGTCTCCAGCTTCTTCTGCAAAAGCCTGATGAGGGGAATGACCTGACTCAGGCTGGCAGTGTCTGAACTGACTTCACGTGTGGCAAGTTCAAAGGTATACTTAATGGATGACGACACAGAGGTAGGTACAGCAGTGGCCTACCATACTGCTATATATAGTATACTGGTGGTCACTGTGTCAGCAAACTGCAAAACTAAAATGCACCACAGGTATAGAATGTAGATGGATAGTATACTTAATGGATGACGACACAGAGGTAGGTACAGCAGTGGCCTACCATACTGCTATATATAGTATACCTGTGGTCACTGTGTCAGCAAACTGCAAAACTAAAATGCACCACAGGTATAGAATGTAGATGGATAGTATACTTAATGGATGATGACACAGAGGTAGGTACAGCAGTGGCCTACCGTACTGCTATACATAGTATACTGGTGGTCACTGTGTCAGCAAACTGCAAAACTAAAATGCACCACAGGTATAGAATGTAGATGGATAGTATACTTAATGGATGACGACACAGAGGTAGGTACAGCAGTGCACTCTGCACTGTACTCCTCCTATATAATATTAATTATACTGGTGGTCCCCAGTCCCCACAATAAAGCAGCACACTGAGCACAGATATGGAGTGTTTTTCAGGCAGACAACGTATACTGGTGGTCACTGTCAGCAAAACTCTGCACTGTACTCCTGCTATATAATACAGCTGCTCCCCAGTCCCCACAATTAAGCAGTGTGAGCACTCAGCACAGATATATTATGCAGCACACTGAGCACAGATATGGTATGGAGCGTTTTTTTCAGGCAGAGAACAGATAAAAACTGGTGGTCACTTATCAGCAAAACTCTGCACTGTACTCCTCCTAACAGCTGCTCCCCAGTCCTCCCCACAATTAAGCAATAAAGCAATCAACTTCAACAATAAACGGAGAGGACGCCAGCCACGTCTTCTCCCTATCATCTCCAATGCACGAGTGAAAATGGCGGCGACGAGCGGCTGCTTATATAGAATCCGAATCTCGCGAGAATCCGACAGTGGGATGATGACGTTCGAGCGCGCTCGGGTTAGCCGAGCAAGGCGGGAAGGTTCGAACTTGCCTCGGACCCGTGTAAAAAGGGTGAAGTTCGGGGGGGTTCGGTTTCCGAGAAACCGAACCCGCTCATCTCTAGTCTCAACAGTATTGGATTTGCATCTACCAGCCATGGTCACTGATGATTAATTTAGTTTTCATTTATGCTTCCTCTATTCTATGCCAGTTGGTGCATTCCTCACCATCACATCAGGCATAATGTGGAAACTTCAGGACTTCTATGAATTCAATAAGGCATGTTGAATGTTCTGAGCAACCACTGTTGCCTGTCACAAAAGAGGCACAGTACAGCCTCTCAAGTGTCCAGTCCCTACTTCCTCTACAGACCTTTCCTCCAGTTCTGAGCATCCAGTTCCTTTCTGAGCATCTAATAATACCCCTTTCACACCGCACAAATAACCCGGTATCGACCCGGCATATTGCCGGGTCGACACGGGTCAGCATGCGGTGTGAAAGCACCATGTCGGAAATCCTGGGTCGCTTGACCTGGCAATTCAACCTGGGAATAAAGCAGTGTTATAACCGGGTTGAATACTGGGTCAATGGCAACGTAAATGGGCTCCCAGGTCGATGCAACCCGGGACCCGCTTAGTACAACAGGCGGCGGTGATCTCATCTTCCAGCGCCGCCCCCGCTCCCGGCTCCCCCTCTTCCCCGCGGCTATGGCAACCCACCCGGCATATTGCCGGGTCGGGGAAGCCAGCAGCAGCGTCCAATGCCGGATCCCACCGGGGAAGGACCCGTTTCCAATTCCCAGGTGGGATCCGGCACTGGCGGTGTGAAAGGGGTATAACTGTCTACTGTCCTTAGTATCTCGCTGCTCCCCCTTCCTGAGGGATCTGAGATGACTGCCCAGTTCAAGGTGTCTGAGATTTCTGCCCTGGCCCCTAGACCTGAGGATAAACTTTCTGATCTGGCATCAGGGCTGAGAATAAATGTTTTGATATGTCCTCTACCTGAGAATAAACTTACTGCTCTAGCATCTATAAATAAAGTTAATATCTGTCCTGGCTTCTAGAATGAGAATAAACTCTCTACCATGTCCTGTGACCCTAATGGTAAACTTTCTACCCTGGCACATGGGGCATGATATAGCCTACAAGAGACTACTGATTGCCTAAGGTCCCTCCCAAAGACAACAGCCTGTCCTGAGGTCCAAGCTATGTGTCATGTCTGTAACTGTGTCTGTTCCCGGAGGGGGCACTAGTGGGTCAGTGGTGGTGCGGTGGAGGAGACAAGGAGGCTGCAGTAAGTTTCTGCGCATGTGCGCAATGATGTTTTATTTAGCACACAGAGGTATGAACAGCAACTGAAGCAAATGGCAATACAGATGGTTTCTTGCAAGGAAAAACTGACAGAGGTATAATAACAGTCACAGGTAATGGGCTGGTCTGGAAACCAGTGTGATTAGCAAACAGCGATGATCAGCCTGGAAGCCGATGGCGAACATCGATGGCCGGCTTGGAAGCCGATGATAACAGGATCAATATGCAGTAGGTAAGTAATGCAACCGATGGCAGTAAATACAGACAATAAGTAACTGCGGTAATTGTTCTGGAAACCGACAGCAATAGATTCACACAGTCAGCAGATATGCGCAAAGTCCATAGAGCCAAGCAAGGCTATAGCAGGAGACAGTTGGTAATTTACAAGCTGGTTGTTTTAAGTGCTGGATGCAAAAGCACAGTGCTGAATGCAGATTAAATGGTAAGGCAGCACCTGGAGAGAGTCTCTTACTGCATGTAGAAGTGGAAGCTGACTGTGAAAGGAGTTGTAGCAGAGCTGGATGGCTGGTGCCTGTAGTTCCACGGCGAAACTGGAGCTAGGAAATCACTGGAGACAGGAGACTGGCACAAGGAAACGCTGTGCACTGGATGTGACGCGTTGTTCAAGGCGATGAAACTGAGCTGATGTTCTGGATTTATACCCCCTGGTCAGCAGGCATAGGATGCTTGAATCATGTGTGCAGACACAGCACAGGATTGGGTGTTACAGATCAGCTGACCGCAGGTGTCATGGTGGCATACACACTGAATGGACTTCAGGGGTTTACAGTGATAATGGGTACTGCACTCCGCGGACAGGGTATTCATGCAGCAGCAAGCTGGGGCCGTGACCTCCGGAGGCCTGCACACCATCGTGCTGGTAAGTGCGATACCACTGAATGCTGATTCCTGACAATATGACAGCCAGTTCTGAAGTTCCAGAGGTGACAGCCTGTTCCAGGGTCCCTAAAACAACAATTTGCTCCTCTTCCTTGAACTACAAGGTGAGGTAGTTCATCTAGTGGTTGCAGCTGGATGGACCTAAGTGAAGAAATGCAATGAAATACCATGTGCAGTTAGTTTTTAAAGAACAAAAAGCATTTTGTGAAATATTTTAATGTATTTTATCCTGGCCAATTGAATGTTACATTACAGTACTTGCAAAATCAGCAGTAGCTTCAGAGTCCATCTTATTACAATATAGTAATTGCCCTTTGTTAGTCTCATCATAATCCCTCCTAATGTATCATACAATATGACTGGTGCTCAATGCTGTTAATTATGCAGATGTGGAAATGTATAGAAAATTGACTGTTTGACACTGGGAAATGTAAATGTTATTCATGCTATTAGTGTCCTTTAACCACAAGATAGTTACAGAGAAAATTTGATACATTTAATATGCTCACTAATAATCCTTATATACTTGAGCATAAAACCCTCTTTGGTCAAAGCACCTGTATTAACAACAGGAATCTGTTTTCAGTCCTGGGAAATTTTTTACATTTAGAATGTCTTTCAACATAAATATAAATCCTGAAAGCTGCACTCCTTTGTGAGAGAAAGCAGATTCAGGCAGTGGCCCTCCTAGCTGATAGCTCTGTCTCTTATGCCGCACAGGAAGATGTTCCATAAGTGCTCTGATGACAATGTAATGCTTTCCCAGGGACTGTATTTTTCTAACATTAACTACAATAATTATAATACTAGCACAATTAAGTATTTGAAAACCACCACTGGATGATGAAAGTACAGAAAGAATTGCAGTATAAGAAAAATTATAGGTAAAATACAGTGGTGCATGCAGGGGGGGCTTCTCAGTACCTGGAAACCCCCCCTGATGACCCCAAAAAATGTTTTGAGACGGAGACACAGCTGTCTCCGTCTCAACAAAAGCAAAAGCCGCGACCGCGATCGCTGACGGAGCTGTAGCAAGAGCAGAGAGCTGTGCAGCTCTCTGCTTAGAGAATGTCCCGGGTGCTGGGGGAGCTGCTAGCTGTGCATGCTCAGCCACAGCAGCTCCCTCCGTCCTCCTTGGGTCCTGTGATAGGACCTCTATTGAAGAAAAATAGGTGGCACTCCAGGGACTTAAATAAAGTCAAACTGTATTCAAAAAAAAATTTTTATGGTGCAAAAAACAATGTTTCAAGGCTCTACTGTTAGGGTCTCCTGCCCTGTGCTGCCACGTCGTCATGGCAACCGGGAGACAAGTGCTAGTGGAGTAACCTGAGCGCAGCTGATACTCCGGTTCGGGTCTTTTGCTGTGCAGTGGTTATAGGCTCTGTGCACGGCAGGGGATCCGGTGCTGGTTTTTGTGCTCACAGTCTGTGAGGTCTGAGTGGGGCGTGGACAGCACCTGCTTTATAAGGCCTCTTTTCAGGGTAAGCAGATGCTGCTGAATCTCTGTTGGTTAGTCAGTTCATGAAAGTTAGCCAGTACTGTGTAGCTTTGTATTTGTTTGTTGCTTACTGCAAATAGGCCTGGGGATTTGGTATTACACTCTGCCAATCCAGACCTAGCAGTAAGACTGGAGTCAGTCGTTTAGCTTGCTGGGGTTCTGTTATTACTCTGTGAACTTAGCAAGTTTGCGGCTGTATTCTAACACTTGCCTGTCTAATCCTGTCTCACTGTGCTAGGTGTCAGGGGTCAGTTTAGTGGCAGTAAGCTTAAACCTGTGCACTGCAAGTGAGAATCAGGATTGTGGAGGCTCTCCTTGTGTCTATCATTCCATCTCTGACCAAGGAGTTTACTGCCACACCCGTTGGTAACCCTTTAGGGTTTTGCTGTTGCCCTTAGCAACAGCATTTCGGGTTCTCTACGTATTAAAACACAACATCTTGCTTTTTACATCTGAGCAGTTCTAATACAAGGGAGATACCCAGTTCCTTAGCCTCTGGGCTTCTCTGTTCACTGTGTGTGTATTTTGTTACCCTATCACCTTCTGTGTACGTTATGTCATATTCCCCAGTTTGTCTGTGAGTCCATTTGTTTTGCATAACAGTTCAAACACCAGTACATTCCTGCAGGCACTGGTGTGCATAACATATTCAGCAGCCTAATACTCCTGTTGAAATTTTGTGGGAATATGGAGCATACCCCTCAAAATACGTTGCAACAGGTGGTCGATCAGGTGCAGGTCCTGACTCGGCAATTTAATGATTTGTCCATTAAAATGCACACCTCCCAGGCTGCTGGCGGAGCTCCCGCAGCAGCAGCACCTGCAGGGGTTAAGGAGCCGAAAGTAAATCTCCCGGATCGTTTTTCTGGAGATCGCTCGCAGTTCTTTTGTTTCAAGGAGAGCTGCAAGCTATACTTCCGGCTTAGGCCTCAGTCTTCTGGGTCGGAGATTCAGCGGGTGGGCATAGTGATTTCCTTGCTACAAGGAGACCCACAGGTCTGGGCATATGGGTTGCAGCCTGACTGTCCGTCGCTTAAAAGTGTTGATGCTTTTTTTACGGCACTGGGCATGTTGTATGATGACCCTGACAAGACGGCCTCAGCCGAGGCTCAGATTTCGATCCTTAAGCAAGGGCGAAGGCCAGTTGAGGTTTACTGTACGGAGTTTCGGAGGTTGGCCCATGATACCCAGTGGAATGACCCAGCCCTGAGACACCAGTACCGAAGAGGTCTTTCTAACCAGATAAAGGACCAACTGGTACAATATCCCTTGCCTGATAGCTTGGATCAGCTCATGCAGTTATCCATCCGGGTGGATAGACGGCTGAGAGAGCGTAGGCTTGAAAGGGAGACTGAGATTTCCTTCCTTCCCAAGGGAACCTCAGACTCTGAGGAATTTTCTGAGGAGCCTATGCAGATTGGGGCTACCCGCCTCTCCTCGCGTGAGAAGACGCGGAGGAGACAGCAGGGGTTGTGTTTGTACTGTGGGAATAAAGGTCATGTGGTAGTATCATGCCCAGAAAAGCCGGAAAACTTCAGGGCCTGAGGGTGATGGGAAATATCCTGTCAGGCCAGAAGTCAGAATTTCCCAAGAAGACTTTTATCATTCCGGTGACCTTGAAGATCCTCGGTCAAACTGTCAAGACTGAGGCCTTTGTGGACAGTGGGGCCGACGGGGTTTTTATGGACCGCCAATTCGCCCTAAAACACTCTGTTCCCTTAGTACCCTTGGCATCGGAAATTGAGATTTGTGGGTTAAACGGGGAACCATTATCCCAAGGTAAAATTACCTCTTGCACTAGCCAGATTTCTTTGTTTATTGGAGCCACACACTCTGAGGAGTTGTCCTTTTATGTGACTGTCTGTACTTTTGCCCCATTGGTGTTGGGGTTACCCTGGTTAAGGGCCCACAATCCTCAATTTGACTGGGTCTCTGGGGAGATTCTTAGTTGGGGTACTGATTGTTTCAGGAGTTGCTTGAGCCTTCCAGTCAGGCTCTCGCAGCTAAGTTTGCCAGGATTGCCAGGGTGTTATGCAGATTTTGCGGACGTGTTCTCCAAAAAAGTTGCAGAGGTACTACCTCCCCATCGCCCCTATGACTGTGCCATTGATTTGTTGCCAAATGCTAAGCTTCCCAAGAGCAGGTTGTACTCCCTGTCACGTCCTGAGACTCAGGCTATGGCAGAGTACATTCAGGAGAACTTGGCTAAGGGATTTATCAGACCTTCACAGTCTCCAGTTGGGTCGGGGTTCTTCTTCGTGGGTAAAAAGGACGGTTCGTTGCGACCCTGCATCGACTTCAGGGAATTGAACCGTATCACGATTAAAAACTCATACCCACTGCCTCTCATTTCGGTCTTGTTTGACCAGCTTCGTACTGCCACCATTTTTTCTAAGATTGACCTACGCGGTGCGTACAATCTAATCCGAATAAGAGAGGGGGATGAATGGAAGACTGCCTTTAATACCCACTCAGGGCATTATGAATATTTGGTGATGCCTTTTGGGCTCTGTAATGCCCCGGCAGTCTTCCAGGATTTCATGAATGATGTGCTCAGGGAATATTTGGATAGATTCTTAGTTGTATACTTAGATGACATCCTAATCTTCTCCCATTCCCTGGAGGAACATCGGAAGCATGTACGCTTAGTCCTCCAGAAACTCAGAGACCACCGGCTGGAGAAGTGCGAATTTGAAGTTCAGCAAATCGCATTTCTAGGATATATTATCTCCCCAGAAGGTTTCCAAATGGAGGGTTCCAAGGTACAGGCAGTCCTGGATTGGGTGCAGCCCACCAGTTTGAAGGCGCTTCAGCGTTTCCTGGGCTTTGCGAATTTTTATAGACGATTTATCGCTGGATTTTCGTCTATAGTGGCGCCCTTGGTGGCACTCACTAAGAAAGGGGCGGATGTTGCTCACTGGTCTTGTGAGGCTAAAGCGGCTTTTGCCCGTCTCAAAAGGGCATTTGTTTCGGCCAAGGTGCTGCGACACCCAGATCCAGAGCGTCCTTTTGTGGTGGAGGTGGATGCCTCTGAGATGGGTATTGGGGCAGTGCTTTCTCAGATGGGAGTGTCTGATAATCGCCTTCATCCCTGTGCTTACTTTTCCCGTAAATTTTCGCCTGCCGAGATGAATTATGACGTGGGTAACCGGGAATTGTTGGCTATTAAGGATGCACTCGAGGAGTGGAGACACTGGCTTGAGGGGGCTAAGTTTGTGGTCTCAATTCTCACTGACCATAAGAATCTGGCATATTTAGAGTCAGCGAAGCGTCTCAATGCCAGGCAGGCACGATGGGCTTTGTTTTTTGCTCGCTTTAATTTTTTGATAACATATCGCCCTGGGTCAAAAAACATCAAGGCTGATGCGCTCTCGCGGAGTTTTGCTCCAATCCAGGAGACCACCGAGGAGCCGTTGCCCATTGTTTCCCCATCATGTATTAAAGTGGGCATTACCCAGGACCTCTTATCATTAGTCCTTAGAGCACAGGAGCAGGCTCCTCCAGACCTTCCGGTAGGTCTTTTGTTTGTGCCTCCTAGGTTAAGACAGCGAGTGTTCCTGGAATTCCATGCCAAGAAGTCGGCAGGTCACCCGGGTATTGCCAGAACTCGGGAGTTGCTATCTAGGGCGGTGTGGTGGCCCTCGGTGGCTAAGGATGTGGATCAGTGGGTTCGGGCATGTGACATCTGTGCCCGAAATAAGACTCCTAGAGGGGTTCCTGTTGGCCCATTACATCCACTCTCTATCCCATCTAAGCCATGGACCCACATTTCAATGGATTTTGTGGTGGACTTGCCCAAATCCTCGGGGATGACAGCCATCTGGGTTGTCGTTGACAGGTTTTCGAAGATGGCGCACTTCGTTCCACTGGTTGGGCTGCCATCAGCCAGACGCCTGTCTGAATTATTTATGCTGCATGTTGTGCGTCTCCACGGGTTGCCACTTGATGTGGTCTCTGACCGCGGATCCCAGTTTGTGGCCAAATTCTGGAGGGCATTTTGTTCCGTTCTCCAGATTTCTGTCAGCTTGTCGTCAGGCTACCATCCGCAGTCTAATGGGCAGACTGAAAGGGTGAACCAGTCCTTGGAGCAGTTCCTCAGGTGTTATGTCTCCAAGTGTCAGACTGACTGGGTTGCTCATCTGTCCATGGCGGAGTTTGCCTATAACAACGCGGCTCACTCTGCTACAGGGATCTCTCCCTTCCTTTGTGTGTATGGGCATCATCCTAAGGCCAATTCTTTTGACCCCCTGGACTCCACGCCTGGTGGTTCCTCTGTGGTTTCGGTCCTTAGAGGTATTTGGCGGAAAGTGAAGAAAGCCCTTGTGTCTGTGTCATTAGTGACCAAAAGGGTTTTTGATAAGCGGAAAAGACCCTGCAGCTTCAAATTAGGAGACTTCGTCTGGTTGTCTACCAAGAATTTGAAGTTGAGACAGCCATCTCATAAGTTAGGGCCCCGGTTCATCGGCCCTTATAAGATCACCAGGGTTATCAATCCGGTGGCATTTCAGTTAGATCTGCCCCGTTCTTTGGGTATCAATAAAACATTTCATTGTTCCCTTTTAAAACGGGCGATTAGTAATCCTTCTTCCAGTGGAAGACCTTCCCCTCTTCTGATACGTGGCCAGAGGGAGTTTGTTGTTGAAAGGATTCTTGACTCCAAGGTGGTTCGGGGTCGGCTGTCATTTTTGGTGCACTGGAAGGGGTATGGCCCGGAGGAGCGGTCGTGGGTGCGCAGTTGTGATCTTCATGCCCCCAGACTGATACGCTCTTTCTTCTCGCAGTTCCCCGATAAACCCGGTGGTAGGGGTTCTTTGACCCCTCGTCAGAGGGGGGGTACTGTTAGGGTCTCCTGCCCTGTGCTGCCACGTCGTCATGGCAACCGGGAGACAAGTGCTAGTGGAGTAACCTGAGCGCAGCTGATACTCCGGTTCGGGTCTTTTGCTGTGCAGTGGTTATAGGCTCTGTGCACGGCAGGGGATCCGGTGCTGGTTTTTGTGCTCACAGTCTGTGAGGTCTGAGTGGGGCGTGGACAGCACCTGCTTTATAAGGCCTCTTTTCAGGGTAAGCAGATGCTGCTGAATCTCTGTTGGTTAGTCAGTTCATGAAAGTTAGCCAGTACTGTGTAGCTTTGTATTTGTTTGTTGCTTACTGCAAATAGGCCTGGGGATTTGGTATTACACTCTGCCAATCCAGACCTAGCAGTAAGACTGGAGTCAGTCGTTTAGCTTGCTGGGGTTCTGTTATTACTCTGTGAACTTAGCAAGTTTGCGGCTGTATTCTAACACTTGCCTGTCTAATCCTGTCTCACTGTGCTAGGTGTCAGGGGTCAGTTTAGTGGCAGTAAGCTTAAACCTGTGCACTGCAAGTGAGAATCAGGATTGTGGAGGCTCTCCTAGTGTCTATCATTCCATCTCTGACCAAGGAGTTTACTGCCACACCCGTTGGTAACCCTTTAGGGTTTTGCTGTTGCCCTTAGCAACAGCATTTCGGGTTCTCTACGTATTAAAACACAACATCTTGCTTTTTACATCTGAGCAGTTCTAATACAAGGGAGATACCCAGTTCCTTAGCCTCTGGGCTTCTCTGTTCACTGTGTGTGTATTTTGTTACCCTATCACCTTCTGTGTACGTTATGTCATATTCCCCAGTTTGTCTGTGAGTCCATTTGTTTTGCATAACAGTTCAAACACCAGTACATTCCTGCAGGCACTGGTGTGCATAACATCTACAGCCATTTCATCTGGTTATGCATTATAGGTGAGGTCAAAAACAATAAACAAAATACCTCTTTTTTTTCACCTCACCTATAATGCATAACCTGATGGAACCATGCACCATGACATTTTTTTTTTAATACAGTTTGACTTTATTTAAGTCCTTGGAGTGCCGCCTATTTTTCTTCAATAGAGGTCCTATCACAGGACCCAAGGAGGATTACCAGTTATATTAATTTCAGGAGGGCACCCTGGCAAATTAGCTTTTTATCATCCAGAGTGCCAGACGACCACACAAATATATATATATCTGCAAATGATGAATTGCACTCCTTACTAGTACCGCACAACATGCTCCGGTGCCCATCAGAATCAGATAAATTGTACGGAAGCAGGACGGCACTCATAGAGACTAGTAAACCATAGAAAATCAGCACAGAACGCTGTAGCTGTATGTCAACGTTTCAGAGTTAGACTCTTTTAAAGGAGTCTAACTCTGAAACGTTGACAAACAGCTTCAGCGTCCTGTGCTGATTTTCTATGGTTTACCAGTCTCAATGAGTGCCGTCCTGCCTCCGTACGTACATATATATGTATGTATGTTTGTGTGTGTGTGTGTGTGTGTGTGTATATATCTATATATATATTTATTACACATACCTGTGCATATACATACACACCCACCCACCCACGGAAACCCCCCTCGCTAAATCCTGCGTTTGCCACTGAAATACTGTGATGATTGCTGTTGGTTGACTTCATAAACATATTTCCTTCACATTGGTAACTACTGCTCATTATGCATCTGGAGAGAACATACACCATAAATTTCTTCATACCATCATTTTACATGTCTTCATACCTTCACTATACATGTATTCATTATAATTTGTCAGACAGCACTACTTCTTCGTGTTAATTAACCCTAACAAATCCAATACTCATCAACCTTTCTGGAGGTGTTCCCCCTTTTCCATCCTACATCTCTTTCCCAGCTCTCCTTCCATTCTCTTTAAACTATTCCAGATCTCTGCTCCTAGTTCTCACACCCTTCTGTAATTTTGATTCATCTTCAATTTCTAAAGTATTGAATTTTTTTTTTCTAATCTGATTTCTTAAAATCCTTCCACCACTTGCCTTCTTGACTCTATAAAATAATTATTATTACTGAGTGCTGGAGTGGGTGGGGAACAGAGTGAGCACTTCTCTGTGTGTGAGCAAGCCTTCCCACATGCTAGGGCCACCTCCATGCCTCAATTTGGATGCATACATTGAGAATGGTGTAGGACAGTGTTTTCCAAACTTTTTTGAATCACGGCGCCCTAGAATATCAGATTTTTTTCACGGCACCCCTAAGCCAAAAATTTCTTATTGAGAAATTTAGAAAGAAATATTACATTAAGTAGATTGCGTTTATATGTCATCCTTAGGGTCAGTTGTGTGGTGAGGGACAAGATTTGCTTCTGTTTGGCCACATATTTTATGACTGGCAGCCACCAGCACTGGTTTTGCCTATTATATTGAGCATGAATAATTTGAATTGGTCCTGGCCCACCAACCCAGGGCACCCCTGCAAGTGTCCCGAGGCACCCCAGGAAGCCATGGCACACAGTTTGGGAACCTCTGGTGTAGGAATTGGTGCTGCCCAGTGAGAAGCATACGATATGTGGACTAAAAAAGGGGACCAATATGCAGTAGATACATTATATCTCTATCTCATGGATTCTAGGTAAAATCTTACACACATATACAGTATGGATACAACCTCATTTATGAAGTGTTATTGAAGATAGTAAAAAGTCTAATTATAGACAAAAAGAAGCATTTTTTTCTAATACAATATAAACATATACGGTAATTAAAATTCCATAAATTCATAAAAAATCATGGAAAAAAAGTTAATAAAAACAGTTTCCTGTGTATAAAGTGCAAGTTGCATATAGGGTGCCCCAATATAGCACATATGAATAGCATTAGAATATAATCATACAAGCTTGGTGTGAATAAGAAGTGTGCAAACAAATACTACAGTGCGGGGGATTGCACCCGACTGAAGAAGTAGGAGCCGCAGGTGGTGTGTAGCAGAGTATATCCAGGTGATACCATGCTATGTCTCCCGGACAGTTCAGAAACAGGTAAGTTGATTCCACAAGTCACAGCATGCACAGGATCAGGTCAATGTGTTTTGAGACTCACTGGTCTCTTCTTCAAGGCTTTTAGAATTCCTGTACATGAACTTCCTTTTATAGCAGTAGAGAATGTTTAATAATTTTTCCACTTCTGGTGAAACACTGACCAGAAGTTGTTGCAGTGTTTTATGGCCTCTAAATAGGTTACCCATCTAGGGGGAAGCAGTATAAATGAAGGTACAGGCTGGACAGTGGTAAAAATAGTCCATGCGTGATGACTTCCAGTCTGGCATCAACCAGAGCCAGAAGTGACATAGCACCGTTTAGCTGAAAACTGTAGGTGGGGGGTGGGGAGTTTTGATTGAAGAAGATCAGTTTAGAGAAAGTTGGTTAATGATCCAATCCTCCCAGGATTTATTATTACTGCTTTCCTCTATTGCTCACACGTTTAATCCTTCTTACTGGCATTCTCTTTGCCATTTTCAAAATCAACAAAATGATTCCAACATCAAACATAATTTTCCTCCAAATTTCCACAAAAGCCTTTTTTTCTTTCCATGTCTGTTTCGATTTCATAATTCCCGTGTCCTCCTAGATTTCACGTGATCAGTTTTCATACAAATCACTTTACAAAAATTGTCCTTCACTAATGTAAGAATGACCCTTCATATTGCCAACTCAAAAGATAAATGTCCTCTGCTTATCCTATTTGACTTGTTGGCTGCTTTCTTCTAAGACAAATTCTATAAGGAATGTATATGTTGATGTGGTGCTAGCTGAAGCCTTGGAATTGTTTTTTGTTAGGTTGAGCCTTTATTGAAATACAGTAGCTGCCTAGATGGGTGGTTCTTCTAAAGATGTACCAAATATCACAGAGAAAGATACATAGAGTAGGGGCAAATTTACTGAGTGGTGGGTTTGAAATCCTGGCATTTTGCTGCAGTTTACTTATGGAATTGTATCCTGAAGGTTTATTTATTGTAGCTCAACCCTGGTACAAAATCGCATAGAAATATCATTTTAGAATAGAATAGAACATCATGTGACTATCAATGTTTTTACCATTGAGCAAATGGTTTAGGAACGTCTGCAAACCCGCCAACAAGCATGCAGAAAAAAAAGAGATGGTTGTGACAGATGAGATTGCTCAAAAAGCATGCTACAGTACTTGAGCTATTTGGTCATTAGAAGTAGAGGATATGTATTTTCCTTGATTTTAATTCAAATTGAGCTAGAATCAGCATGTTCCCAGGATTCGGATCATTCCTCATCATCTAATGCAGCACCCAAGTCCAGCTCCCAAGCTCTCTCATGAGAATCAAGTTGAAAAGAAGCCTTCCTAGTAAGCATTGAGTACAAGAGGGAAATTAAACCTCTGGTCGAGGGGCATCTGAGGCACAAGACTTCAAATGTGGACAGAGCCCTGCAGGTGAGGATATGTTTCACTGTAGAGTGAAAGTGTCTAAGTTGAAGAAACTTGTAAAAATATTTAGAAGGGATGGCTATATCCTCTTGGATCTGAGAAAACTGAGCGAACCTTTTATCTTTAGTAATATAATTTAAGTAAAGAATACTCCTGGTTTGCCATGGGGAGAATGATACCTTGTGTTTGCCCAGAGGGCAAATCCTGACAACATTTGTCAAGCCATCTGTAGTCTTTGTGACACCACAGTGAGTTAGGGGTACAGAAGGGACGTTAAACATCAGGGAACCTCCACCCTGTTACGTAATTAGCAGCAAGCTTATGACACATTATTGATACCAAAAACTGGTGCTGAAAAAACCTAACAAGCAGTCCAGCACCAGCTAGCTCCCTTCTCTTAACTAGATCCAAGCACCTGCAATCTCCACTGCCAACACCTTCATCCTCAATATTCTCAGTAATGATCAGCGTTAGTCCTGCATTCAATTTGTTAAGGCTAGGTGACTCCTTCCCATTCCTGAATTCCTCAGAAGAATTATTGAGCACCAGGCCTGCTGCTGCTAGACGTGGATATTCAACCCAGAAGGAGACTAAGAAGACTACTAGTACTGTAAAATCAACTGACTATGAAACAATCCTTTGCAAGGGGAAGCAAGTATGACAGCTCTCATTCAGTCGCACAGCAAATCACTGATGCCATCACAGCTATGCTAGAATTAGATCTGCATCCGATATCCGCCATGAATGTAATGGGTTTTGCACAGTTAATTGAGGTTCCTGTGTCCCCGGGAACAAATTCCATCTTGGTTCCATTTTAGCTGCAAAGCCATTTCTCAGCTGTACAGGACGTTAATAAAAAAAACCCTCATCATTGGCCTACAAAATTCCATTATACCCACTGCCCGCTTAACCACAGATATGTGGACCAGCGGCAGTGGGCAAACTAAAGAATTCATGACTGTGACAGCCCACTGGGTGGGTGAATCGCCTTCAGCAGCAGAAGCAGTATCTAACAAACAATGCCAGCTATTCAGAGGCAGGCTACTGTTTACCACCAGATTCAATAAGAGGCATACTGCTGACAACCTATTAAAAAAAACTAAGAGATGTCATAGAAACATGGCTTACCCCATTTGGACTCTCCTCAACATTTGTGATTTCTGTTAACACCACAAATAACGTGAAAGCATTACAGCTGGGTGAATTCCAACACATCCCTGTTTCCCTCACACTATCAACTTAGTGGTACATATTTTTTTTTTTTAAATGACTGGGGCATGCAGAAAATGCTGTCTGTGGCCCAAAAACTTTTGGGACATTTTCACCATTCAGCAACAGTATGCAGGAGATTGCAGCACCTGCAAGAACAATTTAATTTGCCCAGTCATCAACTGAAGCAAGAGGTGAAAACAAGGTGGAACTCCTCCCTTTATATGCTTCAGCGGATGGAGGGACAACAAAAAGTCATACATAGCTACACAAGAAGCCATGACATTAAGAGAGGAGGGGAAATGTACCTTAGCCCAGTGCAGTGGAAAGCACTTTTTGTCTTGTGCAAGGTGCTGAAACCATTGGAAGTAACCACCTGTGAAGTGAGTTCTGACACTGCTAGCTTGGGTAAGGTGATTCCTCTAATTAGGCTATTGGAAAATCAGATGGATAAATTGAAGAAGTAGATTAAACAAAGCAAATCCACAAAGTTTGCCGGACTTGTAGATCAAGGGGGTTATTCAGAGTTGTTAGCAAACCAAAAAAGTTAGCAATTGGGCAAACCCATGTTGCACTGCAGGTGGGGCAGATGTAACATGTGCAGAGAGATTTAGATTTGGGTGGGTTATAGTGTTTCTGTGGATGGTAAATACTTGCTGCTTTATTTTAACACTGCAATCTAGATTTCAGTTTGAACACACCCCACCCAAATCTAATCTCGCTGCACTTGTTACTTTCTGCCCACCTGCAGTGCAGCATGGATTTGCCCAACTGCTAACTTTTTGGGTTTGCTAATAACTCTGAATACCCCCCCCCCCCCCTAAGTTCTTTATTCACTTCACCAGCATCCACGGGTTACCAATATCTTGAAATCTGATCACTACATTTTAGCAACCCTGCTTGATCCTAGGTTTAAGTCATATGCTGTCTTTCTTTCCAACTGACCCAGATCTTAAGAGATGCAAAGAGTGAGGATGGCAATGATGATGATATCTTGCCACTGTAGAGTGATTGCCTTAAGCTGATTGGTAACCTGTTTTGTGGGGGCCCAAACAAACCAAGCACTTCAGCCACAAAAGTGTCAGCCCCTGTAGCTGAAGTGCTTGGTTTGTTAAAATGTGTGTGAGGAAATGAGGTCTATGACAATTAATATAGCTATGCCTCATTTCCCATGTCAAATATGTACTTTTTATACCCATATCCGTATACATTCAATTTGTCTGTTCGTTCATTCTCCATAACATGTCCATTACTCACCCAATACTGTGTTTAAATCAACCTTAATATTGTTAACATATGCAATTGTGTTGTTATTTCTTACCCTTTAGATAATGTATTTATGTTAGACCTAGTTTCCTATTGTTTTCATACACCACAGTGGACACTCAAAGGTTGAGTCATATAAGGTACCATTGTCCCTTTTTGTTTATTCCCTATTATCCAAAAGTGAGCTGACCAGACAGGGTGGCTCTCTGGCTGATGTAATCACCTTTATTAAAATATGTATTGTATTCCAATGCTGTAAGATCCTAAGACACAGAGGTCACACACACCCCTGCAATATGAAGCTTCTGGAGGTATAAGTAGAGCTACACAGAGAGCTGAAGGGAGATTCTTTGTCCCTAGGCTAAGAAGAAATGTTCTGCTAGGGATCTGCTGTGAAATACATTATATTGGATTTATCTGGGATTCTGTGTTGCTGGAAGAGATGATCTGCTCCAAGACTAAGAAGTAATGTTCTGTCAGGAGTTCGCGGTGGGAATTGTCACATGGAATTGGATTACAGAAGTGTCCTGAGCTGTTTATAACCCATTCTGTTCAATAAACCGCTGTTGGTTTTTCATCTACTACCGTGCCTGAGTGATTTGGAACCTGGTATCTTCACAGTGTGCATGTCCTTCTTAATATCCAACATAAGGGTGGGTGGGAAGGCCCAAGAATAATTCCACCTTGCACCACCTTTCAGTTCTGCCACTGCTGTGTGGTGGTGTTTCATAGATATACTAAAAACTGCTGTTGTTTGTGCCGCTGCTTTGTCACTTAGTAACCAGCCAGCTCGCTGCAGCCTTTGGTCAATATATGTGAAAACAATATTGTGAGCTGTGAGGTGTCAAAATTGATGGGAAATTATTGGAAATTAATGTTATTGAGATTAATAATACTCTAGGAACTAAAAAAATAATACTGTGATTTTAGATTTTTTTTGGGGGGAAATTTTGAAATCCAAAGCCAGTCACAGTGGTTTGGCAAATCCAAATCCAAAGCTGGATGATAAATCAGAGGCAAATCCAATTTATAAGTGTATTGTGATTCTTTTCCCTCTGATTGGCCAGATAGATGCAGCAGCTTACAACAGTTTTATTTTACAGTAGTTTTGGTCAAAACCACATGAAAAAAAACCCCACCACAAAACCACCATAAAACAGATGGACATTGGCTGTTCTTTACAAAACCCTATCAAAATTGCTAAATAATAAATTTAGTGATATGGTGCTTCAATTTGCTGGCAATATGCAAGTGTTTCAAAACCCCAGCAAAAACAACACTTAGTAAATATACTCCATAGTGTGTATCATAATAGAAATTAATATTTTATGAAACTCACCTGTATTATGTGTTATTCATGCACTGGACAAACTTGTACCATTGTCTATTGAAATTTGCATTTGCAGTGAAGTGATGTTGAATGTTGTTCCTTCAAGTAAGCTACACTTCACAGAAATAAAAAAGCAGGGACATAGTGTACACTGATAGAGTATAAACAAGTTAGCAATGTTGCATCACAATCACATACTTTCTGATTAGAAAGCACTTTGGACAATAATTTATGCATCCGATGCCCATTGGCTGTGAAATCTCAGGGGCATAAATAGCCACGCTGGCGGCCCCGGTAAAGGGGGGGGGGGCATGACTTCAGCAAATTGGCAGGCTATGCCTCTGAATATGTAAAAGAATTTTAACACTCCGTAGGTGGAGCCATTTCAACACAGGGGGGCATGGGGGGCAGATGGGGGCGTGGGGGAGAGCAGCCTCTTTCTACCTTCCTTTATCAGGAAACAGGTCCCTCCTCTTAGTCCAGCACCATTTTCCTAGTGATATTTGGGTAATTAGTACCACCACCCCTCCTCTCGATGGTACTGTGAATAGTACTGGTGTGTACAAGTTCCACATTATTGTTATAGAATTAAACCAAGATTATTCTTGATAATACATGAGGGTGAACTCTCAAAGATTTGTAAAATGACCGTGTGCACACAATTTCCACTGAAGGTTGCTAGATGTTAATACCATTTTGGGATTCTGATGACTAGGGGGAGATGTACTAAGCCTTGAAAAGTGATACATTTCAAGGTGATGAAGTACCAGTCAATCAGCTCCTAACTGCCATGTTACAGGCTGGATTTGAAAAAAGACAGTTAGGAGCTGATTTGCTGGTTCTTTATCACTGTGAAATGTTTCACTTTTCAAGGCTTAGGGCCTCTTTCAGGTTAGATTGATATTGAGACAGAAAGTGCGATTTTCTCAATCCTGCTTCTGCTAAAAATTGCATGTGAAGAGCCACCCAGAATGGTAAAAGATGCCCACCGATGGGCATACACAGAAACCGAGTACCACCAACAATTACGGTTGACCCTGGGCTACTCAAAATAATGAGACTACAGTCGCATCGGCGCCATGTTTTTAGAAGCAATCCAATTAAAACTATTAAAATCAGGTAGTAGCCCAGCATCAATGACAAATTATGTAATTAAGTGAAATGCTTAACTTCAAACTTGTGTAACAGTCATTAGTTTCTATTCAATTAGAATTTTGTTCTAAAAATATACTTACAAATTGACATTTGCTTCAAACTTGACAATATTCTGCCTGATTAATGTAGTTAATGGATGAACTATCATTAACTCTAAATTAAGTACTGGTTCAGCAAGATATTACATAATATTGCTAGGTCCTGAATTTTGAAAGACTGACTTATATTAAGTTTGCTTCTACGGAGGAGATCTGTCTTTAGATTTAGATATAGCCCCAATAGGAATGGTAGCGACAACTTATTTATCCCTTAGGTTTTGATGCAGAAGAAAATATCTTCTGGTCTGTGTGCTCTTCATTATTCCTGTCACTCATGTTTTTCCCCAGAGCTCTGCTGAGACAACTCCCTCTTTTTCTTTTCTATCTTCTCTCACTGACACCTCGCTGGGTAGTCTTTCCCTTTATCTCAGAGACCTACTCTCTCTGAATTCTTCCCTATCACCACTGCCACTAATGATCATGTCATGTTGCAAAGGTAACTCACTCGCAGCCAATGCTATACAAAGCGACACCTTAATGAAAACAATAAACTTTCAGTTTGAACATGCAGCATGTCCACCTATCCCAACATTAAATAACTTTGCATCAATAAATATTTATACACAGTCTGCCACAAGATTTTATTTTAATACCTTCTATATAAAAACTACAATTGTAGATGGCTTTCTTTTACTAACTCACATCTTCCCCATCCTACAGCTGAATATTGTCTCTTCGCAGTCATGCCTATACCTGGTAATTTTTAAAGTCTGTCTGTTCTTTCACATAAAATGATCCTTTGGAACTGAAGAGGGCATCTCAGGATAGTGGAAAGTTTTAAGTGGTGGGCAAAAGGTTTCTTATTTGTGAACACTTCAATTGTCTCTCAATTGCCCAAAGGGTTGTTGGATACTTGTCTCTTCTTGAAGCAATCCATCACTTGTTAAATTGTTCTCAGGAATGTCCAATCCGGTTTGATAATCTGTTCCATTCAGGGACTTGGGTAGTAGTGATCTGAGTGGAGCTATGGAGCTTCCACAGGGTGAGGATAGTCATACCACTGGGCTGCATTTTCATGGGGGACTCTCAACTGATGTACAGTAGTCCACTAATATAAACAAGAAGTATAAGCTGGACTTTCTTCTGTAGAAGCTTGTTGGAGGATTTTACTCATGGTTGGGACCTGGAAGATGCAAGGCTGAATTGAGCTAATAAACCCTGCAATCATTACTAAATCCTTGCTCTGTCCTACATACAGTGCATCCGGAAAGTATTCACAGCACTTCACTTTTTCCACATTTTGTTATGTTGCAGCCTTATTCCATAATGGAATAAATACATTTTTCCCTTCAAATCCTACATACAATACCCCATAATGACAACATGAAAAAAGTTTTTTTGAGATTTTGGCAAATTAATTAAAAATAAAAAACTAAGAAATCACATGTACATAAGTATTCATATCCTTTGCCATGAAGCTCAAAATTGAGCGCAGGTGCAATCTGTTTCCACTGATCATTCTTGAGATGTTCCTACAGCTTAATTGGTGTCCACCTGTGGTAAATTCAGTTGATTGGACATTATTTGGAAAGGCACGCACCTGTCTATATAAGGTCCCACACTTGACAGTTCATGTCTGACCACAAACCAAGCATGAAGTAAAGGAATGGTCTGTAGACATCCGAGACAGGATTGTCTTGAGGCACAAATCTGTAGAAGGGTACAGAAAAATATCTGCTGCTTTGAAGGTCCCAATGAGCACAATGGCCTCCATCATCCATAAATGGAAGAAGTTCAGAACCACCAGGACTCTTCCTAGAGCTGGTCGGCCGTCTAAACTGAGCAACCAGGGGAGAAGTCAGGGTGGTGACCAAGAACCCAATGGTCACTCTGTCAGAGCTACAGCATTCCTCTGTGGAGAGAGGAGAACCTTCCAGAATGACAACCATCTCTTCAGAGATCCACCAATCAGGCCTGTATGGTAGAATGGCCAGATGGAAGCCACTCATTAGTAAAAAAGCAAATGGCAGCCCACCTGGAGTTTGCCAAAATGCACCCGAAGGACTCTCAGACCATGAGAAACAAAATTCTCTAATCTGATGAGACAAAGATTGAACTCTTTGTTGTGAATGCCAAGCATCATGTTTGGAGGGAACCAGACACCGCTCATCACCAGGCCAATACCATCCCTACAGTGAAGCATGGTGATGACAGCATCATGCTATGGGGATGTTTTTCAGTGGCAGGAACTGGGAAACTAGTCAGGATAGGGGGAAAGATGAATGCAGCAATATACAGAGACATCCTGGATGAAAACCTGCTCCAGAGCGCTCTTGACCTCAGACTGGGGCGGGTCATCTTTCAGCAGGATAACGACCCTAAGCACACAGCCAAGATATCAAAGGAGTGGCTTCAGGACAACTCTATGAATGTCCTTGAGTGGCCCAGCCAGAGCCCAGACTTAAATCCGATTGAACATCTCTGGAGAGATCTGAAAATGGCTGTGCACCGACGCTTCCCATCCAACCTGATGGAGCTTGAGAGTTGCTGCAAAGAGGAATGGGTGAAACAGCCCAAAGATAGGTTTGCCAAGCTTGTAGCATCATATTAAAAAATGCAACAATTTAGTGAGCACTATTCAAAAAAAGGAAAAATAAAGGCAATTGTATATATTACAAAAAAAATTATTCAATATTCATATGGCTGCCCTCAGAGGGTAGATCTGGACATCCACCATGCAAAAAGGGAAACTAACAAGGAAATAGTATGGGGCAATAATTGAAAAAAGTTGATTCAACCTTTATTTAATTTGTGCGCCCACACTATTTCCTTGTCATATTCAAAAAGACTTGAGGCTGTAATTGCTGCCAAAGGTGCAGCAACATAGTATTGAGCAAAGGCTGTGAATACTTATGTACATGTGATTTCTTAGTTTTGTATTTTTAATAAATTTCAAAAATCTCCAAATAAACTTTTTTCACGTTGTCATTATGGGGTGTTGGGGGTCATTCCGAGTTGATCGTAGCTGAGTTGATTTAGCACAGCTACGATCCTGAACTCAGACATGCGGGGGGACGCCCAGCACAGGGCTAGTCCGCCCTGCATGTCAGTGCCGCCCCTCCCCCCCCCCCGCAGAAGTGCAAAGGCATCGCACAGCGGCAATGCCTTTGCACTTCAAGAGTAGCTCCTGGCCAGCGCAGATTTAGCACGCTGTCCGGGAGCTACTCTTCGCTCCCCGGCCCACAGTGGCTGTGTCTGACTTAACGCAGCCGCTGCGGGTCATTCCCTGCATGGTCCGGCCACACCTGCATTGGCCGGACTGTGCCCACAAAACACCGACCAAATGTCGCCATTTCGCCCCCTCCCGCCCATCGACCGCCTCTGCCTGGTCAATCAGGCAGAGGCGATCGTAGTGTAGCTACGGGCGGCTATGTGCCGGTGCACTGCGGCGCCGGTGCATGTGCAGATCTGACCCGATCGCTATGCTGCAAAAACTGCAGTGTGCGATCGGGTCAGAATGGCCCCCCATTGTGTGTACAATTTTGAGGGGAAAAATGAATTTATTCCAGTATGGAATAAGGCTGTAACAAAACAAAATGTGGAAAATGTGAAGCGCTGTGAATACTTTCCGGATGCACTGTATATGGGTAGATCTAAATGTGATTGTCACACTGCAATAAAGTGTATAGTTCCACACTTATTCCTTAGCTTTTTCATTTTTTATGTATAAATTGAAGGAAACTTATAAACAGCATCACATAAAGCCACCAAAGGAAAGCACCTTGATTGTTGTTTGTACATTCACTATATGCGTATTTCTTTATGTATTTCTTCAGTATTCAAACACCCCAAATTATTGCCCATTTTTACACCACTTTTGTATTTCTATGCTTATAAGAGGCTCCAGGGTAGGCCCTGAATTAAAAAGGGGTAGGTCACATGACACTTCCCTTGGAGCCGGTTTTCCATTCATTCCGTTCGTAACCTCCACCTGCACTTACCATACTCTATAGTACACTATAAAAGAGCATATTACAGTATTTTTCTCTGAAAACACCAAGTATCAAACAGTGAGGCAGTTTAACCAAGAAATCAAATTCATTTTCCTGCTGTACATTTACAAGAACCATGATATTCATATTACAGACTTATGCCACGAAAAACTGCATGCAACAGCTTCAGTTAAGATATTTACTCAATATTCATATGGCTGCCCTCAGAGGGTAGATCTGGACATCCACCATGCAAAAAGGGAAACTAACAAGGAAATAGTATGGGGCAATAATTGAAAAAAGTTGATTCAACCTTTATTTAATTTGTGCGCCCACACTATTTCCTTGTCATATTCAAAAAGACTCGAGGCTGTAATTGCTGCCAAAGGTGCAGCAACATAGTATTGCGCAAAGGCTGTGAATACTTATGTACATGTGATTTCTTAGTTTTGTATTTTTAATAAATTTCAAAAATCTCCAAATAAACTTTTTTCACGTTGTCATTATGGGGTGTTGGGGGTCATTCCGAGTAGATCGTAGCTGAGTTGATTTAGCACAGCTACGATCCTGAACTCAGACATGCGGGGGGACGCCCAGCACAGGGCTAGTCCGCCCTGCATGTCAGTGCCGCCCTCCCCCCCCCCCGCAGAAGTGCAAAGACATCACACAGCGGCGATGCCTTTGCACTTCAAGAGTAGCTCCTGGCCAGCGCAGATTTAGCACGCTGTCCGGGAGCTACTCTTCACTCCCCGGCCCACAGTGGCTGTGTCTGACGTAACGCAGCCGCTGCGGGTCACTCCCTGCATGGTCCGGCCACACCTGCATTGGCCGGACCGTGCCCACAAAACACCGACCAAATGTCGCCATTTTGCCCCCTCCCGCCCATCGAACGCCTCTGCCTGGTCAATCAGGCAGAGGCGATCGTAGTGTAGCTACGGGCGGCTATGTGCCGGCGCACTGCGGCGCCGGTGCATGTGCACACTTATGCCACGAAAAACTGCATGCAACAGCTTAAGTTAAGATATGTGTAAAGACGAGATATGTAAACAGAAATTAACTTACAGTACAGCAGCTTCTCTCAAAGAGTCTAATGTTAGTGAAACTAGAAAATAGTATGATCTAAATTGTCTATAAAAAGGCGCTCCAGTATTTTTTCTAGCTTAATGAGGGAGAATATTCCTTTACTGGATTTGTAACAATAAATCTCATATAGGTTGACTTCCTCATCAAATTTGAATGTGATATACCTTTCTTTTACACTGAATGGACACCCTAAAATTCTTAACTAATTTTGACACCCTTATATAATCAAATATACATTAAAAATCTAAATATACAATTTATTGAAACTGCTATTTCACATAGCAACAGAATCTTATTCATACAATATACATTTATACAGTTTGCCACAAGGCACTCCACATCTGAGTGAACACTTTTCCCCCTTGTATTAAGGACACGACTTTCCAGCTGTGAGTTCTCAGAGTAGTTTCTACAATCTTTACCCTAAGCGTTTCTTTTCCAAGAGACTGGAATGGTACACTTTCAGAATACTTGTTGTCCATCAAATATAATACACCAGATGGCTTCAAGGGATCGGATCAGTAACTCTCTTGAAATCTTGTTCAAGATCTCAAAAACTTTATTGTTATAGTTTCCTATTTTACTCCTTTGTGTAGGTGGATACCTACTTATTCGCCCGTTACCATCAGCCTGTTAAGTTTTGATGCATCTGTTTTGTATGCATTTGACATTTACTAAAGGTATCATGCCTTCATAAACATTTTTGATATTTAATTTATTGATAAATCAAGTTCAAAGTCTATTGTCATCAGCCAACATGTTGACAGATGAAATTTCATTAGTACATCAGCAGACCATTAGCAATATGAACAAAGAGTGTATATCCAAACGCCTGACCAAATACTATATATTTATTTATTTCCTTGCTGCTGCAAATATGAGGGATACTCAGCCCTAAAATAACTAATAAAAGAGATGCAAAACTGTCACAGCACACAAGAAATAAAATTATAGTTAAAAACACAATTATGTTTATTTTTCACAAATCAGCACTGATTTCACAAACTATAGTAATAAAATCACATTTGGACATATAATAAAACTACTATCATAACTTTCCAACTCTGTAGTACTGTACTTGACACATTTGTAGCAACATCGATAATTATGTTATCATACTACAACATTAAAAAGTAGCTTTTTTTACAAATTTATAATCAGTATTCACTGGTTTGGAGATAGTCTGTGTTCCACAGTTTCACAGCTGATTAAATCACCTATTTACTCTCAGCTTGATAACTATTTGGAACGTATTTAAAAGGACTAATTAATCCTGGGTTTTCATATTTCATATGTAAAAATCTAATAATCCACAGCCAAGTATATCCAACAGTCTATTGTAGCTATAGGCACATCAGATTTTTTGTAACTAGTATGAATGGCTCATGTACACTTTAGTATTGTTCATTAGTTAGTGGTGCAAACAGTCATTGCTTCACGTCTGGCCAGACCGTGATTAGATGTTATACATATACTCGTTCTCACCACTGAGCTGCAAATTGCGTACCCTCGGATACTTCTCCCGACTGCAGGTGCTTACTCCATTCTCGCAGTCATCTCTAGAGGTAATCCGTGCCGGGCAGATGGTATATAGCTGGGGTACAGCGCTGATCCATGCGGTAAATATTCAACACGTTTCCCTGCCTCTTATCGTTATCAGCGGCTTCCTCAGAAGACTTCCTGCAATATGACAGCAACCATGGTTTACAAGAACATATCATACATTCAAAAAATAATACATTCACATTAGAGATGTGCAGGTTCGGATTTACTCAGTTCTTAATGCCAGAATTAACACAAGTTCGAATTTATCAAGATTTTTCTTATTGGCTATCCAAAACATGTGACATCCGAGAGCTCATAAGATGCTGTTTTGAGATCCGGGTAAATCCAAGTAAATCCGGGTAAATCCGAATCCGCACATCTATAATTCACATATTTAACATTCGTATCGCAGATGTAAAAAAACTGCTTCTAAAATGCCCTGTGCATGTTAACAGTACTCTAAACCTCTTTTGGGATGGAAGTTTAACAAAGGACTCATTGAAAGTATGACTCTGTCTGATCTGATATGATCTTTCCCGCTTTCTTCAAAACCCTAAGACTATAAAGATCTTGAATAGTTAGTTACCGCACGCCAATGATGCCCAAAAGGTTGACATGGCATTATAAAACCATACAGTATGAAAAGAAGGTTCTTAGTATATATGTGTTAGTTTAGTTTTAATTTTAACAGAACTTGTAGTCATGTTGTTAAATGTCAAATTTAAATATATGGCAATGTCACTATTAAGAGCTTTTGGTAAAAGCTTCATGTTGTTATGTTTGTGTCCTTGCAAACCTATCATTCTACCATATTTTAACTCTACAGTAGCATTAAACTAGGTTCTGGGAACTTTAGAAATGTGGGAAATAAATATTGGATTTGTTCTCTTCTTTGCTAGAACTTTACCGCTGTGCAATAAATTATTTTTAATAGGATAGGCTTACTTTTAATGAAAGAATAAAATGTATATTTATATGTGTCACCATGGAGACATGATAAGGATGGATAGGAGGTGACAGGAGGTGACCAGAGATGTTAAATTAAATGTCCATGGTGAGATGTTTTTGATTGTTACTTAATATCATAATTTCTATAACCCTTGTCTGAATTTGATGTTACCTTGCTGATAAATCTCTGAATAAGAAGTCTGTTTAAAGGTAAGATTTTTAAGGGAATTCTTTCATTACATGAGATTTACATTTTGTATGCGCTATATTTATAGTGTGAGTATTTATTCTAAGTCTAGTAAATACTACCCTTGATTAGTAGTCAATTACATAGCATGGAAACAATAACAAGTCTGACATAGAGCCAGAGCCATAACTAGACTTTTTGGTGCCCTGTGCCGTAGAGAGAATTGGCACCCCCCCTCCACCCCATTTTTTTCAATAGGAACATCAGGCGCTTGCCATGTGAAGAATGGGCATGACAAGTTTGATCCCAGAGAAAGCCCATGCTATGATGCCATTTCCCACATGATATATACTGTATATATATATATATATATAATACACACACATTTATAGACCACTGCAAGAAAATGGATTAGGACACAAATCCTCTTTATAGCACATTTATGCACTTAACTTGAGAGTTTGTTGAATACGCTTTGTTAAATAACACATTTCAATATACTGCCATCCCCAGGATTCAAACCTATAACCTGTTGAATTCTAATAAAACACCCTACTCATTGAGCTATTTGATCCTGCCTAAAAACTATGAACACTATATGAAGCTACTTGTACTTTGTAAAAAAAATTATCAGGGTGGTGGCTGAGCAGATCTATTTAGTGTGCAGCCACGCATCCAATCCCTTTACAGCCACACACTACATAGATCTGCTCAGCCGCAATGCTGATAATTTTTTCACAAAGTACAAGGTAAGCTTCAAATAGTTAGTATTCTTTAGCCTAGGATTCTCTAGCTTTCTATGCATGGGTAGATAGCTCAGTGAGTAGATTGTCTGACTACAATGCCACAATGAATGGGTTCAAATTCCAGGTATTTCAGCTTCTTGTAATGTAATAAAGGACAGTGTGACGGAATAACAAATAAATCTCAAGTTGAGTTCATTAATGTTGTATAGGTATTAGTGATGAAGTGGTCAGGGTAGGAGACAGCTGTGGTCAGGAGATGCTGATCTTAAAAAGTGGGGGAAGCTGCAAGTGAAAGTAATTAAAACAGATAATTGACAAGTTCCGCCAATAACGCCCCCTACTCTGCAACGCTATGTGTGGTGTCCCCTCTGCACACACCTAGTTACGGCCCTACATAGAGCACATACAAACATGTTTTGCAACAATCTCAAGAGCTGGAGTTTTCCCGGAGACAGTGGAAGAACTTTCTACTATATTAGTTTGTGCAGGACTATATTGTTATTGTTAATTTGTGAAGTCAATTATAAAAGGAAAGTTGTTGATTTTAATGCCAAATGTGTTATTTGAGAATTTGGAAAATCATGGGGTGAGTTCTGCCAATCATATGCATGGAGTTATGAGTTTAGAATTTAGTTGGCATTTAAACATTTCTGAAATACCAATGAAATGAAAAAGTGACAGAGGTATAAATTTTGAGGACAAGAAGATATTTTCTATCAGATGTGGAACTAATAAGAAAGAGGAGAAGTTAGTTTAAAAAGAGAAAAAGGTCACAGAATAATAGTATAATGAATGGTCAGAATAAGCTAAAACCCTACCAATATAGTGTAAAAAGCAAGACTCACAGAAATCTAAAATGACATGTTACTTACAACTGCAGGGAGAAGCTGCATTTTGTCAGCGGATGTAAGAAGAGGGGGCAACACTTATCTTCCCAAATGCAGTAAAAGCAATCCCAGTGTACAGTAAGTAGGGATCTTGATTTCTGCCAAGTCTTTGCTTGTTATCATGAAATGTATAACTTTGTATATCATTTTTTTTTACTGTACTGTAACAGATTTGCATTCAAAGGAAAATTAATGTTCAAAGTTTTATGTTCATGCTGCTAACATTTTTGCTTTTCTTTTATACATATGAAGATTTCTAAGTGAACGTATAATAAATACTTTATTCATTTGTGTTGATAATAGTTTTTAATATGTCTTGTCTAAACATTAAACAGAATTGTTTTTAGATTTCTACTGAAAGTTTGTGTGTGTGTGTGTGTGTGTGTGTGTGTGTGTGTGTGTGTGTGTGTGTGTGTGTGTGTGTGTCTCTGTATAATTTCAATGTTGGTACAGTGTCTTCCTTGATATCAATCACATCATTTTGATTGTGCTAGATATGTTTTTTTTTGTGTCAAAAGCAATTGTGTTTAAAATTGTTTAATGAGATACTTAAGGAGAGTGGTGCCTATTGAAAACTTTCTTGACAACACTAACATTGTAGTATGTAATGTTTTGATAAATTAAGGATGTATGTGAAATCTGCAGATGTAGTAGTGCACCGGTTCTCAAACTTGGTCCTCAATGAAATAATTAGCTCCACCTGTGGATCTTTTAAAATGTACAAGTGAGCAATAAATACACCTGTGCCCCAGGACCTGGAGGATGTGAACTGTGTGGGGTCCTGAGGACCGAGTTTGAGAACCAGTGTATTAGTGTAACTAAATGTTTGCTTAACTGATTAGTTAACAATGTATGTGCTGTCATGTTAATAACAAAGTATTGTTCATGGCTGTCATGTTTAGAATTGTATATGTGTGCGTGTTATGTTTATTTATAATTGTATATGTGTGCGCGTTATGTTTATTTATAATTGTATATGTGTGCGCGTTATGTTTATTTATAATTGTATATGTGTGCGCGTTATGTTTATTTACTAATTGTGATGAATCAATGTTCATATCTTTTCAATTTGCCATTATTCTGCCATTTAATTTTAATACCGGTATTAAATATCAGTACGGGTATGCATACAGGTATTGATAAAGAAAAGGGGCTAACAAGCAGGTAGGTGAGTAATAATTACCAGGGACCAAGCCTGTTGGAGGATCCATATAGCGGCCCAGGCCTACTACTACATATGTTCCCCCCTTGCAGTGCGTGTCACTTCTTTGGGATGCATATAGTATTTAAAACTTTTTTTTTGGGAGTGGGGCATCCCCTCCCCCTGTAATTGGTTATGTCCCATCAGTACCCAGGCCCCGTAAATGTCTCAACAGCCCTGTACACATGTACTTTGTTATACATGGGCTTACCATACTATCCCTTTAAACTGGAACACTAATTATTGATTTACACAGGTTCTGTGGCTGGCTGACTTCGAGCCTGCATTTCACCTGATTTCTTTCAGCCATATAACCTGTGTAATTCACGAGTTTCCCGGTTTAAAGGGATAGTGTGGTAAGCCTAGTTATACACAGTCCCCTAAACCATCTGGTTACGTATTGCTAATTATTGCCTGTTTATGTTATGTTATGAATAATCGTGATTTGATGTATATGGTCCTCACATATAATCATTTCACAAATATAAAGACATAGCAGTTCATCAAAGTACTGTAGTGTACTACAGTAGCCTTATACTTTGCTTGATTAAGGAGTACATTTAAAAGTTAATTTAGTAAGGGCAAAATATAGGTTTTCTGAGAGAATGTCCTACTGCCACTTAACTAAATAGTACTAAATGTGAAAAGTATGAAACACAGTTAAGATTCATAGATTTAATACTAATGCTGAGTGATTGATAGGTTGAAAAAGAAAAAGTTACATTTGCTAACTGTTGATATATATATATATAGATATATATAGATATATATATATATATATACACATATATAATAAGGGCTAGGTCGTGCCCTTATATTAAGGCTGAATCGAATGTATATATATATATATATATATATATATACATACACTCAAATCTATTCGTGCAGCACTTCCATAACAGAATAAATCTCCCTGGTACTCACCGTAGGTCTCCCTTGCAGAGGATCCAAATTTAGTATCCAAATTTCAGCCACACACAGGTAATAAATATTCTGCACAGCAGCTTCATATCAATGTATCAATGTTTTATTCCATCCAGGAGGGAGCTGTGTACCATCCTTCAGACTTCCTCAGGGGTAATAATTTTTACCCCTGAGAAAGTCAGAAGGACGGCACACAGCTTTCTCCTGGATGAAACGCGCTGGGTTTGCCGTATGCTGACATTCAGATAAGCTGTTCATTCTTTTTTCTGATTTACGGGCACTCACTTAGTTGTTTATACCATTGTTTTTAAACTGGATTACACTATGTGATTTTATTCTGTTTTATATTGTATGTGTATATTAAATTCCCATTAAAACTTGTGAAAAAAATCTCCATCCTGTCGGTGATCCTGTGTGGACCAGCTAGAGACACGAGATAAGCTTTTGAAAACTTTACTCTATGGTACTGGTTCACTCATAAGCTTTATTCAGCACAAAATTGCTGTTGTTCCAATTAATGCACTAGGAGGCACTCTTTGTTCTTCTTATACTGTATTGCAGATTAAGAGGAGCTGGCGTGGACTATAAGAAGGACCTTGGCCATCCCTTAATAGTGGATTTTCCTGGGTAAAAAACTCTCATGGACTAATATTTTGATACTATTTGTGATATATACTGGCTAGCGCCAAAATTGTTTGTTTATATATATTCATCTATATATATCTATATCTATCTATCTATCTATCTATCTATATAAATATATATATATACATATATATATATATATATATTAGAGATGAGCGGGTTCGGTTTTACTCGGATTTACTCAGATTTACCCGAATCTCCTTATTGGCTATCGGACGTCACATGTTTTGGTTAGCCAATAAGAAAAATCCAGAAAATAAGAAATGACGATACTTCTGGCGTAAAGAACTGAGTAAATACGAACCCGCTCATCTCTAATATATATATATATATATATATATATATATATATGTATATATCTACCTTTTGAATCTCAAATTAGTAATATGGTATAGACAATAACATTTTATTTCAGTGTGTCTAAGGAACAGTGTAGTGTGATCCCAACGAGTTTCATCCTATTGCAAAGACTTCATCAAGGGGATAGTGATATGGGACAAGCAGGACATTATTTATAGCTGAATGGCAATCAAAATGGAGGCGGCACTGTAACAGCACAGGTAACAATTAGCAATTTGCACCTAATAGTGCAATTTTAAATGGGTAACACCTTTAAAGTGCTAAAGTGATAGAGATGAGTAGATTCAAAAACGTACCTTTTTCTTGTTATCTTGTTATCTTCAGGCACATGACCATAATAGCCAAGGTACTGTACGTAAAATGAGACCACAAAAACCAGAGAACATACCGTAGTGTATTGTTTTAACACTGCATATTTTCTCCAATATTACTGTGAGTAAATTAGGAACCAAACAGTCCCAACACAGAGTAAAAGTAGTTCTTCACCACAGACTTCATAAGGGATAACACAGTTTAATTCAATTAAAATACAAAAAGCAATTAGCACACGTGTAGGGAATAAAAGTTTTACAAGCCTAACTGTCCATGGTGAGATTACAAGGTACAGTGCCGCCTCCATTTTGATTGCCATTCAGCTATAAATAATGCCCTACTTTGCAATAGGACAAAACTCATTGGGACTACACTGTACCTTGGACACACTGGAATAAAATTTTACTGTCTAATGCTGTAAGCCGCGCTCCGGTCGTGACGTCAGAGGACTGGCGTGCCCGCACCTCCCTGCACAACAAGCGCCGGGCAGCGTCACAACACCACTCCCCCTGGAGAGACTAAGCCCACCAGGTCCTCCCATGAATGACGCCGTCCCCCATGCGCATCACATGATGCACAGGAGGCGGCGCCCATCCAAGACAGGCCTGCAATCCCGGACTTCCTGGGACCCGAAAGCCCGTCTCACAGTGGCTGTAGGGAACAGTTAAAGGCGCACAGGCACAAAACATATCAATAAACAAACAAATATACAAATACATATAAAACTAATACAGCATCCATATCAGTGACTCTTACGTCTATGTGAGGCCATATAAATCTTAACATATTAACCCTTAAACGCCTTATTGTTAATGCTATACTCTTATCTAAATTAATGGCCACAGTTACTACAGCATCACTGAATAAGATATCTGTAAAGCATATATACAAATAAATACTAATATGAAAAAAAAGAAGACAAAATTATCAATTATTGATACTCCATCAGGCAATGGATCTAGATGCAACCCAGAGGTCCAGGCCCACGTGTACCTAATCCTGACTAAAAAGAAAGGGAAAAAATTTAAAAAAAGAGAAAAAAAAGTTTTTATTACAGAAATGGAGTAAAAGAAAACTCTTCATTGAGTCCTATTGGAGCCAATGTTCCAAGCTGACGAATCCACCGACATTCCAGAGTGTTTTTGTCCGTCGGTTTTGAAAAAATCTCCGTACAAAACACCCCATTCTGTAATTTAACAGTAACATCCAAAAAATTGATACTGGTCAAGTCATAAGTACACGTGAACCTGATTGACCCTAGTAAAAGATTAAGTTGTTCAACAAACTCAAGAAGCTTAGATTCACCTCCAGTCCACAGCATGAAAAGGTCATCAATGAAACGAACGTAAAAATGTGATCATGTTGAGGGCATAGAGCCCACAAGAGATGCAATTGTCTCCAGTCCACAGTATGAGGGTCCACCGTGTGAGTTTCTGATTTTGCTGTTGGATTTTATTTTGCATAAAAATTATTTCTTGTTTGAAAACTCATTTTATTTGCAATTACAAGGGACAGCGATGGGGTCCAATGTGACCCCATCGTATGACAATTTATGTTTCAGTACGAGAAAATACATATCATGGCAGATCCATCATTTTCTTCATATATCAAATTTTACGTTCATTTCATTGATGACCTTTTAATGCTGTGGACTGGAGGTGAATCTAAGCTTCTTGAGTTTGTTGAACAACTAAATCTTTTACCAGGGTCAATCAGGTTCACGTGTACTTATGACTTGACCAGTATACATTTTTTGGATGTTACTGTTAAATTACAGAATGGGGTGTTTTATACGGAGATTTTTTCAAAACCGACGGACAAAAACACTTTATTGCTGGCATCGAGTTTCCACCCACAACCCCTGAAAAGAGGTCTGCCATTCTCACAGATAGTACGAGTAGTCAGAATAACTTCTGACAGTACAGTATTACCAAAGGCCCTGATGGAGATGGGCCAGAAATTTATAGAGAGGGGTTATGATCCGAAAGAAGTACAGGAGGCAATTTCCAGGTGTTTAAGACTTGACCGTAAGCAGTTAATGGAACCTAAAACCCGTTCTGATGAACTTGGTCGAATGATTTTTCCAGCACCTATTCTGTGTCTTCAAACATCACGAGACAAGGAATTTCAAAGTATTGGCACATTTTACAGTCTGACCCGACTATGGGGAAATATTGTGAAAGCTTGCCCCTATTTTGCTATAAACGGAGCTCCAATATGAAAGATCAGATAACATATTCTGACATAGTGCCTATAGCTCAAGAAAGAAGAGTGTAGCTGCAACTTAAACAAGGAGCTTTTAAATGAGGGTCTTGTGTCAATTGCAAATATATGCGCACAGGTAGCAGCTTTTCTCATCCTACTACCAATGGCAAAACATATCACTTACGTCATCATATGACATTTGAAACACTATATGTCACTTATGTGATTTTTTGTCCTTGTAACAAACTGTACGTAGGAAAAACGATGAGGATGCTGAAAGAGCGTATTGCTTTACATCGTTCGTCCATTAAGAAAGCATCTGTTAAAATGGATGGCTCTACACGACCGGTCGCTAAACACTTTGTTTCATGTGGACATAATATGAAAGATCTACAGTTTATGCCCATTGATCATGTTCCTCCACTTAAATTAGGTGGCAACCGACACAAGCTGATATTACAACAGGAATGTCGGTGGATTCGTCGGCTTGGAACATTGGCTCCAATAGGACTCAATGAAGAGTTTTCTTTTACTCCATTTCTGTAATAAAAACTTTTTTTCTCGTTTTTAAAAATTTTTCTCTTTCTTTTTGGTCAGGATTAGGTACACGTGGGCCTGGACCTCTGGGTTGCGTCTAGATCCATTGCCTGATGGAGTATCAATAAGTGATAATTTTTTCTTCTTTTTTCATATTAGTACAGGTTGAGTATCCCATATCCAAATATTCCGAAATACGGAATATTCCGAAATACGGACTTTTTGGAGTGAGAGTGAGATAGAGAAACCTTTGTTTTCTGATGGCTCAATGTACACAAACTTTGTTTAATACACAAAGTTATTAAAAATATTGTATTAAATAACCTTCAGGCTGTGTGTATAAGGTGTATATGAAACATAAATGAATTGTGTGAATGTAGACACACTTTGTTTAACGTACAAAGTTATAAAAAATATTGGCTAAAATGACCTTCAGGCTGTGTGTATAAGGTGTATATGTAACATAAATGCATTCTGTGCTTAGATTTAGGTCCCATCACCATGATATCTCATTATGGTATGCAATTATTCCAAAATACGGAAAAATCCCATATCCAAAATACCTCTGGTCCCAAGCATTTTGGATAAGGGATACTCAACCTGTATTTATTTGTATATATGCTTTACAGATATCTTATTCAGTGATGCTGTAGTAACTGTGGCCATTAATTTAGATAGGAGTATAGCATTAACAATAAGGCGTTTAAGGGTTAATATGTTAAGATTTATATGGCCTCACATAGACGTAAGAGTCACTGATATGGATGCTGTATTAGTTTTATATGTATTTATATTTGTTTGTTTATTGATATGTGTTGATTTATTGTGCCTGTGCGCCTTTAACTGTTCCCTCCGGCCACTGTGAGACGGGCTTTCGGGTCCCGGGAAGTCCGGGAATACTGGCCTGTCTTGGATGGGCACCACCTCCTGTGCGTCATGTGATGCGCTTGGGGGACGGCGTCATTCATGGGAGGACCTGGTGGGCTAAGTCTCTCCAGGGGTAGTGGTGTTGTGACGCTGCCCGGCGCTTGTTGTGCAGGGAGGTGCGGGCACGCCAGTCCTCTGACGTCACGACCGGAGCGCAACTTACAGCGGCGTGTCCGTATGACGTCTGTCTGTTCCCCACGTGTGGCCGGCGGTGACAGCTGGCAATCAGGTAATTATGCACTGGGTTTAAATAGGCTGATGGTGTAATGCAGCTTTTCGGCACATGGCACTTTACTTTGTTGCACTGCAGGATGAGCAGTGCTTCTGCAATATGCTGGACTTATTATTCCCCTGATGAAGGCATACGAAACGGCTGTCGGGATGTTGAGTATATCACTGCTTATTGTACTTTGCTGCTAAAAATTACTTGTGCTGCATGTTTGCATTGGATATTGCACTTTATTGAGATAAAAAGATTTTTTCATGGCTGAATAGTGTGCTGCTCTATCCTGAGCTTGGTTCCTGTTGGATTCTCTAGTTTATGGACAGTGCTATATATATATATATATATATATATATACACTGCTCAAAAAAATAAAGGGAACACTAAAGTAACACATCCTAGATCTGAATGAATGAAATATTCTTATTAAATACTTTGTTCTTTACATAGTTGAATGTGCTGACAACAAAATCACACAAAAATTATCAATGGAACTCAAATGTATTAACCCATGGAGGTCTGGATTTGGAGTCACACTCAAAATTAAAGTGGAAAAACACACTACAGACTGATCCAACTTTGATGTAATGTCCTTAAAACAAGTCAAAATGAGGCTCAGTAGTGTGTGTGGCCTCCACGTGCCTGTATGACCTCCCTACAATGCCTGGGCATGCTCCTGATGAGGTGGCGGATGGTCTCCTGAGGGATCTCCTCCCAGACCTGGACTAAAGCATCCGCCAACTCCTGGACAGTTTGTGGTGCAATGTCTGGACAGTCTGTTGGTGGATGGAGCGAGACATGATGTCCCAGATGTGCTCAATTGGATTCAGGTCTGAGGAACGGGCGGGCCAGTCCATAGCATCAATGCCTTCGTCTTGCAGGAACTGCTGACACACTCCAGCCACATGAGGTCTAGCATTGTCTTGCGTTAGGAGGAACCCAGGGCCAACCGCACCAGCATATGGTCTCACAAGGGGTCTGAGGATCTCATCTCGGTACCTAATGGCAGTCAGACTACCTCTGGCGAGCACATGGAGGGCTGTGTGGCCCCCCAAAGAAATGCCACCCCACACCATTACTGACCCACTGCCAAACCGGTCATGCTGGAGAATGTTGCAGGCAGCAGAACGTTCTCCTTGGCATCTCAAGACTCTGTCACGTCTGTCACATGTGCTCAGTGAGAACCTGCTTTCATCTGTGAAGAGCACAGGGCGCCAGTGGCGAATTTGCCAATCTTGGTGTTCTCTGGCAAATGCCAAACGTCCTGCATGGTGTTGGGCTGTAAGCACAACCCCCACCTGTGGATGTCGGGCCCTCATACCACCCTCATGGAGTCTGTTTCTGATCGTTTGAGTAGACACATGCACATTTGTGGCTTGCTGTTGGTCATTTTGCAGGGCTCTGGCAGTGCTCCTCCTGGTCCTCCTTGCACAAAGGTAGAGGTAGCGGTCCTGCTGCTGGGTTGTTGCCCTCCTATGGCCTCCTCCACATCTCCTGATGTACTGGCCTGTCTCCTGGTAGCGCCTCCATGCACTGGACACTACGCTGACAGACACAGTAAACCTTCTTGCCACAGCTCGCATTGATGTGCCATCCTGGATGAGCTGCACTACCTGAGCCACTTGTGTGGGTTGTAGACTCCGTCTCATGCTACCACTAGAGTGAAAGCACTGCCAGCTTTCAAAAGTGACCAAAACATCAGCCAGAAAGCATAGGAGCTGAGAAGTGGTCTGTGGTCACCACCTGCAGAAAAACTCCTTTATTGGGGGTGTCTTACTAATTGCCTATAATTTCCACCTGTTGTCTATTCCATTTGCACAACAGCATGTGAAATTGATTGTCAATCAGTGTTGCTTCCTAAGTGGACAGTTTGATTTCACAGATGTGTGATTGACTTGGAGTTACATTGTGTTGTTTAAGTGTTCCCTTTATTCTATTGCGCAACGACAAGTTTATCCTTGGCTTGGGAGTACTTCATCCAATCAGGAACAGCACTTTCGTAAGCGGAGACCACAACCACGAAGATATAGAGAGCCCGGACAGGGCACTAGCACCTCAGCTAGCGACTCAGAAGCAGTTTCTTCATCTAATGCATCACGAGAAGCCTTTGTCCCTTTAGATCAGGCCACAGGAGGGATACAGACCCGGTCCAATTGGACTCCAGTACCCGGGCGCAGAACAGGACGAAGACGCGGCGCTCGCAACAAAACCAAAGGATACTACGGTCCAAATCCTCAGCGAGCCTGAAAGAACTTATATTCAATTTGTCCTCAACCCCACTCACCGACTCGGAGTATAGACTGTTGGTATAAGGACTATAATTTGTCCCCACTGAAGACCCGGATCCACTCAGCTGGAAAGTTGAGATGCATCGCTTAGGGAGGACATTGAGGCAGAAAGAATATTTTAATAACAGTCCTCCGGAAGCCCAGAGCCAAATCGTCCCTAGCCAATTTAAAAGAATCATCCCTGGTTCGAACTTTGATCCCCCCAGCTTAAATCCCTCTATTAGGACGTTCCTTAGAATGTTGGAAAGGGAGGGCAACAGCCCCTATGATGATCCCTGTAGGAACATATCCAGAGAGGAAAGATTAGTACTTAAGGGGTTATCAGCTAGAACCGACATCGTAGTACGTAAAGCTGATAAGGGGGGTCCATAGTTGTTCAGGACCTAGCAGCCTATGTGCATGAATGTGATCGCCAGCTTAGAGATATGGCTACTTATAGAAAATTGACCGGAGACCCTACTTGTGAATATAAAGCAAAGTTAGACCAATATGTTTCCGACATACTGTATGTGAACAGGGTCTAGTTTCCACTGAAATCAAACGGGCCTTGTGTGTTGAATTTCCTAGGGTACCTCTATTCTACACAGTGCCTAAGGTACATAAGTCATTGGTTGATCCGCCTAGCTGACCCATAGTGTCGGCCAGGGGATCACTATACCATCCAGTGTTGGTATTCTTGGACGCTTTTTTGAATACATGTGTCCAGGCAATACCATCTTACCTTAAAGACACAACATCCCTCTTAATAAAGATGTAGAATCTGGGAGACTTACCTGACAATATGTTGCTCTGCAGTGCGGATGTTACGAGCCTCTACACCTGCATCCCACATGATGCAGGTGTGGAGGCAGTACGTCTATTACTGCAAGATAATGACTTATACCTGGGTCCCGAATAAGGAATTTTTCTGAAATTGTTACATTTGGTTCTCACACGCAACTATTTTGTGTTTAATGGGGCATTTTATTTACAGCAGGCAGGCTGTGCGATGGGGTCGGCAGTGGCCCCGTCGTACGCCAATGCCTACATGTACCAAGTTGAGAAACATATGTTTTATTTGAACCCATCCATTATGACACGGGTTGTCTATTACAAACGTTTTATAGATGACCTTTTGCTGTTCTGGAGTGGTTCTAAAGACGAATTGGCCCACTTATGGGATGTTCATAATCAATCTCCCCATGTAGTTAAGTTTACTTGTGTAGTGGATGAGGTTACTATCAACTGCTTGGATGTTTCTATCACCCGCAGGGGGAAGGGAATATCCACGTCCATCTTTATTAAGCCTACTGATCGGAACATGCTTCTTAGCCATCAAAGCTTTCACCCTCAATCCCTTAAGAGAGGATTACCCTACTCGCAGTTTCTGCGGGTGAGGCGGATCACTTCAGATCCTGTAGAAACAATTATGGCTCTGGATAACATGCTGGGGAAGTTTGCACAGCGTGGTTACCCAGTGAGAGCATTGCAGGCAGCTAAGGAAAAGGTTTTGGGCATACCTCGAGAACAAACATTAACACCCATTAGACGCACTAGGGGCCCGAGCGATAAGAGATTTACCTTTGTTAATAGATATACCACAACTAGCATAAGAGTGGTTAAGAAGGCCAAACAAATGTGGCCGATCATTCAGACCGACCAGGCACTTTCATCCCTAGTGGATACTCTTATCATGCCCTGCCACACACGAGGTAGGAATCTGGGAGACATGATTATGAAACTTGACGTATCCAAACTCACAAAGGTTGGTGAGTCACATTTTTTGCGACAGAAACAGGGGTGTTTGTCTGGGATGCGCCACCTGCAACACCCTATCTACTGGGGCTACGTTTAATCATCCCCATACAGGACGCAAAATTAAAATACACCATAGACTGACATGTACCACTACACATGTGGTCTATCTCCTGACCTGCCCTTGTGGTCTTGCCTATGTTGGCAAGACCATACGACAATTTAGGGAGAGGATGGCCCTGCACCGCAGTGCCATCAAGAAGGCCTATGAGAAGGGCCATAGCGATCAGCCCTTTGCCCGGCATTGCTTGGAGGCCAAGCATGGTGTTGCGAGTATTAGGGCCATTCTTATTGACCACGTACCTAAGTCTCTTAGGGGTGGCAATAGGGATAGGCAGTTATTACAGAGGGTGAGCCGATGGATTTTTACCCTGGGCACCATTTCCCCAAAAGGGTTAAATGAGAACTTAGGGTTACAGTGCTTTTTATAGTCTAGCCCAGTTAGTATTTTGCCTCTGCATATGTTCAAGTAAGCTAGCAGGGTTACATGGTAGTGACAATTTATACTATTTCAGTAGCTTTAAAGTATAACAGGTATACCAGTTGTTAGGAGACCCAGCACACTGTGGAAGTGACATCCCATTATGTTTTTAACTTATGATAAATTTAACATTGTAATATGTAAGTTTTATATGTTTATGTTATGTCCTTATAGCCCGCCCTGTGGACGTGATTGTGGAAGGTCCTAGTTACCATGGATCTCGCCTATGACACGGCGCGCCGTGATGACATCACAGAGAGACGCGACAGCGGACCGGGAGTTTGGTCTCGCGGGCGCGCCGTGGAGCAGGTGAGTAGGGTTAGGGCTTGTTATGATCTGTGGTTGTTAGGTATTTATGCATGTTGGTTTTTGCACACTTGTTTGTATTGGCCCTGAGGACGGAGTTCCTACTCCGAAACATGTCGGCTTTGTGAATAAACACTATGCCTGTTTGAATCCATGGAAGTCAGACTGATGAGTGCCGCCTATACAACCCTCCACGCTGCATAGTGGGCTGCATACCCCACAAGGAGGGCACTTCAGCATTTTCTATAGTATTAGCTACGAGTGCCGGACAGCTTTGGACAATCTATATATATATATATATATATATATATATACATACAATGTTTTAACATGTGAATATATTGGATCTACAGTAATTTTCTATTTAAGTATTCAGTTGTAATATCACTCAAAAGAAGATATTGGAAAGTTTTAATATCTTGAGATACATAAATATATTTCAGCTGTTTTTTTAAGTGTTTTACTGTGAGAGGCATTAGAGAGTGTTCGTTTTGAAAGTGAACATCAAATTATTTAAAGTAGTTATGTTAATTATTGTAAAAGTAGATTAGTCGACTTCCGGGGGCGGAGCCAGCGAGCATGGCTGCTTTTTAACGCAGCTCCTCTGGGCTGAGGAAAATATCCAAAGTAATCCTCTCCTTTTAGCCACAAATTGGATATTGGGGATATATATACTTGTTGCCCACACCCTTGTAAACACGGAGGTGACGGCATTGCTGAGGTGGACCACTGATTGTCCCGGAGTCCGGCCATCGGTGTAGACGGATAGTATGACTGCCAGCATGGCGTTGGCAGGAAAATAGCTCCGGGAGTGGAGCGGGACATCAGGGGCTGCCTTTCCTCACCTGATAGCAGTAATCCCCGTCCTACAGCCTGCTTCGACTGTGGTGAGGATGCCGATGCAAGCAGCAGAATTGGGTGGAAGAGCCGCAGTGGAATGGGTTACACCGCGCAGAGACAAATCGCATGGTGGTGCATCTTATCTGCCCGCTGACCTACCCCGAGAGTGAAAGACTGCCCTGACATTGGGGTGCGGGTGCCGACCCGCCTAACTACGGGATTCGAGAGTTGGATACCACTAATTGGGGGCACCTTATGGAACGTACACTGCAGGTGTGCAGCCGCTTACCAGCCCAACTCTGTCCCGCCTGTTCAACAGATGCTGAGGGCCTCTACAGTCTGGGGGAGCTTCACAGTTGCCATAGCTGATGGTGCCGGCTGGCGGTGGTGTCCGATTACATACAAGGACTTGGCGATCGCTGGGGAAACTGATCCTGGCTCTGTGATCTGCGCGGGTGACAGCGGGAGCAGGGTGCCTGGAATCCCAATATAAGGCTCACCATATTTGACCCACGCCAGCAAGACCTGCGACCCCCAGTCTATGCACCTGGGTTTACTCTCCCCCAGGTATTAATATTGTTTGTATACCCCTCTCTCTCTTCCAATAACAACCTCTGCAAATCCTACACTGTGCCTTTGCTCTGATCCGTTCCCTCCTTGTGTGTTTCCCATACCCCCCATTGCCTCTCCACCTCGCCCACTCCATGATCCCTCTTGTTGTCCCATTTTCACTACTCTCCCTCTAACTCCTGGGCACTAGTGACTCTGCCACATCTGGAGGACCGTCATCCCCTATACTGGTGCTTATAGGGGTCTGCTGTGTGGACTGCATTGGGACATGAACTGCCCCTGCACCAACTCAAATCGTTACCCTTTTTTTCCTGAATCTGTACTGCCATCTGGTGTTTGTGTGGAGGATTGTTCCTGTTTAACTTTTATGTTATCACCAATACAAATACTTTGGTTCAATTACTTGTTACAGGACACGCTATACCTTTCTATATCGTTTCACTTTTAAGATATACTATTACATCCTACCGAGAAGTCGCAAACCTTGCTTATTGTCACTGTGTGAGTTGATTTATAGGATTTAGGATTTATTCTGTGTGGAAGGGTATATACGTTTTCCCTGTACTACTTAATTACATTCCTACAATTAATCCTCTCCCTGCTCTGTATATTTCCTTTTGTTATCTGGGCACCCCCGAGTGTCAAAAACTGGAATTGGGCATTTCTTTTATACTCAATAACTAACCCTACAACTTTATTTAATTTTCTATAATTTGTTTATTGAAATCACTATTAGTGATCTCAGAGAAATTTTAAGCTATAGTGGATCACATTTGGTAAAGGGTTGCATCACTTGATGCCCTCACAGTGCCTTGACGAGTAACGGTTTAATCCTTTTCCATTCCAAAAAGGTAACATACTTTGGATAAGTTGATAAATCCATAAGAACATGTAGTTATTGAAATATATTCAGGGTCTAATGTATACAATTCGGTAAGACTATTACGCTTTTTCAGGGGGTCATGTCATTGATAAGGCCCGTACACACGGTGAGATTCGGGCTATGCCCGATTCTCACTATGCGACAGGGGCTAGGTCGGCACATAGTCAGTATTGCAAGCACATAATGAGTGTGCTTGCGATACTGACTGTGCGATTTTGGCTAAGTGTCAGTTTTGACTATCTCTTCTATAGAGATAGTCAAAATTGACTTGCCTGCACAGTCTATCTATTCTTGCAATGCCGACCGCACGGGACCGCGCATTGGCATCCAATCGGGATCGCAAGGTGACTTTCCCCTTGCGATCTGCACTAAAGTTTCTTACGATTTTTACTACATAGTCAAAATCGTAAGAAAAATCTCACCGTGTGTACACACCAATAGTGTAATTGCCACTTGACTTAAATCTTCTCACTACACTAGTCCATCGTGGTATGGACAAATATTTGGAAAAAAATCAGAGTTCATCTGCAGACATGCCTACCTCTGCTGCTAAATCTGGTAATAAACGACAAAATAACCAAAAAGCGACTGTATCTCGCCCCCCATCTCCTTCTCCGCTATTGGGAAGGGAGGAGCTTGCTTCTCAGAAGTATTCTAGAAACATGGCGATTCTGTCACCTGCGGAAAATGCCAAAGAAGTCATTACTATGTTGATGCCTCTCATTGATAAAAAATTTGAGGACTTACACGCAAGGCTGGACACTTCTTTAGCTAAGATAGAATCATACACGGCTAGACTAGATACTTTAGAACAGCGAACCAGTGACGCAGAGGACTCGGTGCATGCATTGCAGCAGGAACTTGCAGCTAAATCTCAAACTATACACACCATGGGGGAGATTCAAATGTTTGAAAAGTCAGTTGGGAGTCTGTTTTTTCCTATCTAATAGACAGGAAAAAACAGACACCCAACCGACTTTTCAAACATTTGAATCTCCCCCATAGATTGAGAAACTTGATGATTTAGAAAACAGAAACAGAAGATGTAATTTAAGCTTTATAGGGTTTATAGGCTTTATAGGCTTTATACACTTTATACGCTTTATAGGCTTTATAGGGTTCTCAGATACCAATTTACCTCTACCGGAAGAGAGGGCACACAAACTAGGTGCATCACTCCGGGACAGGGGTAACCATTCCAGACCTACTATTGCTAAGTTCCTAGATTACAGGGACAAAGAGAAACTACTGCAGGCTTACTGCGCTGCCCCTGAACTCAGAGTAGAGGGTCAAAGGATCATGGTATTCCAAGACTTTGTAGCCATGGTCTCGCAAAAACGCGAAGCCTTTTCGTAGGTCTGTAAATTCTTGGTCGACAAAAAAAAAAAAATTTGCTTTACTTTATCCGGCCAAACTAAGGCTAATTGAAAATGGCCGTACTCAATTATTTACTGACCCCCAGCAAGCGAAGTCTCATTTCTTTAGGAATGACCCTCCCTCACCGGCTTGTTCCGATGCTGGATCTAGGGATTAATTACATAAACTTTGAATTGCTTCAAGGTATATTTTATTGGGTGGGGGTGTAGGTGCGTGGTGACCACACACTTGTGGGGACCTACTTTCATACGTCAGGTGATAAGGAAATAACACAAAACAAGGGAGGAGGGGGATGAACAAAACAACAAAAAAGAAACAATATATATACTTTGCTGAAGATGTAAAAGGTGGGGGTTTTCCAACAGTGTGTGTTACTGTACATCTATGCCCCTTTTGTTAGGTCTTACCACAAGTCTAAATTACTTATCCAGACCCTGTTTGTCTGAATTTTATTTACTTTCAAATAATGATATATTATGAGATTTCTGTGAATTTGCTACGATTCTTGTTATTTATGTTGTGGTTGTTGAATGAACGGAGCATCCCCTCCAATGTAGTTGGGGATCCTCAGCTTCTTATCATGGGCCAGTTGGACGGCCCATGTTTACCTGTGCATACAAAAAATGTAAATGTATTGCTTCATTTTGAATACTATGTGAAATGGCCTGCTCTACTTATGTCATAGGGACTTTGTGATGTGAGGCGGGGGAGGAGGCTGGGGTTCAGGACTCCTGGGTTTCAGGACCCCCACAGATGCTTTACAAGAGATAGGGAAGTTTTCCCCCACAAAAGCAGGATGGGGCTTGGTTTGGTACTATTTTTCTTCCTCTATCCCTGCTGATGGTGGATAATATTGATAGCACACCTAATGTTAGGGATAGCTCCCACTGCTCCTTTCTGTCATGGAACGTGGGGGGACTGAACACCTCAATTAAGAGAAAAAAAAATCTCACCCACCTCTGTCGGAACCACTCATTTATAGCCTTCCTTCAGGAGACCCATTGGAGACAGGGTAATGAGTCTACTTTGTGTGCCCCCTGGATAGCAGAGTGCATACAGGCATCTCACTCTTCTAAGACTAGAGGGGTAGCAATCGTTATTCCATAGACTCTTGAGGTATGAGATCTTACACTCGATAATAGACCCCGAGGGACGTTATTTGATACTGGATGTATCAATTGAGATTAAAAAATTTACTTTAGTGAACTTATATGCACCTAATGTAGTGACTGGGGAATTTTTATGTCACCTTATGCAGATCTTGGCTAGTAGAGCCAATTATTCTCTAGTGGTGGGTGGAGATTTCAACACGGTAGATGATCCTACATTAGATAAATCATCCCACATAGTTAGACCGTCCTCCCCATGTTGGCAATATATACAGGAAATGAAGGAACTCTTGCACTTGAGCAACCCATGGCATTTACTACATCAGACTGACAGAACTTATAGTCATCTATCCAGAGTACATGGCTCCATGTCATGGATAGATTATATATTGCTGACCAACCATCTTTTAGACCAGACTAATAGTGCTGCTCTGGATGATATTGTTATTTCAGACCATGCGGTGGTGAGGTTGGAGGTATATGTTGGCTTCCAGGTGGCCGTGGACTGACTTTGGCATTTTCCATATTACCTCCCTAAATCAGAGGATTTAAAAAAAATTCTGATGCAGCCTTGGAATAATTTTGCAGATGATAATATTTTTCACTGGGACAATACGGTGCTGTTCTGGGAGACGTCAAAGGCGGTGCTGCGAGGACATATAATTGGATATGTTGCAAAACTGCAGAAAGAAAGCACAAAACAATACCATATGTTACATGCTGCAATGTCCCACAGCTTCAATGCTTACAAAAATAACCCCGCCGAGGACCTACTAAAGATGTATTTAAGGGATAAAAAATTACTTCATGCCTTTTAGCAGCTCAGGCACAACAGCGTTTAGATTACACTAAATTTCACTACTACAAGTGGGGAAATAAAAGTGGGAAACTGTTGGCCACAATGTCTAGACCAAGGAAGCAGCATTCCTTTATCTCAGCTTTGAGGGACGATACCCAGAACAAAACCTACACTACAACAGATGATATATTAACACATCTAACTAAATTTTACACTGAACTCTATAGTCCTATATCCTCCCAGGAGGAGCTGCAGAGGGACTTTTTGACTATGGCGAATTTGCCTGAGCTCAGTACTGAACAGCAAGATATACTAGATGAGGACATTAGGGAAGAAGAAATAAAAGCGGTTATAGGATCCTTACAGCCACACAAATCACCTGGGCCTGACGGGTTCACTGGGACCTATTACAAATTATTGCAGCAGAAATTGATACCGACACTGCTAGAACTTTTTAATAAAATCTATAGGGAACACCCTTCTTATTCATCATTCTCTCAGGCATTCACAATTATAATCCCTAAACCAGATAGGGATCTATTGTCAGCTGATTCATATAGGCGCATTACCCTCTTAAAATCTGATTTAAAATTTTTTACAAAGGTAATGGCCAACAGATTACAATTAATTCTCCCTGACTTACTGGCGGATCATCAGTATGGTTTTGTTTGGGATCGCCAATCGGTCAAGGCCATTCGGACAGCAATAGTGGCTACAATAGCATCAAGGCATTCACCTAATGCGAAACGTATGCTCTTAAGCCTTGACACACACAAGGCTTTCGACACAGTAGCGTGGCAACATTTATTTAAAGTGTTAGAATACAGGGGCTTCAACGAGAGGTTTGTGAATCTCATCAAATACTTATACACTACGCCGACAACTTCTTTGTTGATCAATGGCAAATGGGGCTCACAAATAACTATGCAGAGGGGCACGAGGCAAGGCTGCCCCTTGTCGCCCCTTCTATTTAATTTATCCATAGATCCCCTCTTCCGAATACTGCAGAATTCGACAACTTATCAGGGTATCTCCATTGGGGAAGAAGAAATAAAAATATCAGCATTCGCTGATGATGTTTTAGTATATATTGGGAATCCTAAGGATTCACTACAGGATATTTTGAATTTACTAGATAATTTTGGGAAAATTTCAGGTTTTCAAGTTAACCTCTCCAAATCTAGAGGTTTATACTTAAAAACCAGGAAAAGAAGTTCAGGATGGGGAAGACAGATACCTATAAAATGGGCTAACATGTATATAACGTACCTGGGCATTAAGCTCCCAAAATACCCCTCAGACTTATATAGATTGAATGTAAAAGAAGCAATAGACTCAATAGCTAAGGAACTGGAGGGTTGTTAGCACTTGATGATCTCGTACTTAGGTAGGGCTAACTTGATTAAATTGTGCACGTTCCCAAGACTGCTGTATGTTCTGCAATCCCTGCCGATTCTACTCAGTAGATCAGACTTGACGTACATAACCAAATTGTTCAGGCAATTTATATGGAAGGGTAAGAGACCACGTATAGCTATGCATAAATTACAACAACTTTTCCGAACATCCAACTTTATAATTATGCTTCTTTATTGAGATTTCTGAGGGACTGGTTAAATTACAGTGACACGTATGCTAATACACGGCTAAAGGCACAATTCGTCAAGCATAAAAATCTGATATCTTTCCTCCACGATATAGAAGCGGAATGCGATCAAGACTTGAAAGACAATCCCCTTTTGTGGACAATCTATCACCTTTGGCACGCTCTTAGGCGGTCTAGGAATTTAGGGGGACATAAATCCATATTTCTAACATTTCTCTGCAATACTGAGTTCCAACATGGGGAGGCGGAATTTCCATTCACGATGAAGGCCTGAAAGACATAGGACACATGGTTAATGGGGTGAACGGGAAACCACTAACATTTGCACAGACACAGGATACTTATCCATTTATTCATGATTATCTGCTAGCGCTTTTCTAGATGCAACACTATACCAGCTTGGTGCTTAAAGCTTTATCGGGGGCAGACTTAGCTAATGATCTCAATGTCCTTCTTAGAACCCCATCAGCTACAAAAAAAGCCCTATCTATACACTATAGAAAACTTAAGACTCAGCTGGATCACTGTCAATCACAATCAGGGATACAAAATTGGACGTCTGATTTTCCTGAGCTTACGTGTGAGATACTATTGAACAGCTTACTTCACTCTTGCAAATTACTGCCTTCGGCACAGTACCAGGAGATGTTTTATAATATAGTCCATAGGGCTTATTTTTCCCCGTATAAACAATAAAAGGCGGGCATGACAGATTCGGATAGATGTATGAAATGCCACACACCCAAGGCGGATCTTTTACATTGCTTTTGGCTATGCCCGTTAATTCTCCGTTTTTGGCTCCAAGTACGACAATATGTCATGGAGCATCTGATAAATTTAATTCCTTTCACGGCAGAATGGGCGATCTTTGGGATAACCACGGTTGGGCAGAGAATTACAAGGAGATGTAAAAGATTGCTTATGGAAATAAGTGCGGCTGCTCGTAAGGCAATCTTGCAATCCTGGATCCTTAAAGATCCTCTGACTCTACCTTTATTTAAAGGGAAACTGCATCATTTATTTCAAATGCTATGTTATTTGTATGTACAGTACCTGTCTCCTTTCACTATTAATACAACTGTTATTGTAATATGAAGTGATGCATTAATAAAAATTATATACATAAAAAAAAGTAGATTAGGCTTATACAAGTAAGATAAATTATTTGGGTTTTACTGACATACAGTGAAAACTTATACAGTTATCGAGGTCCATTCATAGAGTGATATTAAATTGTTTTCAAGCCACGTAACCAAAGTGCTGGGCGCGATCGTGAAAAGTGCAGTTTGGGTGCCCAAACGGGTCACGTTTCACACATTTCATCTGGCCACCTCTGGGGGAGTGTGAACTGTAATGCACATGCCGGCAGCCATTGTGCCCGAACAGAGCTAAAATTTAATAGCTCCATTTGGGTGCCATTTACTGGCTGACGGTGAACAAACATTTGATTTCACCCCATAAAATTGGAGCTTTTCCTACTTCATATTGTACTCATGAAGAGTAAAATTTTAAATTGAGATGCAAATGAACCACTTGCATGGCATTGTCGCATGTGATGCCCCGGACCTAGGTGTACGTTACCTGGCCTGGTCGCATCACATGCAACACGCTGCCAGCTGTGTGCCCCCATTCTGTAGAATAGAAGATCCATTCAGCACAAGAGCAGAACAGATCTCCTCTTGCTCCCCAGATAACCAAAGTGATGCGGTGGTGTCTGGCCCCCGACATCACTTCCGGAATCGCGCCCTAGAATGCTGTGTGGCAGGCATTCTGCAGAACATGCTCTGGGAAGCACAGTGCAGGGAACTTAGTTGCTCTCACAGCACATTGTGGCTGAGCTCTGCATGTGCTGGAGAGATTAGCTGCAGCAGGGAGTACGGATTATCTGTCCTCCCTGACACACATTCACTGCACTCTGCATATGATGGGAGGGGGGGTGTCTGGGGGAGAATATGCCTGGGGGTAGGGGAGGTAGGGGGATCAATCACTAGTGGGGGGGGGGGGGTGGAGTGAAAAAATAAATAATGCTGAAGGTGTAGGGGAGGTTAAAATAATAATAACAAAATACATTGGCCACAGGGGAGGTGGGGGGTGCAAAAAAGGGGCTTTTTACAGGTGGAGGAGTTATAAAGCATTACTTTTTTTGCTACTTTGTGGGTGTGGGGTTACTATTATTAGGGTTTGAAACCACTGGGGGGGTCTATTGCCAATGGGGATTGGGAAGCTATTTTATAATGGGGGCCTATGGACATGGGGGGTGGGAGAGGACTTTTACTGACATATTCTTCAGTTTAGTATTCAGCTTTTCCTGCAGGCAATACACTTCCACTAAGATTGGTGCATTATATGATAGAAAGGACAATAGAATTGGTAGGTCAATGTTTGCTATACTACAGTATATAGTGCTTATGGTTAGAGTTGTTAAAAAAATGGTACAGTATCCTAGAAATGGTGTTGATATTGTCACAGGTGGATGTCTGTATATGAAACAAACTAGAGGGATTGTTCAGATGTTAAGATGGTGAAATATGGTAGAGGAAGCTATAAGTCAGACTGTTAAAGAGGTATCTCATCGGCTTGAGCATTTCAGGACAGCAATTCCTGGTGGATTTTTACCAACGCAGGTGGATACTGATGATATAATCTTATATACGGTGTTGTAGTGTAGCAAATTTATATATTTCAATATTGTGGATCTTTTTGATGCTAGTTTTAAATGTATTATACTAATAAACACTTTTAGAAATGTCAGCTCTTCTCTCCTACAATTTATTCTGTATTTTTTCACTCCCATGAGCGCAGCCGTTTCTGCTTTTTATTTTGATCACAGAAAAGGAAGATGCACTCCAAAATAGAATGGGTTTGAATCAATTATTAACAGTTGAAAGGTGAACTTGTGCAGGTGATGGGCAGAATGTTGGACTTAGATTGATGGTAACAGAGGTGAGATTGTTGGATACTTGACAGTTTTTGAAGAAACAGTTAAGGAAATTGGATCGTAGTGATGGAAGGGAAACATATGGATGATTTGGAAATTTTTTATCAAAGATGTTTATAGGACTTTTTTTTACTATAGTATGTGATACTTATAGTTGGAGAGCTCTGGTATGTGTATGTGATACTTATAGTTGGAGAGCTCAGGTATGTGTATGTGATACTTATAGTTGGAGAGCTCAGGTATGTGTATGTGATACTTATAGTTGGAGAGCTCAGGTATGTGTATGTGATACTTATAGTTGGAGAGCTCAGGTATGTGTATGTGATACTTATAGTTGGATAGCTCTGGTATGTGTATGTGATACTTATAGTTGGAGAGCTCTGGTATGTGTATGTGATACATATAGTTGGAGAGCTCAGGTACAGTATGTGTATGTGATACTTATAGTTGGAGAGCTCTGGTATGTGTATGTGATACTTATAGTTGGAGAGCTCTGGTATGTGTATGTGATACATATAGTTGGAGAGCTCAGGTACAGTATGTGTATGTGATACTTATAGTTGGAGAGCTCAGGTATGTGTATGTGATACTTATAGTTGGAGAGCTCAGGTACAGTATGTGTATGTGATACTTATAGTTGGAAAGCTCAGGTATGTGTATGTGATACTTATAGTTGGATAGCTCTGGTATGTGTATGTGATACTTATAGTTGGATAGCTCTGGTATGTGTATGTGATACTTATAGTTGGAGAGCTCAGGTACAGTATGTGTATGTGATACATATAGTTGGAGAGCTCAGGTATGTGTATGTGATACTTATAGTTGGAGAGCTCTGGTATGTGTATGTGATACTTATAGTTGGAGAGCTCTGGTATGTGTATGTGATACTTATAGTTGGAGAGCTCTGGTATGTGTATGTGATACTTATAGTTGGAGAGCTCAGGTACAGTATGTGTATGTGATAATTATAGTTGGAGAGCTCTGGTATGTGTATGTGATACATATAGTTGGAGAGCTCTGGTATGTGTATGTGATACTTATAGTTGGAGAGCTCAGGTACAGTATGTGTATGTGATACTTATAGTTGGAGAGCTCTGGTATGTGTATGTGATACTTATAGTTGGAGAGCTCAGGTACAGTATGTGTATGTGATACATATAGTTGGAGAGCTCAGGTATGTGTATGTGATACATATAGTTGGAGAGCTCAGGTATGTGTATGTGATACTTATAGTTGGAGAGCTCTGGTATGTGTATGTGATACTTATAGTTGGAGAGCTCTGGTATGTGTATGTGATACTTATAGTTGGAGAGCTCAGGTACAGTATGTGTATGTGATACTTATAGTTGGAGAGCTCAGGTATGTGTATGTGATACTTATAGTTGGAGAGCTCTGGTATGTGTATGTGATACATATAGTTGGAGAGCTCAGGTATGTGTATGTGATACTTATAGTTGGAGAGCTCAGGTATGTGTATGTGATACTTATAGTTGGAGAGCTCTGGTATGTGTATGTGATACATATAGTTGGAGAGCTCAGGTATGTGTATGTGATACTTATAGTTGGAGAGCTCAGGTATGTGTATGTGATACTTATAGTTGGATAGCTCTGGTATGTGTATGTGATACTTATAGTTGGAGAGCTCAGGTATGTGTATGTGATACTTATAGTTGGAGAGCTCAGGTACAGTATGTGTATGTGATACATATAGTTGGAGAGCTCAGGTATGTGTATGTGATAAATATAGTTGGAGAGCTCTGGTATGTGTATGTGATACTTATAGTTGGAGAGCTCTGGTATGTGTATGTGATACTTATAGTTGGAGAGCTCAGGTACAGTATGTGTATGTGATACTTATAGTTGGAGAGCTCAGGTATGTGTATGTGATACATATAGTTGGAGAGCTCAGGTATGTGTATGTGATACATATAGTTGGAGAGCTCAGGTATGTGTATGTGATACTTATAGTTGGAGAGCTCAGGTATGTGTATGTGATACTTATAGTTGGAGAGCTCTGGTATGTGTATGTGATGCTTATAGTTGGAGAGCTCTGGTATGTGTATGTGATACTTATAGTTGGAGAGCTCAGGTATGTGTATGTGATACTTATAGTTGGAGAGCTCTGGTATGTGTATGTGATACTTATAGTTGGAGAGCTCAGGTACAGTATGTGTATGTGATACTTATAGTTGGAGAGCTCAGGTATGTGTATGTGATACTTATAGTTGGAGAGCTCTGGTATGTGTATGTGATACTTATAGTTGGAGAGCTCAGGTACAGTATGTGTATGTGATACTTATAGTTGGAGAGCTTAAGTGTGTGTGTGAATAGTAAATATGAATTATGAGCAAGTGTATGTAGATTTGTGTATGTGAGACTATAAGGATTTGTAAAAATAAGATTTTTATAGAATATTCTGCTCACATAGAATACTCTAGTTTGCAGGTCACCTGCTGATACATTAAAATGCCTGTGTTCAGATCTACGAGTTCCATCTTCCTCATAAGACTACGAAGATGTAGGTGCTGAGCTGTGCTCTTGGACGTGTTGCTGGATTATCAACAGAGAGATGAATGTGGTAATTTAGATTCCAGTTTAATGGAATCTGGGGACCATATTATTCAAGAATAAGGATAAAAATATGCAAATATCTGTGTAAGGAGTTTCTGTTATGTTTATGTCCTTGAAAACTATGGGGGGCATGTACTAAGCAGGGATAAAAGTGGAGAAGTGAGCCAGTGGAGAAGTTGCCCATGGCAACCAATCACCATTGATTTAACATTTAAAATTTTCATACTATAAATGTATACAGAGCAGCTGGCTCACTTCTCCGCATTTATCACTGCTTAGTACATCTCTCCCTATGTTTCTCATCTTTGCAATATATTTTTTGCCTATTATGTTTTGATCAGTTTCGGTATGTAATACCAGCGGACGGGATGCCGGCTGTCCATATCCCAGCAGCGACATCCCGCCCGCCAGAATGCTGTTAGCCAGTGGCGTCAAAAGGCGGGTGCAGGGGGGTGCGGCCCGCACCCGGGTGTCTCCCTTGGAAGGGGTGACACCAAAGTGCCAGCTCTTCTGTAGTGACAGGAGCCGAGTGCTGCAGTGAGATAAACTCCTGCAGCACTCGGCTCCTGTCACAGATAAGAGCCGGCACTGCACGCTGAGCAGTCTCCGGGGACAGCTAGCATCTTCGGGGAAGCTGTACATGCCCCCGGAGCGAAGGAAAAAAAGATGTGATGCACGCCCCTTTTAAATTAGGCCACACACACTTATTGGTCGCCCGCGGCTCCGGCGGGGGGGGGGGGGGTGTGGGGGGGGGGGGTGTGTGATAATACAGAATGCGCTCCGGGTATCACCACACCCGGTGACACCTCTGCCGGTAGCTGAGGTATCGGTGGCTCACTGCACTCGCCACAGGATCTATTCCCACTCTATGGGTGTTGTGGACACCCACGAGTGGGAATAGCCCTGGTGTGCCAGTATTCCGGTTAGCGGCATTGTAGGCTGTTGTAATTTTGGCATCGGTATCCTTAACTTCAGGATCCCGACCACCGGCAAATTGACTGCGTCCCGTTTTGATGATAGCAGTACATTAGGCACTTGGAGCATTTGGAAACTTCTGGAATAAACATTGTCATCTTTTCTGCTAGACTTTTGCAATAAATTATATTTAATGATTGTTTTACATTTAATGAAATATTTAATACAACAAATGTTGTAAGGTTATAACCTTTAATGTAAATGATATTAGCATAATCTGTACAGTAAATTATGTTTTTATATCAGCCTGTCTGGGCTGAGCCCTAATAGAATTAGCTCAGCACTTGTTGTGATCTGAGTTCTTCTCTTATAGTACAGTACTACAAAAATAAACAATACCTTCTTTATTCAGATTTACATTATTCATTTAATTATTCCATAACACCTGTCATCCTCTTAATTGATACACTATGTCTTAAGTGATATACCAGCTGTATGAGGAAGACTGAGAAATATTTTAATAGAAGAAATTCCTGCTCATAGTAGTAGAACTATAAAAGGTTAAACAGAAAATCCATTTCTCAGAAATTAGGAGCATGAACGGAAACTGAATTCAAATTTAATAATGTAAAAAGACACGCCGATATGTTTCTCCTTACACAATTAGCAGAATGACCCACAATATTATAGACGTGAAAGTGTGAAATTCACAACCGACAATATAAGTAAAATTATTGTTGCCTGTGGGATGTTTGAGTAGTATCTGTAACCATGGGGTAGAATGGTAAAGATTAATACCAACAAGATGAAATGACCTTCTAAGTAATCCCCTCTAAATGCAGCTGTACATAGCTGGCTGTGGGGCAAGCAGTGATGTTAAAGATGTTTGCAATAAGAATGTCTTTGATAACTCTCCGGTGAACCAGCAATAGTGAGGTTGCTATGGATGGTCAAATACAATAATTCACTTTGTGTCCCAGCAGCATATGCAAATATGAAATATAATGCTGGCTGGGGAAAACTTGCAATTAACCTAATGCATTTCTTTGTGGCCTCCCACAATTTCTATGGAGGATTAGTGGAAATATGAGTTTTTAAAGTGCATTACCTAGCTTAAAGAATACAAATGTGGTCAAATCAGAGAACTTTGATCGTAATTTTCACATGTCTTCAGCTATATTATTGTTGCAAATAATGCTAATTATGTCTGGAGATACATATCAGCAGGTATGTCTACATTACTGAATTATGATTCAGTTTTCATTCATGCTCCCAAGTTCTGAGAACTTGATTTTCCATTAAATCATTTACAGTTCTACACCATTGGTGTGCAGGAGTTTTTTCTATTATTATTATTATTATTATTATTATTATTATTATTATTATCTATTATTTATAAAGTGCTGCAAGGATCCAACAGTGCAGTACACAATGAAGGGAGTGGTTGAGGGATTTTGAAGGTGAGTGAAAGGCGTTTGAATTTAATTCAGTGTAGTCATTGGCAGAAGGGGGCGGCAGAGATAGAATTTTGGGAGAGGGAAATTATGCACAATAAAATCTAGACTGAAAGTAGGAGATAGGTAGGATAGTGAATAGCAGATTACCATAATCAAGGTGAGAAATTATAGAAAATGGAGCGTGCAAAATGGTTTTTACTGGCTTCAAAGATAAGAAAGTGGGGTGGATCCTGGAAATATTGCAAAGATGGAAATGGCAAGAGAGGAATAGGCACTGAGTTTGGGGAAAGAAAAAGAGGGAAGAGTTGAGGATTACATCTATGCATTGACTTGGGGAACAGGGGAAATGGTTGTTGGTAAGAGTAGAAGTTTTGAAGGGGCAAAGTATGGTTAATTCAGTTTTAGAGAGGTTGAGTAAAAAAAACTTGGATATCCTAGAAGAGAAAGCCAACCACCATAAGGGATATAAGAGAGGATGGGAGGGAAGAGGTCAGGAGTTGAAAGGTAGAGTTGGGGGGGTCATTGTCATGCAAGTGTAATTGAACTATGAAGGTGGTGATGATCTCAAAGAGGTACATAATGTAGAAAAGAGGATGCAACCATTTTCAGAGCCTTGGGAAACAACAACAGGTAGAGGGATAAAAGATGAAGTAAAGGCAGAATTGGATACAGAGTAGGAATGGTTGGACAAGTACAGTAGTAAGAGAATTAAATGTGACAGCTGAGGCAGCAGAATCTAGGAGAGGTCTTGGTTGTAAAGGAACATAGCCTGGTCAGCAAAGGAAGGAAATGGGGAATAGTAGAGATACCAAAAAAAGGAACGATTGAGGGTATCAAGATTATGATACATGGGTGAGGGTGGAAAGTCTTGGGATGATAAATGTTGAAGGAGATGGGGTGTTGGTCATAAAGAGGGGATTTGTTGACGTTGGAGACAGCAAAGAAGTGATAAAAGACCCAGTCAAGGCATTCACCATTGTGGAAGGAGGAAGAAGTCCATTGTGAGAGGCCAGATTAAGAAGAGGTAGAGAGATTTGGAGATGGGGTCATTAACTGAGGTAGAAAAGTCAAGGATGAGGGAAGGGAGGTCAGAGGAGGGAAAGTGGGGGAGCCTGGTGGCAAACTTAATTAGTGTTTGGGAGACAGGACCAGGGTAAATGATAGATAGTGGCTTCCTGGAGATGTACAGGGTAGAAAATGCAGACAGTGTGAACTACAAAAAAGAAGAAGTAAAGATAGGTTTAAGAGGGAAATACCTAGAAATTGCATAGGGAGGATAGAGGGATCTCATGGGGGCCATCAGGTCTTTGAGTAAGAGTGTAAAAGAGGATGTTATCGGGGTATCAGTGATGACAAGGTGGTTGAGAGAGTTGGAGATATAGAAATAATGGTTGGAGTTAAACTGTCATGGTTTTCTAGGGGGCACAGGAGAGGGGGAAGGATGGTTAATATGTATGTGGATGATGTTGAAATGGTTGCTGTGCGAAAAGATGTATTAAATTGGTGGCACTCATGGGGTATTGTGTATCCTGCTTTAGCTTGATTTCAACCTGGACAATATCAAATTGTAATTTTAAACTGAACAATATAAGCAATCCACTTTTGCTTTAAATCACTGAGTTTAGCTAATACCAAATGAGCCAGATGGCTTTAATTAGTTAATAGGTAGCAGTCTTCAGTATTCGGCAAACTTTCCAGTCACTGTCTAAACAAGAGTGACCAACTACCACTTGAAACAATCTGTAATTGTCTGGATTCCTTTCTGTGGGTGGCAAAGTTTGGATAGCATAAAAACACATTCACCTACTTCCTTTTTTTGTACCACTTTAGTGCCAATATAGTGGCATTATAACTTCCTTCCATTTACACAATAAATGGTTACTTGTTGTTTATTTAAACTAAGATGTGAGTAGTTACAGCACATATTACAGTTGATAAATATCTTATGTCTTCACTGTACTTTCCTAGTGGATATCCTATTTTCCCTTTACAGTGGTTATCCTTGTATATCTCCAAGAGGGGCCATTACAATTCTGTAATGATAGTTTAGCCTTCTTTGGGTGACATATTATGCCTTCAGTACTCATAGTGCTTCTCATTTTTAAGGTGCCTCAGATGGCTATCAAATGCTTTTGAAAACACTATCGCATCATCTAGTTAAATCAATATAGTCTCATAATTCTGCTTCCCAGATATTATTTCAGCTGCAGAAATGCTCCTAGCGTACTGGTGAGACCAAATATCATTTGGACAGTACCAGATTATGGTCTGTGGGGGCTCTATCAATAAAGTTGTCAGTATGATAGGCTGTACAACACACTGTAGTACCAACAGTTCACATTATGCCATACAGAACTCCCTGTTCACATACGCCACAGTGCACCTCAGGCTGGTGATATAGCTATGTGTAGGGGTCCCCAAGTGTTTAGAAGGTTCCTGGACAGCTGCCTCGTCTGCCCTGGTTTTAATCCAGCACTGATTCATTTAAACTTGAATAGCACCATAGGTGTCACAAAACTCATCACTATTTGCCAATCAAGTCAAAATATATTGGGCTTCTTGAAGTGCAGCTATGTATTCCTCAATCTTTAGCAAAGGGTAAGCATCCAGGTTGGTGCAAACATTCAGTTTCCCCAAAAAATCTAATATTTCCATATTGTGAACTAGTGATATTGGAGCTGCCAATGGCTGTTACTGTCTCATATAATATTAATTGTAACATTGCTACTTGGTATATGTCTGGAGAGAAACTTTAGGATAACTCTCAGTATAGTGGTGTAACTAGTGAATGGTGGGCTCAGGTGCAATAATATGCTTTGCCCGCTTCCCCCTCCAAAGCGTCTTTTTGCCAAAGGTGCATGTCCAAAAATGCGGCATTGTCCATGGGAAGGGGCATGGCCTCAAAGCACACTGAGTATCAGTGGAGCCATATAATGCAGAGAGTGACACAATGAATGCCATATAATGCAGAGGACATCACAGTCACTACAATTTAATGCAATGATCATTACAGTGACCACCAAAAAATGCAGAGAGCATTGCAATGACCACCATATAATAAATAAAATATCTCAGTGACTGCCATATAATACAGATACTAGAGATGAGCGCCGGAAATTTTTCGGGTTTTGTGTTTTGGTTTTGGGTTCGGTTCCGCGGCCGTGTTTTGGGTTCGACCGCGTTTTGGCAAAACCTCACCGAATTTTTTTTGTCGGATTCGGGTGTGTTTTGGATTCGGGTGTTTTTTTCAAAAAACACTAAAAAACAGCTTAAATCATAGAATTTGGGGGTCATTTTGATCCCAAAGTATTATTAACCTCAAAAACCATAATTTCCACTCATTTTCAGTCTATTCTGAATACCTCACACCTCACAATATTATTTTTAGTCCTAAAATTTGCACCGAGGTCGCTGGATGACTAAGCTAAGCGACCCTAGTGGCCGACACAAACACCTGGCCCATCTAGGAGTGGCACTGCAGTGTCACGCAGGATGTCCCTTCCAAAAAACCCTCCCCAAACAGCACATGACGCAAAGAAAAAAAGAGGCGCAATGAGGTAGCTGTGTGAGTAAGATAAGCGACCCTAGTGGCCGACACAAACACCTGGCCCATCTAGGAGTGGCACTGCAGTGTCACGCAGGATGGCCCTTCCAAAAAACCCTCCCCAAACAGCACATGACGCAAAGAAAAAAAGAGGCGCAATGAGGTAGCTGTGCGAGTAAGATAAGCGACCCTAGTGGCCTACACAAACACCGGGCCCATCTAGGAGTGGCACTGCAGTGTCACGCAGGATGTCCCTTCCAAAAAACCATCCCCAAACAGCACATGACGCAAAGAAAAAAAGAGGCGCAATGAGGTAGCTGTGTGAGTAAGATAAGCGACCCTAGTGGCCGACACAAACACCGGGCCCATCTAGGAGTGGCACTGCAGTGTCACGCAGGATGGCCCTTCCAAAAAATACTCCCCAAACAGCACATGACGCAAAGAAAAAAAGAGGCGCAATGAGGTAGCTGTGTGTGTAAGATAAGCGATCCTAGTGGCCGACACAAACACCGGGCCCATCTAGGAGTGGCACTGCAGTGTCACGCAGGATGGCCCTTCCAAAAAACCCTCCCCAAACAGCACATGACGCAAAGAAAAAAAGAGGCGCAATGAGGTAGCTGTGTGAGTAAGATAAGCGACCCTAGTGGCCGACACAAACACCGGGCCCATCTAGGAGTGGCACTGCAGTGTCACGCAGGATGGCCCTTCCAAAAAATACTCCCCAAACAGCACATGACGCAAAGAAAAAAAGAGGCGCAATGAGGTAGCTGTGTGAGTAAGATAAGCGACCCTAGTGGCCGACACAAACACCGGGCCCATCTAGGAGTGGCACTGCAGTGTCACGCAGGATGGCCCTTCCAAAAAACCCTCCCCAAACAGCACATGACGCAAAGAAAAATAAAAGAAAAAAGAGGTGCAAGATGGAATTGTCCTTGGGCCCTCCCACCCACCCTTATGTTGTATAAACAGGACATGCACACTTTAACCAACCCATCATTTCAGTGACAGGGTCTGCCACACGACTGTGACTGATATGACGGGTTGGTTTGGACCCCCCCCAAAAAAGAAGCAATTAATCTCTCCTTGCACAAACTGGCTCTACAGAGGCAAGATGTCCACCTCATCATCATCCTCCGATATATCACCGTGTACATCCCCCTCCTCACAGATTATCAATTCGTCCCCACTGGAATCCACCATCTCAGCTCCCTGTGTACTTTGTGGAGGCAATTGCTGCTGGTCAATGTCTCCGCGGAGGAATTGATTATAATTCATTTTAATGAACATCATCTTCTCCACATTTTCTGGATGTAACCTCGTACGCCGATTGCTGACAAGGTGAGCGGCGGCACTAAACACTCTTTCGGAGTACACACTTGTGGGAGGGCAACTTAGGTAGAATAAAGCCAGTTTGTGCAAGGGCCTCCAAATTGCCTCTTTTTCCTGCCAGTATAAGTACGGACTGTGTGACGTGCCTACTTGGATGCGGTCACTCATAATCCTCCACCATTCTTTCAATGTTGAGAGAATCATATGCAGTGACAGTAGACGACATGTCCGTAATCGTTGTCAGGTCCTTCAGTCCGGACCAGATGTCAGCATCAGCAGTCGCTCCAGACTGCCCTGCATCACCGCCAGCGGGTGGGCTCGGAATTCTGAGCCTTTTCCTCGCACCCCCAGTTGCGGGAGAATGTGAAGGAGGAGATGTTGACAGGTCGCGTTCCGCTTGACTTGACAATTTTCTCACCAGCAGGTCTTTCAACCCCAGCAGACTTGTGTCTGCCGGAAAGAGAGATCCAAGGTAGGTTTTAAATCTAGGATCGAGCACGGTGGCCAAAATGTAGTGCTCTGATTTCAACAGATTGACCACCCGTGAATCCTTGTTAAGCGAATTAAGGGCTCCATCCACAAGTCCCACATGCCTAGCGGAATCGCTCCGTGTTAGCTCCTCCTTCAATGTCTCCAGCTTCTTCTGCAAAAGCCTGATGAGGGGAATGACCTGACTCAGGCTGGCAGTGTCTGAACTGACTTCACGTGTGGCAAGTTCAAAGGGCATCAGAACCTTGCACAACGTTGAAATCATTCTCCACTGCACTTGAGACAGGTGCATTCCACCTCCTATATCGTGCTCAATTGTATAGGCTTGAATGGCCTTTTGCTGCTCCTCCAACCTCTGAAGCATATAGAGGGTTGAATTCCACCTCGTTACCACTTCTTGCTTCAGATGATGGCAGGGCAGGTTCAGTAGTTTTTGGTGGTGCTCCAGTCTTCTGTACGTGGTGCCTGTACGCCGAAAGTGTCCCGCAATTCTTCTGGCCACCGACAGCATCTCTTGCACGCCCCTGTCGTTTTTTAAAAAATTCTGCACCACCAAATTCAAGGTATGTGCAAAACATGGGACGTGCTGGAATTTGCCCAGATTTAATGCACACACAATATTGCTGGCGTTGTCCGATGCCACAAATCCACAGGAGAGTCCAATTGGGGTAAGCCATTCTGCGATGATCTTCCTCAGTTGCCGTAAGAGGTTTTTAGCTGTGTGCGTATTCTGGAAAGCGGTGATACAAAGCGTAGCCTGCCTAGGAAAGAGTTGGCGTTTGCGAGATGCTGCTACTGGTGCCGCCGCTGCTGTTCTTGCGGCGGGAGTCCATACATCTACCCAGTGGGCTGTCACAGTCATATAGTCCTGACCCTGCCCTGCTCCACTTGTCCACATGTCCGTGGTTAAGTGGACATTGGGTACAACTGCATTTTTTAGGACACTGGTGAGTCTTTTTCTGACGTCCGTGTACATTCTCGGTATCGCCTGCCTACAGAAGTGGAACCTAGATGGTATTTGGTAACGGGGGCACACTGCCTCAATAAATTGTCTAGTTCCCTGTGAACTAACGGCGGATACCGGACGCACGTCTAACACCAACATAGTTGTCAAGGCCTCAGTTATCCGCTTTGCAGCAGGATGACTGCTGTGATATTTCATCTTCCTCGCAAAGGACTGTTGGACAGTCAATTGCTTACTGGAAGTAGTACAAGTGGGCTTACGACTTCCCCTCTGGGATGACCATCGACTCCCAGCAGCAACAACAGCAGCGCCAGCAGCAGTAGGCGTTACACGCAAGGATGCATCGGAGGAATCCCAGGCAGGAGAGGACTCGTCAGAATTGCCAGTGACATGGCCTGCAGGACTATTGGCATTCCTGGGGAAGGAGGAAATTGACACTGAGGGAGTTGGTGGGGTGGTTTGCGTGAGCTTGGTTACAAGAGGAAGGGATTTACTGGTCAGTGGACTGCTTCCGCTGTCGCCCAAAGTTTTTGAACTTGTCACTGACTTATTATGAATGCGCTGCAGGTGACGTATAAGGGAGGATGTTCCGAGGTGGTTAACGTCCTTACCCCTACTTATTACAGCTTGACAAAGGGAACACACGGCTTGACAAATGTTGTCCGCATTTCTGGTGAAATACTTCCACACCGAAGAGCTGATTTTTTTGGTATTTTCACCAGGCATGTCAACGGCCATATTCCTCCCACGGACAACAGGTGTCTCCCCGGGTGCCTGACTTAAACAAACCACCTCACCATCAGAATCCTCCTGGTCAATTTCCTCCCCAGCGCCAGCAACACCCATATCCTCCTCATCCTGGTGTACTTCAACACTGACATCTTCAATCTGACTATCAGGAACTGGACTGCGGGTGCTCCTTCCAGCACTTGCAGGGGGCGTGCAAATGGTGGAAGGCGCATGCTCTTCACGTCCAGTGTTGGGAAGGTCAGGCATCGCAACCGACACAATTGGACTCTCCTTGTGGATTTGGGATTTCGAAGAACGCACAGTTCTTTGCGGTGCTTTTGCCAGCTTGAGTCTTTTCAGTTTTCTAGCGAGAGGCTGAGTGCTTCCATCCTCATGTGAAGCTGAACCACTAGCCATGAACATAGGCCAGGGCCTCAGCCGTTCCTTGCCACTCCGTGTGGTAAATGGCATATTGGCAAGTTTACACTTCTCCTCCGACAATTTTATTTTAGATTTTGGAGTCCTTTTTTTACTGATATTTGGTGTTTTGGATTTGACATGCTCTGTACTATGACATTGGGCATCGGCCTTGGCAGACGACGTTGCTGGCATTTCATCGTCTCGGCCATGACTAGTGGCAGCAGCTTCAGCACGAGGTGGAAGTGGATCTTGATCTTTCCCTAATTTTGGAACCTCAACATTTTTGTTCTCCATATTTTAATAGGCACAACTAAAAGGCACCTCAGGTAAACAATGGAGATGGATGGATACTAGTATACAATTATGGATGGACTGCCGAGTGCCGACACAGAGGTAGCTACAGCCGTGGACTATTGTACTGTACTGTGTCTGCTGCTAATATAGACTGGATGATAATGAGATGTAGTATGTATGTATAAAGAAGAAAGAAAAAAAAACCACGGGTAGGTGGTATACAATTATGGATGGACTGCCGAGTGCCGACACAGAGGTAGCTACAGCCGTGGACTACCGTACTGTGTCTGCTGCTAATATAGACTGGTTGATAATGAGATGTAGTATGTATAAAGAAGAAAGAAAAAAAAAACCACGGGTAGGTGGTATACAATTATGGATGGACTGCCGAGTGCCGACACAGAGGTAGCTACAGCCGTGGACTACTGTACTGTGTCTGCTGCTAATATAGACTGGTTGATAAAGAGATGTAGTATGTATGTATAAAGAAGAAAGAAAAAAAAACCACGGGTAGGTGGTATACAATTATGGACGGACTGCCGAGTACCGACACAGAGGTAGCTACAGCCGTGGACTACCGTACTGTACTGTGTCTGCTGCTAATATAGACTGGTTGATAAAGAGATGTAGTATGTATGTATAAAGAAGAAAGAAAAAAAAACCACGGGTAGGTGGTATACAATTATGGATGGACTGCCGAGTGCCGACACAGAGGTAGCTACAGCCGTGGACTACTGTACTGTGTCTGCTGCTAATATAGACTGGTTGATAAAGAGATGTAGTATGTATGTATAAAGAAGAAAGAAAAAAAAACCACGGGTAGGTGGTATACAATTATGGATGGACTGCCGAGTGCCGACACAGAGGTAGCTACAGCCGTGAACTACCGTACTGTGTCTGCTGCGACTGGATGATAAATAATGATATAAAAAATATATATATATCACTACTGCAGCCGGACAGGTATATATTATATAATGACGGACCTGCTGGACACTGTCTGTCAGCAGAATGAGTTTTTTATAGAATAAAAAAAAAAACACCACACAAGTCACACGACGAGTGTTTAACTTTTTCAGGCAATCACAATATAGTATACTACTAACTATACTGGTGGTCAGTGTGGTCAGGTCACTGGTCAGTCACACTGGCAGTGGCACTCCTGCAGCAAAAGTGTGCACTGTTTAATTTTAATAATATGTACTCCTGGCTCCTGCTATAACCTATAACTGGCACTGCTCCCCAGTCTCCCCCACAATTATAAGCTGTGTGAGCACAGTCAGATATATACATAGATGATGCAGCACACTGGGCTGAGCAGTGCACACAGATATGGTATGTGACTGAGTCACTGTGTATCGTTTTTTTCAGGCAGAGAACGGATTATATTAAATAAAACTGCACTGTCTGGTGGTCACTGTGGTCAGTCACTACTAAACTCTGCACTCTCTACAGTACTCCTAAGCTCCAGTAAATCAAGTGTCTCTGTCTCAAATCAATCTCACTCTCTCTCTTCTAATCTAAATGGAGAGGACGCCAGCCACGTCCTCTCCCTATCAATCTCAATGCACGTGTGAAAATGGCGGCGACGCGTGGCTCCTTATATAGAATCCGAGTCTCGCGAGAATCCGACAGCGTCATGATGACGTTCGGGCGCGCTCGGGTTAACCGAGCAAGGCGGGAAGATCCGAGTCGCTCGGACCCGTGAAAAAAAACATGAAGTTCGGGCGGGTTCGGATTCCGAGGAACCGAACCCGCTCATCTCTAACAGATACCATCAGTATTCACCACATCATGCAGAGAATATTGCAGTGACCATCATATAATGCACAGTGACTTCCAGGTAATGCAGAGATCACTGCAGTGAGTGCCATATGTTTGAGAGAGCATGTCAGTGAGTGCCATATAATTAGAGATGTGCGGCTGGCACTTTTTGTGTTTGGTGTTTTGGTTCTAATTCCATTTTCGTGTTTTGGTTTTGGCTTGGTTTTGCCAAAACCACCCTTTCGTGTTTTGGTTTTGGTTCTGGATCTGGATGATTTTTGGAAAAAAAAAACATTAAAAAAACACATAATTTGGGGGTAATTTTGCTCCTACAGTATTATTAACCTCAATAACAATAATTTCCACTAATTTCCAGTCTATTCTGAACACCTCACTCCTCACAATATTGTTTTAAGGCCTAAAAGTTGCACCGAGGTGGCTGTATGACTAAGCTAAGCGACACAAATGTGCAGCACAAACACCTGGCCCATCTAGGAGTGGCACTGCAGTTACAGACAGGATGGCACTATTCAAAAACTAGTCCCCAAATAGCACATACTGCAAAGAAGAAAAATAATTGCAATGAGGTAGTTGTAGACTAAGCCAAGCGACACAAACAATTAGGCCCATCTAGGCGTGGCACTGCAGTGGCAGACAGTAGGGCAGATATAAAAAAAAGGCCCCAAACAGCACATGATGCAAAGAAGAAAAAGAGGTGCAATTAGGTAGCTGGATGGCCAAGCTAAGCGACACAAGTGTGCGGCACAAACACCTGGCCCATCTAGGAGTGGCACTGCAGTTACAGACAGGATGGCACAAAAAAAACTAGCCCCCAAACAGCACATGATGCAAAGAAGAAAAAGAGGTGCAAGATGGAATTGTGCTTGGGCCCTCCCACCCACCCTTATGTTGTTTAAACAGGACATGCACACTTTAACAAACCAAACATTTCAGCGAATGTGGCTGAAATGACTGGTTTGTTTGGGCCCCTGACAAAAAAGAAGCAATCAATCTCTCCTTGTACAAACTGAGGCAAGATGTACACCTCATCATCATCCTCCGATTCCTCACCCCTTTCACTGTGTACATCCTCCTCCTCACAGAGTATTAATTCGTCCCCACTGGAATCCACCATCACAGGTTCCTGTGTACATTCTGGAGGCAGTTGCTGGTAAAGGTCTTCCCGGAAGACTTTATAATTAATTTTGATGAGCATCATCTTCTCCACATTTTGTGGAAATAACCTCCTATGCCGATCGCTGACAAGGTTACCGGCTGCACTAAACACTCTTTCGGAGTACACACTGGAGGGGGGGCAACTTAGGTAAAATAAAGCCAGTTTGTGCAAGAGCCTCCAAATTGCCTCTTTTTCCTGCCAGTATACGTACGGACTGTCTGACATGCCTACTTGGATGCTGTCACTCATATAATCCTCCACCATTCTTTCAATGGTGACAGAATCATATCCAGTGACAGTAGACATGTCAGTAGTCGTTGGCAGGTCCTTCAGTCCAGACCAGATGTCAGCTTTCGCTCCTGACTACCCTGCATCACCGCCAGAGGGTCGGCTAGGAAATCTTATCCTTTTCCTTGCAGCCCCAGTGGCAGGAGAAATTGAAGGAGAAGCTGTTGACGGGTCACGTTCCGCTTGAGTTGACAATTTACTAACCAGCAGGTCTTTGCACCTCTGCACACTTTTGTCTGCCGGAAAGAGAGATACAACGTAGGCTTTAAACCTAGGATCGAGCACGGTGGCCAAAATGTAGTGCTCTGATTTCAACAGATTGACCACCCTTGAATCCTGGCAAAGCGAACGAAGGGCTCCATCCACAAATCCCACATACTTTGCGGAATCGCTCCGTCGTAGCTCCTTCTTCAATTTATCCAGCTGCTTCTGCAGAAGCCTGATGAGGGGAATGACCTGACTCAAGCTGGCAGTGTCTGAACTGACTTCACGTGTGGCAAGTTCACACTACCACTGGTCTGATGCAGCCCAACAGCTTTTTAATAATAATATAATTGTAAGTAATTTGTTATACTGCAACAGTGGATGTATATAGCAGCAGCGTATATCGTCACTGGAATTACTAATGACACAGGACACACACTACCACTGGTCTGATGCAGCCCAACAGCTTTTTAATAATAATAATATAATTGTAAGTAATTTGTTATACTGCAGCAGTGGATATACAGTACATAGCAGCAGCGTATATCGTCACTGGAATTACTGATGACACAGGACACACACTACCACTGGTCTGATGCAGCCCAACAGCTTTTTGATAATAATAATAATAATAATAATAACAATTAATAATATAATTGTAATTTGTTATACTGCAGCAGTGGATATATATAGCAGCAGTGTATATCGTCACTGGAATTACTGATGACACAGGACACTGGATATATGGCAGCAGAGAACACCAACACTGTGACTGCCTAGACTGATGCAGCACAATACACTGAGTGACTACACTGGACTGGTCTGCACAACACAGCCCCACTTTACAGCTACACTGGATATATGGACTGGACCACAGGATATATGGACTGGACTGAGCAGCACAACACTTGTCACCCCACTTTCCCGCCCGAATAAACAGAGACTGAGCACAATGAATAGTACACGTCCTCTCACTCTCCGAGACTGGAGTGAAAATGGCCATGACGCGCGGCTCCTTATATGGAATCCAAATCCTGCGAGAATCTGACAGCGGGATGATGACTTTTTGAAGAGTTCGGGTTTCCGAGTCAAGAGGGAAGATCTGAGCCTGGCACGGATCCAGACTCGGAAGCCAGATTTCGGGGGGGTTCGGTTCCCGCTCATCTCTACATATAATGCAGAGCGTCTTGGTGACTGCCATATACCTCAGAGACCATCAGTGCCCAGGGTCAGATAAGGGGCCTGGTAATTTCCCAGTTGGCCCACTGCTGCAAGGCTCCTTCCCTTTCTCTGTGGTTGCAGGACTTAGAGGGGGACTGGGAATGTTGCCCAGCTGTGTCAGAAAACAGGGATAGACAAAGGAGGAAAGCACATGATCATGCAGAGAGTGTCATAGTGCCTGACAAATAAGGTAGAGGATATGACAGTTCTTGCCATACATTGCAGAGAACAATGCAGTGAGCACCATATAATGCAGAGACCATCAGTGAGCCATATATGTTATAATGCACATAACATGAATACACCCCCACACACGTACACACAGTATATTAATACACTACCCCCACGACAGACAGAATTGATACCCAGCAATCCCCCCCCAGAAAAAAAACTAATACAACCCTCCCCATTGCATAAATATACAACCCCATAGGCTAGATAACATTGAAACATTTTTTCACCTCCACTGGCAGTTACCTATCCAGAAGGAGGAGGATCTGTGTGGTCCCTTCTTAGCTCCAGGGTACAAGAAAGAAGAGAGATAAGGCCAAACTTGAGGGGAAAGGACAGGGATTTGGGATTAAGAGGTGGGGTCTCAGTCAGGGATCGGAGGGTGTAGAAGATTAGACTGGGCAGAAGAGAGGGTGGGGATTCGGATGAACATGCTGGGCAGGTATAGGAGGGAGATCGAGAATGTAAAAGAATAAAGTCACTCTAGAGTTAAAGGTAGAGGATACGAAGAGCGCCCTTCTCTCTTCGGCCTGGACTGCTCCTCCTTTGTTACAGTCCAAACTGAGATAGGTTGACCGTGGAAGGTATGGATAAATAAAGAAAATGGCTTTCAAAGTTCACTTAATATTGCTTCTTGCTAGCAAACCAATTACAAATGTCCAAATCTGTCAGATCCCTTTTGAAGTTATCTTATTAACAGGATAAGGTGTGGTAAAGCATTGGCTCTTCATCAAAAAATCTCCACTTTAAGGTACACAAATGACTGCACATCAGAGGCGCAATCCATAAAGATCATCAAATTCGCAGACGACACCAAGTCATCGGCCTCATCAAGGACTGTGCTCCCCGATACTGGTATAGTATGACTCCGCCAGTGCGAGGGACAGATGCAGGCTCCAAAAGGTGGTCAGAACCGCAGAGAAGATCATCGGGGCCGACCTTCCCTCAGTCCAGAACCTGTACCTGTCTGAAGGGTTAAACATGCTATATGAATTGTTATGTGTTTGAATAGACACGTACGCACTCTCTACAAGATGCCTTTGTCTGTTCATATAATATAAGGCTTGTGTGTGTCTTATCTTCAAGGACAATTACATACCAGATCAAAACTGTTACTTCTGTGTGTTACTAAAATATCCTGCATGTAATGTCGTATGCTACTTCTATTTATCCAATCATATGCTTGCACATATTGTATACACCCATGTTTCTTTTCTATATAGTACGCTGTAATTTATTAAATAAACAGTGTGAATCTTTACTGCTTGTGTTGTGCATGTTCCTTGTGGCTAAAGGTTTACACTCACGGACGTCTGAGAGGCCATCACATCGAGGGTTAAAGAATATAGGGGCATATCCTTTCAAATGGGGGCTACGTCCGCGATTCAGTGATCGTCCCCGAATGGTAAAGATAGAGAATTTATTGTCTGTCTTTGCCATACGGGATTGCGGTCATACACTGAAGCTGAATCCGTGTCAGTGTTCTGGGAACACGTGACCAAACATCTTTAATGTCTGGGACTTAAAGATACGTCTGAGAAGGGACCAGGGGTCCAAGCGCAATTCTCCAAAGACGTTAGTATCTGGGATACTTAAAATAGACCTGGGAGTCTATACATAACGTGACGTTAGTATCTGGGATACTTAAAATAGACCTGGGGTCTATACGTAACGTAGAGAATACCTCTATATATTTTTGTATGTTTGTAGTGAGATAAGTTCTTATATTTGGTCCAGACGGCTGGTAAGTTTTCGTCTGCCAGATATCTTTACTCAAACACTTTTCCTGCTTCCTGTTTAAAACGCTGTATTTTTCTGACATCTTGTACGAATGGTAAGTATCGTACACGTCAAAAGATTTCATGTTCTCACTGTGCAGATAATATTGTGATATTGTCAATGACTAATTAACTGGTTAGCTGATGCATGTATAGTAGAGTGTTGTACATTTTAGATATTTTCTTTTAAAGTTGTACTGTTGATTTATATTACTGTCTGACAATGGGCTCTAGTCAGAGTAAAAAAAACTACATATCCCCCGCCCCTCCCTGGTGAGACATGCAAGATGTATGTCGCCCGCAACTCTACCTCAGAGTATTACTTAGTTAACCCATGGGTGGATAATTTAGCGGGATGGACAGAGAAAGCAGGATAGGACCCATTCCTACGGGAAGGCAGTAATTACCCTTTCTATATGGAGGATTAAAAAAAATGTCAGTTCCCAACAGCACAGAAGCGAAGCAGTAAAAAAACTGTAAATCTTTGAAAACCCTCTGCCTCCCCCTTGCATTCCAATGTATCCTGCGCTCGGAGACACAGATCTCTTGGCAGCAGTAACCCTTTCACACCAAATGGGATTGCCTCCAGCTCCACTGCTAGAAAATGCGTCCACTAGCTCTATCCCTAACGCACCAATAACCCAGAGTTTAGATAATAGTAAAACACTGTCCCAAGCCCACTATTACCCTCGATGGCTGTATATCTTATTTGCGCAAAGCTTGCAAAGGACGCAGCTATACACATATGAAGGAAGTCTTTAAAACCCGTGCTCCTTTGCCTGTGCTTTTTTGCCTGTCGCTGTAGCTTGTAAACAGAAACCTGCACCCACTCATAACTATCAGAACTCCAGACGCTTTGACAGACAGAACCAACCCCGCAGTCAGGAAAGATTCCAAAGACCCCGCGCACTGACGGGGCCCGGAGGAGGGTATCCCAGCCTTTATTCAACTCACCCGTCATAGTAAAGATTCACCTCTGCTGCCACTTATTATAAATGGAAGTAAAATTCCCTTTTTAGTGGACAGCGGTGCAACAACCAGTGTTTTGTGTTCTGACCTATGCAGTATCCCCTCTCACCAGAAAAGATAGAAGGTCTCCGCCCCATGATACAGCAATTCTTACAACAGGGTATTCTCAGACATATTGTATCACCATACTGTACTCCTGTGAACCCTGTTGCCAAAGCTGATGGCAGTATAAGATTTGTACAGGATCTCAGAGCGATCAATCAGTTAATTGTCCCAAATGCACCAATTGTTCCAGATGTAAACTCACTCATTTCTGCAATCCCTGCAGATGCTGCGTTCTTCTCTGTAATTGATTTGAAGAATGCCTTTTTTCAGCATACCTGTAGATTCACAGACACAATTACTTTTTGCCTTTTCTTTTGAGGGTAAACAACTTACCTGGTGCAGATTACTGACGCACCTGTTGTCTCCAGGCCACATTGGGGCCCTGGCAACCTCACCATGGTTCAGTCCTGCTACAGTATGCAGATGATCTGCTGCTCTGTAGTCAAACTGAGGAGGCCTGCCGAGAGGATGGTGTTTCATTACTAAACTGGCTTTGTGAATGTGGACACAAGGTGTCCAAAACAAAAATGCAATGATGTAAAAAGCATGTTGATTACTTAGGTTTTGTGCTCACTCAGGGAGAGAGGAAGATCAGTCCACAACGCATACAGTCTGTATTGGGCCTGGTCACCCCAACTACCCAGAAGGAACTACTGTCCTTCCTGGGTATGGTAAATTACTGCAGACAGTGGATTTCTGATTGCTCTTATTATGATAACATTTTGAGACAAGCCACACTGAAGGACAAACCTAAAACTGTACAATGGTCACAAGAAATGTTAACTGCATATGAAAGTTTAAAATGTATGTTGATGAAAAGTCCGGCACTTGGCCTCCCCAATTATGTACTACCTTTCCATCTATATGCAAGGGACAATTGTAAAACCATGGCGGGGGTGCTCACACAGTTTCATGGAGGGAAGTTGCGCCCCGTGGCATTTTTTTTCCAAAGTCATGCCAGTGTCTGTGCAAGGTATGCCTGCCTGCCTCAGGGCTTTGGCAGCCTGTGCAATGGTTGCAGAAATGGCCACTACCCTCACTTTAGGCCACATCACAGTACTCCACACCACACATGATGTCCTGGCAATACTTAAAGGCTTGCACACACAGCACATGTCAGCACAACGCCTTAGTGGATATGAAGTACTCCTTTTGAGTAACCCTACCCTTACCATCAAGTACACTGCTAGTTCTTCTGGCCCTGCACCCATTCTCAATGCCCTTTTAGGCTTGAAAGGTCCCGAGGATGAACCACCCGACCTACATGACTGTGCTGCTTCCATTGAAGCTGAAACTTCTCCCAGACTTGACATGTCTCCCGTTCCCATACCAGGCGCAGACATAGTATTTGTTGACGGCTCCTGTAGTAGGCCCAATGACAATACATACCAGGCTGGCTATGCCATTGTCACCCTCCCTGACACTGTGTTGGAAACCCTGCCAACACCTTATCAGTCCGCGCAAGCTGCAGAACTCATTGCACTCACTAGAGCATGTCCCTCCCTTGACAACGTCCATCTGCTCACTCAACTTCAAGCTGCTGCGACTAATACTGATCTCTCCGACTGGACTTACCCAATTCTGCAGAAAAAATCCTAAATCAGGATTAATCTGCAAAGAGGGGAAACCCTGTATACCCCAGTCCAGTGCCCCTTTGCTCGTTGCCCAGTGCCGTGGTGTTGGTCACCGTGGTGAAGCCACAACACTCCTCCTACTAACCAATGATTTTTATGTTACTAATGCCAAATCACTTGTGGACCAGTATGTTAGCAGATGCATCACTTGCCTCAGGAACAACCCTAACAACCCTAATAAAGCTAAACACCAGCATCTTGAATACCCCACCACCCCTTTTACACACTTACAAATTGATTTTACCCATATCCCTGGTACAGGTAAACAAGAATATGCCCTGGTCATTGTAGATATGTTATCTCGCTGGCCAGAAGTATTCCTAACTAAGTCAGAGGATGCCAAGATAGTAGCAAGAATCCTAACACAGAAAATCATCCCTAGATGGGGGTGCCCCCTGCAAATTAATAGTGATAAAGGCTCAGCCTTTACAGCCAAAATCACACAGGCCTTAGTAAAAGCTCTGCAGGTGGAGTGGAAGTTTCACATCCCGTACCACCTGCAGAGTTCAGGGGTCGTAGGAAGAATGAATAGGACCCTCAAAGACAAACTAAGGAAGGCCACAGGAGGTACCTTCCACAAGTGGAAGCAGGTCCTTCCCATTATCCTAGCAGAAATCAGAATGACCCCACAGAAAACTCTAGGATACTCACCCTTTGAAATACTAATGGGTAGACCCTTTTCCTACACCCTGGGCTAAGAAACCACTAGTAATACAGGAAGGAGATCTAGAACTCATCAGAGAAGAGTATGTCAGGTCCCTGATAACAAAACTGAATGAAATTGAACATGAGGTTGTTTGTAAAAACCCTTTGAATCCACAGGAACCTACACACCCCTTTAAAGTCGGAGACAGAGTCGTGGTGAAGGTGCTCCCCAGGAACAAGAGCCCAGGAGACTTCACCTATGGTCCAGAGACAGAGGTCGTAGCAGTTACCCGAACAGCAGTCCTGACAGAGGAAAGTCCTACCTGGATCCATGCATCCCGAGTAAAAAAGGTTCCTAGACCAGACCTAGAGAGGGAAGCAAGTGATTCCAGTGAGGTACGAACCGGGGCGGACAGCCCTGACCTCCCACCTAGCGAAGACAGAAGACCAGAGGAGGATGAAGAAAATGCCCCCTATCTTTACCCTGGGGACTATCTTGATAGCCCTACTGGCCCATTTTCCCCTCTCAATGACTGAGGTTGATATAACTCAGAATAAGGGAAACTGACACTATGGTATAACTCTTCCACCACATACACCGCAACCTACATACTAGATTATTTCCAATTCCCCCAACTAGCTGCTGTCCAAAAGTCTGTTGACTACCAGATCCGCGCTGACACCACAGACAACCTAAGCCCCGAGGTACCCTATATTTGCGTTACAGGCCATAACTGGGGAAATGATTGCAGCTCATGGTCCGCGGCTGCCTGGAACACAGGTACCCCATGGGGCTATAAGCCCGCTGAAGCCTTAGATGAAAAGGATAAACACGGAACATCATTAACCCAACGATTAACCCTTCTTAAAATGCCCAACAATTACTGCAACTCCCGCTCAGGCTAAAAATTGCGCCATTGGTGTGCAGAAAGACGTAAGCTTTGCAAGAATCATATAGTATAACAATAATGATTCTAAGAGGGGATTGAAGGGTTAAACATGCTATATGAATTGTTATGTGTTTGAATAGACACGTACGCACTCTCTACAAGATGCCTTTGTCTGTTCATATAATATAAGGCTTGTGTGTGTCTTATCTTCAAGGACAATTACATACCAGATCAAAACTGTTACTTCTGTGTGTTACTAAAATATCCTGCATGTAATGTCGTATGCTACTTCTATTTATCCAATCATATGCTTGCACATATTGTATACACCCATGTTTCTTTTCTATATAGTACGCTGTAATTTATTAAATAAACAGTGTGAATCTTTACTGCTTGTGTTGTGCATGTTCCTTGTGGCTAAAGGTTTACACTCACGGACGTCTGAGAGGCCATCACATCGAGGGTTAAAGAATATAGGGGCATATCCTTTCACTGTCCAGAGCTTAAAAGCGGGCAACGAAGATAGTAAAGGACCAACTACACCCCGGCCACAGCATGTTTAACTTGCTTTCTTCAGGCAAGCGTTACAGGGCCATCCCAGCCAGGTCCACCAGAAGCCTCAAAAGTTTCTTTCCCCAAGCGGTCCACCTGCTGAACTCCTGAACGTTGACTGACTAGATGTACATGTAACTCACTTGTGTCCCTACCGTATACATATCTGTCTGACTGTGCTAAAGCCATAATGACACTACTGTAATCTGTCCATATGTACTTACCGTATTTAGCAGTGGTATTTCAGGATTGCAACATATTGTTGCTTATTTTCATTTGTACAGTTATGTAATAGGTATTTCATTTTTTATTGACATATTTTGCCATGTTAATTTGAGAGTTTCAGAAAATAGATTTATGTCCAGACACTGTGTTCGTAATAATCTTCATATTGGCACCCTGTCATTTAATGTTCAGAGCATAATGTCTCCCAGGACAGAGGCTCTCTCTCCGCTGTCTGATTGATCTGAGAAGGCTGACTATTAATCGAGCAGGCTTTGTGTGTAAGGGGGGCGGACCAGCGTGATGGGTGAAGACTGAAAGGTAAAAACATTTCCAAATGTGGGGGAAAGCTTTGTTCCAGCACAAATGCCAAATCTTTCATTAGAGTGTTGTCATGGCCTTGTGAATTACAAATGTGTCTCTTTTAACTGATATAAAATGTAAATCTAGGATTATAATTGATCAAAATAATAGCTTGCCTTAAGCAGGTTAGCGTGGTATAATTAACTTGGAACATGAGAAGTGAGAAAAACGTCATGATTTATGCACATATTTGTACATGATATTTCTTATACTGCGAACAGAGCTATGATAATCAATTGAGTGTGCATTTCCGTAGGTGTCTGCCTCGGCAGGTGCTCACAAACACTGTGGATCATAAAACTACTACCAGCATTTGCATAGTATTACATTTTTTTTTGTGATAGGACACAGCTAAGTGCAGTGTTAATGAGACTATGTATATGCACAGATAACAAATGCAGATGGAATGCAGTAAATGCAGTATTGCAAAAAAAATAGTGTACTCTGGTGTTTGTATAAAGTTTACAATTAACAGGTGCTCCATTCTGCCATTTGTTTAAAATATTGTTCTGTAGCAGAACTCCCAACCATCCCTATTTTGGTGGGACAGCCATATTTCTGATTCCACTCTCCCAAGTGCAGGAAGGTATGCTGTAGTAGAGAAATAGGTGTGGCAACCATTTTGTGTTATCAGTAGCAGTATTATTCATCCTATCCATGGAGGGTTTAGGTGAGGCAGACATTTTTGGCACATTATGTTGGATAAAACTGGGAAGAATAGGGAATGCCTGGAACTGACGACACATAGTGAGGAAGATAAATACTATGCAAGATCCTTATGAGTACATTAGACCCATACATTTTTTATTCTACGCAGAGTACCAGGCAAGGCAGTCATGTTGGGCGTACTGCATTGGTTACAAGCATTGCATGAAAGATAGGACATACAAGGTAAAAATGAACAGTGAGGTACAGAATATACCCTGCCAGAATAATTCCATGTGACGCTCATCCTGCCCTTGAAGTATCAGAAGAGGGAGCCATCTAGGGTGCACAATATAAGTTACACTGAGCAGGATTAGCAATTCATAGCAGTAACATACAGTGGGAAGTTGTAGAATCATTGATGTGGCAGTAAGGAGAAAATGGTGGTTGGCAGTGTCAGCCCAGAGCAAAAATAAAACAACAAGAAATTATAGTTCTTGACTAAAAAGAACAGCCAAGGTGGAATGTGTTTCAAACTTCAGGCCGGACAATGACATAAAGCATGCTTGAAATTCATTTGAGAGCAGACATCGATGAGCTATTTACCTCTGGGGCAGCCTTCAAAAGCTGACATCGGTGTTCACTGTGGGTGCAGGTTAATAGAGGTCAACCTGCGGTTAGTCACATGGAAGTGGTTACCATCATAGGCTACAATGCAGATTTATCTCCATTATAGCCCATGGAGAGAACTTTGAGTGACAGGCCAGAACCTCACAGCCTATCCATATGAAGTTCCTCAGGAGCTGCAAGCTTATTGGCTCATAGCTTTCCTAGTAACAGGAGTCATCTGGACCCTGGCAATTCGCTGGTCTATTGTTTTTGCTAGTTTTGGTAATGTTTCTCAGAGAACTGACCCCCCCCCCCCCTCCCTCCCCTGAAAATCCCGTTCCGAGCCAGAATCTGAGTCCAGCTCGGGACTTCTGGACAGACATGGAAAGTTTTGGAAACCAGAACGAGGCAAAATGTCACGATTCTTGTGGGTATTGGATTGCGTATACACAGCCGCGTGTCGCCACCATTTTCACTCCAGACTTGGAGAGTGAGAGAGAGAGACAGACCTCTGTCTCTCTCTGTGGGAGGTCGTGTCAGGTGGGGTCAGTGTGTGCTCTGTAGAGTTGCTGCTCCTGACACTGTGGTGTACCTGGCTGTTAGGGGTGCTGTCCTGGCTGTCACTGGTGTTTCATGTGCTGTTAGGGGTGCTGCAGCTGTACATGGGTGTTGCTGTACTGGCTGTCACTGTGTTGTACAGGGGGCAGGGGCACTGTCCTCCTGTACACAGTGAAAATACAGGGGTGCTGGCCCTTTCTTTTATGCTGTAAAAATTCAGGGGTTCTGTTGTTAAAATAAATGTACACTGGCCCTGTCTTGTATGCTGCAAAAAATTCTGGGTTGCAGTAAAATAAATGTACACTGGCCCTCTCTTGTATGCTGTAATAATTTAGAGGTGCAGTAAAGTAAATGTACACTGGCCCTGTCTTGTATGCCTTAAAAATTCTGGGGTGCAGTAAAATAAATGTACACTGGCCCTGTCTTGTATGCTGTAATAATTCAGGGGTACAGTGAAAATCAATGCACACTGGCCCTGTCTTGTATGCTGTAATAATTCAGGGGTACAGTGAAAATCAATGCACACTGGCCCTGTCTTGTATGCTGTAAAAATTCAGGGGTACAGTGAAAATCAATGTACACTGGTCCTGTATGCTGTAAAAATACAGGGGTGCTGTTGTTAAAATAAAAGTACACTGGTCCTCTATGCTGTAAAAATACAGGGGTGCAGTGAAAATAAATGTACACTGGCCTTGTCTTGTATGCTGTAAAATACAGGGGTGTTGTGAAAATACAGGGGTGCTGGCACTGTCCACGGTTGTGATGTCTAGGCCTGACCTTCACAACACTGTATGGAAAGAGAGGTGCTGATGTTAAAATAAAAGTACACTGGTCCTGTATGCTGTAAAAATACAGGGTTGCTGTTGTTAAAATAAAAGTACACTGCCCTGTGTTACATGCTGTAAAATGACAGGGGTGCTGTGAAAATAAAGGTGCACTGTTCTGTGTGCTGTAATAATAAAAGGGTGCTGTCCTGTGAAATGGAGAACAAAAATTTGGAGGAAAAAATAGTGGAAGATCAGGAGCCACTTCCAGTTCCTAGAACTGGTGCTGAAGCTGCTGCATGCAATTCCATCAACGTCGTCCGCTAAGGCCAATGCCCAATGTCATAGAGGGCATGTGAAATCCAACAGATGGCTTGACACCTGTTCTCCGGATTTGTGGAGAAATAATTCCACACCAAAGAGGTGGCTTTTTTGGTATTTTGACCAGGTATGACAATTGGCTTTTTCATCCCATGACAACAACTGTCTCCGCAGGTGCATGTAACTAGGACACACAAATATGCTCACATGTGTAACTGGGAGCTGTGAAAAACAAAAATAATGCATCTGCAACAAAATATGTAAATAAAAATGCAATTATAAAAAATGGTAAAAAAAAAGAAACCCACAAGATTTTCACAAAATAAGTCTCCAGACTCTGTGGAGGGGAACATATCCAATCTTGATCCTGTGGTATACACCAGTTTATTTGCAAAAAGTTGCAACATAAAATAATCCACAAATAAACACAGCTGTTGTAAGAAGATTAAGCTCAGAGGGACTCTTGGAACTTTTAACCTTTTGGAGTATAGGGCAATTGATATAAGTATAATTGCGCATATACTTTTTATACATTTTTGTTATATATTGTCTTTTGTATGTGTGAACATTCTAGGTTTATGAATATTAACAACTCTGTAAAATAATATGAAATACCTATTTAATTAGTCTATGTGACTTGTGATTCTATGAACAGAGGAAAAAAGTAAAGTGACCTTGCCCATAAAAATATAGGGGGTAATTACAAGTTGATCGCAGCAGGAATTTAGTTAGCAATTGGGCAAAACCATGTGCACTGCAGGGGAGGCAGATATAACATGTGCAGAGAGAGTTAGATTTGGGTGGGGTGTGTTCAATCTGCAATCTAATTTGCAGTGTAACAATAAAGCAGCCAGTATTTACCCTGCACAGAAATAAAATAACCCACCCAAATCTAACTCTCTCTGCACATGTTAAATCTGCCTCCCCTGCAGTGCACATGGTTTTGCCCAATTGCTAACTAAATTCCTGCTGCGATCAACTTGGAATTACCCCCATACATTGATATCAAATTCTTCTTATTCCAAAACAACTCAGTTGTTTAGAAAGATCCCAAGTTTGCTGATCTGGGGATCCACTATGGGTACTGAATTCTCTGTAATAATACTCATATAAAATAAAAACAAACTTAATAAAGACATCATCTTGGGTTTGCTAAACAAAACAGATGTTCCAAATGTACAGCTGAATTCTAATCACCCACTGCAACTTTAGAGGGGTGTGGTTCATCAAATCAACAGTATCTAGGTCGACAATGTTTAGGTCGATCACTATAGGTCGACAGTCACTAGGTCAACATGGATGGAAGGTCGACAGGGTTTCTAGGTCGACATGTGCTAGGTCGACAGGTCTAAAGGTCTAATTTTTGGGTGTTGTTTTCTTCGTAGAGTGACCGGGATCCCCAATTAGTGCACCGCGTCCCCTCGCATGGCTCGCTTCGCTCGCCATGCTTCGGGCATGGTGCCTTCGCTCCGCTACCGCTTCGCTCGGCACAGATTACCTTTCCAAACGTAGTCCACGTGGATCGTTAAGTATGAAAAAATTCAAAAAAAGAAAAAAATGTGAAAAACTCATGTCGACCTTTAGACCTGTCGACCTAGCACATGTCGACCTAGAAACCCTGTCGACCTTCCATCCATTTCGACCTAGTGACTGTCGACCTATAGTGGTCGACCTAAACATTGTCGACCTATACAGTGTCGACCTTCAGACCGTATCCCCTTTAGAGATCCTCTGACATGAAAGGTTAGAGGCTACACTATGATGGTCGGGTTTTAGGACTTGTACCTGTATGATGTATCCCCAATATGTAGTCTGTCCTCAGCAATGTATATGGATGAAAAGGATGTAGTCAAAATTTGGACAGTCAAAACTGTCAACAATCATAATAAAATTACACAGCCGCTGTTAAAAGCTGGGGGTGCTAAAAGCCGTCTGGCAGCTAATGGGCCCTACAGACTCGGCAATGTGCTGCCGAGCTACCCGACCGCCGATACGGCAGACGGGCGAAAGGGCGGCGGGGGGGCAGTGACGGGGGGAGTGAAGTTACTTCACTCCCCCCGTCACACGGCTGCATAGAACTGCAGGCAAATATGGACGAGATCATCCATATTGGCCAGCATGCACAGCCGACAGGGCACCAGCGATGAACGAGCGTGGGGCCGCGCATCGTTCATCGCTGGTGCCTCCACACTGCACGATATGAACGTTATCTCGTTCATTAATGAACGAGATCGTTCATATCGTGCAGTGATGTCGGCCAGTGTGTAGGGCCCATTAGACTCTGCTAAAAGCCAGTGTCTCAGACGCCAGTTAAGACACTGCTAGGAGTAGCATTATACTGTAGTTATTTTTTTTTTTTTTTATGTATGGGGCCCACCCTTCAGATCTATAACTAACCCTGGATCTCTCAGCCTAGACCGGTTTTGGAAAATCAGGAAAAAAAAGAGCAGCGTGGGGTTCCCCCTATTTTCCAACAACGAGCATTGGTCTGAGCCAGCTCAGGAACAATGTTACAGCAAGGGGAGACACAGCGTGGGATCCTCCTGCCATACCATTAACTAGGCCCAAACTGGTCAGCCAAGGGCTTGAATTCCACAGAACGTCAGGAACCCTAAAACACCTCCTGCTGCTTTTGCATATTTTAGCACACGGCTATAAATCCAGCAACTCTGATAGTGCAAGTAGATTGGATCAACCAGTTTTGTGTCTCTATGAGCCTGTCCTGCTAGCTATTAATGTGTAATTGTGATAAATACAGTTTTTGAACATCTAGTTACCCTAAAATAAAAGATTTTACAAATCGTACTCGTCACGAGCAATATATTTTGTAGTTACAGCTTCATAGTTATGACAGAAACAAATCTGAGCTATAAATATTGTACTGTGTTTAAGTAGCTTTGAAATGCTAGTTATAAGTTTAATGCAGTTTGCTTTTGTTAAGACTCTGGAAAACAATTTTTCACAACCTACAGCATTTTATATAATTCTTTGTACTGGGATAACCTCTACAACAAAGTAAATGGAATATTTAAATATTACATACTGCTACAGTGTATATATACTGTATATTCTCACTAAGGAGGCATTAAAAATAAGATTTTACTCACCGGTAAATCTATTTCTCGTAGTCCATAGTGGATGCTGGGGACTCCGTAAGGACCATGGGGAATAGACGGCTCCGCAGGAGACTGGGCACATCTAAAGAAAGCTTTAGGACTATCTGGTGTGCACTGGCTCCTCCCCCTATGACCCTCCTCCAAGCCTCAGTTAGGACACTGTGCCCGGAAGAGCTGACACAATAAGGAAGGATTTTGAATCCCGGGTAAGACTCATACCAGCCACACCAATCACACCATATAACTCGTGATAGGAACCCCGGTTAACAGTATGATAACAATGGAACCTCTGAATAGATGGTTCGCAATAACAACCCGATTTTTGTAACAATAACTATTTACAAGTATTGCAGACAATCCGCACTTGGGATGGGCGCCCAGCATCCACTACGGACTACGAGAAATAGATTTACCGGTGAGTAAAATCTTATTTTCTCTGACGTCCTAGTGGATGCTGGGGACTCCGTAAGGACCATGGGGATTATACCAAAGCTCCGTAACGGGCGGGAGAGTGCGGATGACTCTGCAGCACCGAATGAGAGAACTCAAGGTCCTGCTCAGCCAGGGTATCAAATTTTTGAGAATTTTGCAAACGTGTTTGCCCCTGACCAAGTTGCAGCTCGGCCAAGTTGTAAAGCCGAGACCCCTCGGGCAGCCGCCCAAGATGAGCCCACCTTCCTTGTGGAATGGGCTTTTACAGATTTAGGCTGCGGTAGTCCCACCGCAGAATGCGCAAGCTGAATAGTGCTACAAATCCAGCGCGCTATAGTCTTCTTAGAAGCAGGAGCACCCAGCTTGTTGGGTGCATCCAGGATAAACAGCGAGTCAGTTTTCCTGACTCCAGCCGTCCTGGAAATATAAATTTTCAGGGCCCTGACTACGTCCAGTAACTTAGAATCCTCCAAGTCCCTAGTAGCCGCAGGCACCACAATAGGTTGGTTCAAGTGAAAACCTGATACCACCTTCGGGAGAAGGTGAGGACAAGTCCTCAACTCTGCCCTATCCATATGGAAAGTCAGGTAAGGGCTTTTTCATGACAAAGCCGCCAATTCTGACACATGCCTGGCCGAAGCCAGAGCCAACACATGACCACTTTCCATGTGAGATATTTCAAATCCACGGTTTTAAGTGGCTCAAACCAATGTGATTCCAGGAACTCCAAAACCACATTGAGAACCCAAGGTGCCACTGGGGGCACAAAAAAAAAAGGGGCTGAATATGCAGCACTCCCTTACAACGTCTGAACTTCAGGCTGACATCCTTCCTGGCTTTGATCAGGGTAGGAATTAGAGATGTGCACCGGAAATTTTTCGGGTTTTGTGTTTTGGTTTTTGGTTCGGTTCCGTGGCCGTGTTTTGGGTTCGAACGCGTTTTGGCAAAACCTCACCGAATTTTTTTTGTCGGATTCGGGTGTGTTTTGGATTCGGGTGTTTTTTTTCAAAAAACCCTAAAAAACAGCTTAAATCATAGAATTTGGGGGTCATTTTGATCCCAAAGTATTATTAACCTCAATAACCATAATTTCCACTCATTTTCAGTCTATTCTGAACACCTCACAATATTATTTTTAGTCCTAAAATTTGCACCGAGGTCGCTGGATGACTAAGCTCAGCGACCCAAGTGGCCGACACAAACACCTGGCCCATCTAGGAGTGGCACTGCAGTGTCATGCAGGATGGCCCTTCCAAAAAACACTCCCCAAACAGCACATGACGCAAAGAAAAATGAAAGAAAAAAGAGGTGCAAGATGGAATTGTCCTTGGGCCCTCCCACCCACCCTTATGTTGTATAAACAGGACATGCACACTTTAACCAACCCATCATTTCAGTGACAGGGTCTGCCACACGACTGTGACTGAAATGACGGGTTGGTTTGGACCCCCACCAAAAAAGAAGCAATTAATCTCTCCTTGCACAAACTGGCTCTACAGAGGCAAGATGTCCACCTCATCATCATCCTCCGATATATCACCGTGTACATCCCCCTCCTCACAGATTATCAATTCGTCCCCACTGGAATCCACCATCACAGCTCCCTGTGTACTTTGTGGAGGCAATTGCTGCTGGTGAATGTCTCCACGGAGGAATTGATTATAATTCATTTTAATGAACATCATCTTCTCCACATTTTCTGGAAGTAACCTCGTACGCCGATTGCTGACAAGGTGAGCGGCGGCACTAAACACTCTTTCGGAGTACACACTTGTGGGAGGGCAACTTAGGTAGAATAAAGCCAGTTTGTGCAAGGGCCTCCAAATTGCCTCTTTTTCCTGCCAGTATACGTATGGACTGTCTGACGTGCCTACTTGGATGCGGTCACTCATATAATCCTCCACCATTCTTTCAATGGAGAGAGAATCATATGCAGTGCCAGTAGACGACATGTCCGTAATCGTTGGCAGGTCCTTCAGTCCGGTCCAGATGTCAGCATCAGCAGTCGCTCCAGACTGCCCTGCATCACCGCCAGCGGGTCGGCTCGGAATTCTGAGCCTTTTCCTCGCACCCCCAGTTGCGGGAGAATGTGAAGGAGGAGATGTTGACAGGTCGCGTTCCGCTTGACTTGACAATTTTCTCACCAGCAGTTCTTTGAACCCCTGCAGACTTGTGTCTGCCGGAAAGAGAGATCCAAGGTAGGTTTTAAATCTAGGATCGAGCACGGTGGCCAAAATGTAGTGCTCTGATTTCAACAGATTGACCACCCGTGAATCCTTGTTAAGCGAATTAAGGGCTCCATCCACAAGTCCCACATGCCTAGCGGAATTGCTCAGTGTTACCTCCTCCTTCAATGTCTCCAGCTTCTTCTGCAAAAGCCTGATGAGGGGAATGACCTGACTCAGGCTGGCAGTGTCTGAACTGACTTCACGTGTGGCAAGTTCAAAAGGTTGCAGAACCTTGCACAACGTTGAAATCATTCTCCACTGCGCTTGAGACAGGTGCATTCCACCTCCTATATCGTGGTCAGTTGTATAGGCTTGAATGGCCTTTTGCTGCTCCTCCAACCTCTGAAGCATATAGAGGGTTGAATTCCACCTCGTTACCACTTCTTGCTTCAGATGATGGCAGGGCAGGTTCAGGCGTTTTTGGTGTTGCTCCAGTCTTCTGTACGTGGTGCCTGTACGCCGAAAGTGTCCCGCAATTCTTCTGGCCACCGACAGCATCTCTTGAACGCCCCTGTCGTTTTTTTAAATAATTCTGCACCACCAAATTCAAGGTATATGCAAAACATGGGACGTGCTGGAATTTGCCCAGATTTAATGCACACACAATATTGCTGGCGTTGTCCGATGCCACAAATCCACAGGAGAGTCCAATTGGGGTAAGCCATTCTGCGATGATCTTCCTCAGTTGCCGTAAGAGGTTTTCAGCTGTGTGCGTATTCTGGAAAGCGGTGATACAAAGCGTAGCCTGCCTAGGAAAGAGTTGGCGTTTGCGAGATGCTGCTACTGGTGCCGCCGCTGCTGTTCTTGCGGCGGGAGTCAATACATCTACCCAGTGGGCTGTCACAGTCATATAGTCCTGAGTCTGCCCTGCTCCACTTGTCCACATGTCCGTGGTTAAGTGGACATTGGGTACAACTGCATTTTTTAGGACACTGGGGAGTCTTTTTCTGAGGTCTGTGTACATTTTCGGTATCGCCTGCCTAGAGAAATGGAACCTAGATGGTATTTGGTACCGGGGACACAGTACCTCAAACAAGTCTATAGTTGGCTCTGCAGTAATGATGGATACCGGAACCACGTTTCTCACCGCCCAGGATGCCAAGGCCTCAGTTATCCGCTTTGCAGCAGGATGACTACTGTGATATTTCATCTTCCTCGCAAAGGACTGTTGGACAGTCAATTGCTTGGTGGAAGTAGTAAAAGTCGTCTTACGACTTCCTCTCTGGGATGACCATCGACTCCCAGCAGCAACAACAGCAGCGCCAGCAGCAGTAGGCGTTACACGCAAGGATGCATCGGAGGAATCCCAGGCAGGAGAGGACTCGTCAGAATTGCCAGTGACATGGCCTGCAGGACTATTGGCATTCCTGGGGAAGGAGGAAATTGACACTGAGGGAGTTGGTGGGGTGGTTTGCGTGAGCTTGGTTACAAGAGGAAGGGATTTACTGGTCAGTGGACTGCTTCCGCTGTCGCCCAAAGTTTTTGAACTTGTCACTGACTTATGATGAATGCGCTGCAGGTGACGTATAAGGGAGGATGTTCCGAGGTGGTTAACGTCCTTACCCCTACTTATTACAGCTTGACAAAGGCAACACACGGCTTGACACCTGTTGTCCGCATTTCTGTTGAAATACTTCCACACCGAAGAGCTGATTTTTTTGGTATTTTCACCAGGCATGTCAATGGCCATATTCCTCCCACGGACAACAGGTGTCTCCCCGGGTGCCTGACTTAAACAAACCACCTCACCATCAGAATCCTCCTTGTCAATTTCCTCCCCAGCGCCAGCAACACCCATATCCTCCTCATCCTGGTGTACTTCAACACTGACATCTTCAATCTGACTATCAGGAACTGGACTGCGGGTGCTCCTTCCAGCACTTGCAGGGGGCGTGTAAATGGTGGAAGGCGCATGCTCTTCACGTCCAGTGTTGGGAAGGTCAGGCATCGCAACCGACACAATTGGACTCTCCTTGTGGATTTGTGATTTCGAAGAACGCACAGTTCTTTGCTGTGCTTTTGCCAGCTTAAGTCTTTTCATTTTTCTAGCGAGAGGCTGAGTGCTTCCATCCTCATGTGAAGCTGAACCACTAGCCATGAACATAGGCCAGGGCCTCAGCCGTTCCTTGCCACTCCGTGTGGTAAATGGCATATTGGCAAGTTTACGCTTCTCCTCCGACGATTTTATTTTAGATTTTTGAGTCCTTTTTTTACTGATATTTTGTGTTTTGGATTTTACATGCTCTCTACTATGACATTGGGCATCGGCCTTGGCAGACGACGTTGATGGAATTTCATCGTCTCGGCCATGACTAGTGGCAGCAGCTTCAGCACGAGGTGGAAGTGGATCTTGATCTTTCCCTATTTTTGGAACCTGAACATTTTTGTTCTCCATATTTTAATAGGCACAACTAAAAGGCACCTCAGGTAAACAATGGAGATGGATGGATACTAGTATACTTATGGATGACGAGTGACTGACGACACAGAGGTAGCTACAGCCGTGGACTACCGTACTGCGTCTGCTAGTATAGAGATGATAATGATATAAAAAATATATATATATCACTACTGCAGGTATATATAATATAATGACGGACCTGCTGGACACTGTCAGCAGACTCCTAAACTACTAGTATGAAGAAGATAGAAAAAAAACCCCACCACAGGTAGGTATACAATTATGGACGAGCACTGACGACACAGAGGTAGCTACAGCCGTGGACTACCGTACTGCGTCTGCTAGTATAGAGATGATAATGATATAAAAAATATATATATATATATATCTACTGCAGGTATATATATTATAATGACGGACCTGCTGGACACTGTCAGCAGACTCCTAAACTACTAGTATGAAGAAGATAGAAAAAAAACCCCCACCACAGGTAGGTATACAATTATGGATGAGCACTGACGACACAGAGGTAGCTACAGCCGTGGACTACCGTACTGCGTCTGCTAGTATAGAGATGATAATGATATAAAAAATATATATATATCACTACTGCAGGTATATATAATATAATGACGGACCTGCTGGACACTGTCAGCAGACTCCTAAACTACTAGTATGAAGAAGATAGAAAAAAAAAAACCCACCACAGGTAGGTATACAATTATGGACGAGCACTGACGACACAGAGGTAGCTACAGCCGTGGACTACCGTACTGCGTCTGCTAGTATAGAGATGATAATGATACAAAAAAAATATATATATATCACTACTGCAGGTATATATAATATAATGATGGACCTGCTGGACACTGTCAGCAGACTCCTAAACTACTAGTATGAAGAAGATAGAAAAAAAAAACCCACCACAGGTAGGTATACAATTATGGACGAGCCCTGACGACACAGAGGTAGCTACAGCCATGGACTACCGTACTGCGTCTGCTAGTATAGAGATGATAATGATATAAAAAATATATATATATCACTACTGCAGGTATATATAATATAATGATGGACCTGCTGGACACTGTCAGCAGACTCCTAAACTACTAATATGAAGAAGATAGAAAAAAAAACCCCACCACAGGTAGGTATACAATTATGGACGAGCCCTGACGACACAGAGGTAGCTACAGCCATGGACTACCGTACTGCGTCTGCTAGTATAGAGATGATAATGATATAAAAAATATATATATATATCACTACTGCAGGTATATATAATATAATGACGGACCTGCTGGACACTGTCAGCAGACTCCTAAACTACTAGTATGAAGAAGATAGAAAAAAAAACCCCACCACAGGTAGGTATACAATTATGGACGAGCACTGACGACACAGAGGTAGCTACAGCCGTGGACTACCGTACTGCGTCTGCTAGTATAGAGATGATAATGATATAAAAAATATATATATATATCACTACTGCAGGTATATATAATATAATGACGGACCTGCTGGACACTGTCAGCAGACTCCTAAACTACTAGTATGAAGAAGATAGAAAAAAAAACCCCACCACAGGTAGGTATACAATTATGGACGAGCACTGACGACACAGAGGTAGCTACAGCCGTGGACTACCGTACTGCGTCTGCTAGTATTGAGATGATAATGATATAAAATATATATATATATATATATCACTACTGCAGGTATATATAATATAATGACGGACCTGCTGGACACTGTCATCAGACTCCTAAACTACTAGTATGAAGAAGATAGAAAAAAAAACCCCACCACAGGTAGGTATACAATTATGGACGAGCACTGACGACACAGAGGTAGCTACAGCCGTGGACTACCGTACTGCGTCTGCTAGTATAGAGATGATAATGATATAAAAAATATATATATATCACTACTGCAGGTATATATAATATAATGACGGACCTGCTGGACACTGTCAGCAGACTCCTAAACTACTAGTATGAAGAAGATAGAAAAATAAACCCCACCACAGGTAGGTATACAATTATGGACGAGCACTGACGACACAGAGGTAGCCACAGCCGTGGACTACCGTACTGCATCTGCTAATATAGAGATGATAAAGATGATAGAGATGAACAAAAAAAATATAACACTACTGCAGGTAAATATTTATATAATATAATGAATGACGGACCTGCTGGACACTGTCAGCGGAATGCGTTTATAGAATAAAAAAAAAAACACCACAGGAGTGTTTAACTTTTTCAGGCAGACAATATACTGGTGGTCACTGGTCAGTCACACTGGCAGCAAAAGTGTGCACTGTACTCCTGCTATAACTGCACCCCAGTCTCCCCCACAATTCAGCTGTGTGAGCAGTGAGCACTCAGCACAGTCAGATATACATAGATGATATTATCATGCAGCACACTGAGGCTGAGCACAGATATGGTATGTGACTGTGTATCTTTTTTTTCAGGCAGAGAACGGATTATATTAAATAATAAATAAAACTGGTGGTGGTCACTAGTAACTATCAGCAAAACTCTGCACTCTGAGTACTCCTAATGCTCCCCAAAATTACTAAGTTAGTAGTAAATCAACTCAAGTGTCTCTATCTATTCTAACGGAGAGGACGCCAGCCACGTCCTCTCCCTATCAATCTCAATGCACGTGTGAAAATGGCGGCGACGCGCGGCTCCTTATATAGAATCCGAGTCTCGCGATAGAATACGAGCCTCGCGAGAATCAGACAGCGGGATGATGACGTTCGGGCGCGCTCGGGTTAACCGAGCAAGGCGGGAAGATCCGAGTCTGCCTCGGACCCGTGTAAAAAGGCTGAAGTTCGGGGGGGTTCGGATTCCGAGGAACCGAACCCGCTCATGTCTAGTAGGAATGACTTCCTCTGGAATGCCTTTTTCACTCAGGATCGGGTGTTCAACCGCCATGCTGTCAACGCAGCCGCGGTAAGTCTTGGAACAGACAGGGCCCCTGCTGCAGCAGATCCTGTCTGAGTGGCAGAGGCCATGGGTCCTCTGAGATCATTTCTTGAAGTTCCGGGTACCAAGCCCTTCTTGGCCAATCCGGAACAATGAGTATAGTTCTTACTCCTCTTTTTCTTATTATCCTCAGTACCTTGGGTATGAGAGGGAGAGGAGGGAACACATAAACCGACTGATACACCCGCGGTGTCACTAGAGCGTCCACAGCGATCGCCTGAGTTTCCCTTGACCTGGCGCAATATCTTTTTTATTGAGGCGGGACGCCAGTATGTCCACCTGTGGTCTTTCCCAACGGTTTACCAGCATTTGGAAGACTTCTGGATGAAGTCCCTATTCTCCCGGGTGGAGTCTGCTGCGGAAGTCTGCTTCCCAGTTGTCCACTCCCGGAATGAACACTGCTGCCAGTGCTACCACGTGATTTTCCGCCCAACGGGGAATCCTTGTGGCTTCTGCCATTGCCCTCCTGCTTCTTGTGCCGCCCTGCCTGTTTACATGGGCGAGCGCCGTGATGTTGTCTGATTGGATCAGTACGGCTGGTTTTGAAGCAGGGGCCTTGTTTGGCTTACGGCCTTGTAAAGGGCTCTTAGCTCCAGAAAATTTATGTGAAGTGAAATCTCCTGTTTGGACCACAGTCCTTGGAATTTTACTCCCTGTGTGACTGCACCCCAGCCCCGAAGGCTGGCATCCGTGTTTACCAGGACCCAGTCCTGTATTCCGAATCTGCGGCCCTCTAGTAGATGAGCCCTCTGCAGCCACCACCGCAGCGACACCCTGGTTCTTGCCGACCGGGTTATCCGCTGCTGTATCTGGAGATGGGACCCGGACTATTTGTCCAACAGGTCCCACTGGAAAATCCTTGCGTGGAACTTTCCGAATGGAATTTCTTCGTATGAAGCTACAATTTTTCCCAGGACTCGTGTGCATTGGTGTACCGACACCTGTCCCGGTCTTAGGAGGTTTCTGACTAGAGATGACAACTCCTCGGCTTTTTCTACTGGAAGAAACACTTTTTTCTGGTCTGTTTCCAGAATCATTCCCAGGAACAGAAGACGTGTCGTCGGGACCAGCTGTGACTTTGGAATATTGAGAATCCAGCCGTGCTGTTGCAGCACTTCCCGAGAAAGTGCTACCCCCACTACCAACTGCTCCTTGGACCTTGCCCTTATCAGGAGATCGTCCAAGTACGGGATAAATAAAACTCCCTTCTTGCAAAGGAGTATCATCATTTCGGTCATTACCCTGGTAAAGACCCTCGGTGCCGTGGATAATCCAAACGGCAGCGTCTGGAACTGATAGTGACAGTCCTGTACCACAACCCTGAGGTACTCCTGGTGAGGAGGGTAAATGGGGACATGTAGGTAAGCATCCTTGATGTCCAGATAGACCCTGTAATCCCCCTCGTCCAGGTTCGCAATAATCGCCCTGAGCGATTCCATCTTGAACTTGAATCTTTTGTTATATGTGTTCAAGGATTTTAAATTTAAGATGGGTCTCACCGAACCGTCCGGTTTCGGTACCACAAACATTGTGGAATAGTAACCCTGTTCCTGTTGAAGGAGGGGTACCTTGATAATCACTTGCTGTGAATACAGTTTTTGGACAGCCACCAACACTGCCTCCCTGGCAGAGGGAGTTGCCGGTACGGCAGATTTTAGGAAACGGCGGGGGGGAGACGTCTCGAATTCCAGCCTGTACCCCTGAGATACTGATTGAAGAACCCAGGGATCCACCTGTGAGAGAGCCCACTGTGCGCTGAAATTTCTGAGACGGGCCCCCACCGTACCCGGGTCCGCCTGAGCAGCCCCAGCGTCATGCTGTGGACTTACCGGACGCAGGGGAGGACTTCTGCTCTTGGGAACTAGCTGTGTGCTGCAGCTTTTTTCCCTCTACCTTTTCCTCTTGGCAGAAAAGATGAGCCTCTAGTCCTCTACTTTTCTGGGGCCGAAGGGACTGTACCTGATAATACAGTGCTTTCTTTTGCTGTGGGGTAGCTTGTGGCAAAAGTTTTGATTTCCCAGCCGTAGCTGTGGAAACGAGGTCAGAAAGACCATCCCCAAACAGTTCCACCCTCTTATAGGGCAAACTTCCGTGTGCCGTTTTGAATCGGCATCGCCCGACCATTGCCGAGTCCATAACCGCCGCCTGGCGGCAATGGTTTTACATAGCGCTTATTTGTGATGCCAGTCGGCAAATATCCCTCTGTGCATCACGCATGTATAAGACAGCGTCTTTTATATGCTCTATTTTCAGCAAAATATTGTCCCTATCTATAGTATAAATATTATCCGACAGGGAATCTGACCACGCAGCTGCCGCACTGCACATCCATGCCCAGGCAATAGCAGGTCTCAATATAATGCCCGTGTGTGTGTATATAGCTTTAAGGGTAGTTTTCTGCTTTCTATCAGCAGGTCCTTCAGGGCGGCCGTATCCGTGACGGTAGTGTCACCTTTTTTAATAAGCGTGTAACCGCTTTTTCTACCCTAGGGGGTATTTCCCAACGTGACCTATCCTCTGGCGGAAAAGGGTACGCTGCTTAGAAATTATCAATTTCTTATCGGGGGAAGTCCACGCTTCCTCACACACCTCATATCAATTCCTCAGATGCAGGAAAAACTACTGGTAGTTTTCTCTCACCAAACATAATACCCTTTTTTGTGGTACCTGGGGTATTATCAGAAATGTGTAATACATTTTTCATTGCCTCAATCATGTAACGGGTGGCCCTATTGGAAGGTACACTAGTCTCATCGTCGTCGACACTGGAGTCGGTATCCGTGTCAACATCTGTGTCTGCCATCTGAGGTAGCGGGCGTTTTAGAGCCCCTGATGACATTTGAGACGCTTGGACAGGCACAAGCTGAGTAGCCGGCTGTCCTATGTCGTCAAACCTCTTATGTAAGGAGTTGACACTGTCACGTAATTCCTTCCATAAGTCCATCCACACCGGTGTCGACCCCGCAGGGGGTGACATCCCATTCACAGGCATTTGCTCCGCCTCCACATCATTATCCTCATCATACATGTCGACACAGCAGTACCGACACACAGCACACACACAGGGAATGCTCTGACAGAGGACAGGACCCCACAAAGCCCTTTGGGGAGACAGAGGGAGAGTATGCCAGCACACACCAGAGCGCTATATATCACAGGGATATCACCTATAGAGAGTGTTTTCCCTTATAGCTGCATATATATTCTATACTGCGCCTAATTTTGTGCCCCCCCTCTCTTTTTAACCCTTTCTGTAGTGCAGGACTGCAGGGGAAAGCCAGGGAGCGATTCCTCCAGCGAAACTGTGAGGGAAAATGGCGCCAGTGTGCTGAGGGAGATGGCTCCGCCCCTTTTTCGGTGGGCTTTCTCCCGCTATTTTGATATATCTGGCAGGGGTTAATATACACCTATATAGCCTCTGGGGTTATATATGGTGTTAGTTTGCCAGCCAAGGTGTTAATATTGCTGCTCAGGGCGCCCCCCCCCCCCAGCGCCCTGCACCCATCAGTGACCGGAGTGTGAGGTGTGCATGAGGAGCAATGGCGCACAGCTGCAGTGCTGTGCGCTACCTTGGAGAAGACAGAAGTCTTCAGCCGCCGATTTTCCGGACCTTCTTGCTTCTGGCTCTGTAAGGGGGACGGCGGCGCGGCTCCGGGAACGGACGACGAGGTCGGGTCCTGTGTTCGATCCCTCTGGAGCTAATGGTGTCCAGTAGCCTAAGAAGCCCAAGCTACCACCACTTAGGTAGGTTCGCTTCTTCTCCCCTTAGTCCCTCGCTGCAGTGAGCCTGTTGCCAGCAGGTCTCACTGTAAAATAAAAAACCTAAACTATACTTTCTTTCTAGGAGCTCAGGAGAGCCCCTAGTGTGCATCCAGCTCAGCCGGGCACATAAATCTAACTGAGGCTTGGAGGAGGGTCATAGGGGGAGGAGCAAGTGCACACCAGATAGTCCTAAAGCTTTCTTTAGATGTGCCCAGTCTCCTGCGGAGCCGTCTATTCCCCATGGTCCTTACGGAGTCCCCAGCATCCACTAGGACGTCAGAGAAACAAACAGTATATTGTTTTTAGTTAAATGGACTTTCTACAAAATCTTATTTGGAATCAGATTAGTTACAATGTTTACAAATATTATGCTGGCTTTTCTTGGAGTGTCTTTTTATTCTGCTTTGTGCTGATTCTTATAGTAAACTTTAATTTACTACTTTTTATTGTTACAGCTGTTAACTGCAGTAATTGTGAACAGAAGTAGTAATCTTTTATATGATAGTTAATATTGTACCTGTTCTCTCTCTCTCTTTCTCTCTCTCTCTTGTAAAGCGCTGCAGAACATGTGTGAGCTACATAAATATAATACATAATAATAATAATAATAATAAATAAGTCTCCCTCCTCTCACTCTCTCCTCCCTTCTCTCTCTTCCTGAACAGAGGGAGTGGCCATCTCCATTTTTTTTGTTAGAAAGTTTCAGTGTTTTTTGCTTTTTATAAATAGATCACTGTTTTTTTACTCTCCCTTCACTCTATCCCCCATCTCTCTCATCCACTCTCTTTTTCCTTCTTTTTCTCCCCATCTCTTTCACTTACATTTAATTGTAACATCTCCTTTTCCTCTCTTTCTCCTGCTCTCCTCCCCTCTTTTACCCCTATTTCTGTTTGCCTGCTCTCTTCCTCCATCCCCCATTTCTCATTCACTTTTTCTCTCCCCCCTTGAAATTCTCGATCTCCTCTCTTTCCCCATCTCTCTCTCACCTCCAATCTACTGAACCTACGGTACCTCTCCCTCTTCTATCCTCTCACTTTACCCTTCTCCACCCTCCATTCTCTCTTTCTCTTTACATGCCTTTCTCTCTATTCCCCTAAACCCCCTTCCTTGCTATTACCCTCTCTTTTTCTTTCAAACTTTATCTTTTCCCTACCTCTCTGTTCTACTCCTCTTTTCTCCACCTATGCCCCCACTCCATCACCTCCCCATTTTACTATATCCTCCTCTCCTCTTCCTCTGTTTTTTCCAACAGGTGTAATCTCTAGTATATTAGCTCCAACAGAAAATGTTAATACTTACTATAATCGCTGGTTTATATAAAACTATCTCTGTCTCCTCTGTTCTCCTCCGTCATATCACACCCCCCTCAAACTCTCTCTTATCTCCTGCCCTTCTCTATCTTTCTTTCCCTCTCTCTGCCCCCACTCTTCCCACCTCACCCCCACTGTCTCTTTATTATCCCCACTCTACTTCTATCTCTCACCCCTCTCAATTTTTTTCCTTCTTTCACCCATGCCAACCCTCTTCCTACCTCTTCCACCTTTGACTGTCTTCTACCCTCTCTCTTATTTTGGAAATAAAGAGTAGTTATCACTCATACAGAGAAAACATTTCTCTTACTACCATCTCTACCTCTCCTCCCCTTTCTCTTTACCATTCTCTCCCCTATTCTCTCTCTCTTTCTCTCTCTCTCTTTCTCTGGGATGCGGTCAAGATCCCGCCGGACGGATATGAATGCTGCAATACACTAAAGTTTCAAATAATGTATAACTGCAGGGACAGAAATTTGTTGCTAGGCAATGAAAGTTTGTATTATAATGCATAAGTGACTGTGTTTGCTCCTTCCTATTATGGTGTTATGCTCCCTTTTCTCTGTCTGAATGTGCTACACACAATTTATGTTACATGTATTTCATATGCATAGATTACAGCACAATTCATATTCCAAGTGTGTCTCTTTAGTTTTCACTTACAAAGAACTTCAATGTATGGATTGATATATTTGCAGGCTATATAGACCCACTTCGTAATTTTATTTTAATTACATTCTATAAATATTTGGCTAGACAAAAAGAAGTGTATCACATGTTAAGTGTCTGTCAATCTTGAGTTTAAATCAGGTAAAGCAGAACAACAGTCGTTACTAGCAACAGTATGGCAGTGTAAACTTTGGGTGTATCTATGTAAAAGATGAAATGTGGGGAGTGCTCTGCACAGATTAATACACCCAGGTGCACAATGGACCCAGGGCTCAACTGGAATTTTACTGATGGGCTGTTGGGTACCTTTGACAGCTGTGTGACATATTTTTTGTCATTATTATTATATTTTTATTGTGGTGCAGTGGGAAGGATGTCTAAAGCTGGCCACATACTCGATGATGTTTTGCATGATTTGCATGATTCAACACATTGTAACGACAAACTGTGCAACGTCAACAAACGATATCGATGCCGATGTGCGGCCCCGCTGGTCGTATGTCGTATCCTCAGATATTCCTTAAGGCCCATATAGACGGGCCGATGTGGGAGAGATGTGTGCTGAGCGAACCGCTCAGCACACATCTCCCCCCCTCCGCTCAGCACAGCGCGATGTGTGCTGAGCGTGCAGGGGGAGACTGGGTGGCCACTCATTTCACCCAGCGGGTGAAGTGAGCGACCTGCTAGATTGGCCTGCACGGCAGGCCAATCTAGCACCAGCGATAGCGACGCGCATCGCTATTGCTGTAGGGGCTACACACGGAGCGATCATGCTTAAATTCTAAGCAGTCTAGTCAGATTGCTTAGAATATCGCTCCGTGAGTACCCCCCCTTTACGTGCAGTAAGATCTGGCAATCTCATTAACGACAGCATACTCCTGGATGTGGCCATTGATGATATCTTTTGTTAGATTGTACCGCGTATATGCACTATGTAATTTGTCCAGGAGTGCCAGGGAGCTGCCGGGAATTTCATGGGGAATCGTTGACGACATTGCATAGTCTGAGTCATCTAGTGTGTGGCCAGCTTTAGTAATGAGGTAGTCAGTGCATTGCAAGGCTGGGGCTGCATTATATGTCTGGTTTTACCAGAGATTGACCCCTTACAGGGGAACAGGGGAAACCACCGGTGGTGCCTACCCCCCCCCCCACCACCACCACCACCACTGCCTGTGGGCCCCCTCCTTCTTCTCTGGGGATCAGGTTCCAGACTTTATCTAGGTACACATGAGTTATGCATATGTTACATTGTACTTCACAAGAATATGGTTTATTATATATTTATCAAGGGGAACAGAACATGTACTCTGTAATGGTTAGCCAAAACTCTGTGTTGGCTGGCCACACCCCCACTGGAGCCTGACCACACTCTTAAGTATGGGCCCCTACAACAGCATTCCCCCGGTGGGCCCTTCATGCCACAGTCCGACACTGACCCCTTACATGGCCCCACATTGGTACACTGATACAGGGCTTCACACCCAGACAGCAATCTGTGCCACAGTTTTCCTACTTTTTTGTAATTAGTGGTACTGTACAAAATACTTGGGTTATTTCAATAGACATTAACATATGTCTCCTCAACCTGAGTTGCAGACAAGTATAGAACTGTCCCTCTTATCTTAATCATCAGACAATTCCTGGAGTTCTTACCTTGTTAAAAAAAACCCTGACTATTGATACATGTCAGATGATGGCAGGGTCAGGTGACGGACAACTACAATTATTTTTTAGAACAGCAGGAACATCAATAAATCTGAAGAATGATGAAGTTGGTAAAATAAAAAACTATATCATACTAACATAGAAATAGAGTGATTAGTGTAGATTATATTATTTTATTGACTGTAATTGATTAGTAACAATCACATTTACAGGTGCATTCCCATTAGTCACAGATACACTGTTAGACACCATAGGTACACATTTACAGGGATAGTCAAAGTGAACACACATGTACGGGCACAGTCACACTGTGCATATATACAGGGACAGTCACACTGGGCACAGATTTACAGGGACAGTTACACTGTGCACATATACAGGGACAGTTATACTAGGCACAGATTTACAGGGACAGTTATACTAGGCACAGATTTACAGGGACAGTCACACCATGCATATATACAGCGCAACGGAATATGCTGCGCTATATAAGAAACTGTTAATAATAATAATAATAATAATATACAGGGACAGTCACACTGGGCACAGATTTACAGGGACAGTCACACTGTGCACATATACAGGGACAGTTCTACTAGGCACAGATTTACAGGGACAGTCACACCGTGCATATACATATACAGGGACAGTCACACCGTGCATATATACAGGGTGCTCTGTGGAAAGGCTTGTCTTTTTTAAGTGCTGCTTGGATTTCTAAGTGAGCTGGAAGCCGAGTGAAAAGGAGGTGCAGTGAGCTGGAACAACTGCAACTGCTAAGTGGAGTATAGGTGCCGCAGGAGAGAGTACTACGGCTGCATAAAAGTGAAGGACCAAGAACCGCACACAAAAAAATAGATAAGTATAAGCCAGCTTAATTATTGTATAAGTGAGATTGCTTGTCTTCTACTTTTTATTTTTGCTGCTTTTTCTTTGAGAGTAACAGGGAGTTAGACCTTACAAACAATATGGGAGGGGCTGTGATTGGGGACCTCACTCAGTGCATGTCGTGCAAGATGTATGCACACCTGGAGCTACCGGCCCAGTGTGATTACATCTGCACGAGGTGTGTGCGAACTGTTGCCCTGGAAGCCCAGGTAACTGATCTAGAGCAAACCGTTACGTGACTGAGGGAGATTCACAATCTCGAGCGTAGTTTAGACAGAACGGTGGAGGAGTTGCGGGAGGGGTCACTGGTAGAAGAGGATGATGATCAGGTAGACAGTTGGGTCACAGTTAGAAGGAAGAAAAAGAGGGGGAGGCTCGACATCTCCGAACTATCAAACCCGAACAAATTTGCCCGATTGGACGAGGAATCGGAGGATGATAGTGAAGAAATGACGGTGCCGGAGGAGACTGCTCCCTCTAGCATCCAGAGGAGCAGTCCCTCTGGCGCGGTTGGGATAAAAGATAGAGAGGTACCTAGTCAGATGGTGGTGGTAGGGGATTCTATCATCAGGAAGGCAGATAGGGCAATCTGCTACCGGGACCGTGATCGCCGTACAGTCTGTTGTCTCCCGGGTGCTCGGGTACGGCACATCGCGGACCGGGTAGATAGATTGTTGGGAGGGGCTGGGAAAGACCCGGCGGTCTTGGTGCATGTTGGCACCAATGACAAAGTTAGCGGAAGGTGGGATGTCCTTAAGAAAGACTATAGGGACTTAGGAAAGAAACTGAAGGCAAGGACATCTAAGGTAATATTCTCGGAATTATTACCCGTGCCACGCGCTAGTCCTGGGAGGCAGAGGGAGATTAGGGAGGTAAATGTGTGGCTTAGGGATTGGTGCAGGAAAGAGGGGTTTGTGTTCCTGGAACACTGGGCGGACTTCTCAGTCAGGCGCCTTCTCTTTTGTCGTGACGGATTGCACCTGAATGAGGAGGGGGCAGCGGTGCTGGGGGGAAGGATGGTTAGAAGGTTGGAGGAGATTTTAAACTAGGAGCCTGGGGGGAGGGTTTAGCTAGAAACTACGGGTCATGCAGTGAGAATAGTGGGGATGGCGGTAGTAAACGAAATGGGGGAGAAGTTGGGGGGAGGGTAAGAGCAGGCGGTAAGGTTACTAACATGGGTACTAAAAGGGATTTTACCAAAGCACTAACCAATGACGATTACAGGTCATCATTGCTACATAGGTGAAAGATGTCCCTAACGCAAGGGAAAATACTTATCTTAGTTGTATGTATGTATAGGCCAGAAGCATTACTGGTAAAAAGGGTGAACTAGAAATACTTGCAGCAAGCAAAAAGTATGATATTATAGGCATTACTGAAACTTGGTGGGATGAATCTCATGATTGGACAGTCAATCTGGAGGGCTATACACTGTTTAGGAGAGACAGACTAAATAAAAAGGGTGGAGGGGTGTGTCTTTACGTAAAGCCGTTTTTAAAACCTGATATGCGGGAAGATATTCAGGAGGGGACTGTAGACACTGTCGAGACATTATGGGTAGAAATTGCATGCGGAGAAAAAGGAATAAGAAAGTTAGTATTGGGTGTATGCTATAGGCCGCCTGGTATCAACGCATCTGATGAGGAATTGTTACTAAAGCAAATTGAAAGAGCAGCAGGAGTAGGAGACATAGTAGTGATGGTAGATTTTAACTATCCAGAGATAAACTGGAAAAACGATTCATGTGATACTGCTAGGGGAAATATGTTTTTAAACACACTTAATGAATAATGATAACTACTTAGTCCAACTAATTGAGGAACCAACTAGGTACAATGCAATCTTAGACCTGGTATTAACAAACAATGGGGATTTGGTATCAGGTATTATAGTAGGGGAACCCATAGGAAACAGCGACCACAATATGGTCACATTCAATATCAGTTTCCATAAACAGCCCTATACTGGCTCAACTAGGACTCTAAACTTTAGCAAAGCAAATTTTGAAAAGATGAGGGTATTTTTCAGGGATATTGAATGGGAAGGTTTGTTTTTAGGAAAAAATACTACGGAGAAATGGGAGGTACTAAAATTCCTGCTAGCTAAAAATACACTCAAATTTATTCCTATGAGTAGCAAAAAAAGGAATAAAAATCATAAACCGATGTGGCTTAACAAAAAGATTAAGGAACTTATGGGCAAGAAAAGGCGAGCATTTAAAAAATACAAATCTGACGGGGAAGCAGAGTCATTTCAGCACTATAAGGAATGTAACAAAATTTGCAAAAAGGAAATAAGAGCGGCTAAAGTAGAAACTGAAAAACTAGCAGCAAAGGAGAGCAAAGCGAATCCCAAAAAATTCTTTAAATACATTAATAGCAAGAGATTAAAGAAGGAGAGTATAGGCCCTTTAAAAGACAAGTTGGGAGTCTTAATCAAAAATGATAATGACATAGCGGACACACTGGGGTATATTTACTAAGATTCGTAATTTCCGAAAATAGGTCAAAGTTCAATCACGAATGACATCGACAGTGTAAAACTGCAACTTTTTGAATTGATTACGATGGATTTACTAAGCTGTCGTATTCGTATTTTTCTTTGCTTCCGATGTCGATGTCATTCGTTTTTTTTTACCTATTTTTACGGCAGTGATTAGCAAAACACTGCCGTTTTTTTTTACAATCAATCTCGGCCGGATCTGTGTGATCCGTGCTGGGGTTCTTATTTTTTTTTTTTTTAATTAAACAATGTAAAATCCCAAAAAAAAATGCGTGGGGTCCCCCCTCCTAAGCATAACCAGCCTCGGGCTCTTTGAGCCGATCCTGGTTGCAGAAATATGGGGAAAAAATTGACAGGGGCTCCCCCATATTTAAGCAACCAGCATCGGGCTCTGCGCCTGGTCCTGGTTCCAAAAATACGGGGGACAAAAAGAGTAGGGGTCCCCCGTATTTTTAAAACCAGCACCGGGCTCCACTAGCTGGACAGATAATGCCACAGCCGGGGGTCACTTTTATACAGTGCCCTGCGGCCGTGGCATCAAAAATCCAACTAGTCACCCCTGGCCGGGGTACCCTGGGGGAGTGGGGACCCCTTCAATCAAGGGGTCCCCCCCCCCCAGCCACCCAAGGGCCAGGGGTGAAGCCCGAGGCTGTCCCCCCCCATCCAATGGGCTGCGGATGGGGAGGCTGATAGCCATTTGTGATAATGAAAAGATATTGTTTTTAGTAGCAGTACTACAAGTCCCAGCAAGCCTCCCCCGCATGCTGGTACTTGGAGAACCACAAGTACCAGCATGCGGCGGAAAAACGGGCCCGCTGGTACCTGTAGTACTACCACTAAAAAAATACCCAAAAAAACACAAGACACACACACCGTGAAAGTATAATTTTATTACATACATACACACATACATACATACTTACCTTATGTTCTCACGCAGGTCGGTCCTCTTCTCCAGTAGAATCCAAGGGCTACCTGTTGAAGAAATTCTACTCACCAGATCCATGGGTCCAGGCTCCTCGGCAAATCCAGGGTTAATCCACGTACTTGAATAAATAAAAAAAAACGGTGTCCCGACCACGAACTGAAAGGGGACCCATGTTTGCACATGGGTCACCTTCCCACGAATGCCAGAAACCCACTTTGACTTCTGTCTAAGTGGGTTTCTTCAGCCAATCAGGGAGTGCCACGTTGTAGCACTCTCCTGATCAGCTGTGTGCTGCTGTCCTCACTGACAGGCAGCACGCGGCAGTGTTACAATGTAGCGCCTATGCGCTACATTGTAACCAATGATGGGAACTTTCTGCCCTGCGGTTGACCTAAAGTGACGTCACCGCTGAGCAGAAAGTTCCCAGCATTGGTTACAATGGAGCGCATAGGCGCTACATTGTAACACTGCCGTGTGCCGCCTGTCAGTGAGGACAGCAGCACACAGCTGATCAGGAGAGTGCTACAACGTGGCACTCCCTGATTGGCTGAAGAAACCCACTTAGACAGAAGTCAAAGTGGGTTTCTGGCATTCGTGGGAAGGTGACCCATATGCAAACATGGGTCCCCTTTCAGTTCGTGGTCGGGACACCGTTTTTTTTTTTTATTCAAGTACGTGGATTAACCCTGGATTTGCCGAGGAGCCTGGACCCATGGATCTGGTGAGTAGAATTTCTTCAACAGGTAGCCCTTGGATTCTACTGGAGAAGAGGACCGACCTGCGTGAGAACATAAGGTAAGTATGTATGTATGTGTGTATGTATGTAATAAAATTATACTTTCACGGTGTGTGTGTCTTGTGTTTTTTTGGGTATTTTTTTAGTGGTAGTACTACAGGTACCAGCGGGCCCGTTTTTCCGCCGCATGCTGGTACTTGTGGTTCTCCAAGTACCAGCATGCGGGGGAGGCTTGCTGGGACTTGTAGTACTGCTACTAAAAACAATATCTTTTATTTTACAACAAAGGCTATCAGCCCTCCCATCCGCAGCCCATTGGATGGGGGGGGACAGCCTCGGGCTTCACCCCTGGCCCTTGGGTGGCTGGGGGGGGGGGACCCCTTGATTGAAGGGGTTCCCACTCCCCCAGGGTACCCCGGCCAGGGGTGACTAGTTGGATTTTTGATGCCACGGCCGCAGGGCGCTGTATAAAAGTGACCCCCGGCTGTGGCATTATCTGTCCAGCTAGTGGAGCCCGGTGCTGGTTTTAAAAATACGGGGGACCCCTACTCTTTTTGTCCCCCGTATTTTTGGGACCAGGACCAGGCGCAGAGCCCGATGCTGGTTGCTTAAATATGGGGGAACCCCTGTCATTTTTTCCCCCATATTTCTGCAACCAGGATCGGCTCAAAGAGCCCGAGGCTGGTTATGCTTAGGAGGGGGGACCCCACGCAATTTTTTTGGCAAACATAAGCACTTTCCCACCCCTTCCCACTGATATACATGCACGGATCTCATGGATCCCTGCATGCATCTCAAATCACGGAAAAAAAAAGCAGCTCTGTTTTTTTTTAGGACTTTTTTACGAGTTGTAATTTTTCACGGCAGTGTTTTGTGTTTTTTTGCTTTGCACTTCTTAGTAAATGACCGAGATTCATATCTAAACAGGCGTAATTTGACCGATGGTGTATTCATTCGTAATTTTTTACCTGAACTAGCAAAAAATTACGAATGCCCTCATCACTGCCGTGATTAGTGTTTAGTAAATGACCGAGATTAACCGAGATGACACTTTGAAGAAAAAACGGCATCTCGGTCAAAATCGGGAGCTTAGTAAATATACCCCACTGAATGAGTTTTTTTCAACAGTATTCACTAGAGAGGACCCATTTCAGGGACTGACACACAATCTCAATAATGAGAATATCCCACTGATAGGTACTTATTTAAGCGAGGAAGTAGTCTGTGACCGATTAAAACATTTAAAGATTAATAAATCACCAGGGCCCGATGGTATTCACTAGAGATGAGCGGGTTCGGTTTCTCTGAATCCGAACCCGCCAGAACTTCATGTTTTTTTTCACGGGTCCGAGCGACTCGGATCTTCCCGCCTTGCTCGGTTAACCCGAGCGCGCCCGAACGTCATCATGACGCTGTCGGATTCTCGCGAGGCTCGGATTCTATCGCGAGACTCGGATTCTATATAAGGAGCCGCGCGTCGCCGCCATTTTCACACGTGCATTGAGATTGATAGGGAGAGGACGTGGCTGGCGTCCTCTCCATTTAGATTATAAGAGACTGAGAGAGATTTACTGGAGCTGACTAGGAGGAGTACTGTTACTGTAGAAGTGTAGAGACTGAGTGGAGAGAGTTTACTAGTGAGGACAGTGCAGTTTACTTTATAATCCGTTCTCTGCCTGAAAAAAGCGATACACAGCACACAGTGACTCAGTCACATACCATATCTGTGTGCACTGCTCAGGCTCAGGCCAGTGTGCTGCATCATCTATTATCTATATATAATATTATATATATCTGTCTGACTGCTCAGCTCACACAGCTTATAATTGTGGGGGAGACTGGGGAGCACTACTGCAGTGCCAGTTATAGGTTATAGCAGGAGCCAGGAGTACATAATATATTATATAGTGAGTGACCACCAGACACACAGTGCAGTTTATTTAATATATCCGTTCTCTGCCTGAAAAAAGCGATACACACAGTGACTCAGTCAGTCACATACCATATCTGTGTGCACTGCTCAGGCTCAGGCCAGTGTGCTGCATCATCTATTATCTATATATAATATTATATATATCTGTCTGACTGCTCAGCTCACACAGCTTATAATTGTGGGGGAGACTGGGGAGCACTACTGCAGTGCCAGTTATAGGTTATAGCAGGAGCCAGGAGTACATAATATATTATATAGTGAGTGACCACCAGACACACAGTGCAGTTTATTTAATATATCCGTTCTCTGCCTGAAAAAAGCGATACACACAGTGACTCAGTCAGTCACATACCATATCTGTGTGCACTGCTCAGGCTCAGGCCAGTGTGCTGCATCATCTATATATATTATATATCTGTCTGACTGCTCAGCTCACACAGCTTATAATTGTGGGGGAGACTGGGGAGCACTACTGCAGTGCCAGTTATAGGTTATAGCAGGAGCCAGGAGTACATATTATATTAAAATTAAACAGTGCACACTTTTGCTGCAGGAGTGCCACTGCCAGTGTGACTGACCAGTGACCTGACCACACTGACCACCAGTATAGTTAGTAGTATACTTATATTGTGATTGCCTGAAAAAGTTAAACACTCGTCGTGTGACTTCACTTGTGTGTTTTTTTTTTTTTTATTCTATAAAAATAAAACTCATTCTGCTGACAGACAGTGTCCAGCAGGTCCGTCATTATATAATATATAATATATACCTGTCCGGCTGCAGTAGTGATATATATATTTTTTATATCATTTATCATCCAGTCGCAGCAGACACAGTACGGTAGTTCACGGCTGTGGCTACCTCTGTGTCTCTGCACTCGGCAGGCAGTCCGTCCATAATTGTAATACCACCTAACCGTGGATTTTTTTCATTCTTCTTTATACATACATAGTTACATAGACATCTTCTCTTTATCAACCAGTCTATATTAGCTGCAGACACAGTACAGTACGGTAGTTCACGGCTGTGGCTACCTCTGTGTCTGCACTCGGCAGGCAGTCCGTCCATAATTGTATACCACCTAACCGTGGATTTTTTTCATTCTTCTTTATACATACATAGTTACATAGACATCTTCTCTTTATCAACCAGTCTATATTAGCTGCAGACACAGTACAGTACGGTAGTTCACGGCTGTGGCTACCTCTGTGTCTGCACTCGGCAGGCAGTCCGTCCATAATTGTATACCACCTAACCGTGGATTTTTTTCAGTCTTCTTTATACATACATAGTTACATAGACATCTTCTCTTTATCAACCAGTCTATATTAGCTGCAGACACAGTACAGTACGGTAGTTCACGGAGGGTTTTTTGGAAGGGCCATCCTGCGTGACACTGCAGTGCCACTCCTAGATGGGCCCGGTGTTTGTGTCGGCCACTAGGGTCGCTAATCTTACTCACACAGCTACCTCATTGCGCCTCTTTTTTTCTTTGCGTCATGTGCTGTTTGGGGAGGGTTTTTTGGAAGGGACATCCTGCGTGACACTGCAGTGCCACTCCTAGATGGGCCCGGTGTTTGTGTCGGCCACTAGGGTCACTTATCTTACTCACACAGCGACCTCGGTGCAAATTTTAGGACTAAAAATAATATTGTGAGGTGTGAGGTATTCAGAATAGACTGAAAATGAGTGTAAATTATGGTTTTTGAGGTTAATAATACTTTGGGATCAAAATGACCCCCAAATTCTATGATTTAAGCTGTTTTTTAGTGTTTTTTGAAAAAAACACCCGAATCCAAAACACACCCGAATCCGACAAAAAAAATTCGGTGAGGTTTTGCCAAAACGCGTTCGAACCCAAAACACGGCCGCGGAACCGAACCCAAAACCAAAACACAAAACCCGAAAAATTTCAGGCGCTCATCTCTAGTATTCACCCAAGGGTTCTAATGGAGCTTCACTCTGAACTGGCAAAACCGCTATCTTTGATCTTTAAGGATTCAGTTATATCAGGTATGGTTCCCAAAGACTGGCGTATAGCGGAAGTAGTGCCTATATTCAAAAAGGGAAGTAAAGCTGAACCAGGTAATTATAGACCACTTAGTCTTACATCTATAGTGGGGAAAGTATTGGAAGGTATTCTAAGAGATAGTATTCAGAAGTTCCTTGAAGTCAATAAGGTCATTAAAAGGAATCAACATGGGTTTATGAAGGACAGATCCTGTCAAACCAACTTACTTGGCTTTTATGAAACAGTAAGCGCAAACCTAGATCAGGGTAAAGACATGGATGTAATCTTTTTAGACTTTGCCAAAGCGTTCGATACTGTACCACACATGAGACTTATCTACAAGCTACAAGAATCAGGGCTAGGAAGCACAATATGCACTTGGGTCAAAAACTGGTTAGATAATAGGGAGCAGCGCGTTGTGGTTAATGGATCTTTTTCAACTTGGACTGAAGTGCTAAGTGGTGTGCCGCAAGGCTCAGTATTAGGACCGCTATTGTTCAATATTTTCATTAACGACCTAACAGAAGGTCTAGAGAGCATGGTATCAATTTTTGCAGATGATACCAAATTGTATAAGGCTATAAATACAGAGGAGGATGCCGAGTCTCTTCAGAACAACTTAGTTAAATTAGAAGCATGGGCAGCCAAATGGCGAATGCGCTTCAACACAGACAAGTGTAAGGTAATGCACTGTGGTAACAAGAACAAAAATTACACCTACCTACTAAATGGGGTAAAATTAGGGGATTCTGTACTGGAAAAGGACTTAGGTGTCCTCATAGATAGCAAGCTAAGCAGTAGTACCCAAAGTAGGACTGCAGCAAAGAAGGCTAATAAGATATTAGCATGCATAAAACGGGGTATTGATGCTAGGGACGAGAGTATTATACTCCCGTTATATAAATCACTAGTGAGGCCACACCTTGAATGCTGTGTACAATTCTGGGCACCGTACCACAAAAAGGATATCCTGGAGCTTGAAAAGGTACAGAGGAGGGCGACCAAACTAATTAAGGGCATGGAGACGATGGAATACAAGGAAAGGCTTGAAAGACTAGGCATGTTTACATTGGAAAAGCGGAGACTAAGAGGGGATATGATCAACATCTACAAATATATAAGGGGACAATACACAGAGCTTGCGCGGGACCTGTTTTTGGTTAGATCAACACAGAGGACTCGTGGACACTCGCTCAGGTTAGAGGAGAGGAGATTCCGCACAATACGGCGTAAAGGCTTTTTCACGGTAAGGACAATACGTGTTTGGAATTCCCTGCCCGAGGAAGTTGTAATGGCGGAATCTGTCAACACCTTTAAGAATGGGTTAGATAAATTCCTAATGGATAAGGATATCCAGGGGTATGGTGCATAGTCATGCAATATAGTTACTATAAATAGGGATAAAATGCAACGGCTGACAGCAGCATCAGTCAGAAATTTTAGTCAAATCATCATGCATAGGAGACCACAAATAGGTTGAACTCGATGGACAATTGTCTTTTTTCAACCTCAGATACTATGTTACTATGTTACTATGACAGTTACACTGGGCACAGATTTACAGGGACAGTCACACTGTGCACATATACAGGGACAGTTCTACTAGGCACAGAGTTACAGGGACAGTCACACCGTGCACATATACAGGGACAGTCACACTGGGCACAGACAGAGCTGGCTATAGGTATAGGCAAACTAGGCAATTGCCTAGGGCATTTGATATGCCTAGGGGCATCAGCAGCTTCTGCTGATTAAAATGATATGCGGCATGCCTATATTCTGTGTGTAACATTTCATATGCAGATACAGCCACAGTCACACACAGTATATAGGCATGCTGCATATCATTTTAATCAGCAAAAGCTGCTTGTGCATCCTAGCCACATAGTAATGCAAATGAGATGCATTTTCATAAAAAAGGTGCCCGACGTTAGCATTGAGGCAAGATTTATGAGGACACATCTATATCCAAGCAGAGGCAGAGGCCACAGTGCTAGTGGCAGTGTGAGTGCTGAGTGCATGTGAGCGGGTTGGTTGTGCAGTAGTGTTCAGAATATGTGTAAGGAGCATTATGTGTGTCATGTAAAAATGATTTAATAATGTGCAACATATGTGTAAGGGGCACTATGTGTGTCATTATGTGTATAAGGCATTAATAATGTGTGGCATATGTGTAACAGGGTAGTACTGTATGTGTGTCATTATGTGTATAGGGGCACTAATGTGCAGCAAATGTGTAGGGGGCACTATGTGTGTCATTATGTGTATAAGGGCATTAATAATGTGCAGCATATGTGTAAGGGACATTATGTGTATAAGAGCATTAATAAGGGTTGGCATAATGTGTAAGGTGCATTATGTTTATAAGGACATTAATAATGTCTCTCATATGTGTGAGGGGCATTACTGTGTGGAATTATGTGTATAAATGCATTACCAATGTGTGGCATTATGTGTATAAGGTGCTCTGCTGTGTGGCATAAATGTATAGAAAGGGCACTACTGCGTGGTCTAATGTGAATAAAGGGCAATATGGTGTGGTGTAATGTGAATAAGGAGCAATTCAGTGTGATGTAATGTGAATGAGGGGCACTACTGTGAGGAGTAACGTATATAAGGTAAAGTGGTACTGCTGTGGGATGTAATATGAATTATGGACACTATCGCATGATCAAATGTGAATAAAGTTGCAGTGCTGTGTGGCGTAATTGGAATTGGGGCTACTATTGTGTGGCCATGCCCCTTGCCAGCAAAAACACACCCCTTTTTGGGCTGTGCACTAAATGTGCGAACTGTTTCTATTTAAAATATATGGGATAGGAACACCAAAATAAGGACTGCGATGGGTGGGGGGTGATGGTGCTGGGAAAGGGGTACAAGGTCAGAGGCGGAACCAGCGGTTGTGCTAGGGGGCACCAGCCAAAATTTTGCCTCGGGCATCAAATTGGTTAGGGCCGGCTCTGGGCACAGATTTACAGGGACAGTCACACTAGGCACATATACAGGGACAGTTATACTAGGCACAGATTTACAGGGACAGTCACACTGTACACATATACAGGGACAGTTCTACTAGGCACCGATTTACAGGGACAGCCACACTGTGCATATATACAGCGACAGTCACACTGGGCACAGATTTACAGGGACAGTCACACTGGGCACATATACAGGGACAGTCACACTGGGTACAGATTTACAAGGACAGTTACACTGTGCACATATACAGGAACAGTCACACTGGGCACAGATTTACAGGGACAGTCACACCGTGCACATATACAGGGACAGTCACACTGGGCACAAATTTACAGGGACAGTCACACTGTGCCCATATACAGGGACAGTCACACCGTGCACATATACAGGGACAGTCACACTGGGCACAGATTTACAGGGACAGTCACACTGTGCACATATACAGGGACAGTCACACTGGGCACAGATTTACAGGGACAGTCACACCGTGCATATATACAGGGACAGTCACACCGTGCATATATACAGGGACAGTCACACTGGGCACAGATTTACAGGGACAGTCACACTGTGCAAATATACAGGGACAGTCACACTGGGCACGGACTTACAGGGACAGTCACACTGTGCACATATACAGGGACAGTCACACTGTGCACATATTTACAGGGACAGTCACACCGTGCACATATACAGGGACAGTCACACTGGGCACAGATTTACAGGGACAGTCACACTGTGCACATATACAGGGACAGTCACACTGGGCACAGATTTACAGGGATACTCACACTGTGCACATAAACAGGGACAGTTATACTAGGCACAGATTTACAGGGACAGTCACACCGTGCATATATACAGGGACAGTCACACTGGGCACAGATTTACAGGGACAGTCACACCGTGCATATATACAGGGACAGTCACACCGTGCATATATACAGGGACAGTCACACTGGGCACAGATTTACAGGGACAGTCACACTGTGCACATATACAGGGACAGTCACACTGGGCACAGATTTGCAGGGACAGTCACACCGTGCACATATACAGAGACAGTCACACTGTGCACATATACAGGGACAGTTATACTAGGCACAGATTTACAGGGACAGTCACACTGTGCATATATACAGGGACAGTCACACCGTGCATATATACAGGAACAGTCACACTGGGCACAGATTTACAGGGACAGTCACACTGGGCACATATACAGGGAAAGTCACACCGTGCATATATACAGGAACAGTCACACTGGGCACAGATTTACAGGGACAGTCACACTGTGCATATATACAGGGACAGTCACAGTGGGCACAGATTTATAGGGACAGTCACACTGTGCACATATACAGGGACAGTCACACTGGGCACAGATTTACAGAGACAGTCACACCATGCACATATACAGGGACAGTCACACCGTGCATATATACAGGGACAGTCACACCGTGCATATATACAGGAACAGTCACACTGGGCACAGATTTACAGGGACAGTCACACTGTGCACTTATGCAGGGACAGTCACACTGGGCACAGATTTACAGGGACAGTCACACCGTGCATATATACAGGGACAGTCACACCGTGCATATATACAGGGACAGTCACACCGTGCATATATACAGGAACAGTCACACTGGGCACAGATTTACAGGGACAGTCACACTGTGCACTTATGCAGGGACAGTCACACTGGGCACAGATTTACAGGGACAGTCACACCGTGCACATATACAGGGATAGTCACACCGTGCATATATACAGGGACAGTCACACCGTGCATATATACAGGGATAGTCACACCGTGCATATATACAGGGACAGTCACACCGTGCATATATACAGGGACAGTCACACTGGGCACAGATTTACAGGGACAGTCACACTGTGCACATATACAGGGACAGTCACACTGGGCACAGATTTACAGGGACAGTCACACCGTGCATATATACAGGGACAGTCACACCGTGCATATATACAGGGACAGTCACACTGGGCACAGATTTACAGGGACAGTCACACTGTGCAAATATACAGGGACAGTCACACTGGGCACGGACTTACAGGGACAGTCACACTGTGCACATATACAGGGACAGTCACACTGTGCACATATTTACAGGGACAGTCACACCGTGCACATATACAGGGACAGTCACACTGGGCACAGATTTACAGGGATACTCACACTGTGCACATAAACAGGGACAGTTATACTAGGCACAGATTTACAGGGACAGTCACACCGTGCATATATACAGGGACAGTCACACTGGGCACAGATTTACAGGGACAGTCACACCGTGCACATATACAGGGACAGTCACACTGGGCACAGATTTACAGGGACAGTCACACCATGCACATATACAGGGACAGTCACACCGTGCATATATACAGGGACAGTCACACCGTGCATATATACAGGGACAGTCACAGTGGGCACAGATTTATAGGGATAGTCATACTGTGCACATATACAGGGACAGTCACACTGTGCACATATACAGGGACAGTCACACTGGGCACATATACAGGGACAGTCACACTGGGCACAGATTTACAGGGACAGTCACACCGTGCACATATACAGGGACAGTCACACTGTGCACATATACAGGGACAGTCACACTGGGCACAGATTTACAGGGACAGTCACACCGTGCACATATACAGGGACAGTCACACTGGGCACAGATTTACAGAGACAGTCACACCATGCACATATACAGGGACAGTCACACCGTGCATATATACAGGGACAGTCACACCGTGCATATATACAGGGACAGTCACACCGTGCATATATACAGGAACAGTCACACTGGGCACAGATTTACAGGGACAGTCACACTGGGCACAGATTTACAGGGACAGTCACACCGTGCACATATACAGGGACAGTTATACTAGGCACAGATTTACAGGGACAGTCACACCGTGCATATATACAGAGACAGTCACACTAGGCACAGATTTACAGGGACAGTCACACTGTGCACATATACAGGGACAGTCACACTGGGCACGGATTTACAGGGACAGTCACACTGTGCACATATACAGGGACAGTCACACTGTTCACAGATTTACAGGGACAGTCACACCGTGCACATATACAGGGACAGTCACACTGGGCACAGATTTACAGGGACAGTCACACTGTGCACAAAAACAGGGACAGTTATACTAGGCACAGATTTTCAGGGACAGTCACACCGTCAGAGCCGGCCCTAGGCATAGGCAAACTAGGCAAATGCCTAGGGCATTTGGTATGCTTAGGGGCACCAGCAGCTTCTGCTGATTAAAATGATATGCGGCATGCCTATATATATTGTGTGTGTAACTGTGGCTGTATCTGCATACGAAATCCTACATTGCAGTGTATTCCTGGAAATCACTGTAATGTAGCATTTCTTATGCAGATATAGCCGCAGTCGCACACAGAATATAGGCATGCTGCATATCATTTTAATCAGCAGAAGCTGCTTGTGCATCCTAACCACATAGTAATGCAAATAACATGATGCATTTTCATAAACAAAAGGCGCCTGACGTTAGCAGAGCTGCCAGCTGACTCATGCCAGGCATCTCCTGCAGGACTAGTGGCGGTGCTAGGGGGCACCAGCCAAAATCTTGCCTAGGGCATCATATTGGTTAGGGCCGGCTCTGCACACCGTGCATATATACAGGGATAGTCACACCGTGCATATATACAGGGACAGTCACACTGGGCACAGATTTACAGGGACAGTCACACTGTGCACATATACAGGGACAGTCACACTGGGCACAGATTTACAGGGACAGTCACACCGTGCACATATACAGAGACAGTCACACTGTGCACATATACAGGTACAGTTATACTAGGCACAGATTTACAGGGACAGTCACACCGTGCATATATGCAGGGACAGTCACAGTGGGCACAGATTTATAGGGACAGTCACACTGTGCACATATACAGGGACAGTCACACTGGGCACAGATTTACAGGGACAGTCACACCATGCACATATACAGGGACAGTCACACCGTGCACATATACAGGTACAGTTATACTAGGCACAGATTTACAGGGACAGTCACACTGTGCACATATACAGGGAAAGTCACACTGTTCACAGATTTACAGGGACAGTCACACTGTGCACATATACAGGGACAGTCACACTGTTCACAGATTTACAGGGACAGTCACATCGTGCACATATACAGAGACAGTCACACTGTGCACATATATAGGGACAGCAGTTATACTAGGCACTGATTTACAGAGACAGTCACACCATGCATATCAGGGACGTGCAGTCAGGGGAGGCAGGGGAGGCAGTGCCTCCCCTGTGATTAATTATTAAAATCATACAAAGAAGATACTTATGACTAGAGATGAGCGGGTTCGGTTCCTCGGAATCCGAACCCCCCCCCCCCCCCCCGAACTTCAGCCTTTTTACACGGGTCCGAGGCAGACTCGGATCTTCCCGCCTTGCTCGGTTAACCCGAGCGCGCCCGAACGTCATCATCCCGCTGTCGGATTCTCGCGAGGCTCGTATTCTATCGCGAGACTCGGATTCTATATAAGGAGCCGTGCGTCGCCGCCATTTTCACACGTGCATTGAAATTGATAGGGAGAGGACGTGGCTGGCGTCCTCTCCGTTAGAATAGATAGAGACACTTGAGTTGATTTACTACTAACTTAGTAATTTTGGGGAGCATTAGGAGTACTCAGAGTGCAGAGTTTTGCTGATAGTTACTAGAGATGAGCGGGTTCGGTTTCTCTGAATCCGAACCCGCCAGAACTTCATGTTTTTTTTCACGGGTCCGAGCGACTCGGATCTTCCCGCCTTGCTCGGTTAACCCGAGCGCGCCCGAACGTCATCATGACGCTGTCGGATTCTCGCGAGGCTCGGATTCTATCGCGAGACTCGGATTCTATATAAGGAGCCGCGCGTCGCCGCCATTTTCACACGTGCATTGAGATTGATAGGGAGAGGACGTGGCTGGCGTCCTCTCCATTTAGATTATAAGAGACTGAGAGAGATTTACTGGAGCTGACTAGGAGGAGTACTGTTACTGTAGAAGTGTAGAGACTGAGTGGAGAGAGTTTACTAGTGAGGACAGTGCAGTTTACTTTATAATCCGTTCTCTGCCTGAAAAAAGCGATACACAGCACACAGTGACTCAGTCACATACCATATCTGTGTGCACTGCTCAGGCTCAGGCCAGTGTGCTGCATCATCTATTATCTATATATAATATTATATATATCTGCAGGGACGTGCGGTGAGCTAAATGGCTCAGGAGGCATTGGCTGGCATCAGAGCAAGATTTACATGCAATATATGAGCCAAAAGGTACATCTGGGCATTATAAACAGGTGCAGCAGTAAAAACTCCTGGAAATTTGGTGAGTTTTGATAAAAGATGTGCGGAAAGGTTAGGCAGGTGAGGCAATGCCTCACCGGCCATAGACTTTTTACTCCAGAGTTTTAACTATAAAAATTATTAGAACAATGCAAAGAAGATATTTCAAACATATTCTTTGTATTTTTCATATACTTTATACAGTCAAACCTTTGACACAAACGTTAGTATGACAGGAAAGGCTCTGCCTCACCTGCCTCACCCCACCGCACGTCACTGTATATCTGTCTGACTGCTCAGCTCACACAGCTTATAATTGTGGGGGAGACTGGGGAGCACTACTGCAGTGCCAGTTATAGGTTATAGCAGGAGCCAGGAGTACATAATATATTATATAGTGAGTGACCACCAGACACACAGTGCAGTTTATTTAATATATCCGTTCTCTGCCTGAAAAAAGCGATACACACAGTGACTCAGTCAGTCACATACCATATCTGTGTGCACTGCTCAGGCTCAGGCCAGTGTGCTGCATCATCTATTATCTATATATAATATTATATATATCTGTCTGACTGCTCAGCTCACACAGCTTATAATTGTGGGGGAGACTGGGGAGCACTACTGCAGTGCCAGTTATAGGTTATAGCAGGAGCCAGGAGTACATAATATATTATATAGTGAGTGACCACCAGACACACAGTGCAGTTTATTTAATATATCCGTTCTCTGCCTGAAAAAAGCGATACACACAGTGACTCAGTCAGTCACATACCATATCTGTGTGCACTGCTCAGGCTCAGGCCAGTGTGCTGCATCATCTATTATCTATATATAATATTATATATATCTGTCTGACTGCTCAGCTCACACAGCTTATAATTGTGGGGGAGACTGGGGAGCACTACTGCAGTGCCAGTTATAGGTTATAGCAGGAGCCAGGAGTACATAATATATTATATAGTGAGTGACCACCAGACACACAGTGCAGTTTATTTAATATATCCGTTCTCTGCCTGAAAAAAGCGATACACACAGTGACTCAGTCAGTCACATACCATATCTGTGTGCACTGCTCAGGCTCAGGCCAGTGTGCTGCATCATCTATTATCTATATATAATATTATATATATCTGTCTGACTGCTCAGCTCACACAGCTTATAATTGTGGGGGAGACTGGGGAGCACTACTGCAGTGCCAGTTATAGGTTATAGCAGGAGCCAGGAGTACATAATATATTATATAGTGAGTGACCACCAGACACACAGTGCAGTTTATTTAATATATCCGTTCTCTGCCTGAAAAAAGCGATACACACAGTGACTCAGTCAGTCACATACCATATCTGTGTGCACTGCTCAGGCTCAGGCCAGTGTGCTGCATCATCTATTATCTATATATAATATTATATATATCTGTCTGACTGCTCAGCTCACACAGCTTATAATTGTGGGGGAGACTGGGGAGCACTACTGCAGTGCCAGTTATAGGTTATAGCAGGAGCCAGGAGTACATAATATATTATATAGTGAGTGACCACCAGACACACAGTGCAGTTTATTTAATATATCCGTTCTCTGCCTGAAAAAAGCGATACACACAGTGACTCAGTCAGTCACATACCATATCTGTGTGCACTGCTCAGGCTCAGGCCAGTGTGCTGCATCATCTATATATATTATATATCTGTCTGACTGCTCAGCTCACACAGCTTATAATTGTGGGGGAGACTGGGGAGTAGAGATGAGCGCCTGAAATTTTTCGGGTTTTGTGTTTTGGTTTTGGGTTCGGTTCCGCGGCCGTGTTTTGGGTTCGAACGCGTTTTGGCAAAACCTCACCGAATTTTTTTTGTCGGATTCGGGTGTGTTTTGGATTCGGGTGTTTTTTTCAAAAAACACTAAAAAACAGCTTAAATCATAGAATTTGGGGGTCATTTTGATCCCAAAGTATTATTAACCTCAAAAACCATAATTTACACTCATTTTCAGTCTATTCTGAATACCTCACACCTCACAATATTATTTTTAGTCCTAAAATTTGCACCGAGGTCGCTGTGTGAGTAAGATAAGCGACCCTAGTGGCCGACACAAACACCGGGCCCATCTAGGAGTGGCACTGCAGTGTCACGCAGGATGTCCCTTCCAAAAAACCCTCCCCAAACAGCACATGACGCAAAGAAAAAAAGAGGCGCAATGAGGTAGCTGTGTGAGTAAGATTAGCGACCCTAGTGGCCGACACAAACACCGGGCCCATCTAGGAGTGGCACTGCAGTGTCACGCAGGATGGCCCTTCCAAAAAACCCTCCCCAAACAGCACATGACGCAAAGAAAAAAAGAGGCGCAATGAGGTAGCTGACTGTGTGAGTAAGATTAGCGACCCTAGTGGCCGACACAAACACCGGGCACATCTAGGAGTGGCACTGCAGTGTCACGCAGGATGTCCCTTCCAAAAAACCCTCCCCAAACAGCACATGACGCAATGAAAAAAAGAGGCGCAATGAGGTAGCTGTGTGAGTAAGATTAGCGACCCTAGTGGCCGACACAAACACCGGGCACATCTAGGAGTGGCACTGCAGTGTCACGCAGGATGTCCCTTCCAAAAAACCCTCCCCAAACAGCACATGACGCAAAGAAAAAAAGAGGCGCAATGAGGTAGCTGTGTGAGTAAGATTAGCGACCCTAGTGGCCGACACAAACACCGGGCCCATCTAGGAGTGGCACTGCAGTGTCACGCAGGATGTCCCTTCCAAAAAACCCTCCCCAATCAGCACATGATGCAAAGAAAAAGAAAAGAAAAAAGAGGTGCAAGATGGAATTATCCTTGGGCCCTCCCACCCACCCTTATGTTGTATAAACAAAACAGGACATGCACACTTTAACCAACCCATCATTTCAGTGACAGGGTCTGCCACACGACTGTGACTGATATGACGGGTTGGTTTGGACCCCCCCCAAAAAAGAAGCAATTAATCTCTCCTTGCACAAACTGGCTCTACAGAGGCAAGATGTCCACCTCATCTTCACCCTCCGATATATCACCGTGTACATCCCCCTCCTCACAGATTATCAATTCGTCCCCACTGGAATCCACGATCTCAGCTCCCTGTGTACTTTGTGGAGGCAATTGCTGCTGGTCAATGTCTCCGCGGAGGAATTGATTATAATTCATTTTAATGAACATCATCTTCTCCACATTTTCTGGATGTAACCTCGTACGCCGATTGCTGACAAGGTGAGCGGCGGCACTAAACACTCTTTCGGAGTACACACTTGTGGGAGGGCAACTTAGGTAGAATAAAGCCAGTTTGTGCAAGGGCCTCCAAATTGCCTCTTTTTCCTGCCAGTATAAGTACGGACTGTGTGACGTGCCTACTTGGATGCGGTCACTCATATAATCCTCCACCATTCTATCAATGTTGAGAGAATCATATGCAGTGACAGTAGACGACATGTCCGTAATCGTTGTCAGGTCCTTCAGTCCGGACCAGATGTCAGCATCAGCAGTCGCTCCAGACTGCCCTGCATCACCGCCAGCGGGTGGGCTCGGAATTCTGAGCCTTTTCCTCGCACCCCCAGTTGCGGGAGAATGTGAAGGAGGAGATGTTGACAGGTCGCGTTCCGCTTGACTTGACAATTTTGTCACCAGCAGGTCTTTCAACCCCAGCAGACCTGTGTCTGCCGGAAAGAGAGATCCAAGGTAGGCTTTAAATCTAGGATCGAGCATGGTGGCCAAAATGTAGTGCTCTGATTTCAACAGATTGACCACCCGTGAATCCTTGTTAAGCGAATTAAGGGCTGCATCCACAAGTCCCACATGCCTAGCGGAATCGCTCCGTGTTAGCTCCTTCTTCAATGCCTCCAGCTTCTTCTGCAAAAGCCTGATGAGGGGAATGACCTGACTCAGGCTGGCAGTGTCTGAACTGACTTCACGTGTGGCAAGTTCAAAGGGCATCAGAACCTTGCACAACGTTGAAATCATTCTCCACTGCACTTGAGACAGGTGCATTCCATCTCCTATATCGTGCTCAATTGTATAGGCTTGAATGGCCTTTTGCTGCTCCTCCAACCTCTGAAGCATATAGAGGGTTGAATTCCACCTCGTTACCACTTCTTGCTTCAGATGATGGCAGGGCAGGTTCAGTAGTTTTTGGTGGTGCTCCAGTCTTCTGTACGTGGTGCCTGTACGCCGAAAGTGTCCCGCAATTTTTCTGGCCACCGACAGCATCTCTTGCACGCCCCTGTCGTTTTTTAAAAAATTCTGCACCACCAAATTCAAGGTATGTGCAAAACATGGGACGTGCTGGAATTTGCCCATATTTAATGCACACACAATATTGCTGGCGTTGTCCGATGCCACAAATCCACAGGAGAGTCCAATTGGGGTAAGCCATTCCGCGATGATCTTCCTCAGTTGCCGTAAGAGGTTTTCAGCTGTGTGCGTATTCTGGAAAGCGGTGATACAAAGCGTAGCCTGCCTAGGAAAGAGTTGGCGTTTGCGAGATGCTGCTACTGGTGCCGCCGCTGCTGTTCTTGCGGCGGGAGTCCATACATCTACCCAGTGGGCTGTCACAGTCATATAGTCCTGACCCTGCCCTGCTCCACTTGTCCACATGTCCGTGGTTAAGTGGACATTGGGTACAACTGCATTTTTTAGGACACTGGTGAGTCTTTTTCTGACGTCCGTGTACATTCTCGGTATCGCCTGCCTAGAGAAGTGGAACCTAGATGGTATTTGGTAACGGGGGCACACTGCCTTAATAAATTGTCTAGTTCCCTGTGAACTAACGGCGGATACCGGACGCACGTCTAACACCAACATAGTTGTCAAGGACTCAGTTATCCGCTTTGCAGTAGGATGACTGCTGTGATATTTCATCTTCCTCGCAAAGGACTGTTGAACAGTCAATTGCTTACTGGAAGTAGTACAAGTGGGCTTACGACTTCCCCTCTGGGATGACCATCGACTCCCAGCGGCAACAACAGCAGCGCCAGCAGCAGTAGGCGTTACACGCAAGGATGCATCGGAGGAATCCCAGGCAGGAGAGGACTCGTCAGACTTGCCAGTGACATGGCCTGCAGGACTATTGGCATTCCTGGGGAAGGAGGAAATTGACACTGAGGGAGTTGGTGGGGTGGTTTGCGTGAGCTTGGTTACAAGAGGAAGGGATTTACTGGTCAGTGGACTGCTTCCGCTGTCACCCAAAGTTTTTGAACTTGTCACTGACTTATTATGAATGCGCTGCAGGTGACGTATAAGGGAGGATGTTCCGAGGTGGTTAACGTCCTTACCCCTACTTATTACAGCTTGACAAAGGGAACACACGGCTTGACACCTGTTGTCCGCATTTCTGGTGAAATACCTCCACACCGAAGAGCTGATTTTTTTGGTATTTTCACCTGGCATGTCAACGGCCATATTCCTCCCACGGACAACAGGTGTCTCCCCGGGTGCCTGACTTAAACAAACCACCTCACCATCAGAATCCTCCTGGTCAATTTCCTCCCCAGCGCCAGCAACACCCATATCCTCCTCATCCTGGTGTACTTCAACACTGACATCTTCAATCTGACTATCAGGAACTGGACTGCGGGTGCTCCTTCCAGCACTTGCAGGGGGCGTGCAAATGGTGGAAGGCGCATGCTCTTCACGTCCAGTGTTGGGAAGGTCAGGCATCGCAACCGACACAATTGGACTCTCCTTGTGGATTTGGGATTTCAAAGAACGCACAGTTCTTTGCGGTGCTTTTGCCAGCTTGAGTCTTTTCAGTTTTCTAGCGAGAGGCTGAGTGCTTCCATCCTCATGTGAAGCTGAACCACTAGCCATGAACATAGGCCAGGGCCTCAGCCGTTCCTTGCCACTCCGTGTGGTAAATGGCATATTGGCAAGTTTACGCTTCTCCTCCGACAATTTTATTTTAGGTTTTGGAGTCCTTTTTTTTCTGATATTTGGTGTTTTGGATTTGACATGCTCTGTACTATGACATTGGGCATCGGCCTTGGCAGACGACGTTGCTGGCATTTCATCGTCTCGGCCATGACTAGTGGCAGCAGCTTCAGCACGAGGTGGAAGTGGATCTTGATCTTTCCCTAATTTTGGAACCTCAACTTTTTTGTTCTCCATATTTTATAGGCAGAACTAAAAGGCACCTCAGGTAAACAATGGAGATGGATGGATTGGATACTAGTATACAATTATGGACGGACTGCCACGGTTAGGTGGTATAAAAAAACCACGGTTAGGTGGTATATAATACAATTATGGATGGACGGACTGCCTGCCGAGTGCCGACACAGAGGTAGCCACAGCCGTGAACTACCGCACTGTACACTGGTTGATAAAGAGATAGTAGTATACTCGTAACAACTAGTATGACGACGGTATAAAGAATGAAAAAAAAACCACGGTTAGGTGGTATATATTATAATACAATTATGGTTGGACGGACTGCCTGCCGAGTGCCGACACAGAGGTAGCCACAGCCGTGAACTACCGCACTGTACACTGGTTGATAAAGAGATAGTAGTATACTCGTAACAACTAGTATGACGACGGTATAAAGAATGAAAAAAAAACCACGGTTAGGTGGTATATATTATAATACAATTATGGTTGGACGGACTGCCTGCCGAGTGCCGACACAGAGGTAGCCACAGCCGTGAACTACCGCACTGTACACTGGTTGATAAAGAGATAGTAGTATACTCGTAACAACTAGTATGACGACGGTATAAAGAATGAAAAAAAAACCACGGTTAGGTGGTATATATTATAATACAATTATGGATGGACGGACTGCCTGCCGAGTGCCGACACAGAGGTAGCCACAGCCGTGAACTACCGCACTGTACACTGGTTGATAAAGAGATAGTAGTATACTCATAACAACTAGTATGACGACGGTATAAAGAATGAAAAAAAAAACACGGTTAGGTGGTATATATTATAATACAATTATGGTTGGACGGACTGCCTGCCGAGTGCCGACACAGAGGTAGCCACAGCCGTGAACTACCGCACTGTACACTGGTTGATAAAGAGATAGTAGTATACTCGTAACAACTAGTATGACGACGGTATAAAGAATGAAAAAAAAACCACGGTTAGGTGGTATATATTATAATACAATTATGGTTGGACGGACTGCCTGCCGAGTGCCGACACAGAGGTAGCCACAGCCGTGAACTACCGCACTGTACACTGGTTGATAAAGAGATAGTAGTATACTCGTAACAACTAGTATGACGACGGTATAAAGAATGAAAAAAAAACCACGGTTAGGTGGTATATATTATAATACAATTATGGATGGACGGACTGCCTGCCGAGTGCCGACACAGAGGTAGCCACAGCCGTGAACTACCGCACTGTACTGTGTCTGCTGCTAATATAGACTGGTTGATAAAGAGATAGTATACAATACTACTAATATACTGGTGGTCAGGCACTGGTCACCACTAGTCACACTGGCAGTGGCACTCCTGCAGCAAAAGTGTGCACTGTTTAATTTTAATATAATATTATTTATCATGTACTCCTGGCTCCTGCTATAACAACCTGCAGTGCTCCCCAGTCTCCCCCACAATTATAAGCTTTATATACAATACATTGATGTGCAGCACACTGGGCTGAGCAGTGCACACAGACTGAGTCACTGTGTGACTGTGTATCGTTTTTTTCAGGCAGAGAACGGATATATTAAATAAAACAAACAACTGCACTGTCTCTGGTGGTCACTGGTCACTGTGGTCGTCAGTCACTAAACTCTGTCTGCACTCTCTTCTAATCTACAGTATCACAGCAATCTCTCTCTCTCTCTCTCTCTTCTAAATCTAATCTAAATGGAGAGGACGCCAGCCACGTCCTCTCCCTATCAATCTCAATGCACGTGTGAAAATGGCGGCGACGCGCGGCTCCTTATATAGAATCCGAGTCTCGCGAGAATCCGACAGCGTCATGATGACGTTCGGGCGCGCTCGGGTTAACCGAGCAAGGCGGGAAGATCCGAGTCGCTCGGACCCGTGAAAAAAAAAGTGAAGTTCGTGCGGGTTCTGATTCAAAGAAACCGAACCCGCTCATCTCTACTGGGGAGCACTACTGCAGTGCCAGTTATAGGTTATAGCAGGAGCCAGGAGAACATATTATATTAAAATTAAACAGTGCACACTTTTGCTGCAGGAGTGCCACTGCCAGTGTGACTGACCAGTGACCTGACCACACTGACCACCAGTATAGTTAGTAGTATACTTATATTGTGATTGCCTGAAAAAGTTAAACACTCGTCGTGTGACTTCACTTGTGTGTTTTTTTTTTTTTATTCTATAAAAATAAAACTCATTCTGCTGACAGACAGTGTCCAGCAGGTCCGTCATTATATAATATATAATATATACCTGTCCGGCTGCAGTAGTGATATATATATATTTTTTATATCATTTATCATCCAGTCGCAGCAGACACAGTACGGTAGTTCACGGCTGTGGCTACCTCTGTGTCTCTGCACTCGGCAGGCAGTCCGTCCATAATTGTAATACCACCTAACCGTGGATTTTTTTCATTCTTCTTTATACATACATAGTTACATAGACATCTTCTCTTTATCAACCAGTCTATATTAGCTGCAGACACAGTACAGTACGGTAGTTCACGGCTGTGGCTACCTCTGTGTCTGCACTCGGCAGGCAGTCCGTCCATAATTGTATACCACCTAACCGTGGGTTTTTTTCATTCTTCTTTATACATACATAGTTACATAGACATCTTCTCTTTATCAACCAGTCTATATTAGCTGCAGACACAGTACAGTACGGTAGTTCACGGCTGTGGCTACCTCTGTGTCTGCACTCGGCAGGCAGTCCGTCCATAATTGTATACCACCTAACCGTGGATTTTTTTCAGTCTTCTTTATACATACATAGTTACATAGACATCTTCTCTTTATCAACCAGTCTATATTAGCTGCAGACACAGTACAGTACGGTAGTTCACGGCTGTGGCTACCTCTGTGTCTGCAGTCGGCAGGCAGTCCATAATTGTATACTAGTATCCATCTCCATTGTTTACCTGAGGTGCCTTTTAGTTGTGCCTATTAAAATATGGAGAACAAAAATGTTGAGGTTCCAAAATTAGGGAAAGATCAAGATCCACTTCCACCTCGTGCTGAAGCTGCTGCCACTAGTCATGGCCGAGACGATGAAATGCCAGCAACGTCGTCTGCCAAGGCCGATGCCCAATGTCATAGTACAGAGCATGTCAAATCCAAAACACCAAATATCAGAAAAAAAAGGACTCAAAAACCTAAAATAAAATTGTCGGAGGAGAAGCGTAAACTTGCCAATATGCCATTTACCACACGGAGTGGCAAGGAACGGCTGAGGCCCTGGCCTATGTTCATGGCTAGTGGTTCAGCTTCACATGAGGATGGAAGCACTCAGCCTCTCGCTAGAAAAATGAAAAGACTCAAGCTGGCAAAAGCAGCACAGCAAAGAACTGTGCATTCTTCGAAATCCCAAATCCACAAGGAGAGTCCAATTGTGTCGGTTGCGATGCCTGACCTTCCCAACACTGGACGTGAAGAGCATGCGCCTTCCACCATTTGCATGCCCCCTGCAAGTGCTGGAAGGAGCACCCGCAGTCCAGTTCCTGATAGTCAGATTGAAGATGTCAGTGTTGAAGTACACCAGGATGAGGAGGATATGGGTGTTGCTGGCGCTGGGGAGGAAATTGACCAGGAGGATTCTGATGGTGAGGTGGTTTGTTTAAGTCAGGCACCCGGGGAGACACCTGTTGTCCGTGGGAGGAATATGGCCGTTGACATGCCAGGTGAAAATACCAAAAAAATCAGCTCTTCGGTGTGGAGGTATTTCACCAGAAATGCGGACAACAGGTGTCAAGCCGTGTGTTCCCTTTGTCAAGCTGTAATAAGTAGGGGTAAGGACGTTAACCACCTCGGAACATCCTCCCTTATACGTCACCTGCAGCGCATTCATAATAAGTCAGTGACAAGTTCAAAAACTTTGGGTGACAGCGGAAGCAGTCCACTGACCAGTAAATCCCTTCCTCTTGTAACCAAGCTCACGCAAACCACCCCACCAACTCCCTCAGTGTCAATTTCCTCCTTCCCCAGGAATGCCAATAGTCCTGCAGGCCATGTCACTGGCAATTCTGACGAGTCCTCTCCTGCCTGGGATTCCTCCGATGCATCCTTGCGTGTAACGCCTACTGCTGCTGGCGCTGCTGTTGTTGCCGCTGGGAGTCGATGGTCATCCCAGAGGGGAAGTCGTAAGCCCACTTGTACTACTTCCAGTAAGCAATTGACTGTTCAACAGTCCTTTGCGAGGAAGATGAAATATCACAGCAGTCATCCTACTGCAAAGCGGATAACTGAGGCCTTGACAACTATGTTGGTGTTAGACGTGCGTCCGGTATCCGCCGTTAGTTCACAGGGAACTAGACAATTTATTGAGGCAGTGTGCCCCCGTTACCAAATACCATCTAGGTTCCACTTCTCTAGGCAGGCGATACCGAGAATGTACACGGACGTCAGAAAAAGACTCACCAGTGTCCTAAAAAATGCAGTTGTACCCAATGTCCACTTAACCACGGACATGTGGACAAGTGGAGCAGGGCAGGGTCAGGACTATATGACTGTGACAGCCCACTGGGTAGATGTATGGACTCCCGCCGCAAGAACAGCAGCGGCGGCACCAGTAGCAGCATCTCGCAAATGCCAACTCTTTCCTAGGCAGGCTACGCTTTGTATCACCGCTTTCCAGAATACGCACACAGCTGAAAACCTCTTACGGCAACTGAGGAAGATCATCGCGGAATGGCTTACCCCAATTGGACTCTCCTGTGGATTTGTGGCATCGGACAACGCCAGCAATATTGTGTGTGCATTAAATATGGGCAAATTCCAGCACGTCCCATGTTTTGCACATACCTTGAATTTGGTGGTGCAGAATTTTTTAAAAAACGACAGGGGCGTGCAAGAGATGCTGTCGGTGGCCAGAAGAATTGCGGGACACTTTCGGCGTACAGGCACCACGTACAGAAGACTGGAGCACCACCAAAAACTACTGAACCTGCCCTGCCATCATCTGAAGCAAGAAGTGGTAACGAGGTGGAATTCAACCCTCTATATGCTTCAGAGGTTGGAGGAGCAGCAAAAGGCCATTCAAGCCTATACAATTGAGCACGATATAGGAGGTGGAATGCACCTGTCTCAAGTGCAGTGGAGAATGATTTCAACGTTGTGCAAGGTTCTGATGCCCTTTGAACTTGCCACACGTGAAGTCAGTTCAGACACTGCCAGCCTGAGTCAGGTCATTCCCCTCATCAGGCTTTTGCAGAAGAAGCTGGAGGCATTGAAGAAGGAGCTAAAAGGGAGCGATTCCGCTAGGCATGTGGGACTTGTGGATGCAGCCCTTAATTCGCTTAACAAGGATTCACGGGTGGTCAATCTGTTGAAATCAGAGCACTACATTTTGGCCACCGTGCTCGATCCTAGATTTAAAGCCTACCTTGGATCTCTCTTTCCGGCAGACACAAGTCTGCTGGGGTTGAAAGACCTGCTGGTGACAAAATTGTCAAGTCAAGCGGAACGCGACCTGTCAACATCTCCTCCTTCACATTCTCCCGCAACTGGGGGTGCGAGGAAAAGGCTCAGAATTCCGAGCCCACCCGCTGGCGGTGATGCAGGGCAGTCTGGAGCGACTGCTGATGCTGACATCTGGTCCGGACTGAAGGACCTGACAACGATTACGGACATGTCGTCTACTGTCACTGCATATGATTCTCTCAACATTGATAGAATGGTGGAGGATTATATGAGTGACCGCATCCAAGTAGGCACGTCACACAGTCCGTACTTATACTGGCAGGAAAAAGAGGCAATTTGGAGGCCCTTGCACAAACTGGCTTTATTCTACCTAAGTTGCCCTCCCACAAGTGTGTACTCCGAAAGAGTGTTTAGTGCCGCCGCTCACCTTGTCAGCAATCGGCGTACGAGGTTACATCCAGAAAATGTGGAGAAGATGATGTTCATTAAAATGAATTATAATCAATTCCTCCGCGGAGACATTGACCAGCAGCAATTGCCTCCACAAAGTACACAGGGAGCTGAGATGGTGGATTCCAGTGGGGACGAATTGATAATCTGTGAGGAGGGGGATGTACACGGTGATATATCGGAGGGTGAAGATGAGGTGGACATCTTGCCTCTGTAGAGCCAGTTTGTGCAAGGAGAGATTAATTGCTTCTTTTTTGGGGGGGGTCCAAACCAACCCGTCATATCAGTCACAGTCGTGTGGCAGACCCTGTCACTGAAATGATGGGTTGGTTAAAGTGTGCATGTCCTGTTTTGTTTATACAACATAAGGGTGGGTGGGAGGGCCCAAGGACAATTCCATCTTGTACCTCTTTTTTCTTTTCTTTTTCTTTGCATCATGTGCTGATTGGGGAGGGTTTTTTGGAAGGGACATCCTGCGTGACACTGCAGTGCCACTCCTAGATGGGCCCGGTGTTTGTGTCGGCCACTAGGGTCGCTAATCTTACTCACACAGTCAGCTACCTCATTGCGCCTCTTTTTTTCTTTGCGTCATGTGCTGTTTGGGGAGGGTTTTTTGGAAGGGACATCCTGCGTGACACTGCAGTGCCACTCCTAGATGGGCCCGGTGTTTGTGTCGGCCACTAGGGTCGCTAATCTTACTCACACAGCTACCTCATTGCGCCTCTTTTTTTCTTTGCGTCATGTGCTGTTTGGGGAGGGTTTTTTGGAAGGGACATCCTGCGTGACACTGCAGTGCCACTCCTAGATGGGCCCGGTGTTTGTGTCGGCCACTAGGGTCACTAATCTTACTCACACAGCTACCTCATTGCGCCTCTTTTTTTCTTTGCGTCATGTGCTGTTTGGGGAGGGTTTTTTGGAAGGGCCATCCTGCGTGACACTGCAGTGCCACTCCTAGATGGGCCCGGTGTTTGTGTCGGCCACTAGGGTCGCTAATCTTACTCACACAGCTACCTCATTGCGCCTCTTTTTTTCTTTGCGTCATGTGCTGTTTGGGGAGGGTTTTTTGGAAGGGACATCCTGCGTGACACTGCAGTGCCACTCCTAGATGGGCCCGGTGTTTGTGTCGGCCACTAGGGTCGCTTATCTTACTCACACAGCGACCTCGGTGCAAATTTTAGGACTAAAAATAATATTGTGAGGTGTGAGGTATTCAGAATAGACTGAAAATGAGTGTAAATTATGGTTTTTGAGGTTAATAATACTTTGGGATCAAAATGACCCCCAAATTCTATGATTTAAGCTGTTTTTTAGTGTTTTTTGAAAAAAACACCCGAATCCAAAACACACCCGAATCCGACAAAAAAAATTCGGTGAGGTTTTGCCAAAACGCGTTCGAACCCAAAACACGGCCGCGGAACCGAACCCAAAACCAAAACACAAAACCCGAAAAATTTCAGGCGCTCATCTCTAATAGTTACTAGTGACCACCACCAGTTTTATTTATTATTTAATATAATCCGTTCTCTGCCTGAAAAAAAACGATACACAGTCACATACCATATCTGTGCTCAGCCTCAGTGTGCTGCATGATAATATCATCTATGTATATCTGACTGTGCTGAGTGCTCACTGCTCACACAGCTGAATTGTGGGGGAGACTGGGGTACAGTTATAGCAGGAGTACAGTGCACACTTTTGCTGCCAGTGTGACTGACCAGTGACCACCAGTATATTGTCTGCCTGAAAAAGTTAAACACTCCTGTGGTGTTTTTTTTTTTATTCTATAAACGCATTCTGCTGACAGTGTCCAGCAGGTCCGTCATTCATTATATTATATAAATATTTACCTGCAGTAGTGTTATATTTTTTTTGTTCATCTCTATCATCTTTATCCATCTCTATATTAGCAGACGCAGTACGGTAGTCCACGGCTGTGGCTACCTCTGTGTCGTCAGTGCTCGTCCATAATTGTATACCTACCTGTGGTGGGGTTTTTTTTTCTATCTTCTTCATACTAGTAGTTTAGGAGTCTGCTGACAGTGTCTAGCAGGTCCGTCATTATATTATATATACCTGCAGTAGTGATATATATATATTTTTTATATCATTATCATCTCTATACTAGCAGACGCAGTACGGTAGTCCACGGCTGTAGCTACCTCTGTGTCGTCAGTCACTCGTCATCCATAAGTATACTAGTATCCATCCATCTCCATTGTTTACCTGAGGTGCCTTTTAGTTGTGCCTATTAAAATATGGAGAACAAAAATGTTGAGGTTCCAAAAATAGGGAAAGATCAAGATCCACTTCCACCTCGTGCTGAAGCTGCTGCCACTAGTCATGGCCGAGACGATGAAATTCCATCAACGTCGTCTGCCAAGGCCGATGCCCAATGTCATAGTACAGAGCATGTAAAATCCAAAACACAAAATATCAGTAAAAAAAGGACTCAAAAATCTAAAATAAAATCGTCGGAGGAGAAGCGTAAACTTGCCAATATGCCATTTACCACACGGAGTGGCAAGGAACGGCTGAGGCCCTGGCCTATGTTCATGGCTAGTGGTTCAGCTTCACATGAGGATGGAAGCACTCAGCCTCTCGCTAGAAAAATGAAAAGACTTAAGCTGGCAAAAGCACAGCAAAGAACTGTGCGTTCTTCGAAATCACAAATCCACGAGGAGAGTCCAATTGTGTCGGTTGCGATGCCTGATCTTCCCAACACTGGACGTGAAGAGCATGCGCCTTCCACCATTTGCACGCCCCCTGCAAGTGCTGGAAGGAGCACCCGCAGTCCAGTTCCTGATAGTGAGATTGAAGATGTCAGTGTTGAAGTACACCAGGATGAGGAGGATATGGGTGTTGCTGGCGCTGGGGAGGAAATTGACAAGGAGGATTCTGATGGTGAGGTGGTTTGTTTAAGTCAGGCACCCGGGGAGACACCTGTTGTCCGTGGGAGGAATATGGCCATTGACATGCCTGGTGAAAATACCAAAAAAATCAGCTCTTCGGTGTGGAAGTATTTCAACAGAAATGCGGACAACAGGTGTCAAGCCGTGTGTTGCCTTTGTCAAGCTGTAATAAGTAGGGGTAAGGACGTTAACCACCTCGGAACATCCTCCCTTATACATCACCTGCAGCGCATTCATCATAAGTCAGTGACAAGTTCAAAAACTTTGGGCGACAGCGGAAGCAGTCCACTGACCAGTAAATCCCTTCCTCTTGTAACCAAACTCGCGCAAACCACCCCACCAACTCCCTCAGTGTCAATTTCCTCCTTCCCCAGGAATGCCAATAGTCCTGCAGGCCATGTCACTAGCAATTCTGACGAGTCCTCTCCTGCCTGGGATTCCTCCGATGCATCCTTGAGTGTAACGCCTACTGCTGCTGGCGCTGCTGTTGTTGCTGCTGGGAGTCGATGGTCATCCCAGAGGGGAAGTCGTAAGACCACTTTTACTACTTCCACCAAGCAATTGACTGTCCAACAGTCCTTTGCGAGGAAGATGAAATATCACAGCAGTCATCCTGCTGCAAAGCGGATAACTGAGGCCTTGGCATCCTGGGCGGTGAGAAACGTGGTTCCGGTATCCATCATTACTGCAGAGCCAACTATAGACTTGTTTGAGGTACTGTGTCCCCGGTACCAAATACCATCTAGGTTCCATTTCTCTAGGCAGGCGATACCGAAAATGTACACAGACCTCAGAAAAAGACTCACCAGTGTCCTAAAAAATGCAGTTGTACCCAATGTCCACTTAACCACGGACATGTGGACAAGTGGAGCAGGGCAGAATCAGGACTATATGACTGTGACAGCCCACTGGGTCGATGTATTGACTCCCGCCGCAAGAACAGCAGCGACGGCACCAGTAGCAGCATCTCGCAAACGCCAACTCTTTCCTAGGCAGGCTACGCTTTGTATCACCGCTTTCCAGAATACGCACACAGCTGAAAACCTCTTACGGCAACTGAGGAAGATCATCGCAGAATGGCTTACCCCAATTGGACTCTCCTGTGGATTTGTGGCATCGGACAACGCCAGCAATATTGTGTGTGCATTAAATCTGGGCAAATTCCAGCACGTCCCATGTTTTGCACATACCTTGAATTTGGTGGTGCAGAATTATTTAAAAAACGACAGGGGCATGCAAGAGATGCTGTCGGTGGCCAGAAGAATTGCGGGACACTTCCGGCGTACAGGCACCACGTACAGAAGACTGGAGCAACACCAAAAACGCCTGAACCTGCCCTGCCATCATCTGAAGCAAGAAGTGGTAACGAGGTGGAATTCAACCCTCTATATGCTTCAGAGGTTGGAGGAGCAGCAAAAGGCCATTCAAGCCTATACAACTGACCACGATATAGGAGGTGGAATGCACCTGTCTCAAGCGCAGTGGAGAATGATTTCAACGTTGTGCAAGGTTCTGCAACCTTTTGAACTTGCCACACGTGAAGTCAGTTCAGACACTGCCAGCCTGAGTCAGGTCATTCCCCTCATCAGGCTTTTGCAGAAGAAGCTGGAGACATTGAAGGAGGAGCTAACACTGAGCGATTCCGCTAGGCATGTGGGACTTGTGGATGGAGCCCTTAATTCGCTTAACAAGGATTCACGGGTGGTCAATCTGTTGAAATCAGAGCACTACATTTTGGCCACCGTGCTCGATCCTAGATTTAAAACCTACGTTGTATCTCTCTTTCCGGCAGACACAAGTCTGCAGGGGTTCAAAGAACTGCTGGTGAGAAAATTGTCAAGTCAAGCGGAACGCGACCTGTCAACATCTCCTCCTTCACATTCTCCCGCAACTGGGGGTGCGAGGAAAAGGCTCAGAATTCCGAGCCCACCCGCTGGCGGTGATGCAGGGCAGTCTGGAGCGACTGCTGATGCTGACATCTGGTCCGGACTGAAGGACCTGCCAACGATTACGGACATGTCGTCTACTGTCACTGCATATGATTCTCTCACCATTGAAAGAATGGTGGAGGATTATATGAGTGACCGCATCCAACTAGGCACGTCAGACAGTCCGTACGTATACTGGCAGGAAAAAGAGGCAATTTGGAGGCCCTTGCACAAACTGGCTTTATTCTACCTAAGTTGCCCTCCCACAAGTGTGTACTCCGAAAGAGTGTTTAGTGCCGCCGCTCACCTTGTCAGCAATCGGCGTACGAGGTTACTTCCAGAAAATGTGGAGAAGATGATGGCCCTCATTCCGAGTTGTTCGCTCGCAAGGCGATTATAGCAGAGTTACACACGCTAAGCCGCCGCCTACTGGGAGTGAATCTAAACATCTTAAATGTGCGACCGATGTATTCGCAATATTGCGATCAAAACCGAGTTAGCAGTTTCTGAGTAACTCCAGACTTACTCTGCCTGTGCGATCAATTCAGTGCTTTTCGGTCCCGGCTGACGTCATAAACACACCCAGCGTTCGCCCAAGCACTCCCACCGTTTCTCCAGACACGCCTGCGTTTTTTCCGGAAACGGTAGCGTTTCCAGCCACACGCCCCTAAAACGCCGTACATCCGCCCAGTAACACCCATTTCCTGTCAATCACAATGCGTTCTCCGGAGCGACGAAAAAGCCGTGAGTAAAATTACTTTCTTCTTAGTAAAGTTACTTGACGCATGCGCAGTGCGAACATTACGCATGCGCACTAAGAGAATTCTCACTGCGATGCGATGAAAAATACCGAGCGAACAACTCGGAATGAGGGCCGATGTTCATTAAAATGAATTATAATCAATTCCTCCATGGAGACATTCACCAGCAGCAATTGCCTCCACAAAGTACACAGGGAGCTGTGATGGTGGATTCCAGTGGGGACGAATTGATAATCTGTGAGGAGGGGGATGTACACGGTGATGAATCGGAGGATGATGATGAGGTGGACATCTTGCCTCTGTAGAGCCAGTTTGTGCAAGGAGAGATTAATTGCTTCTTTTTTGGTGGGGGTCCAAACCAACCCGTCATTTCAGTCACAGTTGTGTGGCAGACCCTGTCACTGAAATGATGGGTTGGTTAAAGTGTGCATGTCCTGTTTATACAACATAAGGGTGGGTGGGAGGGCCCAAGGACAATTCCATCTTGCACCTCTTTTTTCTTTCATTTTTCTTTGCGTCATGTGCTGTTTGGGGAGTGTTTTTTGGAAGGGCCATCCTGCGTGACACTGCAGTGCCACTCCTAGATGGGCCAGGTGTTTGTGTCGGCCACTAGGGTCACTTATCTTAGTCACACAGCTACCTCATTGCGCCTCTTTTTTTTCTTCTTTGCGTCATGTGCTGTTTGGGGAGTATTTTTTGGAAGGGCCATCCGGCCTGACACTGCAGTGCCACTCCTAGATGGGCCAGGTGTTTGTGTCGGCCACTAGGGTCGCTTAGCTTACTCACACAGCTACCTCATTGCGCCTCTTTGTTTCTTTGCGTCATGTGCTGTTTGGGGAGTGTTTTTTGGAAGGGCCATCCTGCGTGACACTGCAGTGCCACTCCTAGATGGGCCAGGTGTTTGTGTCGGCCACTTGGGTCGCTGAGCTTAGTCACACAGCTACCTCATTGCGCCTCTTTTTTTCTTTGCGTCATGTGCTGTTTGGGGAGTGTTTTTTGGAAGGGCCATCCTGCGTGACACTGCAGTGCCACTCCTAGATGGGCCAGGTGTTTGTGTCGGCCACTTGGGTCGCTGAGCTTACTCACACAGCTACCTCATTGCGCCTCTTTTTTTCTTTGCGTCATGTGCTGTTTGGGGGGTGTTTTTTGGAAGGGCCATCCTGCGTGACACTGCAGTGCCACTCCTAGATGGGCCAGGTGTTTGTGTCGGCCACTTGGGTCGCTGAGCTTAGTCATCCAGCGACCTCGGTGCAAATTTTAGGACTAAAAATAATATTGTGAGGTGTGAGGTGTTCAGAATAGACTGAAAATGAGTGGAAATTATGGTTATTGAGGTTAATAATACTTTGGGATCAAAATGACCCCCAAATTCTATGATTTAAGCTGTTTTTTAGGGTTTTTTGAAAAAAACACCCGAATCCAAAACACACCCGAATCCGACAAAAAAAATTCGGTGAGGTTTTGCCAAAACGCGTTCGAACCCAAAACACGGCCACGGAACCGAACCCAAAACCAAAACACAAAACCCGAAAAATTTCCGGTGCACATCTCTACTTATGACACATAGTCTGTGTCATAAGTATCTTCTTTATTTGATTCTAATAATTTGATGCGTTTAAATGACTTTGGGAGGCACTGATAGCAGTGCCTCCCGTGGATAATGGGAACGGGGCAGAGCGGGGGGCGGGGCCAAACACTGGGCTGTAAAAGCCCATTGAAACAGAGCAGGAAAGCGGCACTGAAACAAGTGCCTCGCTGACAGGGACACCACCCCCATGTCAGCGAGGCACCTGTGATTGGGCAGCGGATCCACTGCTGGATCCGCTGTCCAATCACCAACACGACGCTGGAGGGGGAAGAGGCGGCGGGACCCGGCGGCTGTGACTGGCGTTGGAGCGACGGGCCTGAAGCAGGAGTGAGGAGTGAGTTCTATGTTTGTATGTTTGTGTTGTCTTGTCCCCGTAGTGCTCACCTCTCCTCCTGGCCCTCCGCCTCCAGCCGCTGCCGCCTCCTTCCTGCCTGCGGCACTGTGACTTGTGTTGCCAGGCGCGTCCCGTTGCTAAGCAACGGGTCGGGAGCTGTCTGTGAGTGAGAGTGAGGCCGGGACACCTCTCTCTCTCTCTCTCTCTCTCTCTCTCTCCCCTGTAAGTATTTATTTCTATTCTTGTTCCAGGTGCCTGGTTCCTATTGGATTCTACTGGACAAGTGGACGTGACCGGCGTGGGATGTAGGTAAGTAATCTCTCTCTTATTTTTACAGGAACCACCTATTGGATTCTACTGGACAAGTGGACGTGACCGGCGTGGGATGTAGATAAGTATGTGTGAGTGTGTAAGTGTGTTTTTAATAAACTTTTACTTTCACGGTGTGCGAGTTGTTTTTATTTGGGTATTTTTTTGTTGCAGAACTACAGGTACCAGCGGGCCCGTTATTTCCCCGCATGCTGGTACTTGAGGTTCTCCAAGTACCAGCAAGCGGGGGAGGCTTGCTGGGCTTTGTAGTTCCACAACAAAAAACAATACTCTTTTTTTTACACACTTATGGCTATCAGCCTGGCACCCACCGCCTAGGGGTGCTGGGGACAGCCTCGGGCTTCACCCCTGGCCCTTGGGTGCCTGGAGGGGGGACCCCTTCATTTAAGGGGTCCCCACACCTCCAGGGAACCCCGGCCAGGGGTGAATAGTTGGGGGGGTAATGCCACGGCCGCAGGGACCTACGTAAATGTGTCCTCCGGCTGTGGCATTATGTCCCTGGCTAGTGGAGCCCGGTGCTGGTTTCAAAAGTACGGGGGACCCCTACATCTTTTGTCCTCCGTATTCTTTGGAACCAGGACCGGACTAAGAGCCCGGTGCTGGTTGTCTAAATACGGGGGATCCCCTGTCCAATTTTTCCCCAGTATTTAAACAACCAGGACCGGCTCAAAGAGCCCGAGGCTGGTTACACTTAGGAGGGGGGACCTCACGCATTTTTTTTTAACCCATTCAGACCCTTTTCCATTAAGTTAATGGAAGCCCTGGACAACAAAATTGCATTCATGTCCTCCTCCCACTCCCTTCCCAGTCCCAAACACTATTTTTTTTTCTAGAAAAATGTACAATATATCACAAGTATGATGAGCAGGCAGGCAGCGGGCATTGGCGGCATCGGACTGAGATGCAAATTAGTGGCGGAGGGCTAGGTCAGTTGATGGTGGGTGAGTTTGTAAGCCATTGACGGTGGCACATGGCATCGACTCAGGGTCAGTAGCGGGCATTTACTTGGCGGCGGAAGGGGTCATCGGCAGATTTGGTGGACATTATGGCTGTAGTGCCTCACCAGCCACTGACCTCACCGCACGCCACTGGTGCATATATACAGGGACAGTCACACTGGGCACAGATTTACAGGGACAGTCACTAGAGATGAGCGGGTTCGGTTTCTCTGAATCCAAACCCGCACGAACTTCATGTTTTTTTTCACGGGTCCGAGCGACTCGGATCTTCCCGCCTTGCTCGGTTAACCCGAGCGCGCCCGAATGTCATCATGACGCTGTCGGATTCTCGCGAGGCTCGGATTCTATCGCGAGACTCGGATTCTATATAAGGAGCCGCGCGTCGCCGCCATTTTCACACGTGCATTGAGATTGATAGGGAGAGGACGTGGCTGGCGTCCTCTCCGTTTAGAATAGATTAGAGAGACACTTGATTTACTAATTTTGGGGAGCATTAGGAGTACTCAGTACAGTGCAGAGTTTTGCTGATAGTGACCACCAGTTTTAATTATAATCCGTTCTCTGCCTGAAAAAAGCGATACACAGCACACAGTGACTCAGTCACATACCATATCTGTGTGCACTGCTCAGGCTCAGGCCAGTGTGCTGCATCATCTATTATCTATATATAATATTATATATATCTGATTATCTGTCTGACTGCTCAGCTCACACAGCTTATAATTGTGGGGGAGACTGGGGAGCACTACTGCAGTGCCAGTTATAGGTTATAGCAGGAGCCAGGAGTACATAATATATTATATAGTGAGTGACCACCAGACACACAGTGCAGTTTATTTAATATATCCGTTCTCTGCCTGAAAAAAGCGATACACACAGTGACTCAGTCAGTCACATACCATATCTGTGTGCACTGCTCAGGCTCAGGCTAGTGTGCTGCATCATCTATATATATTATATATCTGTCTGACTGCTCAGCTCACACAGCTTATAATTGTGGGGGAGACTGGGGAACACTACTGCAGTGCCAGTTATAGGTTATAGCAGGAGCCAGGAGTACATAATATTATATTAAAACAGTGCACACTTTTGCTGCAGGAGTGCCACTGCCAGTGTGACTAGTGACCAGTGACCTGACCACCAGTATATATAATATTAGTAGTATACTATCTCTTTATCAACCAGTCTATATTAGCAGCAGACACAGTACAGTGCGGTAGTTCACGGCTGTGGCTACCTCTGTGTCGGCACTCGGCAGCCCGTCCATAATTGTATATACCACCTAACCGTGGTTTTTTTTTCTTTCTTTATACATACATACTAGTTACGAGTATACTATCTCTTTATCAACCAGTCTATATATTAGCAGCAGACACAGTACAGTGCGGTAGTTCACGGCTGTGGCTACCTCTGTGTCGGCACTCGGCAGCCCGTCCATAATTGTATATACCACCTAACCGTGGTTTTTTTTTCTTTCTTTATACATACATACTAGTTACGAGTATACTATCTCTTTATCAACCAGTCTATATATTAGCAGCAGACACAGTACAGTGCGGTAGTTCACGGCTGTGGCTACCTCTGTGTCGGCACTCGGCAGCCCGTCCATAATTGTATATACCACCTAACCGTGGTTTTTTTTTCTTTCTTTATACATACATACTAGTTACGAGTATACTATCTCTTTATCAACCAGTCTATATATTAGCAGCAGACACAGTACAGTGCGGTAGTTCACGGCTGTGGCTACCTCTGTGTCGGCACTCGGCAGCCCGTCCATAATTGTATATACCACCTAACCGTGGTTTTTTTTTCTTTCTTTATACATACATACTAGTTACGAGTATACTATCTCTTTATCAACCAGTCTATATATTAGCAGCAGACACAGTACAGTGCGGTAGTTCACGGCTGTGGCTACCTCTGTGTCGGCACTCGGCAGCCCGTCCATAATTGTATATACCACCTAACCGTGGTTTTTTTTTCTTTCTTTATACATACATACTAGTTACGAGTATACTATCTCTTTATCAACCAGTCTATATATTAGCAGCAGACACAGTACAGTGCGGTAGTTCACGGCTGTGGCTACCTCTGTGTCGGCACTCGGCAGCCCGTCCATAATTGTATATACCACCTAACCGTGGTTTTTTTTTCTTTCTTTATACATACATACTAGTTACGAGTATACTATCTCTTTATCAACCAGTCTATATATTAGCAGCAGACACAGTACAGTGCGGTAGTTCACGGCTGTGGCTACCTCTGTGTCGGCACTCGGCAGCCCGTCCATAATTGTATATACCACCTAACCGTGGTTTTTTTTTCTTTCTTTATACATACATACTAGTTACGAGTATACTATCTCTTTATCAACCAGTCTATATATTAGCAGCAGACACAGTACAGTGCGGTAGTTCACGGCTGTGGCTACCTCTGTGTCGGCACTCGGCAGCCCGTCCATAATTGTATACTAGTATCCAATCCATCCATCTCCATTGTTTACCTGAGGTGCCTTTTAGTTGTGCCTATTAAAATATGGAGAACAAAAATGTTGAGGTTCCAAAATTAGGGAAAGATCAAGATCCACTTCCACCTCGTGCTGAAGCTGCTGCCACTAGTCATGGCCGAGACGATGAAATGCCAGCAACGTCGTCTGCCAAGGCCGATGCCCAATGGCATAGTACAGAGCATGTCAAAACCAAAACACCAAATATCAGTAAAAAAAGGACTCCAAAACCTAAAATAAAATTGTCGGAGGAGAAGCGTAAACTTGCCAATATGCCATTTACCACACGGAGTGGCAAGGAACGGCTGAGGCCCTGGCCTATGTTCATGGCTAGTGGTTCAGCTTCACATGAGGATGGAAGCACTCAGCCTCTCGCTAGAAAACTGAAAAGACTCAAGCTGGCAAAAGCACCGCAAAGAACTGTGCGTTCTTTGAAATCCCAAATCCACAAGGAGAGTCCAATTGTGTAGGTTGCGATGCCTGACCTTCCCAACACTGGACGTGAAGAGCATGCGCCTTCCACCATTTGCACGCCCCCTGCAAGTGCTGGAAGGAGCACCTGCAGTCCAGTTCCTGATAGTCAGATTGAAGATGTCAGTGTTGAAGTACACCAGGATGAGGAGGATATGGGTGTTGCTGGCGCTGGGGAGGAAATTGACCAGGAGGATTCTGATGGTGAGGTGGTTTGTTTAAGTCAGGCACCCGGGGAGACACCTGTTGTCCGTGGGAGGAATATGGCCGTTGACATGCCAGGTGAAAATACCAAAAAAATCAGCTCTTCGGTGTGGAGGTATTTCACCAGAAATGCGGACAACAGGTGTCAAGCCGTGTGTTCCCTTTGTCAAGCTGTAATAAGTAGGGGTAAGGACGTTAACCACCTCGGAACATCCTCCCTTATACGTCACCTGCAGCGCATTCATAATAAGTCAGTGACAAGTTCAAAAACTTTGGGTGACAGCGGAAGCAGTCCACTGACCAGTAAATCCCTTCCTCTTGTAACCAAGCTCACGCAAACCACCCCACCAACTCCCTCAGTGTCAATTTCCTCCTTCCCCAGGAATGCCAATAGTCCTGCAGGCCATGTCACTGGCAATTCTGACGAGTCCTCTCCTGCCTGGGATTCCTCCGATGCATCCTTGCGTGTAACGCCTACTGCTGCTGGCGCTGCTGTTGTTGCCGCTGGGAGTCGATGGTCATCCCAGAGGGGAAGTCGTAAGCCCACTTGTACTACTTCCAGTAAGCAATTGACTGTTCAACAGTCCTTTGCGAGGAAGATGAAATATCACAGCAGTCATCCTACTGCAAAGCGGATAACTGAGTCCTTGACAACTATGTTGGTGTTAGACGTGCGTCCGGTATCCGCCGTTAGTTCACAGGGAACTAGACAATTTATTGAGGCAGTGTGCCCCCGTTACCAAATACCATCTAGGTTCCACTTCTCTAGGCAGGCGATACCGAGAATGTACACGGACGTCAGAAAAAGACTCACCAGTGTCCTAAAAAATGCAGTTGTACCCAATGTCCACTTAACCACGGACATGTGGACAAGTGGAGCAGGGCAGGGTCAGGACTATATGACTGTGACAGCCCACTGGGTAGATGTATGGACTCCCGCCGCAAGAACAGCAGCGGCGGCACCAGTAGCAGCATCTCGCAAACGCCAACTCTTTCCTAGGCAGGCTACGCTTTGTATCACCGCTTTCCAGAATACGCACACAGCTGAAAACCTCTTACGGCAACTGAGGAAGATCATCGCGGAATGGCTTACCCCAATTGGACTCTCCTGTGGATTTGTGGCATCGGACAACGCCAGCAATATTGTGTGTGCATTAAATATGGGCAAATTCCAGCACGTCCCATGTTTTGCACATACCTTGAATTTGGTGGTGCAGAATTTTTTAAAAAACGACAGGGGCGTGCAAGAGATGCTGTCGGTGGCCAGAAAAATTGCGGGACACTTTCGGCGTACAGGCACCACGTACAGAAGACTGGAGCACCACCAAAAACTACTGAACCTGCCCTGCCATCATCTGAAGCAAGAAGTGGTAACGAGGTGGAATTCAACCCTCTATATGCTTCAGAGGTTGGAGGAGCAGCAAGAGGCCATTCAAGCCTATACAATTGAGCACGATATAGTAGGTGGAATGCACCTGTCTCAAGTGCAGTGGAGAATGATTTCAACGTTGTGCAAGGTTCTGATGCCCTTTGAACTTGCCACACGTGAAGTCAGTTCAGACACTGCCAGCCTGAGTCAGGTCATTCCCCTCATCATGCTTTTGCAGAAGAAGCTGGAGGCATTGAAGAAGGAGCTAAAAGGGAGCGATTCCGCTAGGCATGTGGGACTTGTGGATGCAGCCCTTAATTCGCTTAACAAGGATTCACGGGTGGTCAATCTGTTGAAATCAGAGCACTACATTTTGGCCACCGTGCTCGATCCTAGATTTAAAGCCTACCTTGGATCTCTCTTTCCGGCAGACACAGGTCTGCTGGGGTTGAAAGACCTGCTGGTGACAAAATTGTCAAGTCAAGCGGAACGCGACCTGTCAACATCTCCTCCTTCACATTCTCCCGCAACTGGGGGTGCGAGGAAAAGGCTCAGAATTCCGAGCCCACCCGCTGGCGGTGATGCAGGGCAGTCTGGAGCGACTGCTGATGCTGACATCTGGTCCGGACTGAAGGACCTGACAACGATTACGGACATGTCGTCTACTGTCACTGCATATGATTCTCTCAACATTGATAGAATGGTGGAGGATTATATGAGTGACCGCATCCAAGTAGGCACGTCACACAGTCCGTACTTATACTGGCAGGAAAAAGAGGCAATTTGGAGGCCCTTGCACAAACTGGCTTTATTCTACCTAAGTTGCCCTCCCACAAGTGTGTACTCCGAAAGAGTGTTTAGTGCCGCCGCTCACCTTGTCAGCAATCGGCGTACGAGGTTACATCCAGAAAATGTGGAGAAGATGATGTTCATTAAAATGAATTATAATCAATTCCTCCGCGGAGACATTGACCAGCAGCAATTGCCTCCACAAAGTACACAGGGAGCTGAGATGGTGGATTCCAGTGGGGACGAATTGATAATCTGTGAGGAGGGGGATGTACACGGTGATATATCGGAGGGTGAAGATGAGGTGGACATCTTGCCTCTGTAGAGCCAGTTTGTGCAAGGAGAGATTAATTGCTTCTTTTTTTGGGGGGGGTCCAAACCAACCCGTCATATCAGTCACAGTCGTGTGGCAGACCCTGTCACTGAAATGATGGGTTGGTTAAAGTGTGCATGTCCTGTTTTGTTTATACAACATAAGGGTGGGTGGGAGGGCCCAAGGACAATTCCATCTTGCACCTCTTTTTTCTTTTCTTTTTCTTTGCATCATGTGCTGATTGGGGAGGGTTTTTTGGAAGGGACATCCTGCGTGACACTGCAGTGCCACTCCTAGATGGGCCCGGTGTTTGTGTCGGCCACTAGGGTCGCTAATCTTACTCACACAGTCAGCTACCTCATTGCGCCTCTTTTTTTCTTTGCGTCATGTGCTGTTTGGGGAGGGTTTTTTGGAAGGGACATCCTGCGTGACACTGCAGTGCCACTCCTAGATGGGCCCGGTGTTTGTGTCGGCCACTAGGGTCGCTAATCTTACTCACACAGCTACCTCATTGCGCCTCTTTTTTTCTTTGCGTCATGTGCTGTTTGGGGAGGGTTTTTTGGAAGGGACATCCTGCGTGACACTGCAGTGCCACTCCTAGATGGGCCCGGTGTTTGTGTCGGCCACTAGGGTCGCTAATCTTACTCACACAGCTACCTCATTGCGCCTCTTTTTTTCTTTGCGTCATGTGCTGTTTGGGGAGGGTTTTTTGGAAGGGACATCCTGCGTGACACTGCAGTGCCACTCCTACATGGGCCCGGTGTTTGTGTCGGCCACTAGGGTCGCTAATCTTACTCACACAGCTACCTCATTGCGCCTCTTTTTTTCTTTGCGTCATGTGCTGTTTGGGGAGGGTTTTTTGGAAGGGACATCCTGCGTGACACTGCAGTGCCACTCCTAGATGGGCCCGGTGTTTGTGTCGGCCACTAGGGTCGCTTATCTTACTCACACAGCGACCTCGGTGCAAATTTTAGGACTAAAAATAATATTGTGAGGTGTGAGGTATTCAGAATAGACTGAAAATGAGTGTAAATTATGGTTTTTGAGGTTAATAATACTTTGGGATCAAAATGACCCCCAAATTCTATGATTTAAGCTGTTTTTTAGGGTTTTTTGAAAAAAACACCCGAATCCAAAACACACCCGAATCCGACAAAAAAAATTCGGTGAGGTTTTGCCAAAACGCGTTCGAACCCAAAACACGGCCGCGGAACCGAACCCAAAACCAAAACACAAAACCCGAAAAATTTCAGGCGCTCATCTCTAACAGTCACACTGTGCACATATACAGGAACAGTCACACTGGGCACAGATTTACAGGGACAGTCACACCGTGCACATATACAGGGAAAGTCACACTGTTCACAGATTTACAGGGACAGTCACACTGTGCACATATACAGGGACAGTCACACTGGGCACAGATTTACAGGGACAGTCACACTGTGCACATATACAGGGAAAGTCACACTGTTCACAGATTTACAGGAACAGTCACACTGTGCACATATACAGGGACAGTCACACTGGGCACAGATTTACAGGGACAGTCACACCGTGCATATATACAGGGAAAGTCACACTGGGCACAGATTTACAGGGACAGTCACACCGTGCATATATACAGGGACAGTCACACTGGGCACAGATTTACAGGGACAGTCACACCGTGCATATATACAGGGACAGTCACACTGTTCACAGATTTACAGGGACAGTCACACCGTGCATATATACAGGGACAGTCACACTGGGCACAGATTTACAGGGACAGTCACACCGTGCATATATACAGGGAAAGTCACACTGGGCACAGATTTACAGGGACAGTCACACTGTGCACATATACAGGGACAGTCACACTGGGCACAGATTTACAGGGACAGTCACACCGTGCATATATACAGGGACAGTCACACTGTTCACAGATTTACAGGGACAGTCACACTGTTCACAGATTTACAGGGACAGTCACACTGTGCACATATACAGGGACAGTCACACTGGGCACAGATTTACAGGGACAGTCACACTGTGCACATATACAGGGACAGTCACACTGTTCACAGATTTACAGGGACAGTCACACTGTGCACATATACAGGGACAGTCACACTGTTCACAGATTTACAGGGACAGTCACACTGTGCACATATACAGGGACAGTCACACTGTGCACATATACAGGGACAGTCACACTGGGCACAGATTTACAGGAACAGTCACACTGTGCACATATACAGGGACAGTCACACCGTGCATATATACAGGGACAGTCACACCGTGCATATATACAGGGACAGTCACACTGGGCACAGATTTACAGGAACAGTCACACTGTGCACATATACAGGGACAGTTCTACTAGACCCAGATTTACAGGGACAGTCACACCGTGCATATATACAGGGACAGTCACACCGTGCATATATACAGGGACAGTCACACCGTGCATATATACAGGAACAGTCACACTGGGCACAGATTTACAGGGACAGTCACACTGTGCACATATACAGGGACAGTCACACTGTGCACATATACAGGGACAGTCACACTGGGCACAGATTTACAGGAACAGTCACACTGTGCACATATACAGGGACAGTCACACTGGGCACAGATTTACAGGAACAGTCACACTGTGCACATATACAGGGACAGTTATACTAGACCCAGATTTACAGGGACAGTCACACCGTGCATATATACAGGGACAGTCACACCGTGCATATATACAGGGACAGTCACACCGTGCATATATACAGGGACAGTCACACTGGGCACAGATTTACAGGGACAGTCACACCGTGCACATATACAGGGACAGTCACACTGGGCACAGATTTACACGGACAGTCACACCGTGCATATATACAGGGACAGTCACACCGTGCATATATATAGGGACAGTCACACTGGGCACCGATTTACAGGGACAGTCGTACTGGGCACAGAATTATTTGGTCAGACATTCTGGGCACACTTTACAGTCTTTTGATGAGGTGAAGGGAGATAATGAGAGGGTTAATGAACATAAATAGAATTACTGTAATTCATGATGTGGGCATTGTTTCATTAATTATGGGGGCGATGGAATTAATGACGCTGAAGCTGTCACTATGATAAGCAGGAGGAGTTAATGATTTTTAGTAGAGATGTGCACCGGAAATTTTTCGGGTTTTGTGTTTTGGTTTTGGGTTCGGTTCCGCGGCCGTGTTTTGGGTTCGAACGCGTTTTGGCAAAACCTCACCGAATTTTTTTTGTCGGATTCGGGTGTGTTTTGGATTCGGGTGTTTTTTTCAAAAAACCCTAAAAAACAGCTTAAATCATAGAATTTGGCGGTCATTTTGATCCCAAAGTATTATTAACCTCAATAACCATAATTTCCACTCATTTTCAGTCTATTCTGAACACCTCACACCTCACAATATTATTTTTAGTCCTAAAATTTGCACCGAGGTCGCTGGATGACTAAGCTCAGCGACCCAAGTGGCCGACACAAACACCTGGCCCATCTAGGAGTGGCACTGCAGTGTCACGCAGGATGGCCCTTCCAAAAAACACTCCCCAAACAGCACATGACGCAAAGAAAAAAAGAGGCACAATGAGGTAGCTGTGTGACTAAGCTCAGAGACCCAAGTTGCCGACACAAACACCTGGCCCATCTAGGAGTGGCACTGCAGTGTCAGGCAGGATGGCCCTTCCAAAAAATACTCCCCAAACAGCACATGACGCAAAGAAGAAAAAAAAGAGGCGCAATGAGGTAGCTGTGTGAGTAAGCTAAGCGACCCTAGTGGCCGACACAAACACCTGGCCCATCTAGGAGTGGCACTGCAGTGTCACGCAGGATGGCCCTTCCAAAAAACACTCCCCAAACAGCACATGACGCAAAGAAAAAAAGAGGCGCAATGAGGTAGCTGTGTGACTAAGCTCAGCGACCCAAGTGGCCGACACAAATACCTCGCCCATCTAGGAGTGGCACTGCAGTGTCAGGCAGGATGGCCCTTCCAAAAAATACTCCCCAAACAGCACATGACGCAAAGAAAAAAAGAGGCGCAATGAGGTAGCTGTGTGACTAAGCTCAGCGACCCAAGTGGCCGACACAAATACCTCGCCCATCTAGGAGTGGCACTGCAGTGTCAGGCAGGATGGCCCTTCCAAAAAATACTCCCCAAACAGCACATGACGCAAAGAAAAAAAGAGGCGCAATGAGGTAGCTGTGTGAGTAAGCTAAGCGACCCTAGTGGCCGACACAAACACCTGGCCCATCTAGGAGTGGCACTGCAGTGTCAGGCCGGATGGCCCTTCCAAAAAATACTCCCCAAACAGCACATGACGCAAAGAAAAAAAGAGGCGCAATGAGGTAGCTGTGTGACTAAGCTCAGCGACCCAAGTGGCCGACACAAACACCTGGCCCATCTAGGAGTGGCACTGCAGTGTCACGCAGGATGGCCCTTCCAAAAAACACTCCCCAAACAGCACATGACGCAAAGAAAAAAAGAGGCGCAATGAGGTAGCTGTGTGACTAAGCTCAGCGACCCAAGTGGCCGACACAAATACCTCGCCCATCTAGGAGTGGCACTGCAGTGTCAGGCAGGATGGCCCTTCCAAAAAATACTCCCCAAACAGCACATGACGCAAAGAAAAAAAGAGGCGCAATGAGGTAGCTGTGTGAGTAAGCTAAGCGACCCTAGTGGCCGACACAAACACCTGGCCCATCTAGGAGTGGCACTGCAGTGTCACGCAGGCTGGCCCTTCCAAAAACACTCCCCAAACAGCACATGACGCAAAGAAAAATGAAAGAAAAAAGAGGTGCTAGATGGAATTGTCCTTGGGCCCTCCCACCCACCCTTATGTTGTATAAACAGGACATGCACACTTTAACCAACCCATCATTTCAGTGACAGGGTCTGCCACACGACTGTGACTGAAATGACGGGTTGGTTTGGACCCCCACCAAAAAAGAAGCAATTAATCTCTCCTTGCACAAACTGGCTCTACAGAGGCAAGATGTCCACCTCATCATCATCCTCCGATATATCACCGTGTACATCCCCCTCCTCACAGATTATCAATTCGTCCCCACTGGAATCCACCATCTCAGCTCCCTGTGTACTTTGTGGAGGCAATTGCTGCTGGTGAATGTCTCCACGGAGGAATTGATTATAATTCATTTTAATGAACATCATCTTCTCCACTTTTTCTGGATGTAACATCGTACGCCGATTGCTGACAAGGTGAGCGGCGGCACTAAACACTCTTTCGGAGTACACACTTGTGGGAGGGCAACTTAGGTAGAATAAAGCCAGTTTGTGCAAGGGCCTCCAAATTGCCTCTTTTTCCTGCCAGTATAAGTACGGACTGTCTGACGTGCCTACTTGGATGCGGTCACTCATATAATCCTCCACCATTCTTTCAATGGGGAGAGAATCATATGCAGTGACAGTAGACGACATGTCCGTAATCGTTGTCAGGTCCTTCAGTCCGGACCAGATGTCAGCATCAGGAGTCGCTCCAGACTGCCCTGCATCACCGCCAGCGGGTGGGCTCGGAATTCTGAGCCTTTTCCTCGCACCCCCAGTTGCGGGAGAATGTGAAGGAGGAGATGTTGACAGGTTGCGTTCCGCTTGACTTGACAATTTTCTCACCAGCAGTTCTTTGAACCCCTGCAGACTTGTGTCTGCCGGAAAGAGAGATCCAAGGTAGGTTTTAAATCTAGGATCGAGCACGGTGGCCAAAATGTAGTGCTCTGATTTCAACAGATTGACCACCCGTGAATCCTTGTTAAGCGAATTAAGGGCTCCATCCACAAGTCCCACATGCCTAGCGGAATCGCTCTGTGTTAGCTTCTCCTTCAATGTCTCCAGCTTCTTCTGCAAAAGCCTGATGAGGGGAATGACCTGACTCAGGCTGGCAGTGTCTGAACTGACTACACGTGTGGCAAGTTCAAGAGGTTGCAGAACCTTGCACAACGTTGAAATCATTCTCCACTGCGCTTGAGACAGGTGCATTCCACCTCCTATATCGTGCTCAGTTGTATAGGCTTGAATGGCCTTTTGCTGCTCCTCCAACCTCTGAAGCATATAGAGGGTTGAATTCCACCTCGTTACCACTTCTTGCTTCAGATGATGGCAGGGCAGGTTCAGGCGTTTTTGGTGTTGCTCCAGTCTTCTGTACGTGATGCCTGTACGCCGAAAGTGTCCCGCAATTCTTCTGGCCACCGACAGCATCTCTTGCACGCCCCTCTCGTTTTTTAAATAATTCTGCACCACCAAATTCAAGGTATGTGCAAAACATGGGACGTGCTGGAATTTGCCCAGATTTAATGCACACACAATATTGCTGGCGTTGTCCGATGCCACAAATCCACAGGAGAGTCCAATTGGGGTAAGCCATTCTGCGATGATCTTCCTCAGTTGCCGTAAGAGGTTTTTAGCTGTGTGCGTATTCTGGAAAGCGGTGATACAAAGCGTAGCCTGCCTAGGAAAGAGTTGGCGTTTGCGAGATGCTGCTACTGGTGCCGCCGCTGCTGTTCTTGCGGCGGGAGTCCATACATCTACCCAGTGGGCTGTCTCAGTCATATAGTCCTGAGTCTGCCCTGCTCCACTTGTCCACATGTCCGTGGTTAAGTGGACATTGGGTACAACTGCATTTTTTAGGACACTGGTGAGTCTTTTTCTGAGGTCTGTGTACATTTTCGGTATCGCCTGCCTAGAGAAATGGAACCTAGATGGTATTTGGTACCGGGGACACAGTACCTCCAACAAGTCTCTAGTTGCCTCTGCAGTAATGATGGATACCGGAACCACGTTTCTCACCGCCCAGGATGCCAAGGCCTCAGTTATCCGCTTTGCAGCAGGATGACTGCTGTGATATTTCATCTTCCTCGCAAAGGACTGTTGGACAGTCAATTGCTTGGTGGAAGTAGTAAAAGTGGTCTTACGACTTCCCCTCTGGGATGACCATCGACTCCCAGCAGCAACAACAGCAGCGCCAGCAGCAGTAGGCGTTACACGCAAGGATGCATCGGAGGAATCCCAGGCAGGAGAGGACTCGTCAGAATTGCCAGTGACATGGCCTGCAGGACTATTGGCATTCCTGGGGAAGGAGGAAATTGACACTGAGGGAGTTGGTGGGGTGGTTTGCGTGAGCTTGGTTACAAGAGGAAGGGATTTACTGGTCAGTGGACTGCTTCCGCTGTCGCTTAAAGTTTTTGAACTTGTCACTGACTTATGATGAATGCGCTGCAGGTGACGTATAAGGGAGGATGTTCCGAGGTGGTTAACGTAATTACCCCTACTTATTACAGCTTGACAAAGGCAACACACGGCTTGACAAATGTTGTCCGCATTTCTGTTGAAATACTTCCACACTGAAGAGCTGATTTTTTTTGTATTTTCACCAGGCATGTCAATGGCCATATTCCTCCCACGGACAACAGGTGTCTCCCCGGGTGCCTGACTTAAACAAACCACCTCACCATCAGAATCCTCCTGGTCAATTTCCTCCCCAGCGCCAGCAACACCCATATCCTCCTCATCCTGGTGTACTTCAACACTGACATCTTCAATCTGACTATCAGGAACTGGACTGCGGGTGCTCCTTCCAGCACTTGCAGGGGGCGTGCAAATGGTGGAAGGCGCATGCTCTTCACGACCAGTGTTGTGAAGGTCAGGCATCGCAACCGACACAATTGGACTCTCCTTGTGGATTTGTGATTTCGAAGAACGCACAGTTCTTTGCTGTGCTTTTGCCAGCTTAAGTCTTTTCATTTTTCTAGCGAGAGGCTGAGTGCTTCCATCCTCATGTGAAGCTGAACCACTAGCCATGAACATAGGCCAGGGCCTCAGCCGTTCCTTGCCACTCCGTGTGGTAAATGGCACATTGGCAAGTTTACACTTCTCCTCCGACGATTTTATTTTAGATTTTTGAGTCCTTTTTTTACTGATATTTTGTGTTTTGGATTTTACATGCTCTGTACTATGACATTGGGCATCGGCCTTGGCAGACGACGTTGATGGCATTTCATCGTCTCGGCCATGACTAGTGGCAGCAGCTTCAGCACGAGGTGGAAGTGGATCTTGATCTTTCCCTATTTTTGGAACCTCAACATTTTTGTTCTCCATATTTTAATAGGCACAACTAAAAGGCACCTCAGGTAAACAATGGAGATGGATGGATACTAGTATACTTATGGATGACGAGTGACTGCCGACACAGAGGTAGCTACAGCCGTGGACTACCGTACTGCGTCTGCTAGTATAGACTGGATGATAATGATATAAAAAAAATATATATATCACTACTGCAGGACAGGTATATATTGTATAATGACGGACCTGCTGGACACTGTCAGCACTGCAGACTCCTAAACTACTAGTATGAAGAAGATAGAAAAAAAAAACCCACCACAGGTAGGTATACAATTATGGACGAGCGACTGCCGACACAGAGGTAGCTACAGCCGTGGACTACCGTACTGCGTCTGCTAGTATAGACTGGATGATAATGATATAAAAAATATATATATATCACTACTGCAGGACAGGTATATATTGTATAATGACGGACCTGCTGGACACTGTCAGCACTGCAGACTCCTAAACTACTAGTATGAAGAAGATGGAAAAAAAAAAAACACCACAGGTAGGTATACAATTATGGACGAGCGACTGCCGACACAGAGGTAGCTACAGCCTTGGACTACCGTACTGCGTCTGCTAGTATAGACTGGATGATAATGATATAAAATATATATATATATCACTACTGCAGGACAGGTATATATTGTATAATGATGGACCTGCTGGACACTGTCAGCACTGCAGACTCCTAAACTACTAGTATGAAGAAGATAGAAAGAAAAAAAACCACCACAGGTAGGTATACAATTATGGACGAGCGACTGCTGACACAGAGGTAGCTACAGCCGTGGACTACCGTACTGCGTCTGCTAGTATAGACTGGATGATAATGATATAAAAAATATATATATATCACTACTGCAGGACAGGTATATATTGTATAATGACGGACCTGCTGGACACTGTCAGCACTGCAGACTCCTAAACTACTAGTATGAAGAAGATAGAAAAAAAAACCCACCACAGGTAGGTATACAATTATGGACGAGCGACTGCCGACACAGAGGTAGCTACAGCCGTGGACTACCGTACTGCGTCTGCTAGTATAGACTGGATGATAATGATATAAAAAATATATATATATCACTACTGCAGGACAGGTATATATTGTATAATGACGGACCTGCTGGACACTGTCAGCACTGCAGACTCCTAAACTACTAGTATGAAGAAGATGGAAAAAAAAAACCACCACAGGTAGGTATACAATTATGGACGAGCGACTGCCGACACAGAGGTAGCTACAGCCGTGGACTACCGTACTGCGTCTGCTAGTATAGACTGGATGATAATGATATAAAAAATATATATATATCACTACTGCAGGACAGGTATATATTGTATAATGACGGACCTGCTGGACACTGTCAGCACTGCAGACTCCAAAACTACTAGTATGAAGAAGATGGAAAAAAAGAAAACCACCACAGGTAGGTATACAATTATGGACGAGCGACTGCCAATACAGAGGTAGCTACAGCCGTGGACTACCGTACTGCGTCTGCTAGTATAGACTGGATGATAATGATATAAAAAATATATATATATCACTACTGCAGGACAGGTATATATTGTATAATGACGGACCTGCTGGACACTGTCAGCACTGCAGACTCCTAAACTACTAGTATGAAGAAGATGGAAAAAAAAAACCCACCACAGGTAGGTATACAATTATGGACGAGCGACTGCCGACACAGAGGTAGCTACAGCCGTGGACTACCGTACTGCGTCTGCTAGTATAGACTGGATGATAATGATATAAAAAATATATATATATATCACTACTGCAGGACAGGTATATATTGTATAATGACGGACCTGCTGGACACTGTCAGCACTGCAGACTCCTAAACTACTAGTATGAAGAAGATAGAAAAAAAAAAACCACCACAGGTAGGTATACAATTATGGACGAGCGACTGCCGACACAGAGGTAGCTACAGCCGTGGACTACCGTACTGCGTCTGCTAGTATAGACTGGATGATAATGATATAAAAAATATATATATATCACTACTGCAGGACAGGTATATATTGTATAATGACGGACCTGCTGGACACTGTCAGCACTGCAGACTCCTAAACTACTAGTATGAAGAAGATGGAAAAAAAACAAACAACACAGGTAGGTATACAATTATGGACGAGCGACTGCCGACACAGAGGTAGATACAGCCGTGGACTACCGTACTGCGTCTGCTAGTATAGACTGGATGATAATGATATAAAAAATATATATATATCACTACTGCAGGACAGGTATATATTGTATAATGACGGACCTGCTGGACACTGTCAGCACTGCAGACTCCTAAACTACTAGTATGAAGAAGATGGAAAAAAAAAAACCACCACAGGTAGGTATACAATTATGGACGAGCGACTGCCGACACAGAGGTAGCTACAGCCGTGGACTACCGTACTGCGTCTGCTAGTATAGACTGGATGATAATGATATAAAAAATATATATATATCACTACTGCAGGACAGGTATATATTGTATAATGACGGACCTGCTGGACACTGTCAGCACTGCAGACTCCTAAACTACTAGTATGAAGAAGATAGAAATATAATGAATGACGGACCTGCTGGACACTGTCAGCAGAATGCGTTTATAGAATTAAAAAAAAAAACACCACACGAGTGTTTAACTTTTTCAGGCAGACAATATACTGGTGGTCACTGCTGGTCAGTCACACTGGCACTCTGGCAGCAAAAGTGTGCACTGTTAAATATGTACTCCTGCTATAACTGCTCCCCAGTCTCCCCCACAATTAAGCTGTGTGAGCAGTGAGCACTACTCAGCACAGTCAGATATACATAGATGATATTATCATGCAGCACACTGAGGCTGAGCACAGATATGGTATGTGACTGTGTATCGTTTTTTTTCAGGCAGAGAACGGATTATATTAAATAATAAATAAAACTGGTGGTCACCACTAGTATAACTATCAGCAAAACTCTGCACTCTCTGAGTACTCCTAATGCTCCAGTAAATCAAGTGTCTCCCTCTCTATCTAAACGGAGAGGACGCCAGCCACGTCCTCTCCCTATCAATCTCAGTGCACGTGTGAAAATGGCGGCGACGCGCGGCTCCTTATATAGAATCCGAGTCTCGCGATAGAATACGAGCCTCGCGAGAATCCGACAGCGGGATGATGACGTTCGGGCGCGCTCGGGTTAGCCGAGCAAGGTGGGAAGATCCTAGTCTGCCTCGGACCCGTGTAAAAAGCGTGAAGTTCGGGGGGGTTCGGATTCAGAGGAACCGAACCCGCTCATCTCTAATTTTTAGATGGAATTCATTATTGATGAGGGTAACGATATTAAATATTGGTCACTAGGATGGTCTCTATATTGTGTATATAAAACTATGATACAAGCTTTGCCTTGAAACACATTTCAAATGGTACCTTCATGGGAGTTTTTTTTAAACTTAATTGATGCATGTAATAATAGTAAGAGTAATAATATCAGTTATATCAAAGAACTGTTTTGTTTCTATGGGTCATTCTGTAACAAAAGGCTCTTGAGATGATGTCATGGTGTCATTACTATACTTCAATCAAATTGTATTGTGTATTTTATTTGTACAATGATACATTGCTTCAATAAAAATACATTTTAAAACCCTCCCACAAACAAAGTATGTGTTTTTGTCTTCCACCAAGAAAATGTACAAGGATAAGTGGGTGCAACCTCTTGTTATGATTAAGGGCACACCCATTGGCATAGCGCAGACATCAGAGTTTTCTGTACAGGTAGGTAGGTAGAGGCAGGGCCAAACCCAGAAAAGTGCAACCAGCGCCATAATCAGGTGCAAAAGGCCGAAGGGGATGATTCACTAAAGCACTCATCTTCCTTCTCCTTGAGTCATGAAGTCAACTGCATTGAGGGGAGGGGGGGGGGGGGTGCCTGCCCAGGGCACATAATAGATGTGATAGGGTACTTTTTTAATACTGCCAGGGCTATTTTAGAAAGCACTGGTAGATTATCAGTGGGTGAGACCCACGTTGGGATGATCCTACAGATATTGTGCTTCATGCAGCTACAAGGACTTCCAGGACCCAAATAGTATCCTATCAATGATAATTCTGCACCACTCACATAACCTTTTGTGTGTTCTCTGCCCTCCAGTGTACTGACTCTGCCTATCAGTGCAATGCTTTTCTTACTTGTTTATTGGTTCGCTCAGCTTGCTGTTACCTACCATTGTGTGTTGCATTGTCTTAATTTGCCTATAGCTAATGGCTTGTCAACAGTATTTTTTTGGTGTTAGCCCTACCGCCAGCTAATTTGGTTATACCTGCATGAGGTCACTTTAAGATCTCAATCCGCCCATATATAGACCTAAAAGCAGTCTTGAAAACTTGGTTAAAAGAGGCATTCTGCCTAAACCTAATATAATTAAATGTTTCACACACGGAAATAAACAACAGCAATAAATATGTTGAAACCCACTGCATGATATCAGGGCTGCCATCAGGGGGGACTGCGGTACCAGGTCTGGTCAGAGAGGGGGCCCACCTGTGCCACTGGAAATACGGATGAACAGATACATAGGAACACAAGGAAGCATTACAGAAATCAGAGAGAAGGCAACATTATTTCTGCAGGACCAAGTAAAACTGGGAGCTAGCATCTACCCTGGGAAACTCTGGCTGACAGCAGTGAGGCAGGGCTACGGTATCTATATGTGTGAGAAGGAGGTGGATGTGGTATATGCGTTTGAGAAGAAGGTGAATGGGGCAAGGTTGGGGTATATGTGTGAGAGGTAGGTCGCTGTGGTAGAACTCGATATATGTGTGTGAGAAGGAAGTGGTTGGAGTATGTATGCGTGTGTGTGTGTGTGTGTGTGTGTGTGTGCGTGTGTGTGTTTGTGTGTGTGTGTGAGAGTGAGTGAGGTGGAGCTGCTTTGAGGGTATTTATGTATTATTCTGTGGTGGCTGAGGCATGGCTAGGGTATCTATATATGAAAGGGAGGTGGCTGGTAGAGGAGCATATATTTGTGAAAGGTAGGTGGCTGGGGTATATGTAAGTGAGAGGGAGGAGGCTGGGGAATCTATATGTGTAAGAAGAAGATGGCTGGGACAGTTGCATATATATGTGAGAGGTAGGTGGCTGGGGTATATGTGTGTGAGAGGGAGGTAGCTGAGGCATGGCTAATTATACATGTGTGAGAGGTAGGTGGTTGGAGTATATGTGTGTGAGGGAGGTGGCTGGGGTATCTATATGTGTAAGAAGGAGATGGCTGGGACAGTTGCATATATATGTGAGAGGTAGGTGGCTGGGGTATATGTGTGTGAGAGGGAGGAGGCTGAGGCAGGGCTGGTCATACATGTGTAAGAGGTAGGTGGCTGGAGTATATGTGTGTGAGGGAGGTGGCAGGGGCAGATGTGGGTATATGTGTGTCAGAGGGAGGTGGCTGGGGTGTGTGTGTGTGTGTGTGTGTGTGTGTGTGTGTGTGTGTGTGTGTGTGTGTGTGTGTGTGTGTGTGTGTGTGTGTGTGAGAGAGGTGGCGTGTCCATGAGGATATTTATGTATCATACTGAGGTGGCTGAGGCAGGGGGATAGGGTATCATATAATTTATACTGTATGATAGATTGACATGTTATAATTACACCCATGCCTACAGTCCAAACTTTGACAATTAAAAAAAAACACTGGTTTGCGCTGACCTACCTTAACTGTAGCTCCACCCATTTTATCCATATCTCCACCCCCAGGGGCTGCCTATTTTGTCAGCCCAAGGTACCACAATTTTTTTATGGCAATCCTGATATATCAAAGGGGGTAATTCAGACCTGATCACGATGGTGCGTATTTTGCATCCCTGCGATCAGGTAGTTGCCGCCTACAGGGGGAGGCTATTAGCTGTGTGCAGGTGTGCGATCGCATTTGTAGCAGAACTGCACAAACATAAGTTTGTGCAGTTTCTGCTCAGCCCAGGACTTACTCAGCCGCTGCGATGATCAGAGCCGGAGCTGACGTCAGAAACCCTCCCTCAAAACGCCTGGTCCCTCCTGCGTTTTTCTGGACACTCTTTAAAAACTGTCAGTTGTCACCCACAAATTCCCTCTTCCTGTCAATCTCCTTGCAATCGCCGGTGCGTTGGGATTTCGCACCATCCCGTTGCTGACCGGCGATCCCCATTGCTGCGGTCCGTCGTGCCTGTGCATTGTGGTGCATACGCATGTACAGTTCAGACCAGATCGCAGCCTGTGAGAAAATGCACAGCAGTGATCAGGTCTGAATTACCCTCAAATTTGTATAGTAAACATTGCCGGCCATGTAAACTATAGATGAGACTGCATAAGGTAATACTGAAAGGAATTGCAGGGAATGTTAATGACAGCAATATGGTAAATATACTCCTGTGCAGCTTTCTTGAATCACGCGGCGCTTTAATGCCTTAGTAGTGAGACCAAATTTAAAACTCAATTTGAGGCTTGTCAAGGGCAAATTATTGACTTCAACAGCAGGAAGGAAATTAGAGCTGAAAAGACAGATATGGTTCTTAAAAATGAAAAAAATTATGGAAGCAGAATGCAGTTTGTGTTTTTCGCAGTGAGAAATCAGACCATTTCAAGAGACTGCTTTATTTGAGAAAATGAGCAAAAAGAAGTTTGGCAGTCACAGCAAAGAAATCTACAAAGGCTGCTGCAAATACATTTCTAAGCAGCTGATAAACCCAGTGGAAGTGTTTTAAACTTACTGAAGATAGCTATTCATAACATTGGTGCATCGATTCAGGCAAAAAGTAAAGTATCTTCAATCAAATGAGAGAGGCTCAAAATGCTCATTATAATTTTAAAAATTTATTGACATGTATTGTACACAGTGCCGTAACTAGGCATTTTAGCGCTGTGTGCAAGAAATGACATTGGCGCCCCCCATGTAAGATAGGGGCAGTGGCTTCATGGGGAAGGTGCGTGGCCACAAAATAATAGCAATTCATACTACGGTGCACAGTAGTCTCCATTATTCAAATTACGCTGCACAGTAGCGCCACTACACCAGTTAGAGCCCCCTTTTATACATTACAGCAGACAATCCCCCTTTCTACACATTACAGCAGACAGCATCCCCTTTTTACACATTACGGCAGACAGTCCCCCTTTTTACACATTACGGCAGACAGTGTCCCCTTTTTTAACATAACGGCAGACAGCGTCCCCTTTTTACACATTACAGCAGACAGCGTCCCCATTTTTACACATTACGGCAGACGGTGTCCCCCTTTATACACATTGCAGCAGCCAGCGTCCCCCTTTTTACACATTACGGCAGCCAGTCCCCCTTTTTACACATTGCGGCAGCCAGGCCCTCTTTTTACATATTACGGCAGACGGTGTCCCCCTTTTTACACATTGCGGCAGCCAGTCCCCCTTTTTACACATTACGGCAGCCAGTCCCCCTTTTTACACATTGCATCAGCCAGTCCCCCTTTTTACACATTACGGCAGCCAGTCCCCCTTTTTACACATTACGGCAGCCAGGCCCCCTTTTTACACATTGCGGCAGCCAGGCCCCCTTTTTACATATTACAGCAGACGGTGTACCCTTTTTACACATTGCGGCAGCCAGTCCCCCTTTTTACACATTGCGGCAGCCAGGCCCCCTTTTTACGTATTACGGCAGACGGTGTACCCCTTTTTATACATTGCGGCAGCCAGTCCCCCTTTTTACACATTATGGCAGACGGTGTACCCCTGAGAGAGAGAGAGAGAGAGAGAGAGAGAAAGAAAGAGAGAGAGAGATATACTTACCATCTCCCCGCTGACAGGCTCCTCATGCTGGCAGCTCCCTCGGTGCAGGCATCGGACAAGGAGGAGGAGGGAGGGGGACTGGAGCCGCAGCAGCGCTATTTCATTGGTATTAAGCGCCGCTGCAGCTGTCCCCTCTCCTTCCGTATTGGCTGCCCGGTGCTGCTGTGGATGCTGGAATGGAGGAACCGCATCCCAGCATCCACAGCAGTGCCGGGCAGCCAAAACGGAAGGAGAGGGGACAGCTGCAGCGGCGCATGGCGCACACAGCAGAGGTGGCATGTAATGAGTCAATTTGACTCATTACATGCCGCTGCCCGTGTGCCCTCAAGGCAACTGCGCTGTGTGCCAGGCCCACTTGGCACACACGTAGTTACGGCCCTGCATGTACAGTATGTGAAATGATTGACCAATGCAAAATTCTGTTCAATTCAAGGGCAAGGTACAGTATGCACAATTCAGAAGACTGTAGGGTTTATGTTGAGGTGAATTCATTTTGTGCCAATACATAAGACTGTGAACAGTGGGGGTCATTCCGAGTTGATCGCTCACTAGCTAGTTTTAGCAGCCGTGCAAACGCTATGCCGCCACCCACTGGGAGTGTATTTTAGCTTAGCAGAAGTGCGAATGGTTGTATCGCTGAGCGCCTGCAAAAAATTTTTGTGTAGTTTCAGAGTAGCTCAAAACCTACTCAGCGCTTGCGATCACTTCAGACTATTCAGTTCTGGATTTGATGTCACAAACCCGCCCAGCGTTCGCCCAGCCACGCCTGCGTTTTTCCTGGCACGCCTGCATTTTTCCACACACTCCCTAAAAACGGTCAGTTGCCACCCAGAAACACCCACTTCATGTCAATCACTCTGTGGCAAGCAGTGCGACTGAAATGCATCGCTAGACCCTGTGCAAAACTAAATAGTAAGTTGTGCCCGTACGTCGCGTGTGTGCATTGCGTCGCATACGCATGCGCAGAACTGCCATTTTTTAGCCTGATCGCTGCACTGCGAACAAATTCAGCTAGCGATCAACTCGGAATGACCCCCAGTGTTACTAATAAATGCAAAGGATGGTAATTCAATTAACCGCAAACATTGATCATCATTGTAATTGTGTCAGAGGGCTATTCAATTAGCCCCTATAAGCCGGCACGAGATGCAGCTTATTGGGGATTTTGTTTCACCTGCTTCAGGCAGGTGAATCAAAATTCCTGAAAAAAGGGTCTGTTTCTACCTAAAAAAACACACCGGTTTCACTGAATCTGTGTTTTTTTCGGGTGAAAAGGTATTTTTTTCGGTGACCTAATTCGATAGCCCAAAAAGTATTGAAGAGACATAGGGAAAAATTGTGAAAAAAAAATCTATTTTTCTTCACAGGTAATGGAATACCAGCCTAAGGACCTTGGGGGTAATTCAGATCTGATCGCTGCATTTTCGCACAGCAAGCTATCAGGTACTATATATGGACAACAACTAAGGACAACATTGGACAACAACTAAGTGCATTGCTGGACAGCGGTGGGATGGTGCAAAAAATCCGTTCGCAAGGGTGTTCGCAAGGTGATTGACAGAAGAAAGCTGTTTGTGGGTGGTAACTGACCATTTACTGGGAGTGTTTGGAAAAACGCAGGCGTTCTAAAGCGTTTTCAGGGAGGGTGTCTGATGCCAGCTCCGGCCCCGAACGCAGCCTGATGTGATCGCACTGAATAAGTAAGTCCTGGGCTGCGCAGAGACTGCAAACACTGAGTTTTAGCAGCCCAGCGTACACATGCGATCGCACACTTGCTCAGCAAAAATACACTCCCCCTGTAGGCGACGACTATCTGAATGCAGGACAGCAAAAAACGCATCCCAGCGATCAGATCTGAATAACTCCCCTTATTCAGTAAGGATTGCAAAAGTTGCAATCCGGCCGATTATTGAACGACTGCGCATGCATATTGTTTGCATTGTGCAGGCATGAAGGGAAATAGCTACAGAAAATCGATCGTAATCGCAATACAGCCGCTGTTTGACTGACAGGAAGCTGGTGTTTCTGGGCGGAAACCTGATGATTTCTGGGTGTTCCTGAAAATACCCAGACGTTTTTAAGGAGGGTCTCTGATGTCAGTGATGACCACTTCCAGCCTCTTGTGTCACAAGAATTGTGGATGACTTTGCCTGGCGGAGATGGGAAAAATCTTCGATGTTCCGGTAAATGCATATGGTTTTGTGATCAGACCGCATATTGTGATGCATTGGCAATTTCTGCAATGGGCGTTTTTTCTCTATTTCTGGGCGGCAACTATTTGATCGAAGCAACTGCTTTTTAGCAGAAATTGCAATCCTTACTGAACAAGGTCCTAAGTTGTATTTACTATGTAAAATATAATTAGAAACAGCGTTTGTATTCCATTTAAAAATCAAATGGGAGCTTGCTTTGATGCTGTAAACATTGTAAATACTGCATAATTTAAATGCTGCAAATATATTTAGTTGGCAACAGCCACACTAATAATAGTAAAAGTATCAGTGAGAGTATAAGAGGTAAATTTACTAAGTATTGTGTTTGATCCAAGTTTAAACACGATGGCCATCGCTCGGATATGTGAGAGTTTTTCAAAATCAAACACTCAAGTTTACTAGAGATGAGCGCCGGAAATTTTTCGGGTTTTGTGTTTTGGTTTTGGGTTCGGTTCCGCGGCCGTGTTTTGGGTTCGACCGCGTTTTGGCAAAACCTCACTGAATTTTTTTTGTCGGATTCGGGTGTGTTTTGGATTCGGGTGTTTTTTTAAAAAAACACTAAAAAACAGCTTAAATCATAGAATTTGGGGGTCATTTTGATCCCAAAGTATTATTAACCTCAAAAACCATAATTTACACTCATTTTCAGTCTATTCTGAATACCTCACACCTCACAATATTATTTTTAGTCCTAAAATTTGCACCTAGGTCGCTGGATGACTAAGCTAAGCGACCCTAGTGGCCGACACAAACACCGGGCCCATCTAGGAGTGTCACTGCAGTGTCACGCAGGATGTCCCTTCCAAAAAACCCTCCCCAAACAGCACATGACGCAAAGAAAAAAAGAGGCGCAATGAGGTAGCTGTGTGAGTAAGATAAGCGACCCTAGTGGCCGACACAAACACCGGGCCCATCTAGGAGTGTCACTGCAGTGTCACGCAGGATGTCCCTTCCAAAAAACCCTCCCCAAACAGCACATGACGCAAAGAAAAAAAGAGGCGCAATGAGGTAGCTGTGTGAGTAAGATAAGCGACCCTAGTGGCCGACACAAACACCGGGCCCATCTAGGAGTGTCACTGCAGTGTCACGCAGGATGTCCCTTCCAAAAAACCCTCCCCAAACAGCACATGACGCAAAGAAAAAAAGAGGCGCAATGAGGTAGCTGTGTGAGTAAGATAAGCGACCCTAGTGGGCGACACAAACACCGGGCCCATCTAGGAGTGTCACTGCAGTGTCACGCAGGATGTCCCTTCCAAAAAACCCTCCCCAAACAGCACATGACGCAAAGAAAAAAAGAGGCGCAATGAGGTAGCTGTGTGAGTAAGATAAGCGACCCTAGTGGCCGACACAAACACCGGGCCCATCTAGGAGTGTCACTGCAGTGTCACGCAGGATGTCCCTTCCAAAAAACCCTCCCCAAACAGCACATGATGCAAAGAAAAAAAGAGGCGCAATGAGGTAGCTGTGTGAGTAAGATAAGCGACCCTAGTGGCCGACACAAACACCGGGCCCATCTAGGAGTGGCACTGCAGTGTCACGCAGGATGTCCCTTCCAAAAAACCCTCCCCAAACAGCACATGACGCAAAGAAAAATTAAAGAAAAAAGAGGTGCAAAATGGAATTGTCCTTGGACCCTCCCACCCACCCTTATGTTGTATAAACAGGACATGCACACTTTAACCAACCCATCATTTCAGTGACAGGGTCTGCCACACGACTGTGACTGAAATGACGGGTTGGTTTGGACCGCCACCAAAAAAGAAGCAATTAATCTCTCCTTGCACAAACTGGCTCTACAGAGGCAAGATGTCCACCTCATCATCATCCTCCGATATATCACCGTGTACATCCCCCTCCTCACAGATTATCAATTCGTCCCCACTGGAATCCACCATCTCAGCTCCCTGTGTACTTTGTGGAGGCAATTGCTGCTGGTCAATGTCTCCACGGAGGAATTGATTATAATTCATTTTAATGAACATCATCTTCTCCACATTTTCTGGATGTAACCTCGTACGCCGATTGCTGACAAGGTGAGCGGCGGCACTAAACACTCTTTCGGAGTACACACTTGTGGGAGGGCAACTTAGGTAGAATAAAGCCAGTTTGTGCAAGGGCCTCCAAATTGCCTCTTTTTCCTGCCAGTATAAGTACGGACTGTGTGACGTGCCTACTTGGATGCGGTCACTCATATAATCCTCCACCATTCTTTCAATGGTGAGAGAATCATATGCAGTGACAGTAGACGACATGTCCGTAATCGTTGTCAGGTCCTTCAGTCCGGACCAGATGTCAGCATCAGCAGTCGCTCCAGACTGCCCTGCATCACCGCCAGCGGGTGGGCTCGGAATTCTGAGCCTTTTCCTCGCACCCCCAGTTGCGGGAGAATGTGAAGGAGGAGATGTTGACAGGTCGCGTTCCGCTTGACTTGACAATTTTCTCACCAGCAGGTCTTTCAACCCCAGCAGACTTGTGTCTGCCGGAAAGAGAGATCCAAGGTAGGCTTTAAATCTAGGATCGAGCACGGTGGCCAAAATGTAGTGCTCTGATTTCAACAGATTGACCACCCGTGAATCCTTGTTAAGCGAATTAAGGGCTCCATCCACAAGTCCCACATGCCTAGCGGAATCGCTCCGTGTTAGCTCCTCCTTCAATGTCTCCAGCTTCTTCTGCAAAAGCCTGATGAGGGGAATGACCTGACTCAGGCTGGCAGTGTCTGAACTGACTTCACGTGTGGCAAGTTCAAAGGGCATCAGAACCTTGCACAACGTTGAAATCATTCTCCACTGCGCTTGAGACAGGTGCATTCCACCTCCTATATCGTGCTCAATTGTATAGGCTTGAATGGCCTTTTGCTGCTCCTCCAACCTCTGAAGCATATAGAGGGTTGAATTCCACCTCGTTACCACTTCTTGCTTCAGATGATGGCAGGGCAGGTTCAGTAGTTTTTGGTGGTGCTCCAGTCTTCTGTACGTGGTGCCTGTACGCCGAAAGTGTCCCGCAATTCTTCTGGCCACCGACAGCATCTCTTGCACGCCCCTGACGTTTTTTTAAAAATTCTGCACCACCAAATTCAAGGTATGTGCAAAACATGGGATGTGCTGGAATTTGCCCATATTTAATGCACACACAATATTGCTGGCGTTGTCCGATGCCACAAATCCACAGGAGAGTCCAATTGGGGTAAGCCATTCCGCGATGATCTTCCTCAGTTGCCGTAAGAGGTTTTCAGCTGTGTGCGTATTCTGGAAAGCGGTGATACAAAGCGTAGCCTGCCTAGGAAAGAGTTGGCGTTTGCGAGATGCTGCTACTGGTGCCGCCGCTGCTGTTCTTGCGGCGGGAGTCCATACATCTACCCAGTGGGCTGTCACAGTCATATAGTCCTGACCCTGCCCTGCTCCACTTGTCCACATGTCCGTGGTTAAGTGGACATTGGGTACAGCTGCATTTTTTAGGACACTGGTGAGTCTTTTTCTGAGGTCTGTGTACATTTTCGGTATCGCCTGCCTAGAGAAGTGGAACCTAGATGGTATTTGGTAACGGGGGCACACTACCTCAAGAAATTGTGTAGTTCCCTGTGAACTAACGGCGGATACCGGACGCACGTCTAACACCAACATAGTTGTCAAGGCCTCAGTTATCCGCTTTGCAGCAGGATGACTGCTGTGATATTTCATCTTCCTCGCAAAGGACTGTTGGACAGTCAATTGCTTACTGGAAGTAGTACAAGTGGTCTTCCGACTTCCCCTCTGGGATGACCATCGACTCCCAGCAGCAACAACAGCAGCGCCAGCAGCAGTAGGCGTTACACGCAAGGATGCATCGGAGGAATCCCAGGCAGGAGAGGAATCGTCAGAATTGCCAGTGACATGGCCTGCAGGACTATTGGCATTCCTGGGGAAGGAGGAAATTGACACTGAGGGAGTTGGTGGGGTGGTTTGCGTGAGCTTGGTTACAAGAGGAAGGGATTTACTGGTCAGTGGACTGCTTCCGCTGTCACCCAAAGTTTTTGAACTTGTCACTGACTTATTATGAATGTGCTGCAGGTGACGTATAAGGGAGGATGTTCCGAGGTGGTTAACATCCTTACCCCTACTTATTACAGCTTGACAAAGGCAACACACGGCTTGACACCTGTTGTCCGCTTTTCTGTTGAAATACCTCCACACTGAAGAGCTGATTTTTTTGGTATTTTCACCAGGCATGTCAACGGCCATATTCCTCCCACGGACAACAGGTGTCTCCCCGGGTGCCTGACTTAAACAAACCACCTCACCATCAGAATCCTCCTGGTCAATTTCCTCCCCAGCGCCAGCAACACCCATATCCTCCTCATCCTGGTGTACTTCAACACTGACATCTTCAATCTGACTATCAGGAACTGGACTGCGGGTGCTCCTTCCAGCACTTGCAGGGGGCGTGCAAATGGTGGAAGGCGCATGCTCTTCACGTCCAGTGTTGGGAAGGTCAGGCATCGCAACCGACACAATTGGACTCTCCTTGTGGATTTGGGATTTCGAAGAACGCACAGTTCTTTGCGGTGCTTTTGCCAGCTTGAGTCTTTTCAGTTTTCTAGCGAGAGGCTGAGTGCTTCCATCCTCATGTGAAGCTGAACCACTAGCCATGAACATAGGCCAGGGCCTCAGCCGTTCCTTGCCACTCCGTGTGGTAAATGGCATATTGGCAAGTTTACGCTTCTCCTCCGACAATTTTATTTTAGGTTTTGGAGTCCTTTTTTTACTGATATTTGGTGTTTTGGATTTGACATGCTCTGTACTATGACATTGGGCATCGGCCTTGGCAGACGACGTTGCTGGCATTTCATCGTCTCGGCCATGACTAGTGGCAGCAGCTTCAGCACGAGGTGGAAGTGGATCTTGATCTTTCCCTAATTTTGGAACCTCAACATTTTTGTTCTCCATATTTTAATAGGCACAACTAAAAGGCACCTCAGGTAAACAATGGAGATGGATGGATACTAGTATACTTATGGATGGACTGCCGAGTGCCGACACAGAGGTAGCTACAGCCGTGGACTACCGTACTGTGTCTGCTGCTAATATAGACTGGATGATAATGAGATGAAATCAATATATATATATGTATGTATATATAATATCACTAGTACTGCAGCCGGACAGGTAGATAATATATTTATTAGGTAATGATGACTGATGACGGACCTGCTGGACACTGTCAGCTCAGCAGCACCGCAGACTGCTACAGTAAGCTACTATACTATAGTAGTATGTACAAAGAAGAAAGAAAAAAAAAAACCACGGGTAGGTGGTATACAATTATGGATGGACTGCCGAGTGCCGACACAGAGGTAGCTACAGCCGTGGACTAACGTACTGTGTCTGCTGCTAATATAGACTGGATGATTGATAATGAGATGAAATCAATATATATATGTATGTATATATAATATCACTAGTACTGCAGCCGGACAGGTAGATAATATATTTATTAGGTAATGATGACTGATGACGGACCTGCTGGACACTGTCAGCTCAGCAGCACCGCAGACTGCTACAGTAAGCTACTATACTCTATAGTAGTATGTACAAAGAAGAAAGAAAAAAAAAACCACGGGTAGGTGGTATACAATTATGGATGGACTGCCGAGTGCCGACACAGAGGTAGCTACAGCCGTGGACTAACGTACTGTGTCTGCTGCTAATATAGACTGGATGATTGATAATGAGATGAAATCAATATATATATGTATGTATATATAATATCACTAGTACTGCAGCCGGACAGGTAGATAATATATTTATTAGGTAATGATGACTGATGACGGACCTGCTGGACACTGTCAGCTCAGCAGCACCGCAGACTGCTACAGTAAGCTACTATACTCTATAGTAGTATGTACAAAGAAGAAAGAAAAAAAAAAACCACGGGTAGGTGTTATACAATTATGGATGGACTGCCGAGTGCCGACACAGAGGTAGCTACAGCCGTGGACTAACGTACTGTGTCTGCTGCTAATATAGACTGGATGATTGATAATGAGATGAAATCAATATATATATGTATGTATATATAATATCACTAGTACTGCAGCCGGACAGGTAGATAATATATTTATAAGGTAATGATGACTGATGACGGACCTGCTGGACACTGTCAGCTCAGCAGCACCGCAGACTGCTACAGTAAGCTACTATACTCTATAGTAGTATGTACAAAGAAGAAAGAAAAAAAAAAAACCACGGGTAGGTGGTATACAATTATGGATGGACTGCCGAGTGCCGACACAGAGGTAGCTACAGCCATGGACTAACGTACTGTGTCTGCTGCTAATATAGAGTCTAGACTGGATCATAAATTATTGATAATGAGATGAAATCAATATAATATCACTAGTACTGCAGCCGGACAGGTACTATATATATTTATTATGTAATGACTGATGACGGACCTGCTGGACACTGTCAGGTCAGCACAGCACCGCAGACTGCTACAGTAAGCTACTATAGTAGTATGTATAAAGAAGAATGAAAAAAAAAAAAAACCACGGGTAGGTGGTATACAATATTATATATATATATATATATTATATACAATTATATATATATATATATATATATATATATTAAACTGGTGGTGATTGATTATTAAACTGGTGGTCACTTCAGGTCACGTTGCAACTTGCAACTAGTACTCCGAGGCCTAAGCAGACAATCACAAAATATATTATTATACTGGTGGTCAGTGTGGTCACAACAATGGCAGTGTGGCACTGACTCTGGCAGCAAAAGTGTGCACTGTACGTTATATGTACTCCTGAGTCCTGCTCTCAGACTCTAACTGCTCCCCACTGTCAGTGTCTCCCCCACAAGTCAGATAATACACTTACAGTCACACTATCTAATCTATAAATATCACTTCAGCAAGTAGTATAGTAGTATACAGTATAGTAGTACTCCTCCTAATAATGCTCCCCAAAATACTGTGTCTCTCTCTTCTCTAAACGGAGAGGACGCCAGCCACGTCCTCTCCCTATGACTCTCAATGCACGTGTGAAAATGGCGGCGACGCGCGGCTCCTTATACAGAATCCGAGTCTCGCGATAGAATCCGAGCCTCGCGAGAATCCGACAGCGTGATGATGACGTTCGGGCGCGCTCGGGTTAGCCGAGCAAGGCGGGAAGATCCGAGCCTGCTCGGACCCGTGTAAAAAACCTGAAGTTCGGGCGGGTTCGGATTCAGAGGAACCGAACCCGCTCATCTCTAAAGTTTACTAAGAATCGTGTTTAGTCATGTTTATTAGTTTGCGAGTTCAGTTGTGTTGTGCCAGTGTTATACTGTATATACCTGTCTGCGAGCAGCATGTTTGGAGAAGCCTGTATATATAACTGTGATCTGTGCAGTGCCTGTGTGTGTGTGTGTGTGTGTGTGTGTGTGTGTGTGTGTGTGTGTGTGTGTGTATAAGTAAAGAAAGAGTTAGAAATCAACAATAAATAGCCCCCCCTCCAAAAAAAAGGGTCATTTAAAAAAAGGGGGTAACGCCACAGCCAGGGGCCAGCCTGCTAATTAGTTAAGTGACAGACCACTCTAAGGAGTGCATGTAGTAAGCAGTGATAAAAGCAGAGAAGTGAGCCAGTGGAAAAATTTACCATGGCAACCAATCAGCTGCTCCGTACAATTGTATAGTATGCAAATTAGAAATGTTACGTCAATGCTGATTGGTTGCCATGGGCAACTTCTCCACTGGCTCACTTCTCCACTTTTATCACTGCTCAGTACATGTCCCCCTTAGCCCATTAGCGGCCTGTTCCCTTGGTGTCGGCTGCTGCTTGGCTTACAGGGATAGAAGTGACGGAACCCACGTGAATACCGTCACTTTTGGGAGAAGAGCTATATGTATACACATATAGCACTTCTTAGTCTATGAATCTGGTTGCATTTTTTATTTTCACACCCTTGGGATGCTACTGGAGAAGAGGACTGAACACTGTCGTGGATACCTACTGGACAAGGGACCAGGTATGTACAGTGTGTACAGAGTGTGGGTGTGAGTATGTAATAAAGGTGTAAAACAGTCGGTGTACAGTATGTACTGCTTTTGCAAAGAGACTATAGGTACCAGCGGACCCTTAATGCCTGCAAGTTGGGTAGGCATGCTCAGACCTGTAGTCCCACTGTAACAGACAATATTACTTTAAATCTATTCTTGACCGCTCTCAACTTTGTGACCACCACCCAGGGATGAGGGGATAGCCCTGGGCCTCAGTCCAGGCCTGGGTTATACTCGAGAGGGGGGCCCCCTTTATTGGAGAGATCCCCGCTTCCCGAGGAATTCCTGGTCTGGGTTGACTAGTTGGGGGTGTTAATACTTTAGCCGGGGTGAGCCCATCAAAAGTGTCCCCTGGCTATGGCATTACCCCCCTGCTAGATGAGTCTGATGCTGGTTCTTAAAATACGGGGGACTCCACACAATTATTTTTCTTTACTTTTATACACACAGGACACACTGATCTGTGCAGGCTTCTGCAAACAGGCTGCTCACAGGGTTGTCTATTTGAAATGTGTATTTTGGTGTCGGTTTGCTCCATGTTTATATACACGTTTCTTTGTAGATTCCCATATTGTATTCTTTTCTATAGATAGTACTTTTGAGTTGGTTTGATGGCGTATTGACTTCTATTTGCAGATTCAGCCTTGTTTTAAAGATCCAATCATGATTTTACACCCGTGATTGGTTTTAGTAAGTCTTCGAGTTTAAAAAAAATGCTAAACTTGCCCAAGAATGCAAACTTGGACCAATACGAAATTTAGTAAATTTACCCCTAAGACTCACTAAGCCAGTCCTAAACAATTGGTGATGGCCATGATCTTCAGTGTATTTTGCACCATTGATCGAGCAAAAGAAATTCACATATTGGGCATATTCTGAGTTGCATGTGAATGTACCCATTTTTGCATATGTCCGTCCTGTTACGAGTCAGATGGAACTTGGCTGGATCTGCCTTTCTGTGAAATTGGGCGTTTAGGATAGGACCCGGGCAGCAACAATGAAAATCCACAGAACCACCCTGACTCGCGGTAGTGTCATGGATATACAGGTATATCTAAACATACTTCTATTGCTGTGTAATTGAAAGTCTCTTAACGTATTCCATAACAGTAGGTATGGAAATTCTAGGTGTTCTGATTGTAGATCCTTAGATAGGGTGGTTAAAATGGCTTAGAGAATTTTAAGTCAGTTTCTGCCAAAGCTGGACGATCTCTTAGTAGCAAATAAGATTATTGCTGATCCTAGACACCCATGCCACTCTCTCTTCTCTTTGTTGCCATCAAAGAAACATTACAGGCAGGGATAGGCAGGGAAGGCTGAGCCTCACCTGTCATACTCCGGTACACTCTAGAGTTTTCAGTATAAAAATTATTAGAATAATACTAAGAATCTTTTAAATATCTTTGCATTATTCATATCATCTTTGTTTTATACTAATCATTTTATAGTCAAAGCTCAACACCAAATCAAATATGTGTACATAAATCTGGGGCTGATACTAGCAAGTGCCTCTCCAGCAACTGACCACATCGCACCTCACTGGTTACAGGTGCCCCTGGTGCCATACTAGCAGACAGTAAAACAGTTTGTTTTCTCCATCTGTTCTTGTTAACTTAAATTGGAAGCCTGTGGTATATTGGCCCTCATTCCGAGTTGTTCGCTCGCAAGCTGCTTTTAGCAGCTTTGCACACGCTAAGCCGCCGCCTACTGGGAGTGAATCTTAGCATAGTAAAATTGTGAACGAAAGATTCTCAAAATTGCGATTACACATCTCTTAGCAGTTTCTGAGTAGCTTCAAACTTATCTCACAGAGTAGGCATGATTCCGCACCAGTTTTGAAGGTTTCAGAAAAGATAATGATAATAATAATAATAATAGTAGAGTACCAGAATAGCATATAATATGTACGAATAATTCGTTTCTGATAAATATGTCTGGTGGTGCACCCAGAGTCAGGGACAAGCTAGAGAAAAGAGAAAATACAGAAGACTCTTGTGTGGGTGCACTCTTGTTGTGAATTGTTAATATGAAAATATTAAAACATAACTTTTATTATCTATAATTTTAAGAAAAATAATATAGACTAACCAGAACAATTCTAACCTTTTAGTGAGACTTAAATTTCCCAATAGCTCCATCAACCAAGTATTATATCTCTCATGGATATTGGGGGGCTATATGGGCAATAGTATATTTTATTGAATCAACTGTAGTGGATTAAAGAAGGGTGGATTTTTTCTTAAAATTATAGATAATAAAAGTTATGTTTTAATATTTTCATATTAACAATTCACAACAAGAGTGCACCCACACAAGAGTCTTCTGTATTTTCTCTTTTCTCTAGCTTCAAACTTACTCGGCATCTGCGATCAGTTCAGTGCTTGTCGTTCCTGGTTTGACGTCATAAACACTCCCAGCGTTCGCCCAGACACTCCTCCGTTTCTCCAGCCACTCCCGCGTTTTTCCCAGAAACGGTAGCGTTTTTTCGCACACACCCATAAAACGGCCAGTTTCCGCCCAGAAACACCCACTTCCTGTCAATCACATTACGATCACCAGAACGAAGAAAAAACCTCGTAATGCCGTGAGTAAAATACCTAACTGCAAATTTACTTGGCGCAGTCGCACTGCGGACATTGCGCATGCGCATTAGCGACTAATCGCTCCGTTGCGAGAAAAAAATAACGAGCGAACAACTCGGAATGACCCCCCATTATACAGTATAATTTTATTGGGTTGTGGGTTTTTGCTATGTAGTTTCATTGATTCATTTGTGAGTTGTGCCTATAGTGAAGGAAAACTTGTATCAGGGGTATCTTTTGCATCTAGCATGGGGCTACTGCAAATGAAAAATGCTAATGAAGATGACTACGGTGGTTGGCATAAAATCAATGTGTACCAATGTTTCTGCTTGCGTGTGTGTGTGTGTGTGTGTGTGTGTGTGTGTGTGTGACACATGCATGTGAACTTGTATTTGTGTAACTTGTATGCAGTGGTGGGCTTTGCAGGGTGCAAGATGCCCCCCCCCCCATGCAGCTGCATCACATGGGTGCAAAGGGTGCGACTGCTGTGAGGCGTAGTCGCTTAGGGGGACCTACCGGCCCCACAAGCTACCCAACTTCACTGTGCATTCTTATCCTCTTTATTAACACTTTGCAAAGGAGAGTTTTTTTGGGGGTGGGTGTGGTGATAGCTCTATATTTGCAAGCAGAGGCACGGGCTGGGTATGTTTGCTGATTGGACCATGCAGCAGCACCAGGGGCACTGTCTGTATGGCCACAGCACACAACACATGGCTCTTTCCTTCCTCACTGTTGGTTCCACCTCCTCACAGGTTCAGCGGAAGCAGGCTGCTGCGGGTCCCGCTCCTCCTCAGCGTACACCCTGCTCGGCTGTGACTGGGAGACGAACTATAAGCAGCAGGGCAAATCTTTACCTACAAGTTCGGTAATCTTACATTGCTGCCACTCTCGTCCCTGTTGCCACTCTCTCTATGTCCCTGCTGTCTCTCTCTATCCCTGCTGCCACTCTATGTCCCTGCTGTGTCTCTCTGTCCCTGCCACTCTATCTATGTCCCTGCTGTCTCTTTCTGTCCCTACTGCCACTCTCTCTATGTCCCTGCTGTCTCTCTCTTTCCCTGCTGCCACTCTCTCAATGTCTCTGCCACTCTCTCTGTGTCCCTGCTGTATTTATCTGTACCTGCTCTCTCTATGCCCCTGCTCTCTCTGTGTCCATGCTGTCTCTCTCTGTCCCTGTTGTCTCTTTCTGTCACTGCTGCCACTCTCTCTATCTGTGTCCCTGCTGTCTCTCTCTGTCTCTGCTTCCACTCTCTATCTATTTCCCTGCTGTTTCTGTCTGTTCCTGCTGCTACTTTCTCTATGCCCCCGCTGTCTCTCTCTGTCTTCTGCCACTTTTTCTCTGTCCTTGCTGTCTCTCTCTGTCCTTGCAACCACTCTCTCTATGCCGCTGCTCTCTGTGAGTCCCTGCTGTCTCTTTCTGTCCCTGCTGTCTCTCTCTGTCCCTTCTACCACTCTGTGTATGCCCCCACTGTCTCTCTCTGTCCCAGCGGTGCAAGTATGTGGGTACAGAGTACCCCCTCTGCTCATCCTCCTCCTGCTCTGCGGTTGCCTGTACAGTGGCCCGTGGGAAAGGGAGGGGTGGCGGCACACCCTCTAACTTTTTCAGTGCCTGGAGCTTGCACTCCACCAGAGCCTCCCTTGCTACGCCCCTAACTGTATGTATATATAGCTATATATATATATAATTATATATATATATATATATATTCATATGTATACTGAGTAGGTGTCGACACCTGCCCTGAGATATATATTAGAGACGAATGGGTTCGGATTTACTTGGTTCTTAACGCCAGAATTAGCACCACATGACACCCGAGAGCCAATAAGATGCTGTTTTAAGATCCGAGTAAATTGGCAGGTGTCAGCAGTTTCTTCAAGGTACTGTATCTCGAAGAAAGAACTATTATTCTGAAACATCTGAGCCTTTAACTATTTATCTCTGGCATCTTAATCCGGCTCTTAATCTCTGTGCAGTAATACAACCTTGTTTACATTTATAATGCTATACATTGTATTTTATTCAACATTTGGTTTTGTGGTCAATCTAAATTTAGTTATTTGTATAACTGGCAGAAACATTTCTAAATGATGTGTATTTCTTTCCTATTCCTGAACCAGTTCCGGCTCACCAAGTAACTGTCTCGTTTTCTATTTACTCACAGTTAAGTAATCACACATTTGCTGCAAGCTTATACACAAGAGAATGTGTCATCTGTTCTACGGGCTTTCTGGCTGTGCTGACGTTCACAAAGAGAGTGCAGGTGTGTTGAATATGCATACACAATCAATTTTCTAAATTATTTTTCTACATTTTATTAAACTAATTAACATGAGTATAAAGTCTGTCTAATGATCCATGTTACTTTAGGAAAATTAAAACATTTGTTTTTCAGCGCTGCAATTTAATTTTTTGTTAGTGATACAGTAATACATACTGTATATTTGATGTATTTCTTAAAATGTAAATGGCATGCAGTTTCTTAAATAAAAATAAAATATTCTGGGGCATAATTTATAAACTATTGGATGTGGGTGGTCATTCCGAGTTGATCGCTCGTTAGCAGTTTTAGCAGCTGTGCAAACGCTATGCTGCCGCCCACTGGGAGTGTATTTTAGCTCAGCAGAAGTGCGAACGAAAGGATTGCAGAGTGGCTACAAAGTTTTTTTGTGCAGTTTCAGAGTAGCTCAAAATCTACTCAGCGCTTGCGATCACTTCAGACTGTTCAGTTCCTGTTTTGACATCACAATACGCCCTGCGTTCGCCCAGCCACGCCTGCGTTTTTCCTGGCACGCCTGCATTTTTCCGAACACTCTCTGAAAACGGTCAGTTGACACCCAGAAACGCCCCCTTCCGGTCAATCACTCTGTGGCATCCAGTGCGACTGAAAAGCATCGCTAGACCTTGTGTGAAATTACATTGTTCGTTGTCATAGTACGTCGTGCGTGCGCATTACGCCGCATACGCATGTGCAGAAGTGCCATTTTTTAGCCTCATCTCTGCACAGCGAACGAATGCAGCTAGCGAACAACTCGGAATGACCCCCGTTAGCTGGAACATATTAAAACAACACATCTAAGGGGTAATTCAGGCCTGATCTCACAGTCTGCGATTAGTTCCAAACTGCGCAAGCGTATGCACCGCAATGCACAGGCTCGTCGGACAACTGCACCGGGCATCGGTGCATAGCGACGAGATGGTGTGAAAAAAATTATCACACGGGCAATCACAAGGAGATTGACAGGAAGAGGGCGTTTGTGGGTGGCAACTGACCGTTTTCAAGGAGTGTCTGGAAAAACGCAGGTGTGTCCAAGCGTTTGCAGGGCGGGTGTCTAACGTCAAATCCGGTCCTGGACAGGTTGAAGTGATGGCAGCGGCTGAGTAAATCCTGGGCTGTGCAGAGACTGCACAAAATCAGTTTGTGCAGCTCTGCTACACATGCGTTCGCACACTTGCACAGCAAATATATACACTCCCCAGTAAAAATCGCTGCCCAGCGTTCAGGTCTGAATTACCCCCCTAGATAGGAGACCATCCCTGCGATGTGTAAAAGTACACTGATCACAAATGCAATTGTTTTACTTACTGCTTCGAGAACCAGGTGAATTATTGCACATACATAGGGCCTAATTCAGACCTGATCGCAGCAGCAAAATTGTTCTCTAATGGGTAAAACCATGTGCACTGCAGGGGGGGGGGGGGGGGGGGGCAGATGTAACATGTGCAGAGAGAGAGAGTTAGATTTGGGTGGGTTATATTTTTTCTGTGCAGAGTACATACTGGCTGCTTTATTTTTACACTGCAATTTATATTTCAGTTTGAACACACCCCACCCAAATCTAATTCTCTTTGCACTTATTATATCTGCACTGCACATGATTTTGCCCGTTAGAGAACAATTTTGCTGCTGCGATCAGGTCTGAATTAGGGGGGTAATTCAGACTGGTTCGCTGCAGCGGCAACGATCGCAGACTGAATTACTTTGTGGAGTGTTCTCGTGCAGCAGGCGCACTGCGCGTGCGCACCCTGGAATGCTAAAAGCATCTCTGGGCTGCAATCGCCTCTGCCTCTAATGGCATTAGAACTAGCCCTGTGCTGTGTGTCCCCCTGAATGTCAGAGAAACTTATTGTAGCTGTGCTAAACTTATCACATCTAGTCATTAGACAGGTGAATTGTGTTGACAGAGGAATGCGCTACTGCGCACTCCAGTCTTCCTATTCTCCAGGGAGGCTTTGTGCCCTAGCCCAAAATGGGCATGTGCATCTTGTCGTTACTATGTAGAATGACATGGTGGGATACAAAGTCTCCTGCTTAGCTCCTATGAGAGACCTAGGGGGTAATTCAGACCTGATCGCAGCAGCAAATTTGTTAGCAGTTGGGCAAAACCATGGGGGTAATTCTGAGTTGATCGCAGCAGCAAGTTTGTTAGCAATTGGGCAAAACCATGTGCACTGCAGGGGAGGCAGATATAACATTTGCAGAGAGAGTTAGATTTTGTTTCTGTGCAGGGTAAATACTGGCTGCTTTATTCTTACACTGTAATCTAGATTCCAGTTTGAACACACCACACCCAAATCTAACGCTCTCTGCACATGTTATATCTGCCCCTCCTACAGTGCACATGGTTTTGCCCAACTGCTAACAAAATTGCTGCTGCGATCAACTCGGAATGACCACCCATGTGCACTGCAGGGGGTGCAAATATAACATGTGCAGAAAGAGTTCGATTTGGGTGGGGTGTGTTCAAACTGAAATCTAAATTGCAGTGTAAAAATAAAGCAGCCAGTATTTACTTTGCACAGAAACAGAATAAACCACCCAAATCTAACTCTCTCTGCACATGTTATATCTGCTGACGTTGCCTAGCGATCGCATCTGCCTGATTGACAGGCAGAAGCAGTTACTGGGTAGGAGGGGGCGGCACAGCGTTTTATGGGCGCGGTCTGGCCAAAACAGGCATGGCCGGACCGAGCGGGAGGCCGGCCGTAGCGGCTGTGTGACGTCACATGCAGCCGCTGCGACCCGGGCAGCGATGAGTAACTCCTGGCCAGCCACAGGAGCTGCGCTGGTCGGGAGTTACTCTTAAAGTACAAAAGCATTGCCACTGTGCGATGCTTTTATACTTGTGCGGGGGGGCCGGCCTGACATGTGGGACGGACTAGCCTTGTGCTTGGCATCCCCCCGCATGTCAATGTAAGTGATCGTAGCTGTGCTAAATTTAGCACAGCTACGATCAGGTCGGAATGACCCCCATGGTTTTGCCCAACTGCTAACAAATTTACTGCTGCGATCAACTCTGAATTACCCCCCTAGTTATTACCTGCTATAAAACTGTTCCTGTATCTCAACACATTTGCAGCATACACTCACCAGCCGGTGACCTGTATGAAACCTCACTCAGCTCAAGCTCAGTTCCATCCACAATGTACATGTAAAAGTGAGTACAGTTGTACCTGCTTTCTATCAATTAATCAACACCACTGGTTAAGTAACTGTGCTGTTCATAGTTTGAGTCATCCGCTAGTGTGTGCCTGTATAACGCTGCAATATCAACACCTGAATACACATCATTACCAACAAATGTGCTGAAAATAGCCAATATGCTACAATGGCTATTGCCATCAAAATCTGTATTTGGCAACTGGCCAAGCGCCAGAATGCAAAGCAGCCTGGAGCTTAGTAAAGCTCACAGATACCAGTCTCTAGAAAAACCTAGGGGGCTGTTTTAAGCAATTGCAAACAAGGGGATTCTTAAAATTTGCTGGTATCACCCAAAAACTGGTGTTTTTGGATGATATCACACAAATTTCTTTTAATAAATGTGCCCCTTAATTTTTTAACGGATAATTATTAAGAGAAATCCATGTTCTCGAGCATGTGTAAGAAACATTACCACTTGTATAACTAGAGTACTGTATAACTGTCGTAATCCTTAGCCAAGTTGTACAGTACTGTATGTGGCATTATAAAATTGGGTATTCATAGTAAACTAGAAAAGAGGAGGTGGTTGGCTCGGTGTGTGGCTCCCCTTTGTTATTTCTAATGATAAAGCTTGTGTAGACTGTATGATGTGGCTCCTACTTTGTTTTTCTTTAAATTGTATCCAATGGTACCAAAAATTCTGTTTACATAAAGTGTAAAATTATTATTATTATTATTATTATTGTTGTTATTATTATTATTATTATTATTATTATACTATTGTATTTCTTATTTTTACATTTGTCTTCTATTATATAGCATCTGGTGCTTTTTTATGTTACTCAGAATTAAAGGTGACAGTATTAACCTCAAGTTAGAAGCCGATACAAGATTGATTATTTATAATGCTTTCTGTACTCTGGATAAGTGTGCAGATGCTGATTTATTCATTTCAGGCATGATTTAGCTGATTTCTTCCTGTATCTGGAACTAGTTAAAATTAGACAAAAAGTGCTGATACTGCATCTCTCTGTGCACCACCACATAAACATGCATCATCTCCCTGTGCACCACCACATAAACACAAAGTGCATATACATCCATTTCTTCATATTCCTCACATGGCTAAGCCAAAGTTTCCAAAAAGGAGTGAGTATTCTTTACATTGGTGTGGGATAATTATTTCAGTGGGGTTGACCAAGAACATCCCAAAGTCTATCACTTATCAAATTATGCCAGAGTCCTTAAAATAATGGCTATAGAATGTGATTCGGGCCGTGCTGAGTGCTTTTATCTCATGCCATTAATATGACATACTGAGTGTGGAGCAGTTTAATCTTAGGTCAATCATAAAAAAAGCAAATGCTCCCAAAGCATTTTTACTATAGAGTATAGAATATTATTATTTCATTAACAGTTACTTATATAGCACCAGCATATTCCATTGCGCTTTACAGTTGTGAACAAAATAGTAATAATATTAGCAGAGTAATCACAGAGGCCTAATCAGTACTCTGGGCCCTTGGGAGTACCGGTGTGTTGGGTTGTGCAATGAGTGTGTGAGTGGCAGTTAGTACATGCAAGAGGCAGCATAACCAGATCTTAGGTCTATCAACAAGGTGCAGTACATTACAGGTGGCTTTAGATACAAGGTTATACAGAGTCAGTGGTGTCGAGAGAGGGGGGGAGAGGGTACAAATTACCTGGGCCCAGGTCTGATGGAGTGGCCCAGTGAGGTTCCAGTAGGGGCCCTGGGCCCCCTCCCCCTTACATGCAGCTGCAGCTCTTCTCCTCAGCCCAGCACACTCTCCTGTGTACTGGCCTGCAGTGTGGCCAGGGAGGTGCTTAAAATAAATTTTTTCAGTATTTTTTTCTAAGGGTACATGACCACACCGCCTGTGATTAGGCCACACCCCTTGAAAAGTACCTGGGCCCATCCCGGCTCTCGACTTCCCTGTACAGAGTATTTCTATGCTAAATGTGGCCTGGAGTGATTGGGCATGCTGGGCATCGTACTGCTTCAGATGGTAATGGAGCATATACCCTGATGGTGTATAGCAGTGCTCCCCATCATATAAATGGGGGTGGCATAGTGTAACAGGGTATGGTCTCAAGGGTACGTTCATGGGGTATAGATGCCAATGGAGAAAGATGCACGATGACTCCGCACATGTGCAATAGTCTGAAGTCCGACCTGACAGAGCTGCTGCAGGTGCTAATGACTGCCAGCTCTTACTTAAATGGATGGAGGCAGCACTGAGTGCTCCTCATCCAACAAATAAAACAAGACTGGGTCATGAAAGATAGACACATAGGTAAGAGGGCCCTGCCCGCAAGCTTACAATTTATAGGGAAATAGGCATTTAGACACAAGGATAAGCAAAAGTTTATTGGTAGACTGTATGAACCAGTCACACAGGAATGTTGGCCTACAGTTAGCATGATGTGAAAGATAAGAAAGAGAAAATATGCACAGTTATGTGTTCCTGTATGGAGGAGTGTAAGCGGGTAGAATAGCTCATGAAGGTTATGTGGGTTGTCTGGAATTGAATAAGCCTGAAGTAGTGAGTTTACAGGGAATGCTTGAAGTTTTGGAGACTAAAGGAAAGTCTTATTGTGTATGGGATGATATTCCACAGAGTTGGGACAGCCTGAATAAAGTCCTGTAACCATAAATGGGAGCAGGTGATGAGTTTGGATGAGAGACATAGGTCTTGCAAGTGGAGAGGTTGAGTTGGTACATATTTTGAGATAAGCAAATAGATATATATTAGTGAAGTTTGGTTGACAGCATTGTGTAAATAAAAGTATTGTATATTGAATTTGGTAGAATGCAGGTAACCAATGGAGGGACTGGCAGAGCTGATCAGCAGACAATGAACATTAAACCAAAACCAAGAGGATAATTCCTCTATTTTTTTTTATAAATAAATAACACGTTTTTTTTATCCATTACTCCCTGTTGCACTCTAAGGGGGACATGTACTAAGCAATGATAAGAGCGGAGAAGTGAGCCAGTGGAGAAGTTGCATTGATAAAACATTTATAATTTGCATACTATAAAAGTATACAGAGCAACTGATTGGTTGTTATGGGCAACTTCTCCACTGGCTCACTTCTCCACTTTTATCGCCCCCAGTTATGCCAACCTATACATGGGAGACCTAGAGGACTCCCTGGTGTAGGGAAGCAGCTGGGAGGGGAACCTGGTCTTCTATGGCCGTTACATTGATGACCTTTTTATTATTTGGGATGGGGATTCTTCGAGCATTTCTTCTTTTATATCACATTTGAATGATAACACATATAATTTATTGTTCACGTCCACCTTTAGCAGTAAACATATAGACTTCCTGGATGTGACCCTTGAGATTATTGATCATCAAATTGTCACATCAAATTATATTAAGGCTGTAAGTACACATTCTTATTTACACTTTGAGAGCGCTCACTATGCCCCATGGAAATATAATATTCCTAAGGGGCAAATGATGCGACTCAGACGAAATTGTTCTAATCTTGATACGTTTTCAACTCAGGCGCTAGAACTGATGGATTCCCTGAGATGTAGAAAATATCCAGAAAATCTATTGAAACAAGCTTATCAGGATGTTTATCATATGGATAGGACTAGACTTCTTATGCCTAAGACTCAGAATAAAGATAGTAAAGCTAATACTAACAGCGAAAGACAATTAGCATTTGTATGTAAATACAATAGTTCATCTCATAAAATTAAATCTATTGTTTCCAAAAATTATAGAATTCTGAAACAAGATCGAACTTTAAATCAAGTACTACCTTCTAAACCTATGGTGGTCTTTAGGAGAAATAAATCTCTCAAGACCATACTAGCCCCCACTTTTTTAGATCTTAATGAAAAGAGAAAAGAAATACCTGTAGGGTGTGAGTGGTTACCCACCAAACCTGTTGGGTGTTTCAGATGTGGGAAAACTCGCTGTACTACCTGTACATATATGCCGAAAAAAACATGTTCCCTCACTCTACCTGGTAATACTGAACAATATAAATTGAAGTCATTTATGAATTGTGACACGGATTTTGTCATTTACCTATTAACTTGCGGATGTGGCCTACATTATGTGGGGAGGACCACAAGACCATTACACGTCAGGTTTATGGAGCACCGCAGAAATATTGTAAAAAATTTTGATAAACATAGTGTATCAAGACACTTTACACAAATTCATTCTGGAGATCTAAGCAGTTTATCTATAATTTGTGTTGAGCATGTTGCCCCCATACCCAGAGGGGGCGACAGGTTCAATAGGCTTTGTTCTAGGGAAGTGTACTGGATATTGAAATTTGGTTGCTTATATCCAGATGGACTAAATGAGAGTATCGAGTTAAATACGATACAATAGAGCTACATCTTATCTTATTTACGAAGTCATAAATATGAGTATGTTTCCTTCTTGTATTTTGAAAATGTATCCAGATCTGTATCCGATTCAGTCACTTATATGGACATTCGTAATATTTATATTCCCCCATTTCCTCCCACCCTCCTCATCTTCCCCTTCTTCCTGTAATTATGGGGGATCATTCCCCTCACCCCTTTTCCCACCCTAATTTTCCCTTCATCTATTTGAGAATAATAGGATTTGATTATATAGTATAGGTCATTAGCTGACAATGACTTCATCCTGTCAGCAAAAGAGGAATACAAATACCAAGCATATATGGGCATATGAAGATCTATACATTTATAATCTTTTGGGATTGGTATGTGGCCAATAATGGGTTAATGGGCCGCGGGATATTAATAGCAGCCTTATTCCATTCTGCATGTCCCGTTTAAAATTTCTTTAGGACCGATAGGGGTCACATTTAAATGAATTGCTTTTACTATTGATGTGCCTTCTCTTTTCAATCCTTCTGACACTGAGTTACTGATTATATATATGTATTCTTTTCCTTTATGTAATGAATATTCGAAGTCATGTATCATGTTTGCAGTGCTGCGCTCCACAAATCAGTGGAACGCAGCGCTCACTTCCGTATTCGAGATTATGCGCTCCATTGGGCGCATATCACTTCCTTGTTATGTGGAACGCACGGGGGGGAGACCAGCCGTCCGTGGGATCACGTGACCGGGGACTGTCACGTGACCCCGGGCGGGAATATACAAACATCTTGCACTCTGTATCCATTGGTCGATAATAGACACGTGACCAGAGCTGATCACGTGATATAGATTTTGCACATTATTTTTCTATTTTTCACAAACTTCTGCCTCTCGTTTTTAATAATAAAGATAGAGATGATTATTGGTATATAAAGGACTGCCTTCTGTTGTTACTGTATTCTGATTTTTTGTTAAGTTAGATCATTGACACAACATCTGTTTCCAAGTACTCCCTAATCATAAGGGTATATATAATGTACCAGTCACTAACTGGGTATATGCTCCTGAGGAAGCTGGTAGTGATCAGACCAGCTAAACGCATTGAGCCATACTCTGCAGGACCACTGGCATTGGACAAACTTTAATAGATTCCCTGGTGATATATGGACTCTCTGCATCCACTGGATAAGAATCCAAGACAAGTCCATTACAGACCCGGATTTTTCCCTGTTGCCATCTGGATCTTATTTGCACAAGATACCTAGGGGGACCTACATCCGGAAGCAAGTCTGGTAACAAATTGTATCACTTAATGACTTGTGAGCAATGTGGAAATAAGAGTCTTAGCCAGAAGCCGTGCACACTATATATAACCTACAACAAAAAATAGTGCTATCCTGCATTTTTAGATTCACGAATCTCAGCAATTGCTATATTTATACTATTTTCCCTTTTAGAGGAATGGGGGTTTTTATTTCACTTTGCATTTTATGAATGTATTAATAAATTAAGTGTTATATTTTATATATTGTAATTTCATTATTTGACCAACAGCCGGCGCCAGTATATTTTCTTTTTATCCACTTTTATCACTGCTTAGTACATGTCCCCCCATAGTTCCCTTTTTTTTACTATTGAACCAAAAAGATCAGCCTTGCTGCTGAATTCAATATGGATTCTAATGGTGAAAGTCTGTTATGGGGAAGAAAATATGATCATTTGCACAGATAATAAAATCAAATCCTAATTACCTTCTGGCTTCATGGAGATACAGCTTATTTTATTTCTTTTACTTGGAGTTGAATTGCATACAACCACTGATAAAATGAGAATGTAGCGTATGTGGTACTGAGATGCCCACCTTTTCTGGTATGACAAGATTGCTAATTGAGTATTTTTACTAGTGATGTGCACCGGAAATTTTTCGGGTTTTGTGTTTTGGTTTTGGATCCGGTTCCGCGGCCGTGTTTTGGATTCGGACGCGTTTTGGCAAAACCTCCCTGAATATTTTTTGTCGGATTCGGGTGTGTTTTGGATTCGGGTGTATTTTTACAAAAAACCCTAAAAAACAGCTTAAATCATAGAATTTGGGAGTCATTTTGATCCCATAGTATTATTAACCTCAATAACCATAATTTACACTCATTTTCAGTCTATTCTGAACACCTCACACCTCACAATATTATTTTTAGTCCTAAAATTTGCATCGAGGTCGCTGGATGGCTAAGCTAAGCGACACAAGTGGCCAACACAAACACCTGGCCCATCTAGGAGTGGCACTGCAGTGTCAGGCAGGATGACACTTCAAAAAAATTGTCCCCAAACAGCACATGATGCAAAGAAAAAAAGAGGCGCACCAAGGTCGCTCTGTGACTAAGCTAAGCGACACAAGTGGCCGACACAAACACCTGGCCCATCTAGGAGTGGTACTGCAGTGTCAGGCAGGATGGCACTTCAAAAAAAATGTCCCCAAACAGCACATGATGCAAAGAAAAAAAGAGGCGCACCAAGGTCGCTGTGTGACTAAGCTAAGCGACACAAGTGGCCGACACAAACACCTGGCCCATCTAGGAGTGGCACTCCAGTGTCAGGCAGGATGGCACTTCAAAAAAATTGTACCCAAACAGCACATGATGCAAAGAAAAAAAGAGGCGCACCAAGGTCGCTGTGTGACTAAGCTAAGCGACACAAGTGGCCGACACAAACACCTGGCCCATCTAGGAGTGGCACTGCAGTGTCAGGCAGGATGGCACTTCAAAAAAATTGTCCCCAAACAGCACATGATGCAAAGAAAAAAAGAGGCGCACCAAGGTCGCTCTGTGACTAAGCTAAGCGACACAAGTGGCCGACACAAACACCTGGCCCATCTAGGAGTGGCACTGCAGTGTCAGGCAGGATGGCACTTCAAAAAAAATGTCCCCAAACAGCACATGATGCAAAGAAAAAAAGAGGCGCACCAAGGTCGCTGTGTGACTAAGCTAAGCGACACAAGTGGCCGACACAAACACCTGGCCCATCTAGGAGTGGCACTCCAGTGTCAGGCAGGATGGCACTTCAAAAAAATTGTACCCAAACAGCACATGATGCAAAGAAAAAAAGAGGCGCACCAAGGTCGCTGTGTGACTAAGCTAAGCGACACAAGTGGCCGACACAAACACCTGGCCCATCTAGGAGTGGCACTGCAGTGTCAGGCAGGATGGCACTTCAAAAAAATTGTCCCCAAACAGCACATGATGCAAAGAAAAAAAGAGGCGCACCAAGGTCGCTCTGTGACTAAGCTAAGCGACACAAGTGGCCGACACAAACACCTGGCCCATCTAGGAGTGGCACTGCAGTTTTCTAGCGAGAGGATGAGTGCTTCCATCCTCATGTGAATCTGAACCACTAGCCATGAACATAGGCCAGGCCTCAGCCATTCCTTGCCACTCCGTGCCGTAAATGGCATATTGGCAAGTTTACGCTTCTCATCAGACGCTTTCAATTTTGATTTTTGGGTCATTTTACTGAACTTTTGTTTTTTGGATTTTACATGCTCTCTACTATGACATTGGGCATCGGCCTTGGCAGACGACGTTGATGGCATTTCATTGTCTCGGCCATGACTAGTGTCAGCAGCTTCAGCACGAGGTGGAAGTGGATCTTGATCTTTCCCTATTTTAACCTCCACATTTTTGTTCTTCATTTTTTGATGTGTGGAATTATATGCCAGTATCAATAGCAATGGCCTACTACTATATATACTGCGCACAACTGAAATGCACCACAGGTATGGATGGATAGTATACTTGACGACACAGAGGTAGGTAGAGCAGTGGCCTTCCGTACCATACTGCTATATATACTGGTGGTCACTGTCAGCAAACTGCAAAACTAAAATGCACCACAGGTATAGAATCTAGATGGATAGTATACTTGACGACACAGAGGTAGGTAGAGCAGTGGCCTTCCGTACCGTACTGCTATATATACTGGTGGTCACTGTCAGCAAACTGCAAAACTAAAATGCACCACAGGTATAGAATCTAGATGGATAGTATACTTGACGACACAGAGGTAGGTAGAGCAGTGGCCTTCAGTACCGTACTGCTATATATACTGGTGGTCACTGTCAGCAAACTAAAAAACTAAAATGCACCACAGGTATAGAATCTAGATGGATAGTATACTTGACGACACAGAGGTAGGTAGAGCAGTGGCCTTCCGTACCGTACTGCTATATATACTGGTGGTCACTGTCAGCAAAACTCTGCACTGTACTCCTCCTATATAATACTGCTGGTCCCCAGTCCCCACAATAAAGCAGTGTGAGCACAGATATATGCAGCACACTGAGCACAGATATGTAGTGTTTTTTTTCAGGCAGGCAACGTATACTGGTGGTCACTGGTCAGCAAAACTCAGCACTGTACTCCTCCTATATAATATACTGGTGGTCCCCAGTCCCCACAATAAAGCAGTGTGAGCACAGATATATGCAGCACTTTCAGGCAGACAACGTATACTAGTGGTCACTGTCAGCAAAACTCGGCACTGTACTCCTCCTATATAATACTGCAGGTCCCCACAATAAAGCAGTGTGAGCACAGATATATGCAGCACACTGAGCACACATATGGAGTGTTTTTCAGGCAGACAACGTATACTGGTGGTCACTGTCAGCAAAACTCTGCACTGTACTCCTCCAATATAATATACTGGTGGTCCCCAGTCCCCACAATAAAGCAGTGTGAGCACAGATATATGCAGCACACTGAGCACAGATATGGAGTGTTTTTCAGGCAGACAACATATACTGGTGGTCACTGTCAGCAAAACTCTGCACTGTACTCCTCCTATATAATACAGCTGCTCCTCAGTCCCCACAATTAAGCAGTGTGAGCATAGATATATGCAGCACACTGAGCACAGATATGGAGTGGTTTTCAGGCAGACAACGTATACTGGTGGTCACTGGTCAGCAAAACTCTGCACTGTACTCCTCCTATATAATACAGCTGCTCCCCAGTCCCCACAATTAAGCAATAAGCACAAATATTTGCATCAAGATTAATAAACGGAGAGGACGCCAGCCACGTCCTCTCCCTAACATTTCCAATGCACGAGTGAAAATGGCGGCGATGCGCGGCTGCTTATATAGAATCCGAATCTCGCGAGAATCTGACAGCGGGATGATGACGTTCGGGCGCGCTCGGGTTAACCGAGCCATACGGGAGAATCCGAGTATGCCTCGGACCCGTGTAAAATGGGTGAAGTTCGGGGGGGTTCGGTTTCCGAGGAACCGAACCCGCTCATCACTAATTTTTACTCTACAAAGTGAAGGGCCAATAACAAAGAAGAGAGCCTATACATTAAGAACCAATTGCTAATAACAATATTATCCAATTTAAATTGTAATTGGTACAGTACATACATTGGAATATCTGAATGGGTTAGAGCAATAAACTTGTGTTAGGTTCCTAGAATCGCTACACAAAATTACATTTGTAATTAGCACGCTGTATGTTCTATATATGACACACAAAATCCACACAAAGCCAAAGTGACATTAGTTTCAGAAGTATGAATTTGTTTTCCTAATGAAATGTTTTACAATTTGAGATTTCGGATTGTACAGTTGACATGAATATGTAAAATTTGATTTGTAAAGGAAGGGTGTTACATTTCCTGTCAAGGTCGTTCTGTTTTTGTCTTTATTTGAGATGTACAGTATATCATGTACTGTATAACTTCCAGCTAGTGGGAGTGTAGTGAAAATAGAGATGATCGAAGTTGTCAAAACTGTTCATTAAATATATTGCCTTATTCCATGTTTCTCCAGCTGAGTTTTCCTGAGTGGAATCCCGTCACAACCACACCACAGAACAGAAATCATTTACACCATCTCCCCAGCTCTATTTCTAGGCTATGAATGCTGTGAAATGCACAATGTATAGAGTTGGGGAGGGCATTATATGGAAATGTGAAACTTGACTGTATTGCTAGAGCCTCACACCCTTGTGAACCAACTGGATGTTCAGTAACATAGTATTTGTTCTGTGAAAATGTTGCTCATCCTTGTTCATCTGAAAATGTACATAAATATGTCTAACTTACTAAATGCAAGGATACTTGAATAATATACAGTATACTAATTTCAAAATGTACTACAGTGTAACACAACAGATCACTCACACTAGGAATATATTACACTGCAGTCTTGGGCTGGGGAATGAAGGGCCGTCCACAGAACTGCAGTAATAGGGGCTTGGAGGTGTGATACATCCCTCCATGGATTCAGTATGTTTTACCGGCTGACGGGATGCTAGCTGTCAATATCCCGACAGCGGCATCCCGTCCGCCAGAATGTAGGCAGTAGGGCGAACACTAAGAGTTCCCTTGCGGACTTGCTGCACTCGCCACTCTGCGGGCTCGGCAGCTCGCTGTGCTTGCCACAGGATCTATTCCCATTGTATGGGTGTCGTGGACACCAATGTGTGAGACTAGCCCTGGATTCCGGATGGCGGCATTGTCGGCTGTCAGGGGATGCTGGCGTCAGTATGCTGACTGCCGGGATCCCAACAGGCGGCAAATTAAATGCATTCCCCTCCACATATTTGGTATATACCAGTGGTAATAACTCCAGTATGGATTAAGAAATGCGCAGTGTCGGACTGAGGCATAAAGGGCCCACCAGGGGAATGCAGTGGTAGGGACCCATGTTTAGGGGTGTGGCCAGCCTCCAGATGGGGTGTGACCTGCCACCACTGAGGTTTGGCTAACCAAGAGAGTGCAAGGTCTCGGCCCCTTGATAAATATATATATAGTAAATACTGCTAATCCATACATGATAATGTGCCATATTAATAACAGCAATGCACTGTAGAAAATACTCCGTATTGTAGTCCTGTGTAGTATAATGTAACATATATATATAATGTATATTTCAAGTACACAGTCTGGAACTTGATCCCTAGAGGAGGGGGTGGGTCCCTGTGGGCTAGTTCAACCCTGTTGTACTGTCCTTTATGAAACTCCAGTTTAAAAGAATGTAGTAAAATGTAAGAAAAAATTGTACTAGCTTTGCTCCTATCATAATAACTAACCATACTGCTATTTATAATTACTATAGGAAAGCAATATATATTAGAAAAACATACACTGAAATTCAGTTCAGATTTATTTATGAACAGTCTGCAGTATGTGTTGATGGAATAAGGCACAATTATAAACCATATTTGTACTGAGGAGACTTGCCAATTCAGGGAGCTCTCCGTCACTCCAGGATCCAGTACATGATGGTAAGATAAGTAGACGGGACACTGAGGATGCCTTCATTGACCACGACACCTCTGCATCTCCTACTGCGAAATTGCCTTAAGGGATCTCCCAGAAGAATTTAAAAAGTCAGCAATTATGTTATGTTAATTTTGCACAGTTTCTAATAACATAGCACTAATTTGTGCAGCACCTGATTGTAACACTGTCCATACTCCTTGTAAGCCTTGCAGCAGTCATAGCATACCTCCCAACATGACCCTCTCCAGGAGGGACAGAATGCTCTGCTCCTGGACTTCCCTCTTAATTTATGCTTGCCATCACCTGTTCTGAAACACCTTTCTTATCCATTACCCTGTTCAATACAGGTGTCGGCAATCATAAATTAAGGAAAAGTCAAGAAGCAGAGCATTGTGTCCCTCCTGGAGAGGGTCATGTTGGGAGGTATGGTCATAGTAATAAGGACAAGAGAAGTGCTGTGTTTGTGATATTGCTGTACTATCTGAAGCTGAAACTGTTCTGTTTTTTATCAATTGTTGAAACCATCAATGCTTCATTCTGTGTAAATGTAATTGGTTTGTGTGTGCTAGCTGACATGCCCATTATTAATTCAGCTGCAACTCCTTACTGAGGAGGGCAGTGTACTGAAACTCTTAAAATGCAGGAGGGGATGAAAGAGGGCAAGAGCTGCAGAGTGGCTGTAGCGGCAACCACAGAAGCCTGCTTTATTACCATATGCCATAGGTCTGCAAACTCGGCTCTCAGGACCCCATACAGTGCATGTTTTGCAGGTCTCCTCACAGAATCACAAGTTAAATAAATTAACTCCACCTGTGGACCTTTTAAAATGTGTCTGTGAGTAATTAATACACCTGTGCACCTGCTGGGTTACCTGCAAAACATGCACTGTGTGGGGTAATGAGGACCGAGTTTGCAGGCCTATGCCATATGCTAATGCAAAAGGTTTGTGCATTTGCCAGTGGGAACCTCCACCACTCATTGATTTTACACCAGTCACAGCAACCATCATTAGTATCAGCACTTGAACCAGTCCCATGCTTGGTTCATGAGCTCTGTCAGACAGAGCCATAATAACATATAGGCATACTGTACAGCTGCACAGGGTCCCACGATTTTGGGGGCCTTTAAGCAGGGACAAGCTGGTGCCTCTGGAGCTTCTTGGGAGGCAGGAATAGAATATTGCCCAACTACTCCTGATTGTGAATTACATATAATCAAGGTACAGCATTCTCTATGTGCCTGCCAGCCTACAGCCAGATAGTGAATGGATGTCAACTTTTCGATTTGTGGATGGCTGGACCTATCTACCAATCAGAGTGCAGACAGCCATTCACTGTATGGAAGCATGTGGAGAGATGGCGTGGGACCGCAGGAGTGGTAAGCTATGATTTACTTTTTTTATGTATTCCCGTGAATGGGTTGTAGGAACTCCAGTGTATTGCTTTGCTCAGGGCCTAAAATGATTTTAAAATCTCCCTGCTGCTAGAAATGGGATTCCCTTCCCCATAGGCACTCAGTCACACTGAGCATTTGATACGTGCCAACAACACTCCCATAAGACAGGATGTTCAATGAGTTTGCATCATTGCCTCCCCGAAACGCCTAATTTCACAAAAAGACATCCAACCAACTTACATATGCTCAGAACAGGACAGACATAAGCAAAAATGTTTGAATGCACATCTGTACGTATGCAAAAATGCACCAGTTGCATCCATAAACAGAGGTCCATTGAACATTATCTCCCTCATTGATTATTGTCATGGTCTTCTAACAGACTTTCACCCATACAGTACAGCCTATTTTTAATGCAGTGGCTTAATTGATCTTCTTCTTCAAAAACTTTCTTCTGCTGCTGCTCTGTCAATTCTTACATTGATTACCTGTATAACATTTCTCTGTAAAGTATATATCAACCAAACTACACCAATATCTGTTTGTTTATCTCAAAATATCTCCCAGCTCGACCCCGTGACGCTGCACAAGATCTGTGTATCTCATCCACTTTGCTCCAATTCATGGTTACAGGATGTTTTTTGCTGCACCCACTCTGTGGAATGCTCACCCTCACACAAAAAGACTTTCTTCTAGCCTCCAATCCTTCAAGCATTCTGTGAAAACTAATCTCTTCAGACCCATGCACATAACTCCATACACCCACATACAGTATAACTTTACATAAGTTCTCCTTCTAGGCTTTCTATGCTACCAGTTATACAAACCCATTCATGGGCTACTGGGAGAAAAAATACATATGGGAAAACAGCGCCTCTACATACTGTAGATTACATAATTAAATCAATCATTCAATCAATCAATCAATCAATCAACCAATACCAACCCCCTGAATATAAAATTTGAAAGCAACTGCAACAAAGAGAGCACCAGTTTTCTAGACCTTGAAATATACACTGAAAAGAACAAAATAAAACCCATTTTAAATCTGTCAATGCAAACAGTTAACTAATGCGACAACTTGTCACAATGCAAGCTGGCTAAAAACCATGCCAAAGGGACCTCTCAAATGAATCCGAAAGAACTGCAACCATGTTAAAAACAAGCCAATTTTCTATCAAGAGGATTCAATGAAAAAGGTATTCAGAAACATTGATTCTTTATTTAGCAGGACTATTTCATTACTGAAGGAAACCAAACAGATTCTGATGACGAAAAGCAAGACTTTTTATTTCCTTTTATCATAAATTTGAATGACCAATCTCATATACAGTATTAAAAGTTCATGTCCAAACACTGGGCAATTTTATTAAATGATCTGGTTTTAAAATCTATTTTACTACCAAAACCAAAACTTGTTTTAAGAAGAGCTACTAACTTCAAGAACAATTTTTGTCTCCAACAGTTCCAAAACACCTTGAAAAGAAAACAGAAAATTGGCTTCAGCTCAAAACAAAAGGCTTCTATCCCTGCAGCAGTTGCAAGGCATGTAAATATGGAGTCAAGACAGAAAAAGTATCCTTTCACATTACCCAAAAGGCATATCAAAACAAAAACAACATCACTTGCAATTATGACTGGCATATACCTCCTTGAGTGCCCTTGCAAACTGCAGGATATGGGCAAAACATTTAAAACCTCTCAAAACAAGAATTTGAGAACGTATTAAATATTTTCTAAAGTTTCCCAACAGACAGTAGGCCAAAAATGTGTCCATAACTCATGAAATCTATTTTTTGAAGTTTTGGCTTTCTTTTCACATTTTCACCTGAGAAGGATCCAATCAGATCTCTCCCAGTGGCTGTCGCATCAGTCTGCACATGTGCAGAAGGACTCCTGGGTCCTAAAACCAGAAGTAATTCTATCGCAAAGGACCGCTCTTATATGGAAAGCTGTCCTTTGCAATTTTAAATGCATTTCTTTTTTTTTTTTGTAAATAATTTTTATTCATGGGGTCACAAATACAAAACGATACCAACAGGTAGTGATTTCAACAGAGTACATTATATGTATAGTATAATCGTTGGCAATTATAAAGATAACTGAAGAAATAAAGACAAAAACAGTGACCCATTTTTGACCCAGAAAGCGGGTGGTGTAAAATAGGAACAAGGCCAGTCAGCAGCGTAGCTAACTGATGAACAGTGAAGAAGAAGAGTAGAAAAAGGTCCAGAGGAGAGAAAGACAGAGAAGAAAGGAGAAAAGGAGAGGAATGGACAGAATAGTATAGAATAGAATAGATTCCCAGGAGGGGGTTCCCTCAAGTCTCGTGCAGGGTATCACAGAGTAAAGGGTGAAGGGGCATGCTGGGTGGCCAGCCACGGACTCCAAACCTTCTCAAATGACCCAGGGGAGCAATTAATAATGCTAGTCATGTACTCCATGCGGTAAACGTACCAGATACGGGCAACTATAGATTGCATGGAAGGCGGGATAGGGTTTTTCCAATCTGCAGCTAATTGACATGTTGTTGCAGACACTATATGAAGTAATAATTTATTTTGAGATTTTGTTAGTGCTGGTAGGTTTAAGGGGAGGAGAATATATTTAGGGTCAGAAGGAATAGAGACCTGCAACAAACTAGATATAAGTTGAATCACTTCCCTCCACATATGCACTATTTTAGGACATGACCACCATATGTGTAGGAAAGAGCCCTCTGCGCCACATCCTCTCCAGCATCTATCAGTCGTGTCCAGGTACATTTTGCTCAAGCGAGATGGTACATAGTACCATCTATATAACAATTTATAGACATTCTCCTTGATTCTAACGCAGATGGAACTAGATGCTGCGTTACCCCAGGCCTCAGACCACTCCTTGTCATCTAGAGCCGAGCCTAGGTCCGTTTCCCATGCTCTCTCATGCGGATCACGCTGAGAGGGAGTATTCCCAATGAGAGTAGTATATATGAAGGAAATTAAGTCCTTGGTTGAGTGACGTCTGAAACATATAGTCCAGGGCTGGCCAAACCGGTCCTCGAGATCTACCAACAGTTCATGTTTTCCAGGCCTCCTGGAGATCTGTAGAATTGTCAGTTTGGAATGAATGCAGTACATCTTAATTAGTAATGACTACACCTGTGCACCGGCTAGGTGATCTGGAAAATGTGTACTGTTGGTAGATCTCGAGGACTGGTTTGGCCAGCCCTGATATAGTCTCAAACGTGGTTAGGGGTCTGCTAGAGAGGACACGGCTCATTGAGGAGTGAAAATGTCTAAAGGCCAGTACTCACTGGCCGATGGCAGAGAGATGTGTGCTGAGCGAACCGCTCAGCACACATCTCTCCCGGCGCTCAGCACAGCGCGATCTGTGCTGAGCGTGCGGGGGGAGACGGGGGGGCCGCTCACTTCACCCAGCGGGTGAAGTGAGTGACCCGCTAGATTGGCCTGCATGCAGGCCAATCTAGCAGCAGCGATAGCGATGCGCGGGGCTGCGCATCGCTATCGCTGAGGGGGCTACACACGGAGCGATCGTGCTTAAAATCTAAGCAATCTAGTCAGATTGATTAGATTTTAAGCAGCGATCGCTCCGTGAGTACCCCCCTTAAGTTGTAAAAATTTATAGAAATACCGAGAGGGAATATCAATATTGTCCTGAATCTGAGAGAATTGTGGAAAACTAGTATCCTTGGTAATGTTATTCAGATACAAGATACCTCTATCTTGCCAGGGAGCAAACAGTGATTTATTTGTACCAGGAGGGAATGCAGGGTTGTGTAATATTGGAATGATAGGGGATGGGGCCGGGGGCCAAGCCATATTTCCTATTGGCAGAGTCCCAAATCATTAGTGAGTGGGAAACTACGGGATGAGATACTATAGTTCTGGGGCGGCAGGATTTTGAAAGCCAGAGAAGAGAAGAGAGAGTAGAGAGACCCACTTTGCCGTCTTCTATAGATACCCAGACCCTTCTAGATTCGGGGTTACACCATTGCACGCAGTGTGAGAGCTGTGTGGCTAAATAATATCTCCTGAAGTCTGGAATGCCTAGGCCGCCACTAAATGTTCGGCGCTGTAAGAGTTTCAATCGAACACGGGAATGTTTATTCGCCCATATGAATTGTGACGTGTGAAATTGTAAGAATTTAAAAACTGATGGAGGAATAAAAATCGTGAGGGTCTGAAACAGGTACAGTATCCGAGGGAGCACGTTCATCTTCACCGAGTTTACCCTACCTATCCAGGAGATAAAGAGGCTGGACCAAGAAGACAAATCTGATTTAATGCGATCTAGCAGCCTAGGGAAATTAGCTTGGTAAAGTTGATGGTGGCTATGTGTTAGAAAAATACCTAGGTATTTGATCTTCTGCTTGTGCCATTGAAATGGAAAGGAATTTTCCAGTGAGAGCTTAGTCGGGCCGGGGATATAAAAATTCAATACCTCAGTCTTACTCGTATTGAGTTATAACCTCAATATTTAGAGTAGAGGTCTATCTCCGAGAGGAGCGGCTGTAGCGACTGAGATGGCGATCCCAGAGATATTAGGACATCATCAGCGTATAACGCAATTTTATGTTCAGAAGGGCCTACCCGCACTCCTGCTATATCTACATTAGTTCGGATCCGTGCTGCCAGTGGTTCCATAACCAGGGCAAATAGTAATGGGGAGAGCGGGCATCCCTGTCTGGTGCCGTTAGTGCGGAAGAGGTGAGGCGATTAACAGAAACCGTGGCAGTAGGGGACCTGTAGAGCGCCGAAATACCTTCAAGGAATCTGCCAGAAAAACCCATCCTCCGGAGTACCGAGAAGGCGAAGGGCCAGGAGATTCTGTCAAAAGCCATTTCGGCATCCAATGCTAGTAACAATGAGGGTAGCTTCTGTTTATGGATAGAGTGAATCAAATCTATGGCTCTCCTGGTATTATCGGAGGCCTGGCAGCCAGAAATTAAGCCCACTTGGTCCGGGTGTATCAGTTGCGTAAGCAGGGGAGCTAAGCGGTTGGCCAAGATTTTTGCATATATCTTAAGATCTACGTTCAGCAAAGAAATCGGGCGATAGTTGGAACAACATGTTGGATCCTTTTCCGGTTTCGGAATCACAATAATGTCAGCTTGTACGGTTGCTGATGCAAATGATGCTCCACCTAGAACACTATTAAAGAGTGAGGTAAGGTATGGGGCCAATTCTGTATGGAATGTTTTGTAATATTGAGCAGTAAAGCCATCTGGACCAGGGGCAGCTAACGACCGCATGGATTTGATAGCGGCAACCGTCCCTTCCTGCGATATATCCGCATTCAGAAGAGAAATCTGTTACTCAGTCAAACTCGGCAAGGGGGCATCTAGCAAGTATGAACATGCTCCCTGGGGACCATCGGAGGGAAGAGGGGGGGCAGGGAGATTATATAAGGAGCTATAGTAGTCCCGAACTTCCTCCACCATCAATTTAGGATCATAAGTAAGTGTGTCTGATGCAGAAGAGTGCAATTTTTCTATCAGTCCTACAGCTCGCTTACTTCTCAGCTTATTAGCTAAGAGGCTATCAATTTTATCCGCTTTGTCGTAAAATTTTTGACGGAGCTTCTGTAGTATAGCTGCCGCCCTCCACGATAGACAGGTGTTTAGCTGGCCTCTGAGATTATTTATCTGGGAAAGTAGTGTCAAAGTCAGAAAAATATCACGCTGCACATTGCCATATATGCACCTCATGCGTGTGCCCGCTGCACGTGCATGAGCCCTCCCGTGCGTGCATATACTCGCAGTCGCGTGCACTCGCATGCGCACGGTATGCGCATTTACGGTAGAGTTTGTGTGCGTCTAGCGGGCGACTCAATCATTACATATTTTAGTCATATAATGTATTTTGTAGATTATGGTCCCGTTGATAGAATCTGAAAGTTTAGTTAATGTAGCATGTTCAGAGACAAAGAGATCCCTCTTTGTTTGATACGAAGGGTCAGACAGGGGTTACACAGTGGTGTTTAGTATCCATCGGAAGGGTATATAATTAGCAATATTCCGGTGTTGGTTAGAAACGGATTAATCGCTCGTGCGTATAGTTATGACTATAAGAAGTTTATGGACATTTACTATATTTGCAGTTTATTACCCATGCGGCGGGAAACCTGAGTTCCCCTCCCACCTGAGCAGTTTGAAATAGTCACAGCCCACCTGTATGAACCAACCTATGACCTTTTGTTATAATGCGGAGACGGATTCCGGTGTCCAATGAACAATAAGAATGTAGGGACCATTGTACTGTACTGTGTGTAAGTGTATATAAAGACAAGCCGACCTGGGCCAGCTCCACTCTACTCTTCTCAACGGTTCTCATCACTGATAATCGGGAGCTGGATATCCAGAAAGGCGCTTGCGATTGTTTCCCCTTGTGCGTAAGTTCTCTGCAACCATTTTACCTCCTAATTTGTTGTAAGCCATTCTCACTCTCCTTCCCCTTTAAATGTAATTGTGCCACTATTGTATTTTAACGTGTAGTAATTCTGTTAGATATTTATGTTAGCCTGGTAGTGTATAATTTGTACTGTATATTCTTTTGCAATTGAACGTTCATTCTCTCCCTTAAAGGTGTTAGAACCTTAGACCGGTATTTGAGTGTTTATTATATTGCTAAGTGTTCCATGAGCGTCACAAACGCTCATACAGCTTTTAAACTAACAAGGTTACACTGCATTGCATCTACACCTTATCACTGCATAACTGCATAAAGGTTAACAGTATAAGTACATTCCTTATGGTATAGTTATTAAGGTTTAATTCTGTGAGCGTCAGCGCCGCTTGTGATCTCCTCGTGGTCTCGAGCGTCCGCTACGCTGGTAGCGTATCATTACGGTAGTCGGCAGCCTATAGCGTGCTTGACTCTACGCATTAAGCCGTGAGCGAACGTGCCGCTCGTGCGTCTCGACCACGGCTAAGCGTCTGTTACGCTAAGTGCGTACCCTTACGGTATCTCATACGCCAATTGCGTACTGTGTCTATTAACCTTTTAGAGTGTTTAATATAGGATAAAATCTATAGGCTTTATCAATTGGGGGCTCGGCCGCTCTTCACATATCTGCACTAGGTAACTTTAGCAGACATTATCGGTCAGCAAAGGGCGGGAAGGTGGTATCCCTTGCAGTGCTGACCAGATAAGCGTCTGCTTCGCTTAGTAAGGAGTGCTGAGGGAATCCGGAACCGGAAGGTAAGAACAGTACGTTATTGTCTTTTAAAACTGTTTAGTTTCTGTTTTGCGTACGTACGCATAAGCACACACACCTGTATTTCTTGTTTAGTAGTATTTGTCCGTATATCATTCTCCTGATTGCCACATACCAGTGATAACATGCTGAGAGATTTGTTGTTATTAATAGTTAAAAGATAAAAAAGTAATATTTAAGGGAATAATTGTAAAAGGCACGCACACAGTCTCGCCTAGAAATACAAGGGAGATTTGGGTGGTGTCCAGTGAATGATTACAGTTAAAGATCATTTACATTGATAAACGTGTAGCGTGTTACTGTGGACATACTTGGTCTGTGTACACGTGCCCTTACAAGGGCAGGGCGTACGCAACGCAAGGGTCGACGCACGGAGCGTATATTACGCAACGGAGCGTACGGATACGCCCACATAATACAAACCGCATGATAGTATTGTTTTAGTAGGCGATAAGGAAGTAACGCGATAATAACGCAAATCTATCTCAAATCCAAAAAGTTAAAGTTAAAAGAAAAACTTTCTCTGTTGCAATTCTTCTGGGTTAGACTATTACTGAATGAAAGGAATTCTGTACAGAAATAAGAGTGTTCGAATGTAAGAGTGTGTATATATAAGATTTCTCTTTTTTACGGACGTGGGAACCATAGGCCATTAGAAAGAGGTCCACCAGCGAGAGTGATAGCGTGGGGTGGCTTGGGAGGCGTCCCTTGTTAGTCTCGACATATTATGAGCAGTAGAGTCTGCTGTACATAACAGACCAGGAGGTCAAGGACCAGGAGGTTCAGGTACAGCAGACTAGAAGTAGAGAGCACAACCGAAGAGGGTTGGTGCGAGACCCATATAGGCCAACAAAGCTCATTGCTGAAGGAATTTGCAGCCGAAATTTTCAATTCCGTTGATTGTTCCGCACATAAGATTAGTTGCTTGTGTGCAGATACGATTGTACCGCATGTGATTGTGTGCATTAGCGTGTCTTGAATATTCATAAGAACGCTACTTGCACATTGTTAACGTGATTTGTGTAATTTTTTTATTTTAAGGGAAGTAGCCTGATCACTCAGGGACATTCCAACGACTGATACTTGCTGGGGAGGGTAACATACTCCCACACGCCCGAGCAAGTAGACGTTCATAGGGTCCCTAGGTTGGGTACGGAACCTCTGGGAACTTTGGTCGCCGTATTGGCCAGCGTGGGCGGGAGTTAAGTGGGCGGACCTCGGTGCAAAACCCCCACCGCAGCCTTACCCCGGACATCTTGGTTTTTGTAAGGGTTGCCGAAGACCCTGATTTGAAGTCAGAGGTAGTGAAAGCAGCACCTGCAAAGATGGGGGCCAGTTGTTCAGGTAAGGGGCGATCAACCGAGGTTCAGGTTGATTTGGTAAACCGACCAATCGGGTCGGCAAGGTATATCATGTGTGAGAAATATGGTCATCACACAGAGATGTTGTGCAATGAATGGGAAAGGAAGACTGTGCATGACGGGGAGAAGTTTCCCCGGGTAGGTAGTTTTAACCCAGAAGTATTACAGAATTTAAGGAGAAGAGTTTGCCTGATTAAATCTTCAAAAAGGCGTATTAGACATTATGACTATTTAACATTGTGGCAACAGGAAGGTGAAATACAAAGGGGGTTGGCGCAAGCCACTGGATCTAACCCTATCAGGAAACTGATAGCCACTGCACCCCCACCACCATACATACCTGGAGAGAAATTGGTTGCAGAGAATGGCACACAGGGTTATGATAAATGTATAGAAGTTAAAGATAATGTAACCAAAGTAATTAATGCTAAGACTAATCCGTGCAAGTTGTACCCTGTTTTGAACTTTCCCCAGGATTGTGACCAAGAGGATGAGCCCACAACAATATCAGCACTCTCCCTAGCAGCCACCATAGCAGAAACAACCGTGGGCACGACCCAACCCGTAAGATCAGTATCAAAGGCCCCTAGCGGAGGGACAGGTGAGGTCGTATCGACTGGTAAGTATGGCACCATACACTATGCTGAAACCATTTCACCACATGTTGTAGAATCTACTCAGAATGATGTTATTGGACTTCATCCCGTTAGGGTAATAGCAGTGCCAAATGGGAAAACCGAAGCCTCAGGAGCAACTCCTGTCAGGAACATCACCATGCACTGTCCCTTTTCCCGAGCAGAATTAAGATCAATGATGTCTGAATTCCCTGATCCTAGGAAAGATTTAGTTGCATGTCAAAAGTATATTAGAGAGCTAGGAAATTCTGCAGAGCCAAATAACAAAGACTTGAGGACAGTTTTGAGGGCATGTTTACCCCCCAATGTTGATTCGTTAAAGTTTATCGCTGATTGCAAGTTAGATGAGGAAGTACCACTAACAGACGAGTATAATCAGGATAATGTAAAGAGAATCAACTTACAGTTAGGAGTATATTTTCCTGCAGTAGTAAAGTGGAATAAAATCTTTACAATAAAACAAAAAGAAGGTGAATCCACACCAGAGTATTTTCACCGGGCTCTGCAGGATATGGCTAGGTACACTGGTATAGATGACATTAAAACAAATGTACACCACAGGGAAGTAGCTGTCTCTGTATTAATGGATGGGTTAAAAGAGGTTTTAAGGAATAGAATACAAACCACTAGGCCTGATTGGAGAGATATGTCGGTGGATGCATTGGGAGAGGCTGCTGCTGGGCATGATCGGAATATCATCAGACACAGGGAGTCACAGAGTGATAAGTTAATGGCTGTGAGCATACAGGCCCTTACTACCAGGCCACCTCAGCCCAGAACTGTGACCCCTGTGGGTAAGTCAAGAGGTATAAAATGTTATTGTTGCCACAGAGAGGGACACATGGCACGTGATTGTAAAGCAAAACAAATACAAAATTCATATCAACCCCCTAGACAACGACCTATTACGAGACATTGGGATCAAGGACCGCAGAAGCAGAGCTATGAGCCACATGCAGGGGAAACAAAAAGGTATCCCCCAAGAAGAGACTGGCAAATCTCTGATAGTTCCCATCTACCCCCACCACAAGTAATTGCTGCCAGTGCGATTCAGGGAGGTCACCATACCCAATAGGGGTGTGGCCATACCTGTAATCTGCAGCCAGTGAAATTAATTGCGAGTCTTGGAAGTGAACCCGAGGTCACAATTGATGTAGCTGGTAAACCATTAAATTTCCTTGTAGATACGGGGGCGGCCAAATCAGTGATAAATTCGACAGTGGGCATGAGAACCACTGGTAAGACAATTCCAGCCATGGGAGTAACGGGAGTAGTACAGCACTACCCTGTTAGCAAACCAGCAGAGATTACAATAGGGCCGTTGCATACCAAGCATTCCTTTTTGCTGGCTGCATCGGCACCGACTAATCTCCTGGGAAGAGATTTATTGTGTAAAATGGGGTGCGTCATATATTGTACTCCTGAAGGTGTATTCCTAGACATACCTGAGAACCACGCTCAGGAAGTACAGGATATGCTAGACTCCCCATCAAAATTAATGTCACATACTGTTATGATAAATAGGAGTCCATCCCAGGTAGAAGAAATGACATCCCAAATACCAGAGTCACTTTGGACTAAAGATGGACAAGACACTGGATTAATGGCAAACGTAGCTCCAGTAGTTGTGCAAGTAAAAGATGGTAGGATAGCTCCAAAAATCCCACAATACCCTCTGAAGCCAGAGGTGGAGTTAGGAGTGTACCCCGTAATAGAGTGCTTGCTACAACAGGGCATTCTGGTAAGAACATCCAGCACTGCCAATAGTCCCATCTTCCCTGTTAAAAAGAGTGGGGGGAGGGGTTACAGGCTAGTGCAGGATCTAAGGGGGATTAACAAAATAGTTGAGAGTCAGTTCCCCGTAGTGCCAAATCCAGCTGTCATCCTTATGCAAATCCCTCCCACTGCGAAATTTTTCACTGTAATTGACCTCTGCTCCGCCTTCTTCTCGGTACCTCTGCACCCTGACAGCCAATATTTGTTTGCGTTCACATACAGAGGAGTTCAATACACCTGGACTCGCTTACCACAAGGTTTCATTGACAGTCCAAGTATTTTCTCACAAGCCTTACATGATTGTTTACAGTCTTTTCAACCTGAGAGTGGATCAATATTAATACAGTATGTAGACGATCTACTTCTGTGTTCTGATTCACTCGAATCGTCCCTGAGAGATACGAAACAACTCCTGATTCATCTCTCAGAAACCGGACACAAGGTTTCAAAAGATAAGTTGCAATTATGCCAGACTAAGGTAAAATATTTGGGACACTGTCTGACACAAGGACTGAGACACCTGACCGCTGATAGAATTCAAGCAATTCGAGACATGACTCTGCCACAAACCCAGCAACAGATCAGAACGTTTTTAGGAATGTGTAGGTATTGCCGTAACTGGATCCCAGGTTTTTCCATACTAGCATCACCTTTACAGGAGATGGTCTCATCAAACAAACCTGATCGGATTTCGCATACAGACGAATCTGAGATGGCATTTGAGAGACTTAAACAGTGCCTAACGCAGGCACCAGCATTAGGTATGCCAGACTATGGGAAACCCTTTGAGCTGTACGGAACAGAAAGTGCTGGTTGCGCGGCAGGCGTCCTAACCCAAAAGCACGGTGATGCCAGCAGGCCGGTAGCATACTACAGCGCTCAGCTAGACACGGTAGCGCGATCCCTCCCCACATGCTTGCGAAGTGTTGCTGCGATAGCATTGCTAGTAACAAAAAGCGAAGATGTAGTGCTAGGACACAACCTCACAATCCACACGCCACATGCAGTGTCAGCCTTGCTAAATTCTGCCCAAACCAGACACGTCTCATCAGCGCGGTTTACAAGATGGGAATTGGCATTGATGGCCCCCGTAAACATCACCATAAAGAGATGCAGCGCATTAAATCCTGCAACATATCTCCCAGGTGTGCCTGGACAGGCACAAAGGGTGGAGGATGAGAGTGATGGTGAAGGAGGATTTGGTAAGGACAATGACACACATGATTGTATGGAATATTTGACCCAAAATTTCACGGCAAGGCCTGACATCAGTTACAACCCACTGGAAGATGTAGATTTTACTTTCTGCACTGACGGTAGTTGTCACAGACAGACGGACTCGGGAGACTTGTGTACTGGATATGCAGTCGTAGATGACCAAGGCACCATAGAAGCAGAACCGCTAGGCCCACCTCACTCAGCCCAGGTTGCTGAACTGGTTGCCCTAACCAGAGCATGTGAATTGGCTAAGGGAAAGTCAGCCAATATCTATACCGATTCTAGATACGCCTTCGGGGTAGTCCATGATTTCGGAGCCCTATGGCGCCTTAGAAATTTCATGACGGCAGCTGGTACTCCGGTAGCGCATGCAGCCCACATCAAAAGGCTTCTAACAGCGATACAGGAACCCGACAGAGTGGCTGTTATCAAGTGTAAAGCACATACATATAGCCAAGACCCGGTATCACTTGGTAACAGCCGAGCAGACGAAGCTGCTAAGTTAGCAGCTGGTACCCCCAGACAGACAGACATCACACAACTGATGGTATTTAATACTGTTAACACACAGAAATTGTGTGAAATGCAAAATTTGTGTTCCCCACAGGAAAAGGCAGTCTGGAGGTTAAAAGGATATGGCCAGGAGTCCTCAGGACTCTGGACAGATGGACAGGGTAAACCAGTGGCACCAAGAGCATACCTTCCAAGTCTAGCGGAAGCAGCACACGGGCTGACTCATCTGGGCAAAGAAGGGATGTGTAAGCTAGTAAGAGCTTATTGGTGCGCCCCAGGATTTTCTTCCCATGCAGGTAAGAGAGCAATGACATGCCTCACCTGCTTGAGGAAGAATATCGGGAAAGCAATACCAACAGAACCATCTCATATCCCACCAACAGACGGCCCTTTTCAAGTAATACAGATTGATTTCATACAATTACCCCCTTGTCGAAATTTGAAGTATGTACTAGTTTGTATAGATGTATTTTCAAATTGGGTCGAAGCATTTCCTGCGGCCACAAATACCGCTATGTTTACTGCTAAGAAAATTGTGCAGGAATTTGTGTGTAGATACGATATCCCTAGAATAATTGAAAGTGATAGGGGTACCCATTTTACAGGTGATGTCTTTCAAGGAATGTGTAAGTTGATGGGAATTAATAGTAAGCTGCACACTCCGTACCGCCCCCAGGCGAGTGCGAAGGTAGAAAGAGTGAACAGCACTATTAAAAATAAATTGAGCAAAGTTATGGCAGAAACAGGATTGACATGGCCAGAAGCTTTGCCCATTGTACTATACAGCATCAGAACCACTCCCAGGTCCCCTCTTAATCTGTCCCCCTTTGAAATTCTGTTTGGTCGACAACCGCATGTTATGATTAACCCTCAGGATGATTTGAAGTGTAACAATGAAGTGACTGTAAAGTACTTGGTCAAGATGAGTAAACAGCTAAGGAATCAGAATGATAATTTGAAGTTGGTGATTCCTGATCTGCCAGATAGTAATTGTCATGACATTGAACCTGGGGATTATGTAATGATACGGAATTTTCTACGCTCAGGTTGCCTTATTGACAGATGGGAAGGACCATACCAAGTCTTATTGATTAGCACGACAGCATTGAAGGTTGCCGAGAGAGAGACTTGGGTTCATTCGTCCCATTGTAAGAAGGTTGCTGATCCAGAGAGGTCTCGTGATAAAGAACAGACGGTAGAGGAAGTTGTATCACTGGAGTGTCTGTTTCAGGAAGAGTGAAACGGCACCTGAGCATTGAGAATAATAAGATCGGAGGCAGTTGTCGATCCCCTGTTCCCTTTTATTGTTTTTCTCCACCTCCCATCCCATCTCCCTCAATTATTTCATTCCCCCTTCTCATTTTTCTCCATTTCCTCCTATAAGATGGACTTGCCCCAAGAGACTGTGATCCGGATTTTCCTGTTGACCATGATGTTGACCAAAGCAGTCTGTTCCTGCGAGAGTACCATGGAGGTCGAGAGAGGTTCTGGAATGGGTTCTCATGACAGAGATGGAGGCGTATATTTCCAAGAACAACATAATCACCAAGCAAAGGCGAGTATCAGAAAACAATCTGGTAGCATTGACCATAGAAGGAATTGTGAAGGATTGTTAGCTGAAGAAAATTGCATCTGTAGGCATTGTGATAACTTAGTTGAGGATGGGTGCATCAAGAAATGTCAGTCCAATTTTAACATTAACATGGACCGGCATCCATTGGGTGACTATCACTCATTAGTGGGTAGTGTGTTAAACCAAACAGACTGTTGGGTATGCTCTCAAGTACCTCAAGGTCACAGCAAGTTAGGACTAGTACCATTTCCTTTAACGATAGGGGAGGTACTTGAGTTAAGAGGTGGGAGGCCGGTGGACAAGAGGTTTAATATCTCTAGTCCTCCTAGTTTGAAGCTCCACCAATACCATGTGGATAGGTCCTTAGTGTGTTTTAACATTTCCAATACCCGAAAGCCGGGAAATTGGGAAGTGTCATGGAGTAATCAAACCATGACATTATCACATAGAGCCGACAGATTGCCCATAGACACAGAACTTATACGCCAGATAATCGACCATAGGAAATTCTTTCGGTATAGGTACACCTTAGGAAGTAGGATCATGCGAGTTGGAGAAGAATCACCAGGATACTGTGCACAGATCGTACAAACTGATACGTGTACTAAACAGATGGAAGAATTAGGGTTAGGAGAGTTCACATGGAAAATCTGTAATATGGTTATGTCACACTCCGTCCCATATGTTCTCCCCGATGATGCATACTTCATATGCGGGAGGAAGGCGTATAAGTGGCTTGCCCCAAACTCAGAAGGGTTATGTTATATTGGAAAAGTACTGCCTGAGGTAATGACTGTATCCCACACTAAAATGAAAGATATTCACCGCAGTGCCCAAGCTCCTTATACTCACACTCATTACGAGCACATCGTTAAACGGCACCTGATAGAAAGAACAGAGCATCCGGCTTCTGACCTGATCCATGAATCCACCGGGATTCAATTCCTAATCGCGTTAGATATCACTCGTACCGCCAGAGGAGTGATAAATTATAAATATATATCTGCGCTTGCAAATTTATTAGACAATATCACTGAAATGTATGATGACACATTCAGGTATACTGGGAGAGAGTTACAAGCCTATAAAACAGAACTGGTTCAGCATAGGATGATTCTCAATTATCTCACGGCTGTGACAGGCGGGTATTGTGTTACCCTAGCGACTCAGTATGGAATAAAGTGCTGCACATATATTACAAACAGCACTGAGGACCCAGCCGAGGTCATAGACCAAAAGATGGATGACATTTTGCAATTAAAATGGGAGTTCCGAAGGAAACACAATCTCACCATTACTGCTGTGGGTAATGAGCTGACCAGTTGGGTGTCATGGTTGAACCCACGAAATTGGTTCTCTGGTTTAGGAGAATGGGCTCAAGGAATTATAATGGATGTAGGTAAATTTCTTTTGTGTATTCTGGGTGTCATCATATTGGTCGGTCTGATATTTAGATGCGTTCGGGTTTTAACAAAGTGTAAACGTAGCGCCCGAGTGATGAGTTTAAGAAGTGAAGATACTGTAATAACAACGACTGATTTGATTTACGACCCAACCATTGAGACAATGTTGTGATGAAAATGTGATTCCACGGTCCGTTTATTTCACCCGTTTCTCCTTTGTTTTCCTCCAAGGTAAAAAGACATCCGCTTGGAAGAAGAATTTGACAACCTTTTACACAGACCATTGATGGACAATGCCATAGACCCCCAATATCCCTAGCGATTTTAAAATTTTACGATAGCCCAACACTTTTGTAAGTCTATGGACATTGAGAAAGCTTTTTGCTCAAGCAATTATAGCAAAAGCATCGGGAGACTACAGTCAACATGTACATCAAGACAAGACACCAGACAAGACTTCAATCAACAAATGTATATTAAACTCACATAGTTTATGACTGCATTTACCATAATTGCTCCTTATCTTCATCTCTACAACCTTCAGGTAATGACACACATAGTCGATAGGGAATATAGGCACAGATATCAGCACTCACATATCCCCCCCATTCATGTATCATCAACTAAAATGTGCTCCCCCATTTTGTTGCAACCAAAAGCCGAAAAGAGCTCGGTAAAGTTTGACAGCCCATCCACAGACCCGTACCACGGGATAAGAAGGAATTCAAATGTATACTTCGCAATACCTCGAAGCTTGATTTAAAACACGTACGGCACGATGATACATGACCCCTCAAACATGGACTCATACATACATGCTTCTACCATCTCACTAGGTCATACCTTTTTCCCACCTTCTTCTCTTCTCCCTTACCCAATCATAGAAATGTATTATACATGACATATATTTTTCTCTTTTTGAACTGTTTTAGGAAGTGGCAGTTATTGGTGACTGCCAAAGTCAGAAAAATATCACGCTGCACATTGCCATATATGCACCTCATGCGTGTGCCCGCTGCACGTGCATGAGCCCTCCCGTGCGTGCATATACTCGCAGTCGCGTGCACTCGCATGCGCACGGTATGCGCATTTATGGTAGAGTTTGTGTGCGTCTAGCGGGCGACTCAATCGTTACATATTTTAGTCATATAATGTATTTTGTAGATTATGGTCCCGTTGATAGAATCTGAAAGTTTAGTTAATGTAGCATGTTCATAGACAAAGAGATCCCTCTTTGTTTGATACGAAGGGTCAGACAGGGGTTACACAGTGGTGTTTAGTATCCATCGGAAGGGTATATAATTAGCAATATTCCGGTGTTGGTTAGAAACGGATTAATCGCTCGTGCGTATAGTTATGACTATAAGAAGTTTATGGACATTTACTATATTTGCAGTTTATTACCCATGCGGCGGGAAACCTGAGTTCCCCTCCCACCTGAGCAGTTTGAAATAGTCACAGCCCACCTGTATGAACCAACCTATGACCTTTTGTTATAATGCGGAGACGGATTCCTGTGTCCAATGAACAATAAGAATGTAGGGACCATTGTACTGTACTGTGTGTAAGTGTATATAAAGACAAGCCGACCTGGGCCAGCTCCACTCTACTCTTCTCAACGGTTCTCATCACTGATAATCGGGAGCTGGATATCCAGAAAGGCGCTTGCGATTGTTTCCCCTTGTGCGTAAGTTCTCTGCAACCATTTTACCTCCTAATTTGTTGTAAGCCATTCTCTCTCTCCTTCCCCTTTAAATGTAATTGTGCCACTATTGTATTTTAACGTGTAGTAATTCTGTTAGATATTTATGTTAGCCTGGTAGTGTATAAATTGTACTGTATATTCTTTTGCAATTGAACGTTCATTCTTTCCCTTAAAGGTGTTAGAACCTTAGACCGGTATTTGAGTGTTTATTATATTGCTAAGTGTTCCCTGAGCGTCACAAACGCTCATACAGCTTTTAAACTAACAAGGTTACACTGCATTGCATCTACACCTTATCACTGCATAAAGGTTTACAGTATAAGTACATTCCTTATGGTATAGTTATTAAGGTTTAATTCTGTGAGCGTCAGCGCCGCTTGTGATCTCCTCGTGGTCTCGAGCGTCCGCTACGCTGGTAGCGTATCATTACGGTAGTCGGCAGCCTATAGCGTGCTTGACTCTACGCATTAAGCCGTGAGCGAACGTGCCGCTCGTGCGTCTCGACCACGGCTAAGCGTCTGTTACGCTAAGTGCGTACCCTTACGGTATCTCATACGCCAATTGCGTACTATGTCTATTAACCTTTTAGAGTGTTTAATATAGGATAAAATCTATAGGCTTTATCAGTAGGGAGTCGCACGGGGCAAGTTTATGTTGGGCTAAAAGCGCAGAAATTTTAGATTCCAATGAGGAAATTTCCTGTGCTGCTTTCTTACGTATATCCGAGGCCTTAGACATAAACTGGCCACGAATAGTGGCTTTATGTGCTTCCCAGACCAGGCTAGGAGAGAATTCTGGGGAGGCGTTTTCCTCAAAGAAAAGTGTTAGGTTCAATTTAGTGTCTAAGAGGGTGGAGGGGTGTGAAAGAAGAGTGTCATCAAGATGCCATTTACGGGATTTGTTAGGGGATCCGTAGAGGTCTACCCGGATATACACCCCTGCATGATCTATCCATGAACAGGGAGTAATGCCTGAGTCAGATATGAGCGTCGAGAGTGAATTAGATACATGTATCATATCTATTCTAGAGTAATGCTGATGAGGTGCAGAGAAGTGGGTATAATCTCTGGCGTTGGAGTGTTTAAGACGCCATGTGTCACGTAAATCAAGTTGTGTGAGGGAGGATGTCAATGTGAGGGCAGTTTTAGGCGAAATGGATTTATCTAAAGTAGGGGCAAGCATGGTATTAAAGTCCCCGCCTAAAATAATGTGGCCCTGCTTAGGAAAGCGAAACGTACGTCACTTCCACCCCGAGCCGGCTCCGACTTCCGGTTTCACGGACACGGACGCCGGTGATCACGCTTTCTCCTCACCGTGATATGGCTACTATTCTTACCCTATTTTAGGCTAATAGAAGAAGGCACCCACTTGTCAGCTCCGCTGGACCACCACTGTATATGTAAAGTATATGTGATCAAACGGCTTTTTACTTTACATTTTATAACCACACTGTATCTACTTCTTTTCTTTTTCTATAGGAGGAGGCTCACTCATTTCAGCAGCCGAGGCGCCCTGCGCTGTCTCTGTAATCAACAGCAGACATCAGGGCTCCCAGTGCAGCATTAAGAAAAAGTAGCAGCCGACTCCTCTCTGCATTTTCAGGGGTAGGAGATTAGGTGCCTCTCTCATCACGCATTGGATGTGGCAACAGATGCGGGACAGCAGAAGGTCCTTTACTCCCGCTTACCCCTCTCTCTATTCTATACCAACATGTGCAAAATACAATGATCTGAACAAGTATGTGTACATAGATGAATTCATTCAATATTTAATAGCTGGATTTGAAAACTCTATATGTATATATATATGAAATCATTCGACGTATATTAATTATGATCCAATAGGTATTTACCAGCTGGATTTGGAAATCAGCTGGATCTGAAATCTTCCGTGTGGGATACATGTGTTTCAGTAAATATAGGTTTTGCAGTAAGTGCGTGTATATAGATTAATCTACTCAATACTTAATAGCTGGATTTGGAAATGCATTTGGTGCATATCAATTGTGTACTTACCAGCTGGAATAGCTGGATCTGGAAATTCCATGTGTGTGTATATATATGAAATCATTTGGTGCATATCAATTGTGATCTAATAGGCACTTACTAGTAGGATCTGGAAATCAGCTGGATCTGAAATTTTTCATGTGGGATATATGTGTTTCAGAAAATATAGGTTTTGCAGCAAGTATGTGTACATAGATTAGTCTATTCAATATTTACCTATTGCAATTAATTGGATCATTTTAAGAGAACAAATCCATATTTGTTATACACTGTGGACACTTTGGAGTTTTTGATCTAACCAAATTCCAGTGGTACAGTGGTGTGGAACAACAGTAAAATAAACTAAATTGATAAGGTAAAAGTGTTTGATCATAATAATTATAACGGTACAGTGGCGTGGAGTAAGATTATATTTATAAAGAATTAAAGTCTAACAGTGGCACGGGTGTAAACCTATGTAAATAGCCATATGCAATGTGTCCCACTCACATACATAGTTGTGAGAGGACAATCACATGATCTATTCTATGCAAATTTTTGAACAGACCACAATAAGGGGAGTACATACAAACTCCAACATAATATAATTTTTGTTTTTTGCAATTTTTGGTGGAGGAGATAAAGTAATCATATCCCTAATACACCTATTGGTAGATACATTTATATCAGGGATACCCGGGTACGGATATTTATATGGAGATCATCGCTTGATATTTGGTAATTCTTCATGCCTGATATGATCAAATTATGATAAAGCCTGGAATTTGTAATAGTGACTAATAAAGATTTAATTTTAATTATAACATTTATCTCATAAAGCGTGCCCCAGAAAAAGATAAGGTCTTCTTTTTCCTAGTTTTCTCTGCAGTTGCAGAGAGGACTTTTTTCTTTCATTGTAGTCTTCTGGACTGAACATCTGGGTGCACCGCCAACTAAGTGCATAGTTCAATTAAATGTTGATAGAGCCAAATGTTGGTTAATCAATAATATCTTGCTAAAAGTAATTGTGTTTTTCCAGTGCGGTTTCCAAAATTCCCCATTTCCCCTTCCCCTCTTCTTTAAACCTGCGCCACTCTAGTAAGCTTCAAAAAGAGTGTGCACAAAAAACGTGATTGATCTTGATTAGGGGCGTATACAGACACTGGCATTAGGATATCAGTGTGAAGCGTACCAATAACTATCAGGTACCGGCCGTCAGGATCGGCTATGGTTGTAGTGTGAACAAATGGGACGTTACGGTGGATCAATATAGCCACCCCCCTTTTCTTACAGTCAGCAGAGGCAAAAAAGGTCTGGGTAAATTGCTTACCGGAAAGTTGAGAGTGTGTACCGGTGAAGTGGGTCTCTTGGAGGAAAACTATATCGGCTTTCTCTCTCCGACAGCCCGTTAACATTTATAGAAAACAATTTAAGCGCCATGTGATACCAAAGAGCAAAAGAGGAGCAGTGGAAACCCGTCCCGGGGAAGAAGGAAAAGGAAAGAAGAAAACCAGCAAGAAACAAGAATCAGAGATATAGAAAAAAAAGAGAGTGATAGAGAACCCATACGGGAGAAAATCCTGAATTATAGGGTCCCTATCAGGGACTGCTACACAAATACAAGACATCATATTCTGAAGTAGCAAATAAAGGGAGCAGAGGGGTAGTGGGAACAGCAAGCTAATACAGGAAAAGCGGTCCCTCCGGACCGCAATGGTTGAGTCGGCTAGAGTCGAATGATACAATAATGTAACCCAACATATGAAAAACAATAAACAAAAACGTACTGTGTCCTAACCAATAAAAAAAAAAAAAATATATATATATATATATATATATATATATAAAAGGTGGGGGGAGGGGGGGAGAGGAGAGGGGAACAAGGGGTGACAAGGCAAACAATATAAGCCTAGCATGAACGCACCAGGCTATGCATAACTGATGAAGCTTGGTGAGCAACCTCAGAGCCCGCGGCAAACGCATTTAATGATGGAAAACAATAACAAGAGTCCCTCCTGTCAGGAAACGCATTCCTAAAGTATTGAGAACTGTTCAAGTGAATCCGGAAAAAGTTCGTCAAAATCAAGGAGGGTCATTGGTGTCATTGCGACGTCGAGTTACCCTTGTCCATTCAGGCGAAGGGGCTTAGGAGCATCGGGGCCCAAAGGAGGAGGCAGTCCCACCATCGGATGACGGTGCAGGGAGGAGGCCAAGTTTAGCTAACAGATCTTGACCTTGATTTAAGGTTTTGACGGAGTGGGTAGAGTTGTTCGCTATAACTTGTAACATGAAGGGAAATCCCCATCAATATCGTATTTGTTGTTGGCGTAATATGCGAGTAACAGGCTGGAGGTCCCGTCGCTTTTGAATAGTTGAGGGGGCCAAATCCTGAAAGACTTGCAGTTGCATATCTCGGAAGTCGATCACTGGAGAGTCTCGTAGTGACAGCAGAATACGTTCCTTTGAACAAAAATAATGTAGACGCACAATGACGTCCCTGGGCGGCTGAGTCGGGGCAGGCTTCGCTCGGAGTGCTCTATGGGCTCTATCACACAGACAATCAGCATCAGAAAGGTCAGGTACAGTAATACGTGCTGATAAATGTCTTTCAGGAAGGACGGTAGTGCTGAGCTAAGGATTGATTCCGCCACATTGCGGATGCGCAAATTGTTGCGAAGGGAGCGATTTTCTTGGTCTTCTTGACGTTCTTTGAGGTCCTCCAGCTCATCATTGAGCCTAGAGAGCTCAGAATCAAGATGTTGTTGAAAGCAGCAAAGGTCGTCTGTCTTTGATTCAAGATCATCTGTACGATTACCAAGGGCCATGAGATCAGATTTGAACTCGGCGATAGCTGTGGAAAGTTCTTGCTTAAAAGCGGACTGTACCCTTTCAAGTAGACTGGTCATAACTGCTTGTATCTGTGGGTCAATACCCGTCTCCGATGAACAGGGGGAAGGAGGAGAGTCCGTGAGCAATGCAGGAGTTGGGAGGCCCTTAGATTATTGCCCAAAAAAATTTGTGGGGGCCTGCATGTTTTTCTTGTTTCTTTGCGCCATTAAGGGGAAGTGAAGAGGATAGGTGGGATATCACAAAAAAAAACAACACAGACGTTAATTGTCGGCTGTACATTATGTAGAGAAGGGAGATATATAAAGAAAAACCATCACGGTCCAGGGAGGACAGGTTGTGTTGTTAGGTCAGCATCTCAGAAATTGCAGAGAGAGAGGTGAGGGCCAGTGACCCTATCGCTATCCTCACAGGGCGGATGACAAATATTGGGTAGCCTTGATAGCAATGGACAACAGCAGGACATCAGAATCGGGGGGAGTAAGGACCAGGCCGTGTCGGGAGGAGGGACAAGGATAAGTGGCCCCGCAGTCGTGTCTGGTCATCCGCATGTAAGTGTCTCCAGGCGCTGTCAACCACAGTGTGGCACCGAAACCCGTCCCCGCCAGGTACGGTGGCAAGCAGTGAGCGGCGCCAGGCACCGGTAGAAATATTACGGCTCCAGAGGCTTATATTACTCCCAGTGCGGCTGGCAGACGTGTGGTATGCAATGCTGGGAGCTATACTGTAGCTCTGGGTAGCGCAGGGGGTATATGGCAGCTGAAAAAACGGTTGTTGAATAGGTGTAGTATAGTTGTGTGGAAGTGGATCCCAAGTGCCACCTCCAAGATGGCCGCCGTCACTGAGACGCAGCCGGTCTGGAACAGCAGGTAAGTCAGCCCAGGAGTCTTCTGGAGTGAAGCACTCCGCCAGCCCCACCGAGGGACACGCTCAGCAGGAGAGTTCAGTGCGAGCCGCCCGGGCGCTCACTGTGGCCGTGCGGCTCTCCTCACCTCCTTCAAGATGGCCGCCGGCACTGGACGTTCCCGGGCACCTCGCGGCTCCATTCAGCGCTCGGCTCCCGGCTCCAGGGGCCCGTGTGCATGATCCACAGCCCTCGGTAAGAGTCCACGGGGGAGGGGGGGGGAGAGTATGGGCAGCTAGGGCCGCTGAGATCCGTGCGGCTTCCGCAGGCCCGTTTTGTCCGGCCGGAGGGGGTATGAAATCGAGGTCCCGGCTTCTGTATGGGAGGAAGGCCGCAACCTGCAGGAGCAGGAAAAAAACTGTGCCCCTCCACTCTGATTGCCCTGGCTCAGGGACAAAATAACTGGGCACTAGCAACCCAGAAAACTCTGATGGCTGTGTTATAATAGGATAACTAAGAGGCTTTTAGTAGGAGCTCTCCAGAGACATCTCTGCTCGGTCAGACTGCAAGCCACGCCCCCCCTTTAAATGCATTTCTAAGTATATACGGGCGTTATTGACACTGGTATGCAATCCTGCCATTATAAATTGTGCGTCCTAGGACTAACAAAATAGGCAGGCTCCCCCACCCCTGTTCCCCCCAAAAAAATAAATACGTTCCAGTTCCATTTTGGTCACCATTCCAGTTCCAGTCCGGTCACCTTTCCGGTTTAATTCCAGACAACATTGCAGTAGCATTCCGGTCACCACTCCGGTTCCATTCCGTCCAGTATTCTGGTCATCACTCCAGTTCCAGTTTACTCATTATTTAGAACCAACAGTGATCCACAGTTCCTGTTTAATAAAGTTGTAACAGCACAGCCCAGCTGATGTAGCCACCTGACGGACCCCGCAGCCGCTGACCGGAGCAGGTGAACGGAGAGGGAGAGAGATTGCAGCGCCGCTGCCCAGGCAGGGGCCAGGTACAGCACCACCTCTCCAACAAATAAGAACAGGGGGCATCCTAAGCTATCTAGCTACAGTGTCAGCCAGAACAGTGAGTCACAGGTACCTGCCCCTTCTCACTGGCACAGAGAGCAGAGGCAGACAGGGGAACAGCATTGGGGACAAAAGTATCAGTATAGCCTCTTAACACGCACCAATAAGGACCTTACCAGGATACACCATATAACCCCGTATATATAGGTGATATACTGAGTACGCGGACCCCATATAGTATAGCATTGCCAGAGGAGGTAACCGTTATATCATCACGGAGTAGGGACAGAGAGTGTTACTGGTACAGTAATTACGGAACTATATCCCACCTGACATACCTATCCTACTGGATGTTAATGGTACTTTATGTACTAAGCTATATCTTGCCTGTCATACCTTGCCTACCTGTTAGGAGACACTAGGCAGAGGAGAACTGAGAGGGGTCATAGCGGACTGGTATTGTTGATAGGTGAGAATATCCAGAAAGCCGTAAGGGAGTATGCACCTAAGTAATAGGTCAAAGTACCTTCCACTGTAAAGTACCTTAACTGGCGTAACCTGGATGACCCACCATACCTCTGATCATCCCTCCCGGTTCTGTAAGTAGACAGGGATACGCCAATGCAAAGAGGTGACAATTGTGACTAAACAGGTTGAACTTGATCATATTGCAGGGGTTGTAAATCTTTCAGGAAGTGGCCTATTACTCGCAGTGGTGGTGATGGCGACCAACTAACACAGTGATATTCTACGTCAATATATATCTTGAACAAACTCAGAGACTACAAGTGTATGATCATTAATCATATCTCACTGAAGATTCATTCAGGGCCCCAACTAGTGCACCAACTGACTACTCGAGTAAATTTTTTGGGGGAATAAGCTCAAAGATCAGTTCCCCCACTAAGATTCTAACAGTGAGCTCAGCGACTATCACATTACATTTCTGTCTCCGGGAGTGTTTTTAAGTATAACCGTTTCTGAGTTTTTTGTAGTGCATGCAACTTAAATTGTATAGAAATGGGTACATTCGTATATGTGTTACTAACTATATATAAATAATTGTGAAAGTTACAATACCACTGTTGATTTATTGTCTAGTGAGTGGGTGTGTATTATTCTTCACAAGAAAAAATAAAACAACTTACCTGTATCAAGGGATCCATGAGACGGTCAAAGGAGAGGATCTGAAATACAAAGACGCAACACTCCGGGTAAAAGTCGGTAGGTGTATAATCATTAAAGTATAAGGTTTATGAGTAAATACTCACTTAGGGCTTCCCAAGCTCACCCTAATTATATCCAAAAGCTTGGGTGGAGGCACGCTTTGAACACAAGACCTAGTAACCCTATTCCCCAGGAAGTAACGATCAGGGGAGGGCTACACTCAGGTTATTCCGCATTTGGGATTATCACTGCTTAAACACCAACAAATCTTCAAAGTATATATATACAGTGGCGTCGCAAGGAGGGTGAGGGGGGTGCGGACCACAACCGGGTGCCACCCGCCGAGGGGTGACACCAAAATGCCACCTCCTGCTCAGTGACAGGAGCCGAGTGCTGCACTGTTACATTGTGTGCAGCACTCGGCTCCTGTCACTGAGCAGGAGCTGACACTGCACAAAAAGTCCTCCGCGGAGGCAGCACGCTCCTCCCGAACCCCCCAAGTGACAAAAAACTGGGGTCGGGAAGGGAAGCCCGCCCCCTCACACGAAGCCTCGCCCCTCCCATGAAGCCATGCCCCTTTTTATGGTGGCGCCGCACCGGGTGCACAAGGCGTAAGTGACACCTCTGTGTATATATATATATATATATATATATACACAAATAGATGGGCGGCACTCACGAGACTTCCAAACGGAGAATAAATCAGACGGACAGCGTCACGGTGTTTGAACACCGTGATGCTGTCCGTCTGATTTATTCTCCGTTTGGAAGTCTCGTGAGTGCCGCCCATCTATTTATGTGCATGCTGGAGTTCTACTTCATGGAGGGCACCGGAGCTACATATTTTTGGTCAGTTATGCGAGTGCCGACATCATTGTTTGATATATATATATATATATATATATATATACTGTATGCATGTCAGTTCCAAGTCCATGCACAAAGCCTGGTTAAACCATCCTTGCTTTATTGACATTCCCTCTGAGTCAGCTCCGCCCATGAATGCCTGCCAAAGCCAAACCAACCCTTTGGGCGGGATGCAGGCAGGGGTTTTGCTCGTTCTCAGGGGTTCTGCTCACTGTCAGGGGATCTGCGCCTGCACCCTTCAAACTTTTGAAAATGTCCCTCACAAAATGGCCACTGCCTCCTCTAGAATCTTTAATAACTTTACAAATAAAACAGTTGAAGACCCTACTGGGTGCAAATTAAAGCAGTTACCAAAACCAATAAAATTAGTTGACACCACAACTCCATGCCAAAATACATATAAAATATATTGGAAACAGACAGCGCTATATAATTATAGAGTTACTCTCCTAGTGCATCCAGACTCCTGTTCACTTTTCAATATTTCTCGGGTTCTTCGTGCATATACAGGAAAAGAACATACAGACAATAGTGTGATACTGTTTAAACTTCTAATAATCCACAGTAGTGTGTACCACCAATGCAGAGTGTTATATTGGTGTCCACCACCTTATACAGGATTGTTGGGGGAGCCCACCACACACATTCCACTCACAGCTCCACACTAGAAATCAGGCACCAAAAGGATCTATTTCAGTCTTCAAATAGATATCACCAAATATAGAATAAGAATGCGGGGAGCCCCCCTGTGCATATCACTCACTGCGTTTCGCTTGGCTCTTTGAATATAAAAATTCACAACTGCTTTCTTGTACTTCCAATAATGATAGTGTTTATTAACACATAGCCAATGGTGATTCTTTATACAAAAAGGATTTTGTCACGATCCGGACTACTGGACATTATTTTTTACCTTTCAGGTGTCTTCTGAGGCTGGCTCAGCATCCCAGGGCCGGGTCTTAGTCATGATGTTATGTCCCTACTTCATATTCCTTCCCCGTTAGCTTGCAGGTGCTGTCATAAGAAACTATCAAATGGAATGGCGTTTCTGAATCACCGCGGCCTTCGCCACCATTACTGGACTCTCAGCTTGTGGATGGCTCTGCATTATACATCCTGTCAGCTGCGGCCTTCGCCACCTTTGCTGCGCTTCCAGCGTGTGGATGGATCCGTGTGATGTCTCCTGTCAGCCGATTACCTTGTTAGTACACTACGGGACTGTGCAGCGCCTCTCACCTGCCATAGCGTCTGTTGCTGGCGCTGGGGAAATGCTGTGCAGTATTGTCATTCTCTGGGTCCTGTGACCGCTGCCGCCATTGCTGTGAAAGTCCATATAGAATACAAGCCAGGGTTCCCTCCAAGAATCAGTATGGGCGCAGCCATGTTGGGTCTGTTCATGTGACACTGTTTCTACCAATCAACAGTCCTGCTGAGCTTACCCGATTGCTGATCCAATCCCTGCACTGCTGAGGGTATAAAGGGACTGATCTTAGACCAGGAAATTGTCAGAGCTTTGGTTGTCATCACCAAGTGTATCCTGTCTCTGCTCTCTGTGATTCTGTGTTCCAGGTATTCTAGCTCCTGAAGTCTCCAGTTCTACAGAGACCAGCGCCAATCATCACCCTGCGGTGCCTGCCTGACTTCCTTGTATCATCAGTGTTCTCTGCGAGTAGCAGTGATTTGAGTTAACACCAGCTTCCAGCATTGTGCTCCCAGTGGTGTTCACCTATCTACTGTCATCGGTGTTCCTGACATTTACAGTACCAAGTCATCTGTTTCTCAACTCATCGATCTCTAGCATCATTTGAGTTATTTACTTCCATTATCCATTTCATCCGGACCTGCACTACATCCACAATTCTTCACCTTCCGTTTTATCCGGCAAAACCAGCAGTCTACAGATATTCATTCTTCTACAGTGCATTCAGCCTCCGTATTCCATCTGCTGATTAGTTCCAGTTACCATCTATTCTACAGCACCTAGGTGTTGGTAAGGACTGTCCATCTCCTTAAACTCCAAAGCTAGTCTTGTGCGGATACCATACCTAAGGAAACATTGCAGCTCTTGTTGTTCTTGGAACCATTTACTGTTTTTTAATCATCTTTCATTTTTTCATTTCATCTTGTGCTAACTGCCGGTGTACCACCAGAACTGTGTCTAATAAATGAACATTTATTTTTATCTTTGTTGTCGTGGTCACATCTTCGGGCATTGGTGGTAGAAGTCCTCTATGTCTAGGAGTCCTATTCAGCCACCTAGATTCATCTATACACCAGCCCCTACAACTGTGGCAGCCTCACACCAACACCAGCCCACAGTTGTGACAGATTTATTCCACAGAAAAAAAAACAGGTATCTCCAGATAAAAATATTTAAAAACAATTACATGGATAAAAATTGGTGGGTTTCATACCAAGAACCAGAAAAAGTCCTCTTGTAGATGTTCAATTGGATCTGGCAGCAAGAGGATCTTTTTTCGATGTCCAAGGTAAACCTGTAAGTCCACCTTCAACAGTCAGGCATCCCCACCAATGTGTTTCGATCCCCTTTGAGATCTTTTTCAAGGTGTAAGGGGATCCTGACCTCGATCTCATATTTATACCTCCTTGTAGATTACTAAGAGCAATGCCGGATCTGAATTATATTTATTAGCTGATTATTACTTTGCAGAACTCCAAGCACCAATACTAATGTCTACAGAAATCAGAGCACTGAGAACAGTACTGTGTCACTACATCACCATGGTACCTGGCAAAATGATCAGCCTAATACTAGAGTCTGCATTTTAGATATTCTTTCATTTTTCATTTTTATTTATATTTATGTTCCCTTATTTTTTATTGCCACTTTTTGATTAAATAAATACAAATAATTTTTCATCTAGATCTCCAGCAAATTTTTGGGAAATTTTCTGATTACATTTAATTTCCCTTGTATTCTTGTATTTTAGGTCATATTTTTCAGATTTTAGGAACTCCATCACACGTCCTTACTCTGCAGTCCCCACCCACTGCATTGACATAAGCAATGTGACTCTGTATTGTTTGTTAGTTGCAAAAACAGTTACAAAAAAAGTTTAAAAGATAACAAAAAGTAAAAAAAATGTATAATTGGTTTCTACTATTCTGCGCACTGCACCCCAGTACGCTGTACCTCATTGCACTTTGTTCACTTCACGTAAACCCTGTGAATCCATGCAGTGTTAAAAAAAAAAGTAAAATATTGTTTTACAATGTGTTTGTACTGTTCTGTGCACTCGACCTACCCCAGTATGCTCTTTACCCCAGTGTGCATGTGTAAAAGTCGTCTGACTCCACATAGTGTGAGCAAAGCTGACAGTTAAAAAAATAAAAAAGATATTGTTGAATCATTTGTTTATACAGGTTGAGTCTCCCTTATCCAAAATGCTTGGGACCAGAGGTATTTTGGATATGGGATTTTTCCGTATTTTGGAATAACTGCATACCATAATCAGATATCATGGCGATGGGACCTAAATCTAAGCACAGAATGCATTTATGTTACATATACACCTTATACACACAGCCTGAAGGTCATTTCAACCAATATTTTTTATAACTTTGTGCATTAAACAAAGTGTGTCTACATTCACACAATTCATTTATGTTTCATATACACCTTATACACACAGCCTGAAGGTCATTTAATACAATATTTTTAATAATTCTGTGTATTAAACAAAGTTTGTGTACATTGAGCCATCAAAAAACAAAGGTTTCACTATCTCACTCTCACTCAAAAAAGTCCGTATTTCGGAATATTCCGTATTTTGGAATATTTGGATATGGGATACTCAACCTGTACTGTTTTGTGCACTCTACCTACTCCGGTGCTCTTTGTTCACTTCACGTAAGCTATGTGACTCCATGCAGTGTTAGTCAAGATTCCAGTTAAAAAAAATGGCTAACAATTAGTTTAAAGAAGAGCAGGAACATCAACCTACTACTATCATTGCAGCTTCAACGTCACCTACAGCCATTTCTCAAAGGCATTTAGGGTTTAAGTCAGGGTATCTAAAATAAAACACTAAAACAAATAAACACTGGTAAAGAAAAAAGTTAAAGAGAAAGTTTGGTGCAGAAAAACATAAAATTGCCAACATGCCATTCAACAAACACAGTGGCAAGGAAAGACTCAGGCCTTGTCCTGTATTTATGAGTGGGGGATCTGCAATTGTGAGTCAGGCATCTTCTTCTTACTCTCATTATGTGCAAGACCTTTTCATTCAGAGTCTAGACGATGTGTAAAAAAGATAAAATGACAAAGGCAGTAGAACAAATTGTGTGTTCAGAACCATCACACATGCCTGAGGAGGGACTAGGGGTGTCCACCTTAGTTATGTGTGAGTCTGACATTTCTCACACTGTCCTCACAGAGAAGCCTCTTTTGCCTCCTTCCACCATTTCTGTACCAACTGCACATGTGGGGAGAAGTACAAGTAAAGATAGGGATGCGAACACAATAGAAATTGAGGATACTTACTGTATGTGGAAGTGGAACAGGGTGGGGGGATATGTGTGTACTACTACTATCTGACACTGAGGGTGAGGATGTTGATGATGTTGTTTGTGTAAGTCAGCCACCAGTGGCTGCAGTTCTTGCCCGTGATAAAAAGAAAGTCATTGTGATGACTGAGCATAAGATCAAAAAAGCCACCTCTTGGGTGTGGAATAATTTTTACCCAAATCCTGACAACATTTGTAAGGCCTCTGCTCCATTTGTGTTAGTAGAGGTAGAGACATTAGCCATCTAGGCAACTCCTCCATGATATGTCATATGCTGTGAGTTCATGAATTTATTTTATAAGATTATAATGTAATTAACACGCTCATCATCAACCGCCTAATAAGTGAACGGAGGTAGTCCTTCCAAAAAATTGTTTTGTGGAGCCCCAAACAAACCAAGCATTTCACTCACAAAAACGGCAGTCCCTGTCACTGAAGTTCTTGGTTTACTAAACTGTGCATGTCCTTTTTAATACCCAACATAAGAGTGGGTGGGTGATTCCAAGGACAATTCCAGCTTGCAGCAGTTTTCATTTCTGCCACTGCCTGTGTGGCAATGTTTCATAGATGTGCTATAAACTGGTGTGTGTTTGTACAGCTAGTCTGTTGCTTGGTAACCAGCCACCTTGTTGCAGCCTTTGGCCTATAATAGGTAAAAACACCCTAAAACACAAGCTAATGTGCTAATTAGAGGATAAGTCTATGCATGCACAATTAGATAGTATTATAATTAGCGGATAATGCCTAATGTGCCAGAATACAAGGATGTGACAGAGACTTAAACATAAACCCACTATTAACTGTCCTGCAATGAAAATTCTTAATTAAACATGAGACAAAATGATAAAAGTATCACATAAAACCCCCTAGAGAAGGCTGTGTAAATTGGTTATGATTATGATGGTAAAAAACCAATCACTTATCAAAAGCATTGTCATTATCTTAGAAATAAAGGGGGTCATTCCGAGTTGATCGCTAGCTGCCATTGTTCGCTCAACTCGGAATGACCCCCATAGTTAGCAGGGAAAAAGTAACCAACTCTTCATGTAATTGCCCCTAGTAGGACTAAAAACAAAGGTAAAGCAAACATGGAAGGGGTGAAAAAAATACCATTTGGGCAAATACCATAGTGGAGCTAACCAAGAACTGTAAATGACAGAATCAGGTTTATAGGTGCCAATTAGTAACCTCTGAGACAATCTGTGTCGAGCTTGCACCAACAGCAACTCCAGAAAATGTTGTACTGCCTGCGACGGGTTGAAAGCAGACACCATTATTTCCCCTTGTCCAGAAGACGTAAAGACACAGGGGGTCATTCAGACCTAATAGCACGCAGGCTATTTTTTGCACTGCAGTGATCAGGTAGTCGCCGCCTACAGGGGAGGGGGTAATCGCTGTATAGAGGTACGAACGCCTGTGCAGAGAGCTGCACAAACTAAAATATGTGCAGTCTCTGCACAGCTCAGGACTTACTCAGCCACTGCGATGATCCTGGACGGAGATGACGTCAGGAACCCTCCCTGGAAACGGACGGGCATGCCTGCGTCTTCCTGGATGCTCCCTGAAAACAGTGAGTTGCCGCCCGCGAACGCCTTCTTCCTGTCAATCTTCTTGCGATCACCGGTGCAATCGCTTTCTTCGTAAGTTCTGGCGCTGCCCGGCGATCCCCGTCGCTGGTTGCCGACGCACCTGTGCATTGCGGTGCATGCGCATGCGCTGTTCAGACCCGATCGCACGGCTCCAAAAAAAGGCAGAATGCGAACGGGTCTGAATGACCCCATAGTCCTGCCAAGTGTTAAAACACAAGTCGCTCTGGTAGGAGAGGAGACTAGACGTGGGGGATTAACCCAGGAGCGGTTCTTGGTGCGGGCAAGCAGTGCCTGCGCCCTGGGCACTGCTGCCTTGAGGCGCGGCCACAGTCACCCCGCAGGCCCCGCCACCTAACTGCACCCCACTCCCCGGCTGCACCAGACGCTGTGACCTGTGTGGGCGTCCGCTGCAGCTGGCTCCAGTAACAGACACTAGAGGTCATTATTGACCTCTAGTGTCTGTGTGGCGCTGCTATGGGAGAGACGTCATGACATCTCTCCTATAGAGAGGATACACAGCGGCCAAATGGAGCAGCAGCAGCAGTGGTCAGGAAGCAGGAGCGGGGCAGTGGTAAGTATTGTTTTTTTTATTTTTGTGTGTGTTTATAATCGGCTACAAAGGGGGCACAGCAACAGGGGCACAGCGACAGGGGGCACAACTACTGGGGCACAGCGACAGAGGGCAAATCTACTGGGGGCAAAGCTACAGGGGGCAAATCTACTGGGGGGCACAACTACTTTGGGCAAATCTGGGGGCACAGCTACTGGGGGCACAACTACTGGGGGCATAAATGTGGCCACGCCCCTCTCCTAAGAAGCCACTCCCCTATTTTTGGCGCGCACTAACTGTTTTGCCGTGGGGGATGCGGGGGCGCCAGTGGAAATTCTTGCACTGGGCGCCACAAGTCTAGAACCGGCCCTGAATTAACCCCTTCCAATTGCTGAAGACATTGGGCAGTGAGTCCAGGCATCACAGCAGGTGGAAAAGTTTAAACCGTGGAGACATCTATGGACCAGGATTGAGGATTATTGGAATACACATTGATTTCCAAATGAGATTACAGACGATTGGCACATTCATCCATGTACAGTAGTAGAAGATTATTCAGTTCCTTTGTCAAGCGAATACAACATTTGGTAGCCATATTTAGCAAGTAGAGGTTGCCCTTGGTAACTGGAAAGAGAGGTATGGGAGGCACCTCGGTTCAGACAGCATCAAACTGAAACGGCAAACCAGTAGAGAAATCAAATACAGTACCTCTAATGTAGCGTGGAAATGCAACTGCAGACTGCAAGATTTCTGTTTGAAAGCAGGCTCCAGAGACCTGTAATACTTAGAAAGGTAGAATAGCTTAACAGATAGGTTGTCCCCGATAAGGGATGGACATTGGAAGCCAATCATCAAATGGTGGCTGGGCTTTCACCATCGAAAAATTTCCATCGCATCAAAAGAATTAGATGGAAGAAACTATTCATATGATATGCGCATTTGCAAAAACCCATTTCAGCATGTGCAATACCCCTTCAGCAAAGCTGGCAGGGGGGGGCGGGATTGAGGACGGGGCCTGGAATAGTAACTGATTCTGTTATATGCAGTGGCGCAGGTGCAGTATTCCAGAAGAGCGTCTGGAGAAGGCAGAGCTGGACAAAGCATCTGTCACCAGTGGAAGGAGCCAGAGGTGGAGCAGCTCACTGCAGGATGTCAGTCACACGAGTGAGTGATAGCACTGACTGATCTAGCCAACAGATTCACTTAATCACCATTGACAGAGTCGGACTGGACCGCAGACCACCGCGGGCCGCACCCTGCTGCACAGATTGGTTTTATCACTCTCTACGCGTCCAGGAAAGGCCCTGCGCTGCACAGACTGCTTCTCCCTGCACAACTGCTGCAACCCAGCGAGGCCCCGCACCAACCTCCATGTCCTGCCTCCCAGCAACACAGCCCCTCCGAATGCTGACTACCTGGCACATTACCACAGCAGCAGCCCCAGCATCAACTCCCCCCCCCTCCATCCCCCCCGCCCCCCCGGGTGCCATCTCATGCACAGGCTACACGTAGGCTGTCTGCAGCACTGCTGTCACCAGGCTCTCTCTTGTAAAGCTATTCCGGCGAGCAACACCAGTGCACCCACCCATTCTGACTCAGTGACCCTGAGCACTCTTTTCAGGGTGAGCAGGTATAGTAAAACCTATGCTGCTGACTCATGGAGGTGCAGGGTAAGGAGGCACAAACACAGTGGGCACAGCAAGGGAAGCGATGCTGACACAAGGGGGACTGCCTCCCTGTCTTAGGTGCCCCGGGCCCCCCAAATGATTAATCCGGCCCTGTATAAGAAAGTCTGTAGAAAGCTGAATAAAAGTGGTCCTAGGTGAAGACTGTAGTTTGGGAGCAGTTCTTATGTCAGGGCCTGGACTCGGGGCTCATGTAAAAAGCGTCCACAGTGGGTGCCCACTAGAACTCCAGACATTAGTTTTAAATTAATGTCTAATCCTGATAACAACCAACTAAAATGTGAATAAGCATTTGCAAGCTTTCCACTGCAATTACTCCATCCAAAACGGAGAACACTTTTGTTATTTTTCTTTTCATGAATCATCTGTGAATGAGCAACTAACTATGAACTAAACCCACAAATAATTTTCAGCCTACATAAAGAACACTGACGGACAATCGTTAATTTTGTGCTACGAAATTTTACTAGAGATGAGCGGGTTCGGGTTCTCAGAGAACCGAACCCCCCGGACTTCACGTCATGAGCCCAGATCCGAGTCAGGCTCAGGTTTTCCCGCCTGACTCGGAAACCAGAACGAGGCAAAACGTCATCATCCCGTTGTCAGATTCTCGCGGGGTTTGGATTTCATATAAGGAGCCGCGCGTCACTCCGGCATTGGAGAGTGTAGAGAAAGGACGTGTCTCCGTCCTCAGTGGTAGTGTCTTGTGCTGCATCTGTCCAGTCACAGTGGTGGTGTCCTCTTCTGCCATATGTCCAGTGCTGCTGTATAAGTCCAGTCCAGTGGTGCTGTGTTGTGCTGCCTCAGTCCAGTGGTGGTGTGTTGTGCTGCATCAGTCTAGTCACAGTGGTGGTGTCCTCTGCTGCCATATGTCCAGTGCTGCTGAATAAGTCCAGTCCAGTGGTGCTGTGTTGTGCTGCATCAGTCCAGTGGTGGTGTGCTGTGCTGCATCAGTCCAGTCACAGTGGTGGTGTCCTCTGCTGCCATATGTCCAGTGCTGCTGTATAAGTCCAGTCCATTGCAGTGGTGCTGTGTTGTCCTGCATCAGTCCAGTGGTGGCGTCTCTGTGCTGCTGTATATGTACAGTGGTACTGCCGTTTATGTCCAGTGATACTGCTGCATATGTCCAGTGATACTGCCGTATATGTCCAGTGATAGTGCCGTATATGTCCAGCAGTACTGCTGTATAAATCCAGTGATCCTGCCGTATAATTCCAGTGGTTCTGCCATATAATTTTAGTGGTACTGGCGTATAAGTCCAGTGGTCCTGCCGTATAATTCCAGTGGTACTGGCGTATAAGTATAGTCCAGTGAAACTGCTGTATATGCCCAGTGATACTGCCATATATGTCCATTGATACTGCCGTATATGTCCAGCAGTACTGCCGTATAAATCCAGTAATCCTGCCGTATAATTCCAGTGATCCTGCCGTATAATTCCAGTGGTACTGGCGTATAAGTCCAGTGATCATGCCATATAATTCCAGTGGTACTGGCGTATAAGTCCAGTCATCCTGCCGTATAATTCCAGTGGTACTGCTGACGTATAAGTCCAGTGATCCTGCCATATAATTCCAGTGGTACTGGCGTATAAATCCAGTGATCCTGCCGTATAATTCCAGTGGTACTGGCGTATAAGTCCAGTCCAGTGATATTGCCGTATATGTCCAGTGATACTGCCATATACTCAGGGACGGATTGGCCTATGAAGTTACCGGGAAGGATCCCGGGAGGCCGACCGTGCTGCGGGGCCGATTGCCGCACGTGGCTCTGCCCTCCGCATAGCGCGTCCCTCAGCACTATATCTGGCAGCCGCCAGAACCTATCAGAGGCCGCAGCTTTGAGGAGCTCTGTCACTGGATAGTCTGTTATCTCACGTGACAGAGCTCCTCCAGTCACCAGTAACAGTTCCCGGCAGCCTCACAGAGTGCACACAGGGTGAGTCTGTCTCCTCTCCTGCTCTCTCTGCTACACTCCTGACCCCTTCTCACACACACTCCACCCCCATCTGTTCCCTCCCCCACCCGTGGCACCACCCATCCCCCACTCGCGGCACCCCCCATCCCCACCCGCGGCACCCCTCCCACATTTGTGGCACCCCCTCCCCCACCCTCGGCACCCCCCACTCACGGCACCCCCTCCCCCACCTGCAGTATAATATGAGTAACGTATGTCGATATGCGCTGTAACGTGTCGCCGCTGTGTGCTGTAATGTGAGTAACGGTTGTCACTGTGCGCTGTAACGTGATGCTGCTGTGCGCTGTAATGTGATGCCACTGTGCGCTGTAATGTGACGCCACTGTCCGCTGTAATGTGAGTAACGGTTGTCGCTGTGCGCTGTAACGTGACGCTGCTGTGCGCTGTAATGTAATGCCACTGTGCGCTGTAATGTCAGTAACGGTTGTCGCTGTACGCTGTAATGTGACGTTGCTGTGCGCTGTAATATGACACCACTGTGTGCTGTAATGTGACGCCACTGTGCGCTGTAATGTGAGTAATGGATGTCGCTGTGCGCTGTAATATGACACCGCTGTGTGCTGTAATGTGATGCAGCTGTGCGCTGTAATGTAAGTAACGGTTGTCGCTCTGCACTGTAATGTGATGCCGCTGAGCGCTGTAATGTGACGCCATTGTGCGCTGTAATGTGAGTAACGGTTGTTGCTGTGCGCTGTAATGTGAAGCCTGCTGTGCGCTGTAATGTGAGTAACGTTTGTCGCTGTGCGCTTTAATGTGATGCGCTGTGCGCTTTAATGTGATGCCTGCTGTGCTCTGTAATGTGAGTAAAGGTTGTCGCTGTGCGCTTTAATGTGATGCACTGTGTTCTGTAATGTGAACAACAGACATCGCTGTGTGCTGTAATGTGATGCCGCTGTGCGCTGTAATGTGAGTAACAGATGTCGCTGGGTGTTGTAATGTGATGCCGCTGTGTGCTGTAATGTGAGTAATGGACGACGTAGTGTGCTGTAATGTGACGCCACTGTGCACTGTAATGTGACACCGCTGTGCGCTATAATGTGATGCCACTGTGCACTGTGATGTGACGCCACTGTGCACTGTAATGTGACACCACTGTGCACTGTAATATGAGTAATGGACGTCCATGGGCATTGTAATGTGAGTAACGGATGCTGCTGGGCGGTGTAATGTGACGCCGCTGTACGCTGTAATGTGAATAACAGACGCTGCTGTGCGGTGTATTGTGAATTGGAACTATTCTATGGCCACAACCCCATATTTTTTGCCACACACCTTTGGTGCGCCCTGTCAATATTTTGGTTATGTGGTTACCCTGAGGCTGCAACATATGCGTTACTGGATAGGATAACCTATTCATTACAGCACAGTTAATTACAGGTCATCGGTGTAGAAGAATGTTGGCCATACACTAGGTACGAATACACAATATTGACACGTGGATCGACCCATTGCATGTTTTGGGTGCGATTACGATGCGATGCAATGCGTGTCCCCGTGGGTCACACGTCGCATCAACTGATCATGTGTGCTGCACTTATGATCAGTCGATCTGGGTTGGGGTCAATTGCGGATCATACGATAGATCGCAAGGTGCATAAACAACTTACGATCTATCGTACGTCAGGGAGCTTGGCGGGGGAGGTTGTCGGACAACGCGCATCTAATGCGAGTCGTACTCAGAGGCGGAACTACCGCCAGTGCAAGCAGTGCGTTGCACTGGGGCTCGCCTCTGTCCAGGTGCCCAAGCATGTAATGAGTCAAATTCACTCATTACATGCCGCTGTGCGCTGCGGGCAACTGCTGCCCGCAGCGCACAGCCGCCCACAGAGGAGAGGAGCAGCAACACGGACGGGGGAAGGAGGAGGAGGGAGGTGAAGGAGGGAGCCGCAGCAGCGCTTTGTTACTGGTGGAGGCGCTGCTGCTGCCCCTCTGCTTCACTATAGGCTGTCTTCCGAGAACAGCCTATAGTGAAGCAGAGGGGAAGCCACGCCACTATGTATTTTTGCACGCGCCTACGGCGCGCACTGCCCCTGTTTTGCATGCAAGGGTGGGGCTCCAATGCCGTTTCTTGCACACAGTGCTAAAATGTCTAGTTACGGCACTGTTGCTAGGTATCCACTTCCCTGAGCAGGTCCCCCCTCAGCAGATCCTCTCCAGGGGTGAGGGGGTCGACTTGGATGGGATGGCGGGGGGGGGGGCAAACCATTTTGTCGCACATGGGCCCACCGCTCGCTAGTTCCACCACTGGTCGTACTAATATATGGCCAGCAGAAGAGTATTTTGGTATAAACTTAATGGGATTCACAAATGAGTACACAATTTGAATTTCCTGCAAAGGATCTTAGATCGTGTATGTATTTTATAATTCATACACTTACAGGTGCAGGTCTGGAGGCACATGAAAAAATAAGTTTAAATTCTAAGGCACAGTAGCAGTGCTGCCCCCAGTGCCCTTTCGTGATGGCACTGCTCGCAACCCATATTTATGGTCCTGTGTACTGATCCTGCCTACTTTAGTGTTGGTTCCACCTACCATTGATTTGGTGTCGCCCACATGGGGCCACTTCTAGAAATTTTTCCAGGGCCACTTTTAGTTCCCAATCCACCCCTGCGTATACTGTATGGCCATTGATACTGCCGTATATGTCCAGCGGTACTGCTGTATAAATCCAGTGATCCTGCTGTATAATTCCAGTGATCCTACCGTATAATTCCAGCGGTACTGCAGTATAAATCCAGTGATCCTGCCGTATAATTCCAGTGGTACTGGCGTATACGTCCAGTCCAGTGATACTGCTGTATATGTCCAGTGATACTGCCGTATATGTCCATTGATACTGCAGTATATGTCTAACTGTACTGCCATATAAATCCAGTGATCTTGCCGTATAATTCCATATAATTCCATATAATTCCATATAATTCCATATAAATCCATTCCAGTGGTGCTGCCATATAAGTTCAGTGGTGACGTCCTGTGCTGTATATTATTTACTCCAAATGTCGTCTGCCAAGGCCTATGCCCAATGTTATAGTAGAGGGCACATAATATCCAAAAAGCTAAAGTTCAGTAAAAAGACCCCAGAAAAGAAATTTAAATGGTCTGAGGAGAAACGTAAACTTGCCAATATACCATTTATGACACAGAGTGGCAAGGAACGGCTAAGGCCTTGGCCTATGTTCATGACTAGTGGTTCAGCTTCACATGACGATGGAAGCCCTCATTATCCCGCTGGAAAAAAATTATAAGAGTTAAGATGGAAAAAGCACAGAAAAGAACGGTACATTCTAAGATGGTATCACAAATCCCCAAGGAGAGTCCAAGTGTGTCGGCGGTTGCGATTCCTGACCTTCCCAACACTAGACGGGAAGAGGTGGCTCCTTCCACCATTTGCATGCCCCTGCAAGTGCTGGAAGAAGCACCCACAGTCCAGTTTCTGTTAGTCAAATTGAAGATGTCACTGTTGAAGTACACCAGGATGAGGATATGGGTGTTGCTGGCGCTGAGGAGGAAGTAGACGATAAGGATTCTGATGGTGAAGCGGTTTGGTTAAATCAGGCACCGAGGGAGACACCTGTTGTCTGGGGGATGAAGAAACACATTGTGATGCCTGGGCAAAATACCAAAAAGCCACCTCTTCGGTGTGGAATTATTTCTCCACAAATCCGGACAACAGGTGTCAAGTGTTGTGTTGCCTCTGTCAATCTGTAATAAGTAGGGGTAAGGATGTTAACCACCTAGGAACATCCTCCCTTATACATCACCTGCTGCACATTCATCAGAAGTCAGTGTCAAGTTGTGAAACTTTGGGTAAAAGCATAAGCAGTCTACTGACACCTAAATCCCTTCTTCCTCTTGTACCCAAGCTCCTGCAAGCCATACCACCAATTCCCTCAACGTCAACTTACTCCTCAGTCAGGAACATCGGTAGTTCTGCAGGCCATGTCACTGGCAAGACTGAGGAGTCCTCTCCTAACCCGGATTCCTCCGGAAGATCCTTGTGTAGTACGCCTGCTGTTACTGCCGCTGCTGTTATTGCTGCTGGGAGTCGATCGTCATCCCAGAGGGGAAGTCAGAAGACCACTTGTTCTACTTCAACTAAGCAATTGACTGTCCAACAGTCCTTTGTGAGGAAGATGAAATATGACAGCAGTCATCCTATTGCAAAGCGGATTACTTAGGCCTTAGCAGCTATGTTGGTGTTAGACGCGCATCCGGTATCCGCCATTAGTTCAGTGGGACTTAGAGAATTGTTTGAGGTACTGTGTCCCTGGTATCAAATCCCATCTAGGTTCCACTTCACTAGGCAGGCGATACCGAGAATGTACAGAGACGTCAGAAAAAGTGTACTCAGTGTCCTAAAAAATGCAGTTGTACCCACTGTCCACTTAACCACGGACATGTGGACAAGTGGAACAGGGCAGACTAAGGACTATATGACTGTGACAGCCCACTGGGTAGATGTATTGCCTCCCACAGCAACAACAGCAGTGGCACCAGTAGCAGCATCTCGCAAATGCCAACTCTTTCCTAGGCAGGCTACGCTATCTATCACCACTTTCCGTAAGAGGCACACCGCGGACAACCTCTTACGGAAACTGAGTTACATCATTGCACAATGGCTTACCCCAATTAGACTCTCTGGGGGATTTGTGATATCGGACAACGCCACCAATATTGTGCGTGCATTACATCTGGGCAAATTCCAGCATGTCTCATGTTTTGCACATACAATTAATTTGGTGGTGCAGATTTTTTTTTAAAATGACAAGGGCGTGCAGGAGATGTTGTCAGGGGCCCAAAAAAACACTCCTGAACCTGCCCTGCCATCACCTGAAGCAAGAGGTGATAAGGAGGTGGAATTCAACATTGTATATGCTTCAGAGGATAGAGGAAAAGGCCATTTAAGCCTATACATCCACCTACGATATAGGCAAAGGAGGGGGGAATGCACCTGACTCAAGTGCAGTGGATAATGATTTCCATCTTGTGCAATGTTCTCCAACCCTTCGAACTTGCTACACGTGAAGTCAGTTCAGACACTGCCAGCTTGAGTCAGGTCATTCCACTCATCAGGCTTTTTCAGAAGCAGCTGGAGAAATTGAAGGAGGAGCTAAAATGGAGCGATTCCGCATATTATGTGGGACTTGTGGATGGAGCCCTTCATTCGCTTTGCCAGGATTCAAGGGTGGTCAATCTTTTGAAATCAGAGCACTACATTTTGGCTACCGTGCTCGATCCTAGGTTTAAAGCCTACATTGTATCTCTCTTTTCGGTAGACACAAGTCTGCAGAGATTCAAAGACCTGCTGGTGAGAAAATTGTCAACTTAAGCGGAACGTGCCCTGTCAACAGCTCCTCCTTCATTTTATCCCGCAACTGGGGCTGCAAGGAAAAAGATAAGATTTCCTAGCCCACCCGCTGGCGGTGATGCAGGGCAGTCAGGAGCAAGTGCTGACATCTGGTATGGATTGAAGGACCTGACAATGATTACTGACATGTCTACTGTTACTGCATATGATTCTGTCACCATTGAAAGAATGGTGGAGGACTAAATGAGTGACAGCATCCAAGTAGGCATGTCAGAGAGTCCGTATGTATACTGGCAGGAAAAAGAGCCAATTTGGATACCCTTGCACAAACTGGCTTTATTTTACCTAATTTGCCCCCCCCCCCCCTCTCGTGTGTACTCCGAAAGAGTGTTTAGTGCAACCGGTAACCTTACACCTACAGGAAGTGAACAAGCCCTGCAGGGTGAAACGCGTTTTCCCAGCTAGCGGGTCCACCGGCACCAGTCACGTCAATTGAGGGATATTTTGCAGCTGATTCCACACAGGTTATGTAATTTTGCAGTGCCTGTGTGGGCACTTTGAGCATTTAACAAACGACAATTCATGATAGTAATCTTATAGGTTATCTATTGCTACCAGCATATTCCTGCTTACTGATAAATGGAATAAGATACTGTCTATTATACTGTGACATATATGCTTATTATTTTCTTTGTGTAAGGTGAATTGCTTGTATGCATTTAACAGCCAGGGGGTTATTTTTCAGCATTATTGGCTTTTTCCTATAACCAAAGAATATTGTGAAATTCACTATCCTGAGTCACATTGAGTCATTCCAGTGATCTGACATTTAGTCCTCATATCAGCGTATATATATTTATATATTTAAATTTTTGGTTTCCTCATTTTTTGGCTCAGAAATTTTTCACAGTATCACCAATGTTTATACTCAGCATGAATTATGTTTGTACATGTGCTTGTTGTCAGTAAATGCTTGCCACCAGGACATATTGCATATAATTGTTGACGTATTCTATTCTCGTTCTGCTCTTATTTCTGTGGACTCTCATCTGCGATCCAGGGTGCACAATACCACCAGTGTGGGATTTGTTGCATCCAGCCTAACGTAGAAAGCAGATCCACATCTTTTCTGACTAATTGTCACATTTCTTTATATAGGTGCACTCTCATTGGCGTCCAACCTATCCATCTGTCTACTACCATACCTCACTGCCAGTGCCCGATCTCGTCCGATCTTGGAAGCTAAACAGTGTTGGGCTGGGTCAGTACCTGAGGAGGAGACTCACAGGGAATACCCAGTGTAGTAGATTTACATCTTTATGATGTGCGCTATCTGACGCCAACAGCAGTATCACCACTTGTTTCTATCCTTCTTACCATATCTTCATCCAATGATTGCATATTTTGACAATATAAATGCTCTTGACCCTCTGAGTCCTTTATAAATATATTATACCTGTGCATTTGGTTGGTGACCGGTAGCAAGTGGTTAATGTCTCACCATCTACCGCCGGACCTGTCCAACACTGATACAATTGACAATTGACCACATGTTGGTCTTATCAATACAGATTCTCTGTACTGGTCGGGCTGAAAAGGGTGTAGAAAAAGTGTCTACAGCGTTTCCTATCACATTCTGTGAGACAGGACCAGAACATTCCCTTATTTTTCAATTTAATACTTATTTTAACCACATCCATTTTTTGGATGCCACGTTCTCCAATGGGTAATAACGAGAAATTCCTCTTAATGTATATCTAATAAAAGTAATATTTTATCACCTTTCATGAACTATTAAAAACTAATGAAATTTATTTCAATTAATTAAGAGTGCGCCCACACAAGAGCCTTATTTTCCTCTTCCACTTTTGACATATGCTCTTTCTGGCTCTGGGCGCACCACCAAACTGGACATAGATTTGATAATCTATCCAACTAATCTTTATTGTCCGATTTTTGGTTTATCCAATTTGACCTTTGACATAGAGACCAGTGCCGGGTCGTCCCTTCTTTCTTCTCAACCGGTAACCTTGTCAGCGATCGGCGCAGGAGGTTACTTCCACAAAATGTGGAGAAGATGATGTTCATCAAAATGAATTATAAATTCCTCTGGGAAGACCTTTACCTGCAATTGCCTCCAGAAAGTACACAGGGACCTGTGATGGTGGATTCCAGTATGGACGAATTAATACTCTGTGAAAGGGATGAGGATGAGGTCGACATCTTGCCTCTGTAGAGCCACTTTGTGCAAGGAGAGATTGATTGCTTCTTTTTTGGTGGGGGCCCAAACAAACCAGTAATTTCAGCCACAGTTGTGTGGCAGACCCTGTCGCTGAAATGCTTGGCTTGTTAAAGTGTGCATGTCCTGTTTATACAACATAAGGGTGGGTGGGAGGGCCCAAGGACAATTCCATCTTGCACCTTTTTTTTTTCTTTGCATCATGTGCTGTTTGGGGCCTTGTTTTTTTAAGTGCCATCCTGTCTGCCACTGCAGTGCCACTCCTAGATGGGCCAGGTGTTTTGCCGCACACTTGTGTCGCTTAGCTTAGTCATACAGCTACCTCATTGCATCTCCTTTACTTATTTACATGATGTGCTGTTTGGGTACTAGTTTTTTTAAGTGCCATCCTGTCTGCCACTGCAGTGTCACTCCTAGATGGGCCAGGTGTTTGTGCCACACACTTGTGTCGCTTAGCTTAGTCATACAGCCACCTCGGTGCAACCTTTTGGCCTAAAAACAATATTATGAGGTGTGAGCTGTTCAGAATAGACTGGAAATGAATGAAAATTAATGTTATTGAGGTTATTAATACCGTAGGATCGAAATTACACCAAAATTTTGTGATTTTAGCTGTTTTTATGTATTTTTTCAAAAATCATCCAGATCCAAAACCAAAACTCAAAAGGGTGGTTTTAGCAAAACCAATCCAAAACCAAAACACGAGCAGGGAATTAGAACTAAAACCAAGACACAAAACACGAAAAGTGCCGCCGCACATCTCTAAATTTTACATATGTCATGTGAGTGTGTGTCTTAAAGTGCTCACCATACTGTATAGGACAGATCGGATATTAACTGTGCAACACATTATGTATATGTGAAAGGACAGGAAACTCGCATCTGATCAAAAAGTCATACAATAGTCCAGCAACACAGAGTTCAGATCAAAGCAGATCCTGGCAATAGATATTTTTCTATCATGCATAATAAATACATTTTCTTCTTGCTGATGTCCTGATCTAGGCAGGATGCTATATAAACTAAATTGACAGTCTAAAGCTATTTTTTATTATTACAATGGTCTAGCAAGGCAGAAATGTCAAGGGTCAAGGGCGTAACTACCACCATAGGTGCAAGCAGTGCAGCTGTTAAAGGGCCCAGAGCTGAGAGGGGCCCACCTTCCCTGTCAAAGTTACATGTGTTATATACACGTTTCGCCATTAGGTTGTACGTAGGGGTCCTATCAAACTTTTTCCTTGGGGCCTGCAATATATCTAGGTATGCCCCTGGACCTGCTCATTGTAGTATGCTATAAAATGAACTGGAGGGCATTTTAATATTATATAATATGAATATAATATGATCCAGGGCACTGTAATGGAGCACAATATGAATGGGGATATATATCATAATGTGAATTGGGGGTACTGTGCGGCAAAGTGGGTACTGGCATCTCTGAAATGTGACATAGGGTGAACTTAAGCACTACTGCGATTCATAAAAGAAACTAGGGCACTACTATGGGGCATAACATTAAATAAGGCTCTACTATGGTTCAGAAAATGAACTAGGGCACTATTATAGGGCATACAATTAACAACTGCTACAGAGAAGTGTCTCTCCAGAAGCATTGGGACAGGGACCCCTTCAAAATGATGCTATGGGGCCCACAAAGTTCTGGCTACACCCCTGTCAAGGGTCTTAAATACAATAATAATTACAAATGAAGTATAATACATAAAATAAAACATAACAGGATAAGCATAGAATCTATTTATCAATGCTAAAACCAGTGGAGAGCAGAGCTCACTGCCATCCTGTGCTGGTCCCGCTCCCGAACCCGTGACATCACGTGAGGGTGCTGCTCCGAACATTATTTGGATGCTCCCGGCAGCACTGAAGCACCACTATTGGTTGCAAGGTGCTGTTCCAAACAAATTGGAAATTTTAGTGAATTTTTATTCTTGTATTGTTGAAAGTTTTCTAACTTATGGGATTGTTGTGCGGTTTGGCAATTGCACAACAGTGATGCGCAAGTCTCTTGAAAGGATTGTCAAGTCAGCAGGTAAAGTGATTGGATTGCACTTACCTAGTATGCAGGTGGTATATGAAAAAAGGCTTTTCAATAAAGTACAGGGCCTAATACAGATCTGATTGCAGCAGCAATTTTGTTAGCAAATGCACAAAACCATGGCGGTCATTAGGAGTTGATCGCTCTCTAGCAGTTTTTAGCAGCCGTGTAAACGCGATGCCGCCGCCCACTGGGGAGTGTATATTAGCTTAGCAGAAGTGCGAATGCATGTGCAGCCGATCTCTGCAAAAATAGTTTGTGCAGTTTCAGAGTAGCTCTGAACCTACTCAGTGTTTGCGATCACTGCAGCCTATTCGTGTCCGGATTTGACGTCATACTCCCGCCTGCGTTTTTACAAACACTCCCTGAAAATGGCCAGTTGACACCAGTCAATCTTCTTGCGGCCGTCAGTGCAAAGGAAAACTTCGCTAGAACCTGAGCACAGCCACAAAAAGCTTTGTACCCGTACGTCGCGCGTGCGCATTGCGGCTCATATGCATGCGCATAAATGCCATTTTTTCACCTGATCACTGCGAAAATCGGCAGCGAGCAATCAACTCGGAATGACCCCCTATGTGCACTGCAGGGGGGGCAGATATAACATGTGCAGAGAGAGTTAGATTTGGGTGGGGTGTGTTCAAACTGAAATCTAAATTGCAGTGTAAAAAAAAAGCAGACAGTATTTACCCTGCACAGAAACAATATAACCCACCCAAATCTAACTCTCTCTGCAAATGTTATATCTGCCCCTCCTGCAGTGCACATTGGGCTAATTCAGACCTGATCGCTCACTAGGGTTTTTTTGCCATACTGCAAACAGATAGTCGCCGCCCATAGGCGAGTGTATTTTCGCTTTACAAGTGCGCGAACGCATGTGTAGCAGAGCTGTACTAACAGATCTTGTGCAATCTCTGAGTAGCCCAGGACTTATTCAGCTGCTGTGAACACTTCAGCCTGTCCGGGACTGGAATTGACGTCAGGAACCCTCCCTGCAAACGCATGGACATGCCTGCATTTTTCAAACCACTCCCAGAAAACGGTCAGTTACCACCCACAAACGGCTTCTTCCTGTCATTCTCCTTGCGATCACCCGTGCGAATGGATTCTTCGCACAAACCCATCGCTGAGCGGCAATCCGCTTTGTACCTGTGCGACGCGCCTGCACATTGCGGTACATACGCATGCGCAGTTCTGACCTGATGGCATCGCTGCAAAAAACACCAGCGAGCAATAAGGTCTGAATTACCCCCATGGTTTTGCCCATTAGCTAGCAAATTTGCTACTGTGATCTGATCTGAATTACCCCCCAAAGTATACCAGGAGACTTGTCACACTCGAATCGTGAAGTGTTTGTTATGCTGCCATCAAATACAGATCTATTTTATGCTGCACTAGTTGACTAAAAATAGGATATTAATACCTACCGGTAAATCCTTTTCTCTTAGTCCGTAGAGGATGCTGGGGTAACATCAAGAACCATGGGGTATAGACGGGATCCACAGGAGACATGAGCACTTTAAGACTTTCAAAGTGGTGTAACCTGGCTCCTCCCTCTATGCCCCTCCTCCAGACTCCAGTTTAAGGAACTGTGCCCAGGGAGACGGACATTTCGAGGAAAGGATTTATTGTTAAAGCACGGTGAGCATCTACCAGCTCACACCTCAACTATGCCGCAGAACGTGGCATTCAATAGAACCCAAGCCAATGCCATGACGAATTTGCAGTATGTGCTGACACAAAAACCTTAACACAACCCGTGTGTAACCATAGTCAATATCTGCAGATACAGTACGCACCGGGACGGGCGCTCAGCATCCTCTACGGACTAAGAGAAAAGGATTTACCGGTAGGTATTAAAATACTATTTTCTCATATGTCCTAGAGGATGCTGGGGTAACATCAAGAGCCATGGGGTTATACCAAAGCTCTAGAACGGGCAGGAGAGTGTGGATGACTCTGCAGAACCGATTGACCAAAGTTGAGGTCATCATCGGCCAAGGTGGCAAACCCGTAAAAAAATAGCCAAACAGTTTGCTAAACAGCTGCTCGGCAAAGTTGCTATGCCGAGATCCCCTAGTTCACCGGCCCGGATGAGCCCACCTGTCCAACAGAATGGGCCATCACGAATGAGCAAGCTGAATCATACCACAGATCCAACGTGTAACGGTCTGCATGGAAGCACAGCACCCAACTTGTTGGGAGCCAACCGGACAACAGAGACTGTGCTCCTAGACGGCGCCGTCTTGGCGACATGCATTCTCAGAACTCGGACCTCCTGCAGAGACCTTTGACTCAGCGAAGGCGTCAGTAGCCACAGGCACCCCAATAGGTTGGTACATGTGGAAGAAAACAACCACCGTTGGTAGGAAGTGTTGATGAGTTTCCAACTCTGCTCTATCTTCATGAGAGATCAAATAAGGTCCTCCTCAAGACCAGGTCTCTAAGTCAGACACACGCCTTGCGCATACCAAGGCCAACCTGACGACCACTTTCCAAGTGATGAATGTCAACTCCACCTTCTGTAAAGGTACAAACCAATGTGATTGAAGGAACTGCAACACCACGCTAAGATTCTACGGTGCCACCGGGGGCACAAATGGAGGTTGGATGTGCAATACGCCTTTCACGAAAGCCTGAACTTCTGGAAAGGAGGCCAATTTTTGAAATACAGTATGTACTTTTAACTGAGCCCAACTTTAGGCCCTCATCCACACCAGCCTGTAGAAAATGGAGAAAACGTCCTAGCTGAAATTCTTCCGTAGAAGGCTTCTTGGATTCACATCAAGACTCATATATTCTCCAAACTCTGTGGTAACGTTTAGACGTTACCCCTTTCCTAGACTGAAGAAGTGTGGGAAAGACTTTACCGGGAACACTCTTTCGGGCTAGGAATCTGGCATTCAATCGCCAATCCTTCAAACGCAGCCGTGGTAAAACTTGATACACGCACGGCCTTCGCTGCAACAGATCCTCTCGTAGATGAAGAGGCCCGGGATCTCCTATGAGTAATTTCCGAAGATCTGGATACCAAGCCCTCCTTGGCCCACCTGGAACAATGAGGATCATCTGAACCTTTGTTCTTCCTATGATCTTCAGCATTCTGGAAAGAGTGGAAGCACAGGGAATACATACACTGACTGAAACACCCATGGTGTCACTAGTGCATCCACTGCTATTGCTTGGGGTTCCCTCGACCTGGAACCATATCTCTGAAGTTTCTTGTTTAACCGAGACGCCATCATGTCTATTTGAGGAATTCCCCAAAGATTTGTCACTTCTGTGAAGACCCCTTGATGCAGACCCCACTCTGCTGGATGGAGATCGTGTCTGCCGAGGAAGTCTGCTTCCCAGTGGTCCACTGTTGGAACGAACATTTTCAACAGAGCGCTTGTATGTTTTTCCGCCCAGCGGAAAATCCCTCTGGCTTCTGCCATTTTTGCTCCGTTTTTCGTTTGTAGAAACTCGCTGTAAACGGCCCTTAAATCTAGACCGTTATTGTGATGACAAGTTTTCCAACTTTACCCTCTTCCTTGGAAGTTTTTCCCCCTGTGTAACTGCTTCCCAGCCTCGGAAGCATGCATCCGTGGTCACCATGATCCAGGCCTGGATCCCGACCCTGCTCCCCTTTAGGAAGTGAGCGCTGCGCAGCCACCACAGGAGTGAGATTCTGGTCTTGAAAGCCTGAACTTCTGGAAAGGAGGCCAATTTTTAAAATACAGTATGTACTTTTAACTGAGCCCAACTTTAGGCCCTCATCCACACCAGCTTGTAGAAAATGGAGAAAATGTCCTAGCTGAAATTCTTCTGTAGAAGGCTTCTTGGATTCACATCAAGACTCATATATTCTCCAAACTCTGTGGTAACGTTTAGACGTTACTCCTTTCCTAGACTGAAGAAGTGTGGGAAAGACTTTACCGGGAACACTCTTTCGGGCTAGGAATCTGGCATTCAATCGCCAATCCTTCAAATGCAGCCGTGGTAAAACTTGATACATGCACAGCCTTCACTGCAACAGATCCTCTCGTAGATGAAGAGGCCCGGGATCTCCTATGAGTAATTTCCGAAGATCTGGATACCAAGCCCTCCTTGGCCCGCCTGGAACAATGAGGATCATCTGAACCTTTGTTCTTCCTATGATCTTCAGCCCTTCTGGAAAGAGTGGAAGCGGAGGGAATACATACACTGACTGAAACACCCATGGTGTCACTAGTGCGTCCACTGCTATTGCTTGGGGTTCCCTCGACCTGGAACCATATCTCTGAAGTTTCTTGTTTAACCGAGACGCCATCATGTCTATTTAAGGAATTCCCCAAAGATTTGTCACTTCTGTGAAGACCCCTTGATGCAGACCCCACTCTGCTGGATGGAGATCATGTCTGCCAAGGAAGTCTGCTTCCCAGTGGTCCACTGTTGGAACGAACATTTTCAACAGAGCGCTTGTATGTTTTTCCGCCCAGCGGAAAATCCCTCTGGCTTCTGCCATTTTTGCTCCATTTTTCGTTTGTAGAAACTCGCTGTAAACGGCCCTTAAATCTAGACCGTTATTGTGATGACAAGTTTTCCAACTTGACCCTCTTCCTTGGAAGTTTTTCCCCCTGTGTAACTGCTTCCCAGCCTCGGAAGCATGCATCCGTGGTCACCATGATCCAGGCCTGGATCCCGACCCTGCGCCCCTTTAGGAAGTGAGAGCTGCGCAGCCACCACAGGAGTGAGATTCTGGTCTTGAAAGCCTAGGTGGGAACCGGACCACTTGTCCAACTGGACCAGAACACCCTGGCATGGAACCTGCCAAACGAATGTCCTCGTAGGCCGCAACCATCTTTTCTAGCCACCGAATGTATTGATGGATTGACACTGTTGTAGGTCCGACCCGACTCTGGATCCACAGACCCTCTTCCACCAGAAGAAAACCCAAACTATCATTAGTTCTGTATCTAGTATTATCCCCAAAGCCGACAACCACGTCGGTGGAACCAACAGGGATGTTTGAAGAACTGTCAGGGAGAATGCAGTGCTTTCCCCACTTGGTTACTTGATTGCGCCGTAATCAGGAGACCGGCCCAGAACGGGATAAATGTGACTCCTTACTATCCAAGGAGAACCATCATTACCGCCATTACCTTTGTGAAAATGGCAATGATAATCCTGAATTTCAAACCTCAGGTAAGCGTAATGCGGAAGAAAACCGTAATTAGACCTCCTTTATCCTTTTTCCAGATTGGCGATCACTGCCCTGAGAGACTCCATCTTGGATTTTAATATCTTTAAGTAGAAATTTAGGAATTTCAGATATAGGACAGGTCTGACTGAGCCGTCCGGCCTCAGGAGCACGAAGAGGCTTGACTAACAGCTTTTTTCCCATTGTGACGGGGACACCAGGACAATTACCTGATCCTGACCCTTGCATTGCATCGCATACTAACTTCCCATCCAGAGGAGAGTCAGTTAGGTCGATTTGACAAATCGGTGAGGGGAACCGTCTGGAAACTCCAGTATGCCCCCTTGGGAAACTATTCTTAAAAACCACGGGCCCCAGTCCATTCCAGGACTGACTGAAGAGTTTTTAGATGTCGACCCACCGGCGTGGGCTACCGCAAGAGAGACCCAGCGTCCTGCTGTGGATGTGGCAGAACAGAGGATGATAACTGGTCCTGTGATCTTGAAGAGGTTGCTGACCTCTTCCCTCTTCTCCTTCCTCAACCTGCAAAGAAAAGGGGGACCTGTACCTATTATGCCGAAATGACTGCATCCGACAATGATATGTCATCATCCGTTGTCAGGGAACATAGAGTAAGAAAAGGTAGACTTACCAGTGGCATCCTCCGAGATCAAACTAACTCGGCCATCACCTAACCAGGCTTTACCTTCATAGGGAAGAAACTCCATTTTCTCCTCGAAGTCAGCATCAGCATTCCATTGGTGACTCCATCATGGCCTTCTAGCCGAGACCGCCATGGATCTGGCCCGCGAACTCCCTTGTAGTCGTATAGCATTAAGTTGCAGTGTCCCAGATATGACCCAACTTAAAGAATATCCCATCTTTCCCCAGGGTATCTACGTCGGATGACAAGGTAACCGACCATTTCTGAATACTACCACTCCCCCATGCGCATGTAATGGCAGGTATAATTCACGCACGCGTGGACACCTAACTAGAATATAACGTAGCTTCCTGCATACGATCCTATGTGACAGGGCCCCGTGCAGAACATGGGGGGGGGGGGGGGACTCCCACCTTATCCTCTACGCGGTGGGAAAAGAATAAACACTCGGAATCCTCTTGAGGATTTGAAAATGTCTTGTCAGGGCTGACCCAGACTTTTGTTCCCAACAGAGCGCTCAGCACTTGAGAAGGAGGAGCTTTACCTCAGCATTCATCATAAATTTCTATATATATATATATATATACATATATATATATACATACACACCTATACATATATCTATATACACATATATCACATATATCACATATATATACAGTATATATATATATCCTTTTGTCAGGACCAGCAGGGTCCCTAGTGACGTTAATACGTTCTTAATGTGTATGAATATGTATTGAATGCTGTACATTATATTGTGGATCAAAACAGGAAACATTACGGTCGACATAGGAAACAGTATTCGTGTCGACATCAGGGAGTAGTAACTGGGCATTTTTGTGACCCCGAGGGGTCTGAGGGAAATATATTCTATGAACATGATCCCCTCCATAAATATTACCATGTCTGTGTCTGGGCCACAGATTTTTGCAATCCTACTATACATATATATCCCCTTGAAGAAGTCCACACCTTGAAGGACGAAATGCGTTGGGACCGTTTGCTGCTGAAACTCCTATTGATGGACAGATAAGCATTTGAACTACTTTTATCCTGTACGCATAAACTTTGGCTATCCTGTGTCCATGGAACAATTGGTTACTGATTCCCTTGCACATAGAACGGACAGATAAGCTTTTAAGATTTTAGAATCTTGTACGTGTGTTGTCTAGCCGTGTTTTGTATTGTTCATTAAAATCTGTATTTTATGTCGTGAAGCTACAGATTATAATTTTATTGGGAATAGCAAAAATTCCCTAAAATATTGGTACCTTTTTATAGCAAAATTGCTTTATTTTTATCTGTGAACGATACACACTATGTTTTATTGGGAATAGCAAAAATTCCCTAAAATATTGGTACCTTTTTATAGCAAAATTGCTCTATTTTTATTTGTGAACGATACACACTATGTCTGCTGTTTCTTCTTTTACATGATTTCCAAAATGATGAACACCGGATTGAAGTTTTGTTTTTATCAGATAAGTGCCTAAGGCCATTTTTAATAATCTTGTGATCCACCTAATTAATTCCATTTTAACCATCACTATACTCATTAGCGCTTGTACTCTCCACTACCTAATACATATATATACATTTAGGTATAGCCCTTTCTGATATGCATCGCATTATCATGCAAAATATTTTTCTTTTCTTTTTTTTTTTCTTTTTTTTTTTTACCCAGTCAGATATTGTTGGTGCCGACATGGTCACCCACACGCCTGTGTCCCCCATATAGTTTTCTCTTGAGAAAAACATACATCTACCGACATGTTGACACTCTTTACATGTACCAAGTACCATCGGGAGTCTGCGGTGCCGACAGGGTCATTCCCACAGCCGTTTGTGGCAGAGCACTCAACCTCAGACATGCCGACACACGTGTACCAAACACCCACCGACATTACACTGGCTATAAGAGATAGACCCCAGTAAATTCTGTCAGGGAATCACAGAAGGAGTTTTCCAGCTCAACACCCAGCGCCCAATCTGTATATATTGTGCTTTTTCATTAACTTATATTGCACCAATAAACTCCCCCCCCCCCCCTCTTTTTCACCCTATTATGAACAGTAGTGTGTTTTTGGAAGGACCAGCGTCTCTATGTAGAGAAAATGGCGCTAATGTGAGCTGTGAGGGCTAAGCCCCGCCCCCTTAATGGCGCGCGTCAACCCCACTATTTTTTAGAATATTTATACTGGCGGGGGTTCGGATTTAGTGCCTTGGCCCTTAAATACCACAATGCCAGTCTTATATGAGGTTTTTCATGCTGCCCAGGGCGCCCCCCCCCCCAGAGCCCTGCACCCTGTAGTGCCGCTGAGTGTGGGAGCATGGTGCGCAGTGCGGCCGCTGTGCAGTACCTCAAAGCCGTCACTAAAGTCTGCAAGGGGGGTGACGGCGGGCTCTAGGAACGAGCATCTAGGCGTACCTACAGGGCCGTTTCTAGCCAATTTGGCTCCCAGTGCGAGATTTAAAAATGCGCCCCGCCCCCCCATTCACATAAGAAAAAATGCGCCCCCCCCATAGATATAAAGAGGAAAAGTATGCGCGCGCGGAGCTCCCGGCAAGGGGGCGTGGCCTCATTAAAACGGGCGTGGCTTTGTTAAGATGGGTGTGGCCTCATCTGATCTCATCATCGCGGCCACCACAGGATAAAAAAAAAAAGTCCTCATTTTACACATTACAGCAGGCACGCGACCCCATTTTACACAGCACGGCAGGCAAGTGTCCCCATTTTACACAGCACGGTAGGCAAGTGTCCCCATTTTACACATTGCGGCAGGAAAGTGTCCCCATTTTACACATTGCAGCAGGCACGTGCCCCCATTTTACACATTGCGGCAGGAAAGTGTCCCCATTTTACACAGTACGGCAGGCACGTGCCCCCATTTTACACATTGCGGCAGGAAAGTGTCACCATTTTACACATTGGGGCAGGAAAGTGTCCCCATTTTACACATTGCGGCAGGAAAGTGTCCCCATTTTACACAGTACGGCAGGTGGTGGGGGGGAGGGAGAGAGAGAGAGGGAGAGGGGCTGACTTACATTTGAAGCGGTTCTTCCCTCTCTTCAGCCGCCTCTCCCTCGTCTGCGCAGCGCTGCCCGTCTTGGCTCCCCCTTCCCCCTCCTCCCGAGTGCCCAGATCGGGGGGCGGGGTGTCGCGGAATGACGCGATTGCATCGCGACGTCACGACGCAAACGCGTCATTCCGCGAAATCCCACCCCCCGAGCTGGGCACTCGGGAGGAGAGGGGAGGGGGTTTGAAAGTGCTCAGGAAGTGCCGTGACGGGCGCCCCGTGCGGTTGCACGGCTCGCCCGTCGCAAGAAACAGCACTGCGTACCTAGCGTTCAGACCCTCAGGAGCTAATGGTGTCCTGTAGCCAAAGAATCAGAGTCTTGAAACTCACAGAAGTAGGTCTGCTTCTCTCCCCTCAGTCCCACGAAGCAGGGAGCCTGTTGCCAGCAGGTCTCCCTGAAAATAATAAACCTAACAAAAGTCTTTTTCTGAGAAACTCTGGAGAGCTCCTCAGTGTGCATACAGTCTCACTGGGCACAGATTCTAAACTGGAGTCTGGAGGAGGGGCATAGAGGGAGGAGCCAGGTCACACCACTTTGAAAGTCTTAAAGTGCCCATGTCTCCTGCGGATCCCGTCTATACCCCATGGTTCTTCATGTTACCCCAGCATTCTCTAGGACGTATGAGAATTTTTTTTTTCCAACAGCCATAAACATGTTCAATTATGTTCACTATCCTTGAGGAAGTTTTAGGGTGATCATTTTTTCTATGCTTTTTATAACTTTGCTGACTGCACATATAATGTAATTTAGTTGACTGTTCATGTAAATGAATTGTTCATGACAATAAAGTTGGATTGATTGATTGATTGATTGATAATATTGGCTAAAACCATGTGGAAATAGTAGTTTCCCACATGGTTTAAATATCCCTGCAATTTACCAAATGCTGAATGCAGGCAATATTAGAAATATGACTTAAGGACCTAATTAAGCATGAGTTGTAGTTTTGCTGAAAGTAGCAAAACTACAACTCTTTCTGCTAGCATGCAGGCGGGGGGGGGCGCTCCCCGCTAACATGCGAGTGCATCGCTATACAGTGATGTGCTCACATGATTAGGGTTGTTCTCTGCCTACACAGCCTAGCTGCGAAGGCAGTTGACGGGCAGCCATCTTTTGGGTTGCAGCGGCTGCATGTGACGTCATGCAACCGCTGCGGACCACCCCGTAAACAATCTGGACAAGCCTGTGTAGTCCAGACCGCGCCTCCAAATGGTGCATTGCAGCCCCCCGTCGGCGCTTTAACTACAATCGCAGTTTAAGACCTTGCACATGCGCGTACCAGTGCGCATGTGTAGAAGTGCTAAAATCGCCAAATAGCGATTTCAGCACTTTTGCGTTTGAAGCTGAATCAGGCCCTAAGATAAGTAATTCTGCAGACCTCTGTACCATTGCTCTCAATAGAAACAATGGTCTGGTCCAATTTAAAAAGATCTGAAAAGTGGAACTTTTCAGAGCTTGGCTCAATATGTAATGCTACAGGAAGATAATTGGTCTCATGCATGGAAGATGGCATTCATGCATTTTCAGAGCTAACAAAAAAGTGATAGCTATAACTATACTATCAACCTCTTTGCTGGGTTAGTCTCCTGTTTTGTTAAATATCTCTCGGTTGTTCACTCACGTCTAGACTAGAGATGAGCGGGTTCGGTTCCTCGAGATCTGACCCCCCCCGAACTTCACCTATTTTACACGGTTCCGAGGCAGCCTCGGAACTTCCCGCCTTGCTCAGTTAACCCGAACGCGCCCAAACGTCATCATCCCGCTGTTGGATTCTCGCAAGATTCGGATTCTATATAAAGAGCTGCGCGTCGCCGCCATTTTCACTCGTGCATTGGAGATTGAACGGAGAGGACGTGGCTGCGTTCTCTCCCTATACAGAAAAGAAGGCATTTCCAAAGTGCGCAATAAATGTTACCATGGGCAGCCGTCACACATCACTTAAGGGAACACCACATCCCTAGAAAAAATTAGAGATGAGCGCCTGAAATTTTTCGGGTTTTGTGTTTTGGTTTTGGGTTCGGTTCCGCGGCCGTGTTTTGGGTTCGACCGCGTTTTGGCAAAACCGCACCGAATTTTTTTTGTCGGATTCGGGTGTGTTTTGGATTCGGGTGTTTTTTTTCAAAAAACCCTAAAAAACAGCTTAAATCATAGAATTTGGGGGTCATTTTGATCCCATATTATTATTAACCTCAAAAACCATAATTTCCACTCATTTTCAGTCTATTCTGAATACCTCACACCTCACAATATTATTTTTAGTCCTAAAATTTGCACCGAGGTCGCTGGATGACTAAGCTAAGCGACCCTAGTGGCCGACACAAACACCTGGCCCATCTAGGAGTGGCACTGCAGTGTCACGCAGGATGGCCCTTCCAAAAAACCCTCCCCAAACAGCACATGACGCAAAGAAAAAAAGAGGCGCAATGAGGTAGCTGACTGTGTGAGTAAGATAAGCGACCCTAGTGGCCGACACAAACACCGGGCCCATTTAGGAGTGGCACTGCAGTGTCACGCAGGATGTCCCTTCCAAAAAACCCTCCCCAAACAGCACATGACGCAAAGAAAAAAAGAGGCGCAATGAGGTAGCTGTGTGAGTAAGATTAGCGACCCTAGTGGCCGACACAAACACCGGGCCCATCTAGGAGTGGCACTGCAGTGTCACGCAGGATGGCCCTTCCAAAAAACCCTCCCCAAACAGCACATGACGCAAAGAAAAAAAGAGGCGCAATGAGGTAGCTGTGTGAGTAAGATTAGCGACCCTAGTGGCCGACACAAACACCGGGCCCATCTAGGAGTGGCACTGCAGTGTCACGCAGGATGGCCCTTCCAAAAAACACTCCCCAAACAGCACATGACGCAAAGAAAAAAAGAGGCGCAATGAGGTAGCTGACTGTGTGAGTAAGATAAGCGACCCTAGTGGCCGACACAAACACCGGGCCCATTTAGGAGTGGCACTGCAGTGTCACGCAGGATGTCCCTTCCAAAAAACCCTCCCCAAACAGCACATGACGCAAAGAAAAATAAAAGAAAAAAGAGGTGCAAGATGGAATTGTCCTTGGGCCCTCCGCTCCCACCCACCCTTATGTTGTATAAACAAAACAGGACATGCACACTTTAACCAACCCATCATTTCAGTGACAGGGTCTGCCACACGACTGTGACTGATATGACGGGTTGGTTTGGACCCCCCCCAAAAAAGAAGCAATTAATCTCTCCTTGCACAAACTGGCTCTACAGAGGCAAGATGTCCACCTCATCATCATCCTCCGATATATCACCGTGTACATCCCCCTCCTCACAGATTATCAATTCGTCCCCACTGGAATCCACCATCTCAGCTCCCTGTGTACTTTGTGGAGGCAATTGCTGCTGGTCAATGTCTCCGCGGAGGAATTGATTATAATTCATTTTAATGAACATCATCTTCTCCACATTTTCTGGATGTAACCTCGTACGCCGATTGCTGACAAGGTGAGCGGCGGCACTAAACACTCTTTCGGAGTACACACTTGTGGGAGGGCAACTTAGGTAGAATAAAGCCAGTTTGTGCAAGGGCCTCCAAATTGCCTCTTTTTCCTGCCAGTATAAGTACGGACTGTGTGACGTGCCTACTTGGATGCGGTCACTCATATAATCCTCCACCATTCTTTCAATGTTGAGAGAATCATATGCAGTGACAGTAGACGACATGTCCGTAATCGTTGTCAGGTCCTTCAGTCCGGACCAGATGTCAGCATCAGCAGTCGCTCCAGACTGCCCTGCATCACCGCCAGCGGGTGGGCTCGGAATTCTGAGCCTTTTCCTCGCACCCCCAGTTGCGGGAGAATGTGAAGGAGGAGATGTTGACAGGTCGCGTTCCGCTTGACTTGACAATTTTCTCACCAGCAGGTCTTTCAACCCCAGCAGACTTGTGTCTGCCGGAAAGAGAGATCCAAGGTAGGTTTTAAATCTAGGATCGAGCACGGTGGCCAAAATGTAGTGCTCTGATTTCAACAGATTGACCACCCGTGAATCCTTGTTAAGCGAATTAAGGGCTCCATCCACAAGTCCCACATGCCTAGCGGAATCGCTCCGTGTTAGCTCCTCCTTCAATGTCTCCAGCTTCTTCTGCAAAAGCCTGATGAGGGGAATGACCTGACTCAGGCTGGCAGTGTCTGAACTGACTTCACGTGTGGCAAGTTCAAAGGGCATCAGAACCTTGCACAACGTTGAAATCATTCTCCACTGCACTTGAGACAGGTGCATTCCACCTCCTATATCGTGCTCAATTGTATAGGCTTGAATGGCCTTTTGCTGCTCCTCCAACCTCTGAAGCATATAGAGGGTTGAATTCCACCTCGTTACCACTTCTTGCTTCAGATGATGGCAGGGCAGGTTCAGTAGTTTTTGGTGGTGCTCCAGTCTTCTGTACGTGGTGCCTGTACGCCGAAAGTGTCCCGCAATTCTTCGGGCCACCGACAGCATCTCTTGCACGCCCCTGTCGTTTTTTAAAAAATTCTGCACCACCAAATTCAAGGTATGTGCAAAACATGGGACGTGCTGGAATTTGCCCATATTTAATGCACACACAATATTGCTGGCGTTGTCCGATGCCACAAATCCACAGGAGAGTCCAATTGGGGTAAGCCATTCTGCGATGATCTTCCTCAGTTGCCGTAAGAGGTTTTCAGCTGTGTGCGTATTCTGGAAAGCGGTGATACAAAGCGTAGCCTGCCTAGGAAAGAGTTGGCGTTTGCGAGATGCTGCTACTGGTGCCGCCGCTGCTGTTCTTGCGGCGGGAGTCCATACATCTACCCAGTGGGCTGTCACAGTCATATAGTCCTGACCCTGCCCTGCTCCACTTGTCCACATGTCCGTGGTTAAGTGGACATTGGGTACAACTGCATTTTTTAGGACACTGGTGAGTCTTTTTCTGACGTCCGTGTACATTCTCGGTATCGCCTGCCTACAGAAGTGGAACCTAGATGGTATTTGGTAACGGGGGCACACTGCCTCAATAAATTGTCTAGTTCCCTGTGAACTAACGGCGGATACCGGACGCACGTCTAACACCAACATAGTTGTCAAGGACTCAGTTATCCGCTTTGCAACAGGATGACTGCTGTGATATTTCATCTTCCTCGCAAAGGACTGTTGGACAGTCAATTGCTTACTGGAAGTAGTACAAGTGGGCTTACGACTTCCCCTCTGGGATGACCATCGACTCCCAGCAGCAACAACAGCAGCGCCAGCAGCAGTAGGCGTTACACGCAAGGATGCATCGGAGGAATCCCAGGCAGGAGAGGACTCGTCAGAATTGCCAGTGACATGGCCTGCAGGACTATTGGCATTCCTGGGGAAGGAGGAAATTGACACTGAGGGAGTTGGTGGGGTGGTTTGCGTGAGCTTGGTTACAAGAGGAAGGGATTTACTGGTCAGTGGACTGCTTCCGCTGTCGGCCCAAGTTTTTGAACTTGTCACTGACTTATTATTAGAGATGAGCGCCGGAAATTTTTCGGGTTTTGTGTTTTGGTTTTGGGTTCGGTTCCGCGGCCGTGTTTTGGGTTCGACCGCGTTTTGGCAAAACCTCACCGAATTTTTTTTGTCGGATTCGGGTGTGTTTTGGATTCGGGTGTTTTTTTAAAAAAACCCTAAAAAACAGCTTAAATCATAGAATTTGGGGGTAATTTTGATCCCAAAGTATTATTAACCTCAAAAAACATAATTTACACTCATTTTCAGCCTATTCTGAACACATCACACCTCACAATATTATTTTTAGTCCTAAAATTTGCACCGAGGTCGCTGTGTGAGTAAGATAAGCGACCCTAGTGGCCGACACAAACACCGGGCCCATCTAGGAGTGGCACTGCAGTGTCACGCAGGATGGCCCTTCCAAAAAACCCTCCCCAAACAGCACATGACGCAAAGAAAAAAAGAGGCGCAATGAGGTAGCTGACTGTGTGAGTAAGATTAGCGACCCTAGTGGCCGACACAAACACCGGGCACATCTAGGAGTGGCACTGCAGTGTCACGCAGGATGTCCCTTCCAAAAAACCCTCCCCAAACAGCACATGACGCAAAGAAAAAAAGAGGCGCAATGAGGTAGCTGTGTGAGTAAGATTAGCGACCCTAGTGGCCGACACAAACACCGGGCCCATCTAGGAGTGGCACTGCAGTGTCACGCAGGATGTCCCTTCCAAAAAACCCTCCCCAATCAGCACATGATGCAAAGAAAAAGAAAAGAAAAAAGAGGTGCAAGATGGAATTATCCTTGGGCCCTCCCACCCACCCTTATGTTGTATAAACAAAACAGGACATGCACACTTTAACCAACCCATCATTTCAGTGACAGGGTCTGCCACACGACTGTGACTGATATGACGGGTTGGTTTGGACCCCCCCCAAAAAAGAAGCAATTAATCTCTCCTTGCACAAACTGGCTCTACAGAGGCAAGATGTCCACCTCATCTTCACCCTCCGATATATCACCGTGTACATCCCCCTCCTCACAGATTATCAATTCGTCCCCACTGGAATCCACCATCTCAGCTCCCTGTGTACTTTGTGGAGGCAATTGCTGCTGGTCAATGTCTCCGCGGAGGAATTGATTATAATTCATTTTAATGAACATCATCTTCTCCACATTTTCTGGATGTAACCTCGTACGCCGATTGCTGACAAGGTGAGCGGCGGCACTAAACACTCTTTCGGAGTACACACTTGTGGGAGGGCAACTTAGGTAGAATAAAGCCAGTTTGTGCAAGGGCCTCCAAATTGCCTCTTTTTCCTGCCAGTATAAGTACGGACTGTGTGACGTGCCTACTTGGATGCGGTCACTCATATAATCCTCCACCATTCTATCAATGTTGAGAGAATCATATGCAGTGACAGTAGACGACATGTCCGTAATCGTTGTCAGGTCCTTCAGTCCGGACCAGATGTCAGCATCAGCAGTCGCTCCAGACTGCCCTGCATCACCGCCAGCGGGTGGGCTCGGAATTCTGAGCCTTTTCCTCGCACCCCCAGTTGCGGGAGAATGTGAAGGAGGAGATGTTGACAGGTCGCGTTCCGCTTGACTTGACAATTTTGTCACCAGCAGGTCTTTCAACCCCAGCAGACCTGTGTCTGCCGGAAAGAGAGATCCAAGGTAGGCTTTAAATCTAGGATCGAGCACGGTGGCCAAAATGTAGTGCTCTGATTTCAACAGATTGACCACCCGTGAATCCTTGTTAAGCGAATTAAGGGCTGCATCCACAAGTCCCACATGCCTAGCGGAATCGCTCCGTGTTAGCTCCTTCTTCAATGCCTCCAGCTTCTTCTGCAAAAGCCTGATGAGGGGAATGACCTGACTCAGGCTGGCAGTGTCTGAACTGACTTCACGTGTGGCAAGTTCAAAGGGCATCAGAACCTTGCACAACGTTGAAATCATTCTCCACTGCACTTGAGACAGGTGCATTCCATCTCCTATATCGTGCTCAATTGTATAGGCTTGAATGGCCTTTTGCTGCTCCTCCAACTTCTGAAGCATATAGAGGGTTGAATTCCACCTCGTTACCACTTCTTGCTTCAGATGATGGCAGGGCAGGTTCAGTAGTTTTTGGTGGTGCTCCAGTCTTCTGTACGTGGTGCCTGTACGCCGAAAGTGTCCCGCAATTTTTCTGGCCACCGACAGCATCTCTTGCACGCCCCTGTCGTTTTTTAAAAAATTCTGCACCACCAAATTCAAGGTATGTGCAAAACATGGGACGTGCTGGAATTTGCCCATATTTAATGCACACACAATATTGCTGGCGTTGTCCGATGCCACAAATCCACAGGAGAGTCCAATTGGGGTAAGCCATTCCGCGATGATCTTCCTCAGTTGCCGTAAGAGGTTTTCAGCTGTGTGCGTATTCTGGAAAGCGGTGATACAAAGCGTAGCCTGCCTAGGAAAGAGTTGGCGTTTGCGAGATGCTGCTACTGGTGCCGCCGCTGCTGTTCTTGCGGCGGGAGTCCATACATCTACCCAGTGGGCTGTCACAGTCATATAGTCCTGACCCTGCCCTGCTCCACTTGTCCACATGTCCGTGGTTAAGTGGACATTGGGTACAACTGCATTTTTTAGGACACTGGTGAGTCTTTTTCTGACGTCCGTGTACATTCTCGGTATCGCCTGCCTAGAGAAGTGGAACCTAGATGGTATTTGGTAACGGGGGCACACTGCCTCAATAAATTGTCTAGTTCCCTGTGAACTAACGGCGGATACCGGACGCACGTCTAACACCAACATAGTTGTCAAGGACTCAGTTATCCGCTTTGCAGTAGGATGACTGCTGTGATATTTCATCTTCCTCGCAAAGGACTGTTGAACAGTCAATTGCTTACTGGAAGTAGTACAAGTGGGCTTACGACTTCCCCTCTGGGATGACCATCGACTCCCAGCGGCAACAACAGCAGCGCCAGCAGCAGTAGGCGTTACACGCAAGGATGCATCGGAGGAATCCCAGGCAGGAGAGGACTCGTCAGACTTGCCAGTGACATGGCCTGCAGGACTATTGGCATTCCTGGGGAAGGAGGAAATTGACACTGAGGGAGTTGGTGGGGTGGTTTGCGTGAGCTTGGTTACAAGAGGAAGGGATTTACTGGTCAGTGGACTGCTTCCGCTGTCACCCAAAGTTTTTGAACTTGTCACTGACTTATTATGAATGCGCTGCAGGTGACGTATAAGGGAGGATGTTCCGAGGTGGTTAACGTCCTTACCCCTACTTATTACAGCTTGACAAAGGGAACACACGGCTTGACACCTGTTGTCCGCATTTCTGGTGAAATACCTCCACACCGAAGAGCTGATTTTTTTGGTATTTTCACCTGGCATGTCAACGGCCATATTCCTCCCACGGACAACAGGTGTCTCCCCGGGTGCCTGACTTAAACAAACCACCTCACCATCAGAATCCTCCTGGTCAATTTCCTCCCCAGCGCCAGCAACACCCATATCCTCCTCATCCTGGTGTACTTCAACACTGACATCTTCAATCTGACTATCAGGAACTGGACTGCGGGTGCTCCTTCCAGCACTTGCAGGGGGCATGCAAATAGTGGAAGGCGCATGCTCTTCACGTCCAGTGTTGGGAAGGTCAGGCATCGCAAACGACACAATTGGACTCTCCTTGTGGATTTGGGATTTCAAAGAACGCACAGTTCTTTGCGGTGCTTTTGCCAGCTTGAGTCTTTTCAGTTTTCTAGCGAGAGGCTGAGTGCTTCCATCCTCATGTGAAGCTGAACCACTAGCCATGAACATAGGCCAGGGCCTCAGCCGTTCCTTGCCACTCCGTGTGGTAAATGGCATATTGGCAAGTTTACGCTTCTCCTCCGACAATTTTATTTTAGGTTTTGGAGTCCTTTTTTTTCTGATATTTGGTGTTTTGGATTTGACATGCTCTGTACTATGACATTGGGCATCGGCCTTGGCAGACGACGTTGCTGGCATTTCATCGTCTCGGCCATGACTAGTGGCAGCAGCTTCAGCACGAGGTGGAAGTGGATCTTGATCTTTCCCTAATTTTGGAACCTCAACTTTTTTGTTCTCCATATTTTATAGGCAGAACTAAAAGGCACCTCAGGTAAACAATGGAGATGGATGGATTGGATACTAGTATACAATTATGGACGGACTGCCACGGTTAGGTGGTATAAAAAAACCACGGTTAGGTGGTATATATTATAATAATAATACAATTATGGATGGACGGACTGCCTGCCGACTGCCGACACAGAGGTAGCCACAGCCGTGAACTACCGCACTGTACACTGGTTGATAAAGAGATAGTAGTATACTCGTAACAACTAGTATGACACTATGACGACGGTATAAAGAATGAAAAAAAAACCACGGTTAGGTGGTATATATTATAATAATAATACAATTATGGATGGACGGACTGCCTGCCGACTGCCGACACAGAGGTAGCCACAGCCGTGAACTACCGCACTGTACACTGGTTGATAAAGAGATAGTAGTATACTCGTAACAACTAGTATGACACTATGACGACGGTATAAAGAATGAAAAAAAAACCACGGTTAGGTGGTATATATTATAATAATAATACAATTATGGATGGACGGACTGCCTGCCGACTGCCGACACAGAGGTAGCCACAGCCGTGAACTACCGCACTGTACACTGGTTGATAAAGAGATAGTAGTATACTCGTAACAACTAGTATGACACTATGACGACGGTATAAAGAATGAAAAAAAAACCACGGTTAGGTGGTATATATTATAATAATAATACAATTATGGATGGACGGACTGCCTGCCGACTGCCGACACAGAGGTAGCCACAGCCGTGAACTACCGCACTGTACACTGGTTGATAAAGAGATAGTAGTATACTCGTAACAACTAGTATGACACTATGACGACGGTATAAAGAATGAAAAAAAAACCACGGTTAGGTGGTATATATTATAATAATAATACAATTATGGATGGACGGACTGCCTGCCGACTGCCGACACAGAGGTAGCCACAGCCGTGAACTACCGCACTGTACACTGGTTGATAAAGAGATAGTAGTATACTCGTAACAACTAGTATGACACTATGACGACGGTATAAAGAATGCAAAAAAAACCACAGTTAGGTGGTATATATTATAATAATAATACAATTATGGATGGACGGACTGCCTGCCGACTGCCGACACAGAGGTAGCCACAGCCGTGAACTACCGCACTGTACACTGGTTGATAAAGAGATAGTAGTATACTCGTAACAACTAGTATGACACTATGACGGTATAAAGAATGAAAAAAAAACCACGGTTAGGTGGTATATATTATAATAATAATACAATTATGGATGGACGGACTGCCTGCCGACTGCCGACACAGAGGTAGCCACAGCCGTGAACTACCGCACTGTACACTGGTTGATAAAGAGATAGTAGTATACTCGTAACAATTAGGATGACACTATGACGGTATAAAGAATGAAAAAAAAACCACGGTTAGGTGGTAGGTATATAATAATAAATAATACAATTCTGGTCGGACGGACTGCCTGCCGTGTGCCGACACAGAGGTAGCCACAGCCGTGAACTACCGCACTGTACACTGGTTGATAAAGAGATAGTAGTATACTCGTAACAATTAGGATGACACTATGACGGTATAAAGAATGAAAAAAAAACCACGGTTAGGTGGTAGGTATATAATAATAAATAATACAATTCTGGTCGGACGGACTGCCTGCCGTGTGCCGACACAGAGGTAGCCACAGCCGTGAACTACCGCACTGTACACTGGTTGATAAAGAGATAGTAGTATACTCGTAACAATTAGGATGACACTATGACGGTATAAAGAATGAAAAAAAAACCACGGTTAGGTGGTAGGTATATAATAATAAATAATACAATTCTGGTCGGACGGACTGCCTGCCGTGTGCCGACACAGAGGTAGCCACAGCCGTGAACTACCGCACTGTACACTGGTTGATAAAGAGATAGTAGTATACTCGTAACAATTAGGATGACACTATGACGGTATAAAGAATGAAAAAAAAACCACGGTTAGGTGGTAGGTATATAATAATAAATAATACAATTCTGGTCGGACGGACTGCCTGCCGTGTGCCGACACAGAGGTAGCCACAGCCGTGAACTACCGCACTGTACACTGGTTGATAAAGAGATAGTAGTATACTCGTAACAATTAGGATGACACTATGACGGTATAAAGAATGAAAAAAAAACCACGGTTAGGTGGTAGGTATATAATAATAAATAATACAATTCTGGTCGGACGGACTGCCTGCCGTGTGCCGACACAGAGGTAGCCACAGCCGTGAACTACCGCACTGTACTGTGTCTGCTGCTAATATAGACTGGTTGATATTTAAAGAGATATTAGTAGTATACAACAATACTATACTGGTGGTCAGGCACTGGTCACCACTCCTGCAGCAAAAGTGTGCACTGTTAATTAATATAATTGTACTCCTGGCTCCTGCTAACAACCTGCAGTGCTCCCCAGTCTCCCCCACAATTAATTATAAGCTTTTAATTTATACATTGATGACTGTGCAGCACACTGGGCTGAGCTGAGTGCACACAGACTGAGTCACACTGTGTGACTGACTGTGCTGTGTATCGTTTTTTTTTTCAGGCAGAGAACGGATATAGCAGAGAGAAGTGAACGGATATATTATATTAAATAAAAGTTAACTAGCAACTGCACTGGTCACTGACTGTGGTAAACTAACTCTGTCTGCGACTCTGCACAATCTCTCTCTATCTAATCTATCTATCTCTATTCTAATGGAGAGGACGCCAGACACGTCCTCTCCCTATCAATCTCAATGCACGAGTGAAAATGGCGGCGACGCGCGGCTCCTTATATAGAATCCGAGTCTCGCGATAGAATCCGAGCCTCGCGAGAATCCGACAGCGTCATGATGACGTTCGGGCGCGCTCGGGTTAACCGAGCAAGGCGGGAAGATCCGAGTCGCTCGGACCCGTGGAAAAAAAAGTGAAGTTCGTGCGGGTTCGGATTCAAAGAAACCGAACCCGCTCATCTCTACTTATTATGAATGCGCTGCAGGTGACGTATAAGGGAGGATGTTCCGAGGTGGTTAACGTCCTTACCCCTACTTATTACAGCTTGACAAAGGGAACACACGGCTTGACACCTGTTGTCCGCATTTCTGGTGAAATACTTCCACACCGAAGAGCTGATTTTTTTGGTATTTTCACCAGGCATGTCAACGGCCCTATTCCTCCCACGGACAACAGGTGTCTCCCCGGGTGCCTGACTTAAACAAACCACCTCACCATCAGAATCCTCCTGGTCAATTTCCTCCCCAGCGCCAGCAACACCCATATCCTCCTCATCCTGGTGTACTTCAACACTGACTTCTTCAATCTGACTATCAGGAACTGGACTGCGGGTGCTCCTTCCAGCACTTGCAGGGGGCGTGCAAATGGTGGAAGGCGCATGCTCTTCACGTCCAGTGTTGGGAAGGTCAGGCATCGCAACCGACACAATTGGACTCTCCTTGTGGATTTGGGATTTCGAAGAACGCACAGTTCTTTGCGGTGCTACTGCTTTTGCCAGCTTGAGTCTTTTCATTTTTCTAGCGAGAGGCTGAGTGCCTCCATCCTCATGTGAAGCTGAACCACTAGCCATGAACATAGGCCAGGGCCTCAGCCGTTCCTTGCCACTCCGTGTGGTAAATGGCATATTGGCAAGTTTACGCTTCTCCTCCGACAATTTTATTTTAGGTTTTGGAGTCCTTTTTTTACTGATATTTGGTGTTTTGGATTTGACATGCTCTGTACTATGACATTGGGCATCGGCCTTGGCAGACGACGTTGCTGGCATTTCATCGTCTCGGCCATGACTAGTGGCAGCAGCTTCAGCACGAGGTGGAAGTGGATCTTGATCTTTCCCTAATTTTGGAACCTCAACATTTTTGTTCCCATATTTTAATAGGCACAACTAAAAGGCACCTCAGGTAAACAATGGAGATGGATGGATACTAGTATACAATTATGGATGGACTGCTGAGTGCCGACACAGAGGTAGCTACAGCCGTGGACTACCGTACTGTACTGTGTCTGCTGCTAATATAGACTGGTTGATAAAGAGATGTAGTAGTAGTAGTATGTATGTATAAAGAAGAAAGAAAAAAAAACCACGGGTAGGTGGTATACAATTATGGACGGACTGCCCAGTGCCGACACAGAGGTAGCTACAGCCGTGGACTACCGTACTGTGTCTGCTGCGACTGGATGATAAATAATGATATAAAAAATATATATATATCACTACTGCAGCCGGACAGGTATATATTATATAATGACGGACCTGCTGGACACTGTCTGTCAGCAGAATGAGTTTTTTATAGAATAAAAAAAAAAACACCACACAAGTGAAGTCACACGACGAGTGTTTAACTTTTTCAGGCAATCACAATATAGTATACTATACTACTAACTATACTGGTGGTCAGTGTGGTCAGGTCACTGGTCAGTCACACTGGCAGTGGCACTCCTGCAGCAAAAGTGTGCACTGTTTAATTTTAATAATAATATGTACTCCTGGCTCCTGCTATAACCTATAACTGGCACTGCAGTGCTCCCCAGTCTCCCCCACAATTATAAGCTGTGTGAGCTGAGCACAGTCAGATACGAGTGTTTAACTTTTTCAGGCAATCACAATATAGTATACTATACTACTAACTATACTGGTGGTCAGTGTGGTCAGGTCACTGGTCAGTCACACTGGCAGTGGCACTCCTGCAGCAAAAGTGTGCACTGTTTAATTTTAATAATAATATGTACTCCTGGCTCCTGCTATAACCTATAACTGGCACTGCAGTGCTCCCCAGTCTCCCCCACAATTATAAGATGTGTGAGCTGAGCACAGTCAGATATATACATAGATGATGCAGCACACTGGGCTGAGCAGTGCACACAGATATGGTATGTGACTGAGTCACTGTGTATCATTTTTTTCAGGCAGAGAACGGATATATTAAATAAAACTGCACTGTCTGGTGGTCACTGTGGTCAGTCACTAGTAAACTCTGCACTCTCTACACAGTTCTACAGTACTCCTAATCTCCAGTAAATCAGGTCAATCTCTCTCTCTCTCTCTCTTCTAATCTAAATGGAGAGGACGCCAGCCACGTCCTCTCCCTATCAATCTCAATGCACATGTGAAAATGGCGGCGACGCGCGGCTCCTTATATAGAATCCGAGTCTCGCGATAGAATCCGAGCCTCGCGAGAATCCGACAGCGTCATGATGACGTTCGGGCGCGCTCGGGTTAACCGAGCAAGGCGGGAAGATCCGAGTCGCTCGGACCCGTGAAAAAAAACATGAAGTTCGTGCGGGTTCGGATTCAGAGAAACCGAACCCGCTCATCTCTAGAAAAAATAGCAAGCAACAAAAGAAATGGATATGTGCATAGGCGCCCTTGTAACAAAGATGAATACAAAAAAAGTGTTTATCTTAAAAACTAGAGATGAGCGGGTTCGGTTCCTCGGAATCCGAACCCGCCCGAACTTCATGTTTTTTTACACGGGTCCGAGCGACTCGTATCTTCCCGCCTTGCTCGGTTAACCCGAGCGCGCCCCGAACGTCATCATCACGCTGTCGGATTCTCGCGAGGCTCGGATTCTATCGCGAGACTCGGATTCTATATAAGGAGCCGCACGTCGCCGCCATTTTTCACACGTGCATTGAGATTCATAGGGAGAGGACGTGGCTGGCGTCCTCTCCGTTTATAGAGATTCGAGAAGAGAGTGAGACAGAGAGAGACACAGTAGTAATTTGGGGAGCATTAGGAGGAGTACTACTACTACTAGTACTTGCTGAAGTGATAGAGATAGTGTGACTGTATTATCTGACTTGTGGGGGAGACACTGACAGTGGGGGGCAGTTAGAGTCTGAGAGCAGGACTCAGGACTCAGGAGTACATATAACGTACAGTGCACACTTTTGCTGCCAGAGTGCCACACTGCCATTGTTTGTGACCACACTGACCACCAGTATAATATATATTGTGATTGTCTGCTTAGGACTCAGGAGTACTACTTGCAAGTTGCTGATAGTGTGACCAGTGACCTGACCACCAGTTTAATAATCACCACCAGTTTATGAGTTTAATATACATTATATATATATATATATATATATATATATATAATTGTATATAATATATATATAATATTGTATACCACCTAGCACCTACCCGTGTTTTTTTTTTTTTTTCTTTCTTCTTGATACATACTACTATAGTAGCTTACTGTAGCAGTCTGCGGTGCTGCTGAGCTGACAGTGTCCAGCAGGTCCGTCATCAGTCATTACATAATAAATATATAATATATATACCTGTCCGGCTGCAGTACTAGTGATATTATATATACATATATATTGATTTCATCTCATTATCATCCAGTCTATATTATCAGCAGACACAGTATGTTAGTCCACGGCTGTAGCTACCTCTGTGTCGGCACTCGGCAGTCCATCCATAATTGTATACCACCTACCCGTGGTTGTTTTTTTTTTTTTCTTTCTTCTTTATACATACTACTATAGTAGCTTACTGTAGCAGTCTGCGGTGCTGCTGAGCTGACAGTGTCCAGCAGGTCCGTCATCAGTCATTACATAATAAATATATAATATATATACCTGTCCGGCTGCAGTACTAGTGATATTATATATACATATATATTGATTTCATCTCATTATCATCCAGTCTATATTATCAGCAGACACAGTACGTTAGTCCACGGCTGTAGCTACCTCTGTGTCGGCACTCGGCAGTCCATCCATAATTGTATACCACCTACCCGTGGTTGTTGTTTTTTTCTTTCTTCTTTATACATACTACTATAGTAGCTTACTGTAGCAGTCTGCGGTGCTGCTGAGCTGACAGTGTCCAGCAGGTCCGTCATCAGTCATTACATAATAAATATATAATATATATACCTGTCCGGCTGCAGTACTAGTGATATTATATATACATTTATATTGATTTCATCTCATTATCATCCAGTCTATATTATCAGCAGACACAGTACGTTAGTCCACGGCTGTAGCTACCTCTGTGTCGGCACTCGGCAGTCCATCCATAATTGTATACCACCTACCCGTGGTTGTTTTTTTTTTTCTTTATTCTTTATACATACTACTATAGTAGCTTACTGTAGCAGTCTGCGGTGCTGCTGAGCTGACAGTGTCCAGCAGGTCCGTCATCAGTCATTACATAATAAATATATATACCTGTCCGGCTGCAGTACTAGTGATATTATATATACATATATATTGATTTCATCTCATTATCATCCAGTCTATATTATCAGCAGACACAGTACGGTAGTCCACGGCTGTAGCTACCTCTGTGTCGGCAGTCGCTCTTCCATCCATAAGTATACTAGTATCCATCCATCTCTATTGTTTACCTGAGGTGCCTTTTAGTTGTGCCTATTAAAATATGGAGAACAAAAATGTTGAGGTTCCAAAATTAGGGAAAGATCAAGATCCACTTCCACCTCGTGCTGAAGCTGCTGCCACTAGTCATGGCCGAGACGATGAAATGCCAGCAACGTCGTCTGCCAAGGCCGATGCCCAATGTCATAGTACAGAGCATGTAAAATCCAAAACACCAAATATCAGTAAAAAAAGGACTCCAAAACCTAAAATAAAATTGTCGGAGGAGAAGCGTAAACTTGCCAATATGCCATTTACCACACGGAGTGGCAAGGAACGGCTGAGGCCCTGGCCTATGTTCATGGCTAGTGGTTCAGCTTCACATGAGGATGGAAGCACTCAGCCTCTCGCTAGAAAAATGAAAAGACTCAAGCTGGCAAAAGCACCGCAAAGAACTGTGCGTTCTTCGAAATCCCAAATCCACAAGGAGAGTCCAATTGTGTCGGTTGCGATGCCTGACCTTCCCAACACTGGACGTGAAGAGCAGGTGCCTTCCACCATTTGCACGCCCCCTGCAAGTGCTGGAAGGAGCACCTGCAGTCCAGTTCCTGATAGTCAGATTGAAGATGTCAGTGTTGAAGTACACCAGGATGAGGAGGATATGGGTGTTGCTGGCGCTGGGGAGGAAATTGACCAGGAGGATTCTGATGGTGAGGTGGTTTGTTTAAGTCAGGCACCCGGGGAGACACCTGTTGTCCGTGGGAGGAATAGGGCCGTTGACATGCCTGGTGAAAATACCAAAAAAATCAGCTCTTCGGTGTGGAAGTATTTCACCAGAAATGCGGACAACATTTGTCAAGCCGTGTGTTGCCTTTGTCAAGCTGTAATAAGTAGGGGTAAGGACGTTAACCACCTCGGAACATCCTCCCTTATACGTCACCTGCAGCGCATTCATAATAAGTCAGTGACAAGTTCAAAAACTTTGGGCGACAGCGGAAGCAGTCCACTGACCAGTAAATCCCTTCCTCTTGTAACCAAGCTCACGCAAACCACCCCACCAACTCCCTCAGTGTCAATTTCCTCCTTCCCCAGGAATGCCAATAGTCCTGCAGTCCATGTCACTGGCAATTCTGACGAGTCCTCTCCTGCCTGGGATTCCTCCGATGCATCCTTGCGTGTAACGCCTACTGCTGCTGGCGCTGCTGTTGTTGCTGCTGGGAGTCGATCGTCATCCCAGAGGGGAAGTCGTAAGCCCACTTGTACTACTTCCAGTAAGCAATTGACTGTTCAACAGTCCTTTGCGAGGAAGATGAAATATCACAGCAGTCATCCTGCTGCAAAGCGGATAACTGAGGCCTTGACAACTATGTTGGTGTTAGACGTGCGTCCGGTATCCGCCGTTAGTTCACAGGGAAATAGACAATTTATTGAGGCAGTGTGCCCCCGTTACCAAATACCATCTAGGTTCCACTTCTCTAGGCAGGCGATACCGAGAATGTACACGGACGTCAGAAAAAGACTCACCAGTGTCCTAAAAAATGCAGTTGTACCCAATGTCCACTTAACCACGGACATGTGGACAAGTGGAGCAGGGCAGGGTCAGGACTATATGACTGTGACAGCCCACTGGGTAGATGTATGGACTCCCGTCGCAAGAACAGCAGCGGCGGCACCAGTAGCAGCATCTCGCAAACGCCAACTCTTTCCTAGGCAGGCTACGCTTTGTATCACCGCTTTCAAGAATACGCACACAGCTGAAAACCTCTTACGGCAACTGAGGAAGATCATCGCGGAATGGCTTACCCCAATTGGACTCTCCTGTGGATTTGTGGCATCGGACAACGCCAGCAATATTGTGTGTGCATTAAATATGGGCAAATTCCAGCACGTCCCATGTTTTGCACATACCTTGAATTTGGTGGTGCAGAATTTTTTAAAAAACAACAGGGGTGTGCAAGAGATGCTGTCGGTGGCCAGAAGAATTGCGGGACACTTTCGGCGTACAGGCACCACGTACAGAAGACTGGAGCACCACCAAAAACAACTGAACCTGCCCTGCCATCATCTAAAGCAAGAAGTGGTAACGAGGTGGAATTCAACCCTCTATATGCTTCAGAGGTTGGAGGAGCAGCAAAAGGCCATTCAAGCCTATACAATTCAGCACGATATATGAGGTGGAATGCACCTGTCTCAAGCGCAGTGGAGAATGATTTCAACATTGTGCAAGGTTCTGATGCCCTTTGAACTTGCCACACGTGAAGTCAGTTCAGACACTGCCAGCCTGAGTCAGGTCATTCCCCTCATCAGGCTTTTGCAGAGGAAGCTGGAGACATTGAAGGAGGAGCTAACACAGAGCGATTCCGCTAGGCATGTGGGACTTGTGGATGGAGCCCTTAATTCGCTTAACAAGGATTCACGGGTGGTCAATCTGTTGAAATCAGAGCACTACATTTTGGCCACCATGCTCGATCCTAGATTTAAAGCCTACCTTGGATCTCTCTTTCCGGCAGACACAAGTCTGCTGGGGTTCAAAGACCTGCTGGTGAGAAAATTGTCAAGTCAAGCGGAACGCGACCTGTCAACATCTCCTCCTTCACATTCTCCCGCAACTGGGGGTGCGAGGAAAAGGCTCAGAATTCCGAGCCCACCCGCTGGCGGTGATGCAGGGCAGTCTGGAGCGACTGCTGATGCTGACATCTGGTCCGGACTGAAGGACCTGACAACGATTACGGACATGTCGTCTACTGTCACTGCATATGATTCTCTCACCATTGAAAGAATGGTGGAGGATTATATGAGTGACCGCATCCAAGTAGGCACGTCACACAGTCCGTACTTATACTGGCAGGAAAAAGAGGCAATTTGGAGGCCCTTGCACAAACTGGCTTTATTCTACCTAAGTTGCCCTCCCACAAGTGTGTACTCCGAAAGAGTGTTTAGTGCCGCCGCTCACCTTGTCAGCAATCGGCGTACGAGGTTACATCCAGAAAATGTGGAGAAGATGATGTTCATTAAAATGAATTATAATCAATTCCTCCGTGGAGACATTGACCAGCAGCAATTGCCTCCACAAAGTACACAGGGAGCTGAGATGGTGGATTCCAGTGTGGACGAATTGATAATCTGTGAGGAGGGGGATGTACACGGTGATATATCGGAGGATGATGATGAGGTGGACATCTTGCCTCTGTAGAGCCAGTTTGTGCAAGGAGAGATTAATTGCTTCTTTTTAGGTGGGGGTCCAAACCAACCCGTCATTTCAGTCACAGTCGTGTGGCAGACCCTGTCACTAAAATGATGGGTTGGTTAAAGTGTGCATGTCCTGTTTATACAACATAAGGGTGGGTGGGGGGGCCCAAGGACAATTCCATCTTGCACCTCTTTTTTCTTTCATTTTTATTTGCGTCATGTGCTGTTTGGGGAGGGTTTTTTGGAAGGGACATCCTGCGTGACACTGCAGTGCCACTCCTAGATGGGCCAGGTGTTTGTGTTGGCCACTAGGGTCGCTTATCTTACTCACACAGCTACCTCATTGCGCCTCTTTTTTTCTTTGCGTCATGTGCTGTTTGGGGAGGGTTTTTTGGAAGGGACATCCTGCGTGACACTGCAGTGCCACTCCTAGATGGGCCCGGTGTTTGTGTCGGCCACTAGGGTCGCTTATCTTACTCACACAGCTACCTCATTGCGCCTCTTTTTTTCTTTGCGTCATGTGCTGTTTGGGGAGGGTTTTTTGGAAGGGACATCCTGCGTGACACTGCAGTGCCACTCCTAGATGGGCCAGGTGTTTGTGTCGGCCACTAGGGTCGCTTATCTTACTCACACAGCTACCTCATTGCGCCTCTTTTTTTCTTTGCGTCATGTGCTGTTTGGGGAGGGTTTTTTGGAAGGGACATCCTGCGTGACACTGCAGTGCCACTCCTAGATGGGCCCGGTGTTTGTGTCGGCCACTAGGGTCGCTTATCTTACTCACACAGCTACCTCATTGCGCCTCTTTTTTTCTTTGCGTCATGTGCTGTTTGGGGAGGGTTTTTTGGAAGGGACATCCTGCGTGACACTGCAGTGCCACTCCTAGATGGGCCAGGTGTTTGTGTCGGCCACTAGGGTCGCTTATCTTACTCACACAGCTACCTCATTGCGCCTCTTTTTTTCTTTGCGTCATGTGCTGTTTGGGGAGGGTTTTTTGGAAGGGCCATCCTGCGTGACACTGCAGTGCCACTCCTAGATGGGCCCGGTGTTTGTGTCGGCCACTACGGTCGCTTATCTTACTCACACAGCTACCTCATTGCGCCTCTTTTTTTCTTTGCGTCATGTGCTGTTTGGGGAGGGTTTTTTGGAAGGGACATCCTGCGTGACACTGCAGTGCCACTCCTAGATGGGCCAGGTGTTTGTGTCGGCCACTAGGGTCGCTTAGCTTAGTCATCCAGCGACCTCGGTGCAAATTTTAGGACTAAAAATAATATTGTGAGGTGTGAGGTATTCAGAATAGACTGAAAATGAGTGGAAATTATGGTTTTTGAGGTTAATAATACTTTGGGATCAAAATGACCCCCAAATTCTATGATTTATGCTGTTTTTTAGTGTTTTTTGAAAAAAAACACCCGAATCCAAAACACACCCGAATCCGACAAAAAAAATTCGGTGAGGTTTTGCCAAAACGCGGTCGAACCCAAAACACGGCCGCGGAACCGAACCCAAAACCAAAACACAAAACCCGAAAAATTTCAAGTGCACATCTCTATTAAAAACACTCATTTATTAAACACAATAGTGACATAAAACAAATATAAACGTCAAGAATCAAATAAAATCACATATACACAATATTGCACCGATCCCAATGAGTTCTCACCCTCTATATGATTTGCGATGGGCAGAGAGCTTTTTTTGGATAAAAAGCAATCCGGTCCCGGTGGAATTATCGTGGCACCACCGCAAAGAGCTTATTCCTTTTGGAGGCTGAGTAGGGAGTCAGGTAGTGTACGTCAAACAAAGATGTCCATATCGTCCAAACGACGCGTTTAGGGGAACACTCTCCTTTTTCAAGCTTGGATGATATGGACCATCACCAAACATATCTTTATACCCCTTTCAATTACAATAATTATCCAATTTGGCTATCCTAATTTTCCGGATTCGATTTACCGTTCTCTCCCTGAAAAGCTCCGTAATCTGTGCTCAGTGTGCTGCAAATATCTGTGCTCAATGTGCTGCAAATATCTGTGCTCAGTGTGCTGAAAATATCTACGTTTTCTGCCTGAAAACGCTCCATATCTGTGCTCAGTGTGCTGCAAATATCTGTGCTCAGTGTTCTTTATTGTGGGGACTGGGGACCACCAGTATAATAGTAGTACAGTACAGTAGGCCATTGCTGTATCTTGCAGCTCTGTGTCACTGCAAGTATCCATTCCATATCTCAGGGACGTGCAGTCAGGGGAGGCAGGGGAGGCAGTGCCTCCCCTGTCATTAATGAGTAAAATAATTCAAAGAAGATACTTATGACACGTAAGTACCTTCTTTATTATTTTACTCATCATTACAGTGTGAATAATTAGTTTGGGAGGCACCGATCGTGGTGCCTCCCGTAGTGATTGAGAAAAGATATGGGAGCAGGGGGCGGGCGCCCATTGAAATTGCATGGGAAAGCGGCACCATTAGAGGAGCCGCTTTCCTACAGGGACGTGCTTTCAACCTATGAAAGCACGCCCCTGTGAGTGAGGCCACAGTGATTGGCCAGCGGATCCGTCACTGGATCCGCTGTCAATCACTGTGTGGGCGTCGGTGGCGGCGGAGGTGCTGGCGGTGGAGATGCGGGCGGCGGTAGCGGCGGCGGGACGCGGCAGTACGGACAGTTCAGCAGAGTTTGGCAGCGGAAGCGGTACCCATTTCAAAAATGGCGCCTCAGCGTAATTTTTTTAATTCAAGATGGCCGCCGCGAGCCAATCATGGCTCGCCGCGTCATCGCCCCGCACCCTCCGCTGACTTATATATGTCAGCGCGAGGCAGCAGCTGTCAGTCCGACGGCGGAGGAGGAGCTGAGAAGAGCTCCTGAAGACCGAAGACGCCGTGGAAGTCCTGGATGGGCGGCGGCTATGCAAAATAGCTTAGCAGCCGCCGCCCACCAGGTGAAGACGCTGGAAGTCCTGGGAAGGCGGTGGCCATGCAAAAGAGCTTAAAGGCCTCCGCCTCCCAGGTGAAGACGCCGGAGGAAGATGCCAGAAGCCCTGGGGAGGTGGCGCCCCCCCAGGTGAAGACGCCAGAAGCCCTGGGAAGGCGGCGGCCATGCAAAAGAGCTTAAAGGCCGCCGCCCCCAGGTGAAGACCCTGTTTAATAAAGGTTTTTTTAAAGTACGTGTAGTGTAGTTTTTTTTTTATATTTTCTTTACAGGTGGACTACAGGTGCCAGCGGGCCCTTTATGTTCGGGCATGCTGGCACTTGTGGTTCTCCAAGTGCCAGCATGCTGGGGCAGGCTTGCTGGGACCTGTAGGCCACCTGTAAAGAACAATATTACTATTTTTTACAGGTGGACTACAGATGTCAGTGGGCCATTTATGTCCGGGCATGCTTGCACTTGTGGTTCTCCAAGTGCCAGCATGCTGGTGCTGGCTTGCTGGGACCTGTGGGCCACCTGTTAAGAACAGTATTAGCATACAATGAACCACGCACCCACCGCCACCAGGGGTGCGGGGCATAGCACTGGGCTATCAGCCCAGTGCTGGTTATTGCTCGGGAGGGGGGACCCCATTTTCATTTTCTGACTGGTCTGGGGGGTGTTTAATGGCATGGCAGGGGGACCCCACACTGAGTGTCTCCCCTGCTATGGCATTACCCCCTCTGGTTCTGCCTGGTGCTGGTTTCAGCGGTGTGGGGGGACTGCACTTTTTTTTTCCGGGGAGGGGGGGGGGGGGTTTAGCTGCAGTGCCTCCCCAGCCCCTGACCTCACCGCACGTCACTGCCATATCTGTGCTGCGTTTTTGTGAGCAGTATATATAGTATTACAGTGCAGCAGTTTGGTGACCAACAGTATATAGTTGTACAGTAGGCCATTGCTGTATCTTGCAGCTCTGTGTCACTGCAAGTATCCATTCCATATCTGTGCTGCATTATTGTGAGCAGTATATAGTAGGACAGTGCAGCATTTTGGTGACCAGCAGTATACATATATACATATATAGTACAGTGCATTAGGTCATTGCTGTAGTATCTTGCAGCTCTGTGTCACTGCAAGTATCCATTCCATATCTGTGCTGCATTATTGTGAGCAGTATATAGTAGGACAGTGCAGCATTTTAGTGACCAGCAGTATACATATATAGTACAGTACAGTAGGCAATTGCTGTATCTTGCAGCTCTGTGTCACTGCAAGTATCCATTCCATATCTGTGCTGCATTTTTGTGAGCAGTATATGTAGTATTACAGTGCAGCATTTTGGTGACCAACAGTATATAGTTGTACAGTACAGTAGGCCATTGCTGTATCTTGCAGCTCTGTGTCACTGCAAGTCTCCATTTCATATCTGTGCTGCATTATTGTGAGCAGTATATATAGTATTACAGTGCAGCATTTTGGTGACCAACAGTATATAGTTGTACAGTAGGCCATTGCTGTTTCTTGCAGCTCTGTGTCACTGCAAATATCCATTCCATATCTGTGCTGCATTATTGTGAGCAGTATATATAGTATTACAGTGCAGCATTTTGGTGACCAACAGTATATAGTCGTACAGTAGGCCATTGCTGTATCTTGCAGCTCTGTGTCACTGCAAGTATCCATTCCATATCTGTGTTGCATTATTGTGAGCAGTATATAGTAGGACAGTGCCGCATTTTGGTGACTAACAGTATATAGTTGTACAGTACATTAGGCCATTGCTGTCGTATCTTGCAGCTCTGTGTCACTGCAAGTATCCATTCCATATCTGTGCTGCATTATTGTGAGCAGAATATAGTAGGACAGTGCAGCATTTTGGTGACCAGCAGTATACATATATAGTACAGTACAGTAGGCCATTGCTGTATCTTGCAGCTCTGTGTCACTGCAAGTATCCATTCCATATCTGTGCTAGAGATGAGCGCCTGAAATTTTTCGGGTTTTGTGTTTTGGTTTTGGGTTCGGTTCCGCGGCCGTGTTTTGGGTTCGACCGCGTTTTGGCAAAACCTCACCGAATTTTTTTTGTCGGATTCGGGTGTGTTTTGGATTCGGGTGTTTTTTTAAAAAAACACAAAAAAACAGCTTAAATCATAGAATTTGGGGGTCATTTTGATCCCATATTATTATTAACCTCAAAAACCATAATTTCCACTCATTTTCAGTCTATTCTGAATACCTCACACCTCACAATATTATTTTTAGTCCTAAAATTTGCACCAAGGTCGCTGGATGACTAAGCTAAGCGACACTAGTGGCCGACACAAACAACTGGCCCATCTAGGAGTGGCACTGCAGTGTCACGCAGGATGTCCCTTCCAAAAAACCCTCCCCAATCAGCACATGACGCAAAGAAAAAAAGAGGCGCAATGAGGTAGCTGACTGTGTGAGTAAGATAAGCGACCCTAGTGGCCGACACAAACACCGGGCCCATTTAGGAGTGGCACTGCAGTGTCACGCAGGATGTCCCTTCCAAAAAACCCTCCCCAATCAGCACATGACGCAAAGAAAAAAAGAGGCGCAATGAGGTAGCTGACTGTGTGAGTAAGATTAGCGACCCTAGTGGCCGACACAAACACCGGGCCCATTTAGGAGTGGCACTGCAGTGTCACGCAGGATGTCCCTTCCAAAAAACCCTCCCCAATCAGCACATGACGCAAAGAAAAAAAGAGGCGCAATGAGGTAGCTGACTGTGTGAGTAAGATTAGCGACCCTAGTGGCCGACACAAACACCAGGCCCATTTAGGAGTGGCACTGCAGTGTCACGCAGGATGTCCCTTCCAAAAAACCCTCCCCAATCAGCACATGACGCAAAGAAAAAAAGAGGCGCAATGAGGTAGCTGACTGTGTGAGTAAGATTAGCGACCCTAGTGGCCGACACAAACACCGGGCCCATTTAGGAGTGGCACTGCAGTGTCACGCAGGATGTCCCTTCCAAAAAACCCTCCCCAATCAGCACATGACGCAAAGAAAAAAAGAGGCGCAATGAGGTAGCTGACTGTGTGAGTAAGATTAGCGACCCTAGTGGCCGACACAAACACCGGGCCCATTTAGGAGTGGCACTGCAGTGTCACGCAGGATGTCCCTTCCAAAAAACCCTCCCCAATCAGCACATGACGCAAAGAAAAAAAGAGGCGCAATGAGGTAGCTGACTGTGTGAGTAAGATTAGCGACCCTAGTGGCCGACACAAACACCGGGCCCATTTAGGAGTGGCACTGCAGTGTCACGCAGGATGTCCCTTCCAAAAAACCCTCCCCAATCAGCACATGACGCAAAGAAAAAAAGAGGCGCAATGAGGTAGCTGACTGTGTGAGTAAGATTAGCGACCCTAGAGGCCGACACAAACACCGGGCCCATTTAGGAGTGGCACTGCAGTGTCACGCAGGATGTCCCTTCCAAAAAACCCTCCCCAAACAGCACATGACGCAAAGAAAAATAAAAGAAAAAAGAGGTGCAAGATGGAATTGTCCTTGGGCCCTCCCACCCACCCTTATGTTGTATAAACAAAACAGGACATGCACACTTTAACCAACCCATCATTTCAGTGACAGGGTCTGCCACACGACTGTGACTGATATGACGGGTTGGTTTGGACCCCCCCCAAAAAAGAAGCAATTAATCTCTCCTTGCACAAACTGGCTCTACAGAGGCAAGATGTCCACCTCATCATCACCCTCCGATATATCACCGTGTACATCCCCCTCCTCACAGATTATCAATTCGTCCCCACTGGAATCCACCATCTCAGCTCCCTGTGTACTTTGTGGAGGCAATTGCTGCTGGTCAATGTCTCCGCGGAGGAATTGATTATAATTCATTTTAATGAACATCATCTTCTCCACATTTTCTGGATGTAACCTCGTACGCCGATTGCTGACAAGGTGAGCGGCGGCACTAAACACTCTTTCGGAGTACACACTTGTGGGAGGGCAACTTAGGTAGAATAAAGCCAGTTTGTGCAATGGCCTCCAAATTGCCTCTTTTTCCTGCCAGTATAAGTATGGACTGTGTGACGTGCCTACTTGGATGCGGTCACTCATATAATCCTCCACCATTCTTTCAATGGTGAGAGAATCATATGCAGTGACAGTAGACGACATGTCCGTAATCGTTGTCAGGTCCTTCAGTCCGGACCAGATGTCAGCATCAGCAGTCGCTCCAGACTGCCCTGCATCACCGCCAGCGGGTGGGCTCGGAATTCTGAGCCTTTTCCTCGCACCCCCAGTTGCGGGAGAATGTGAAGGAGGAGATGTTGACAGGTCGCGTTCCGCTTGACTTGACAATTTTCTCACCAGCAGGTCTTTCAACCCCAGCAGACTTGTGTCTGCCGGAAAGAGAGATCCAAGGTAGGCTTTAAATCTAGGATCGAGCACGGTGGCCAAAATGTAGTGCTCTGATTTCAACAGATTGACCACCCGTGAATCCTTGTTAAGCGAATTAAGGGCTCCATCCACAAGTCCCACATGCCTAGCGGAATCGCTCCGTGTTAGCTCCTCCTTCAATGTCTCCAGCTTCTTCTGCAAAAGCCTGATGAGGGGAATGACCTGACTCAGGCTGGCAGTGTCTGAACTGACTTCACGTGTGGCAAGTTCAAAGGGCATCAGAACCTTGCACAACGTTAAAATCATTCTCCACTGCGCTTGAGACAGGTGCATTCCACCTCCTATATCGTGCTCAATTGTATAGGCTTGAATGGCCTTTAGCTGCTCCTCCAACCTCTGAAGCATATAGAGGGTTGAATTCCACCTCGTTACCACTTCTTGCTTCAGATGATGGCAGGGCAGGTTCAGTAGTTTTTGGTGGTGCTCCAGTCTTCTGTACGTGGTGCCTGTACGCCGAAAGTGTCCCGCAATTTTTCTGGCCACCGACAGCATCTCTTGCACGCCCCTGTCGTTTTTTAAATAATTCTGCACCACCAAATTCAAGGTATGTGCAAAACATGGGACGTGCTGGAATTTGCCCATATTTAATGCACACACAATATTGCTGGCGTTGTCCGATGCCACAAATCCACAGGAGAGTCCAATTGGGGTAAGCCATTCTGCGATGATCTTCCTCAGTTGCCGTAAGAGGTTTTCAGCTGTGTGCGTATTCTGGAAACCGGTGATACAAAGCGTAGCCTGCCTAGGAAAGAGTTGGCGTTTGCGAGATGCTGCTACTGGTGCCGCCGCTGCTGTTCTTGCGGCGGGAGTCCATACATCTACCCAGTGGGCGGTCACAGTCATATAGTCCTGACCCTGCCCTGCTCCACTTGTCCACATGTCCGTGGTTAAGTGGACATTGGGTACAACTGCATTTTTTAGGACACTGGTGAGTCTTTTTCTGACGTCCGTGTACATTCTCGGTATCGCCTGCCTAGAGAAGTGGAACCTAGATGGTATTTGGTAACGGGGGCACACTGCCTCAATAAATTGTCTAGTTCCCTGTGAACTAACGGCGGATACCGGACGCACGTCTAACACCAACATAGTTGTCAAGGCCTCAGTTATCCGCTTTGCAGCAGGATGACTGCTGTGATATTTCATCTTCCTCGCAAAGGACTGTTGAACAGTCAATTGCTTACTGGAAGTAGTACAAGTGGGACTTCCCCTCTGGGATGACCATCGACTCCCAGCAGCAACAACAGCAGCGCCAGCAGCAGTAGGCGTTACACGCAAGGATGCATCGGAGGAATTCCAGGCAGGAGAGGACTCGTCAGAATTGCCAGTGACATTGCCTGCAGGACTATTGGCATTCCTGGGGAAGGAGGAAATTGACACTGAGGGAGTTGGTGGGGTGGTTTGCGTGAGCTTGGTTACAAGAGGAAGGGATTTACTGGTCAGTGGACTGCTTCCGCTGTCACCCAAAGTTTTTGAACTTGTCACTGACTTATTATGAATGCGCTGCAGGTGACGTATAAGGGAGGATGTTCCGAGGTGGTTAACGTCCTTACCCCTACTTATTACAGCTTGACAAAGGGAACACACGGCTTGACACCTGTTGTCCGCATTTCTGTTGAAATAGTTCCACACCGAAGAGCTGATTTTTTTGGTATTTTCACCAGGCATGTCAACGGCCCTATTCCTCCCACGGACAACAGGTGTCTCCCCGGGTGCCTGACTTAAACAAACCACCTCACCATCAGAATCCTCCTGGTCAATTTCCTCCCCAGCGCCAGCAACACCCATATCCTCCTCATCCTGGTGTACTTCAACACTGACATCTTCAATCTGACTATCAGGAACTGGACTGCGGGTGCTCCTTCCAGCACTTGCAGGGGGCGTGCAAATGGTGGAAGGCGCATGCTCTTCACGTCCAGTGTTGGGAAGGTCAGGCATCGCAACCGACACAATTGGACTCTCCTTGTGGATTTGGGATTTCGAAGAACGCACAGTTCTTTGCGGTGCTACTGCTTTTGCCAGCTTGAGTCTTTTCATTTTTCTAGCGAGAGGCTGAGTGCCTCCATCCTCATGTGAAGCTGAACCACTAGCCATGAACATAGGCCAGGGCCTCAGCCGTTCCTTGCCACTCCGTGTGGTAAATGGCATATTGGCAAGTTTACGCTTCTCCTCCGACAATTTTATTTTAGGTTTTGGAGTCCTTTTTTTACTGATATTTGGTGTTTTGGATTTGACATGCTCTGTACTATGACATTGGGCATCTGCCTTGGCAGACGACGTTGCTGGCATTTCATCGTCTCGGCCATGACTAGTGGCAGCAGCTTCAGCACGAGGTGGAAGTGGATCTTGATCTTTCCCTAATTTTGGAACCTCAACATTTTTGTTCTCCATATTTTAATAGGCACAACTAAAAGGCACCTCAGGTAAACAATGGAGATGGATGGATACTAGTATACAATTATGGGCGGACTGCCGAGTGCCGACACAGAGGTAGCTACAGCCGTGAACTACCGTACTGTGTCTGCTGCTAATATAGACTGGTTGATAAAGAGATGTCGTAGTATGTATGTATGAAGAAGAAAGAAAAAAAAACCACGGTTAGGTGGTATACAATTATGGACGGACTGCCGAGTGCCGACACAGAGGTAGCCACAGCCGTGAACTACCGTACTGTACTGTGTCTGCTGCTAATATAGACTGGTTGATAATGAGATGTCGTAGTATGTATGTATGAAGAAGAAAGAAAAAAAAACCACGGGTAGGTGGTATACAATTATGGACGGACTGCCGAGTGCCGACACAGAGGTAGCCACAGCCGTGAACTACCGTACTGTACTGTGTCTGCTGCTAATATAGACTGGTTGATAAAGAGATGTAGTAGTATGTATGTATGAAGAAGAAAGAAAAAAAAAACACGGGTAGGTGGTATACAATTATGGACGGACTGCCGAGTGCCGACACAGATGTAGCCACAGCCGTGAACTACCGTACTGTACTGTGTCTGCTGCTAATATAGACTGGTTGATAAAGAGATGTCGTAGTATGTATGTATAAAGAAGAAAGAAAAAAAAACCACGGTTAGGTGGTATACAATTATGGACGGACTGCCGAGTGCCGACACAGAGGTAGCCACAGCCGTGAACTACCGTACTGTACTGTGTCTGCTGCTAATATAGACTGGTTGATAAAGAGATGTCGTAGTATGTATGTATGAAGAAGAAAGAAAAAAAAACCACGGTTAGGTGGTATACAATTATGGACGGACTGCCGAGTGCCGACACAGAGGTAGCCACAGCCGTGAACTACCGTACTGTACTGTGTCTGCTGCTAATATAGACTGGTTGATAAAGAGATGTAGTAGTATGTATGTATAAAGAAGAAAGAAAAAAAAACCACGGGTAGGTGGTATACAATTATGGATGGACTGCCGAGTGCCGACACAGAGGTAGCTACAGCCGTGAACTACCGTACTGTGTCTGCTGCGACTGGATGATAAATAATGATATAAAAAATATATATATATCACTACTGCAGCCGGACAGGTATATATATTGTATAATGACGGACCTGCTGGACACTGTCTGTCAGCAGAATGAGTTTTTTATAGAATAAAAAAAAAACACCACACAAGTGAAGTCACACGACGAGTGTTTAACTTTTTCAGGCAATCACAATATAGTATACTACTAACTATACTGGTGGTCAGTGTGGTCAGGTCACTGGTCAGTCACACTGGCAGTGGCACTCCTGCAGCAAAAGTGTGCACTGTTTAATTTTAATATAATATGTACTCCTGGCTCCTGCTATAACCTATAACTGGCACTGCAGTGCTCCCCAGTCTCCCCCACAATTATAAGCTGTGTGAGCTGAGCACAGTCAGATATATAATATATACATAGATGATGCAGCACACTGGGCTGAGCAGTGCACACAGATATGGTATGTGACTGTCTTGTACTCCTGGCTCCTGCTATAACCTATAACTGGCACTGCAGTGCTCCCCAGTCTCCCCCACAATTATAAGCTGTGTGAGCTGAGCACAGTCAGATATATAATATATACATAGATGATGCAGGCATGCAGCACACTGGGCTGAGCAGTGCACACAGATATGGTATGTGACTGAGTCACTGTGTGTACCGTTTTTTTCAGGCAGAGAACGGATATATTAAATAAAACAACTGCACTGCTGGTGGTCACTGTGGTCAGTCACTAAACTCTGCACTCTCTTCTACAGTATCAGCCTCAGGTCAATCTCTCTCTCTCTCTCCTAATCTAAATGGAGAGGATGCCAGCCACGTCCTCTCCCTATCAATCTCAATGCACGTGTGAAAATGGCGGCGACGCGCGGCTCCTTATATAGAATCCGAGTCTCGCGAGAATCCGACAGCGTCATGATGACGTTCGGGCGCGCTCGGGTTAACCGAGCAAGGCGGGAAGATCCGAGTCGCTCGGACCCGTGAAAAAAAACATGAAGTTCGTGCTGGTTCGGATTCAGAGAAACCGAACCCGCTCATCTCTAATCTGTGCTGCATTTTTGCGAGCAGTATATATAGTATAACAGTGTAGCATTTTGGTGACCAACAGTATATAGTTGTACAGTACAGTAGGCCATTGCTGTATCTTGCAGCTCTGTGTCACTGCAAGTATCCATTCCATATCTGTGCTGCATTATTGTGAGCAGTATATATAGTATTACAGTGCAGCATTTTGGTGACCAACAGTATATAGTTGTACAGTAGGCCATTGCTGTAGTATCTTGCAGCTCTGTGTCACTGCAAGTATCCATTCCATATCTGTGCTGCATTATTGTGAGCAGTATATAGTAGGACAGTGCAGCATGTTGGTGACCAGCAGTATACATATATAGCACAGTACAGTAGGCCATTGCTGTATCTTGCAGCTCTGGTCACTTCTAGTATCCTGTTCAGTGCTCAATATCTGCTGCATTGTTGTGACCAGTATGTATACTGTACTGTGCGACGTGTGTTATACACCTGGTGATTATACATCCTGTAATCTGTACTGAGCGATGTGTGAGATACACCTGGTGATTATACACACTATATACTGTACTATGTGATGTGTGAGATATACCTGTGGATTATACACCCTATATTATTATTATTATTATTATTATTATTATTATTATTATTATCCTTTATTTATATGGCGCCACAAGGGTTCTGCAGCGCCCAATTACAGAGTACATAAATAATCAAACAGGAAAACAGCAACTTACAGTTGATGACAGTATAGGACAAGTACAGGGTAAATACACATAGTTACATCAGCAGATGACACTGGAATAAGTATCAGGTGGCAGAAGACTGCTGGATGTGGTACAGTTGAAGATTATTAAAGTAAGACAAAGGATAAGCACATGAGGGAAGAGGGCCCTGCTCGTGAGAGTTTACAATCTAAAGGGGAGGGGTAGACAGACATGGGTGACACAGATGGGGTACATAGAGAACGTGGAACAGAGGGTTAGGATGAGATTCGGCTGGGTTTGGTGAAGAAGTGGACCCCCAGGAGGCACAAGTCAATACTTAACATTGCAACATTTTACTGGGCTATGCAGGAGAAAATTAAAAATGGGAAGAAAAAAAAAAAACGAATCGATAACTTCTACCGCTTTCAAAAAGGTCAATGGAAGCTGAAATAATGGACAACTACCTCATGGAAGCCAGATACAGTATACCAAACAGTACTTAGCAGAGTTAGGAATGAGTGCTTATGAAATACAGTAACATTTTGGGGGTCATTCCGAGTTGCTCGCTCGTTGCCGATTTTCGCAACGGAGCGATTAAGGCAAAAATGTGCATGTGTATGGTACGCAGTACGCATGCGGTAAGTATTTTAGCACAAAACTTAGTAGATTTACTCACGTCCGAACAAAGAATTTTCATCGTTGATGTGATCGGAGTGTGATTGACAGGAAGTGGGTGTTTCTGGGCGGAAACTGGCCGTTTTCTGGGAGTGTGCGGAAAAACGCAGGCGTGCCAGGATAAAACGCGGGAGTGTCTGGAAAAACGGGGGAGTGGCTGGCCGAACGCAGGGCGTGTTTGTGACGTCAAACCAGGAACGAAACAGCCTGAGCTGATTGCAATCTGTGAGTAGGTCTGGAGCTACTCAGAAACGGCTAAGAATTTTTTATTCGCAATTCTGCTAATCTTTTGTTCGCTATTCTGCTAAACTAAGATACACTCCCAGAGGGCGGCGGCCTAGCGTGTGCAATGCTGCTAAAATCTGCTAGCGAGCAAACAACTCGGAATGACCCCCATTGTCATAATTTTTCAGAAACTGCATGGCTGGTCTCTTGCACTTTTTTGCTCTAATACACCACCTGCTTTAGGATTTATATTCAAAAACATTATGTCTCCATAATCCCAAAAACGTCAGTCTTCTTGGAAAATGGTTTGTTCCTTTGTAAGGGAAAGAGAACAAACGTTCTCAAACAACGGTTTCTCAATTTCTTTTTCCTCTGGGAAGGGATTGTGGATTCGCAGGAATATCTGAGCATTTCTGTAATCAGAAAGCAGTGACTTAGTTTCTACAAATGTTTACGAATAATTCCAGTGATTTTGTCATTTTCTTCCAGTGATTTGGACCAATAATACCATTGATTAGAACGAATAATTCCAGTGATTTTGTCATTTTCTTCCAGTGATTTGGACCAATAATACCATTGATAACAACTAATAATTCCTGTGATATTGAGGTGTTTGTGTCGCTTAGCTTAGCCGTCCAGCGACCACAGTGCACCTCTTTTTCTCTTTTCTTTGCATCATGTGCTGTTTTTTTAAGTGCCATCCTGTCTGACACTGCAGTGCCACTCCTAGATGGGCCAGGTGTTTGTGCCGCCCTCTTGGGTCGCTTTGCTTAGTCATCCAGTGACCTCGGTGCAAATTTTAGGACTAAAAATAGTATTGTGAGGTGTGAGGTGTTCAGAATAGACTGGAAATGAGTGGAAATTGTGGTTATTGATGTTAATAATACTATAGGATCAAGATTACCCCCAAATTCTATGATTTAAGCTGTTTTTGAGGGGTTTTTGAAAAAAAACACCCGAATCCAAAACACACCCGAATCCGACAAAAAAATTTCAGGGAGGTTTTGCCAAAACGTGTCTGAATCCAAAACACGGCCGCGGAACCAAATCCAAAACACAAAACCCGAAAAATTTCCAGTGCACATCTCTAGTCTAGACCCTGTTTCACATTCAACACTGACAGCACACTGTACTCCCTTTTATGCTGGCACTTCAGGACTAACTAGGGACCTTATTTATCAATTATACATAACCCCTTTAGCACTCGCTAAAGGGGTTATGACCTATTTTCAGGATTCATCAAACAGAGGTAAATTAAGTTTACTACGGTTTGCCCCTATACCACTGTTGCCATAGTGGTATAGTTGCCAGCAATGGGGACCCAGCACCAGGGGCATCTTCAGAGAGGAGGCGACCCATGTGCAGTCTCTTTCTGGGCCCCCTCCTCAGCGCTCTTGACTCTGCGCAGATCTCCAGCAAAATGTTACAGTGGTATAATCCCAGTGATTTTCCTACTGAGCATGTGAGAATTACTGGAAAAATGGCCCAGCGACATGGGACTTTGAAGGGTAAGTATGAAAAAAATGGGTGCAGGGTGTGCGGTGTGGGCACCCTGGACACCTGCACTGCACCTATTATAAACACGCCAGTGCCTAGCACTACCTTTTTGGCTTAAGCAAAGCTTTCTGGACATTGCTGGGTCTGAGCTGGGTGAAGAAGTGATGCACCTGCGCAGACTGGACGTTGCGCATGCGCATGACATGGAAGATGCCGCTGAGGCGGAAGACATCGCTGGAACTCACTAGAGAGGTATGTAATGCTGAATACCAGATGCATATTCATTAGTATCGCAGTCATACTAAATGAAAAATGCCGCTGGTATTAAATTTTGTTTACAAATGGAGCCCTAGGGAAGGCCCTCGACAATAAATCAGTAACAAGTTGGCCATGTTTTTGCCATAGATAGCATAGAGCCAGTGATACTCTGCCTTTGCTGGCTGAGAGGCATCAATATTTTTTTTTATCCTCAGGACAGGTGAATGGATATTACCCCTGCCCTGGCCATGTCGCTTAGCCCCACCCCGTTTAGCGATTGAAGCATTGATGGCTTTGTGCCACCCCATCAAGTTTACGTACATCTCTGATACAGGCCCAGAATTAACATATTTCCATTAAGTTTACATTGTGGTCTCATGATGGTTCACTCTTTAATACAGTAAATAACAATTACAGTATAATAATGATAACTACAGAATAATGAATGATTTCTCTAAGGGACACACGTGAACATACGTGGTATTGCACCACTGGCTATAAGCTAGATTTCAGTGTGTATTTAATACAGCAGTCAGTGGTGAAATGGAGATGCGGTCAGCATACCAGTGTTCGGGATGCCAGCAGAATAATTACAACAGAAACCCGACATGGATCAAAATGCATCCCGAGAGTAAGTATGCTGGTGCTCCTTAGGCAGCGGGGAGGGGGATTAGGGTTAGGCTTCTTGGGTGGGGAGGATAGGTTTAGGCCGTGGGTAGGGGGGAGTTAGGGTTAGGCTCTGGGGTTAGGAGCGTTAGGTTGCAGGGGTGGGGGGGTAGGTTTAGGCTGCAGGAAGGGTGGGGTAGGTTTAGGCTTTTTAAGGTCATGCTGCAGAGGAAGGTAGGTTTAAAGTTAGGGTGGTAAAAGAGGAGGGTTAGGATATTTACCCCACAGGTGTCAGTATCCTGCACGTCAGGATGGCGCTGTCTGTGTTCTGACTGACAGCATCTCAAAAGCCAGCATCCTGATCGTTCCGGTATGAATGGTCGACCATGTTATTGGTCGACATTGACATGATCAACATGGACAAATGGTCGACATGTGACAATTGTCGACACGTGAAAATGTCGACATGCTTTTTTCCCCCTTTTTTGGTGTCGTTTTCTGCGTAAAGTGACGGGGAACCCCAATTAGTGCAGCGCGTCCCCTTGCATGGCTTGCTTTGCTCGCCATGCTTCGGGCAAGGTGTCTCGCTCCGCTATTGCTGCGCCCGGCACAAATTACCGTTCCCAATTGTAGTCCACATGGATCGTAAAGTATGGAAAAGTTCCACAAAAGAAAAAAAAGTGAAAAACTCATGTCGACCTATTCATGTGTCAACCTTTCACATGTCTACCATTTTCATGTGTCGACCATGTGTCCATGTCGACCATGTCAATGTCGACCAATAGTGGTCGACCCAAACGGATACCGATCCTGATAACATCTCATGAAATGTATTGTAGGTTAATGTTACCTGACATTGTATCACCAGAAACAAAATTATAATTTTGAAGTAGTTAAAAATACCATTTGACTCTTTAGATCTTTTAGCATACACTGTACTTTGGGGGAAATTCCAAGTTGATCGCAGCAGGAAATTTTTTAGCAGTTGGGCAAAACCATGTGCACTGCAAGGGGGGCAGATATAACATGTGCAGAGAGAGTTAGATTTGGGTGTGGTGTGTTCAATCTGCAATCTAAATGGCAGTGTTAAAATAAAGCAGCCAGTATTTACCATGCACAGAAACAAAATAACCCACCCAAATCTAACTCTCTCTGCACATGTTATATCTACCTCCCCTGCAGTGCACATGGTTTTGCCCAACTGCTAAAAAATTTCCTGCTGCGATCAACTTGGAATTACCCCCTTTGTTTTGATGTTAATGACAATGAAAGAACATCAGCATTGTGCATTTTGACTACATATACAGGTTTGTCTTTTTCTACTGCTATTCGTTTAGGTCATGGTAAAAAGTAATATCACACAGAAACTTCAGCAAAAAAGAAAATTAACTTCTTTCAGTTCTTACAGACATTAATGGAATAATATACGTGAAGATATTCATGTGAGAATTAATGGTAAGGGGATTTTGCAGATACACGAATCCAGCTGATTAAAGGAAAGTAAAATAATTATAAGTGTATCAAAAGATAAGGATTTCAATGTACTTTCCTTAGGGTCAACTACAATAAAATAGGAATTTAAGAAATAAATTCTCTCGGGACTGAACCCAAATCCAAGAAGCAATTTGGAGCTTTCGAAAAAGCAATTGTGCTTATGTGAATGAAGTAAAGTATCCCAGCCAGAAAGAGAGGCGATAAGAGTTGTATTTTTCAGAAATAGATTTCCATACAAAGTTACAAAATCTAAGGATTTATAAGGGTTTTTTTTTATAAACTGACGTTACTACAAAAGCTGTACACCAAACTCAAAGTAGGTATCAGTGAAATACGCTCAAAGTGGAATATAATACTACCAGCCATACAAGAACTTGTCATATGAAATTACACAATAATGGCCCTCATTCCGAGTTGTTCGCTCGTTCTTTTTCATCGCATCGCAGTGAAAATCCGCTTAGTACGCATGCGCAAAGTTCGCACTGCGACTGCGCCAAGTAACTTTACTATGAAGAAAGTATTTTTACTCACGGCTTTTTCCTCGCTCCGGCGATCGTAATGTGATTGACAGGAAATGGGTGTTACTGGGCGGAAACACGGCGTTTCAGGGGCGTGTGGCTGAAAACGCTACCGTTTCCGGAAAAAACGCAGGAGTGGCCGGAGAAACGGTGGGAGTGCCTGGGCGAACGCTGGGTGTGTTTGTGACGTCAACCAGGAACGACAAGCACTGAACTGATCGCACAGGCAGAGTAAGTCTGGAGCTACTCTGAAACTGCTAAGTAGTTAGTAATCGCAATATTGCGAATACATCGGTCGCAATTTTAAGAAGCTAAGATTCACTCCCAGTAGGCGGCGGCTTAGCGTGTGTAACTCTGCTAAATTCGCCTTGCGACCGATCAACTCGGAATGAGGGCCAATGTTATACAGTTTCTAAATCATTTCAATTGAGTACAGTATTATATGCACTTACAGTATTTATTATGTGCAGAGCAATCATGACATTAAATGTGGCCAGTTCCAAAAAAGATAATAGTTGTCATAATTCCATTGAAAGCATGTACTGTTTTCATAAATAATAAAGTAGAGTGCTTGCGATTGGTTTCAAAGATGTTTCAGTGGTAACAGTATTGATTGACGGATAGACATAGGGGGGGTGAGGTGCGCTGGTGCCATTACAGGAGAGGGGGTTTGGGGTTGTGAGGTGCGCTGGTGCCATTACAGGGGGGATGGGGGTTGAGGTGCGCTGGTGCCATTACAGGGGATGGAGGAGGGACTGTGAGGTGCACTGGTACCATTACAGGGGAGGGGGGGACTGAGAGGTGCGCTGGTGCCATAACAGGGGAGGGGGAGACTGTGAGGTGCGCTGGTGCCTTTAAATGGGGGGGGGGACTGCGAGGTGCGCTGGTGCCATTACAGGGGAGGGCAGGGGGACGGTGAGGTGCGCTTGTGCCATTGATATGGGGGGCTGTGAGGTGAGCTGGTGCCATTACAGGAGAGGGCGGGGGAACTGTGAGGTGCGCTGATGCTATTACCGTGAGGAGGGACGACGACTGTGAGGTACGCTGGTGCCATTACTGTGTGTGCGTGTGGGGGGTCTGTAAGGTGCACTGGTGCGTGGCGTGATATCAGCAAGGTTACGCTGCGCAACCTCATGGCAGCTGCCCCTTCAGCCAAGAATGCTAGCCGTCAAGTTAAGCAGAGGAGGATTCCAGCGAGCCCAGACAGAGCCATGTGGGACTGGTGGTGAATGACACTGCAGTGTTTCAGTGTCACTAACACTAGCAGCACCAGCTCAGGTTGCGGCCACTGGCCTGAAAGCAGGCTTAGCTTATAATTCAATTTATCACACTGCTGCTGTCGGGTGGTCTTCTGGTTGCCGAATGTTGGGATCCCGGCGCACAGTATACCGGTGCCGGAATCCCGACACCAGGCATGCCGACACATATTCTCCCTCGTGGGGGTCCACGACCCCCCTGGAGGGAGAATAAATAGCGTGGCGAGCGCAGCGAGCCCGCAAGGGGGCTCGTTTGCACTCGCCACGCTGTCGGTATGCCGGCGGTCGGGCTCCTGGCGCCGGTATGCTGGTCGCCGGGAGCCCGGCCGCCGGCATACCATACTACACCCGCTGCTGCCTGGCCTGCCAGTACCACCACGCACGCACCCAGTGAGACAGCCATACAGAGTGGATAGTGGACACACAGGCAGTTCCTGTCTGCCTTATTCTTGTTCTTATGGACAAAACCATTATGTGTGAAATAGCCCTTATGCATTTGCTAGCGGCTCTTTCCCTGCACTGCAGCCAGGGGCTGGAGCTCACTCCTGAGCTCCGCCTTCTGCAGTGTATGAAGGGAGAGACATCACGACACCATGACATCTCTCCCATAGTACCAAGCGCGAGGAGCTTTGGACGCCGCTGGAGCTGGGCTTCAAGTATGTACTGTGCTGTGTCTGTACTCTGGACTATGGGCATTGTGTAGGAGGCACAACCACTATGTGGCATTATGTAAGGAGCACACCTGCTGTGGGCATTGTGTAATGGGCATTACTACGTGGGCATTGTGTGTAAGCAGCACTAGACACCGAGTGAAGGGAGGTGGAGACTGAAATACACAAAGTGAAGGGGGCAGGCTGAGAGAGGGGGCAGGCTGAGAGACAGTGAAGGGTCGGAGGCTGAGAGGCACAGAGTGAAGGGGAAAGACTTGGAGACACAAAGTGAGGTGGATTTTGAAAGATGCGTGGCAGGGAGACGCAGGGGGTACATGATGGTGGGGACACAGGGAGGGGAGGAGATGATGGTGTGGCTGAGAGATGTAGGGGCAGGAGATGACACGAGTCAGGTTGCATGATGATGATCTTGGTTATATTCCTACACAAACAGGCATCTTCTGGACCATGTAATTTCCTACATGAATAGTGATTACCGACTGAAGACACTGTCTGCCCAGGAAGGACATTTCTTCAGAGGTTCGCCGTTGTAAGAAACCACCACATAGGTAAGGTGCATATGGAATGGAAAGGAATGCTCCCAGAGTGATGAGAAATAGGTGTCATGTTGATAAGACCCCGTTTGCAGTGGCCACTCCCCTTGTTGTATGTGATTTATATTGCATTGAGTGCCAATAGACTGGGCTAGACACGCCCAATAGGCAGTGCTATACACACCCAGTAGGCGGTGCTAAACATGACCAGTAGGTGGTGCTAAACACACCCCTCCGACGGTGCACCCCCTAATAAAATGTTCTGCGCACGCCTATGCGGATATATAATAGAGTTGGAATCCTGTAATTTGAATCCATTCAAAATTGGGTTATGTAGACAAGGCTCTGTACTTGGACCATTCCTCTTTGCTATTTTTATGGATGACATTATCACTGATATTGAAGGGAAAGTATGTTGTTGTGTAGGGTAAATAAATGAATGTTGTAGGGTAACCAAAATGACTGATCTAGGGCAAGGATTGTCCAAGAATGTGGCAACTACATATCTATAGTATGTAAAAAAATCAATACATGCATAATAATATGGATCTCAAAAATCCAGAAGAACAAATAATAACAACACAAACATTTACCATCACTGTAGAAAAAAGGTTCAAAGTGTCATTTTTTCTTGTGAACTGTGATGACAGACATCATTTTGGTTCTACAATATTTGCTTAGCCCAACTGTTCCCCCGTGAGCCAGCAGCATCAGGGGCTAAACCTAACATTAGTTAATCTTGTATTTTTGTATGCATAGCCAATCCAAATTATTTGTTTTTAGTCATCAAAGTCTGGCAGATAAGGTCTCTGAAGGGTATGGAGAGCAAAACATGATAGCTGGCACAGTACTAGTGTAAATGTCAGGCAGTTATGAGAGCAGGCATTTATGTAAGAGTCAGTAATGGATTCAGCAGTTTGAGAAGAGCAGGTTGATATATATACAATGGATAGAAAACCTCACGAATCACCAAAGGGGTATTAATGAGAGTAACTCTTCTGCTGAGGGACAGTGGGCAAAATAACTGTGCAGCAATGAGAATGCAACAGATATTGCCACTGCAACAATTCATGACAGTACCCAGAAGCCTTTGTTGCAAGTTTTTTTTTGTTTTTTTTTTAAGAATTAATGAGAGTAGACAATTTTACAACCTTGCTTAAGTACATGTATAACTATATAAAAGACAGTCTGGATATGAAACTTTCCTACTGTAACTTAAACCAAAGTTAAGTAAAGTATTTAAAAATGTGTAGATAATGAAAACACCAGAAGATTGTAAGCTGGCAGGTGTAATTCAACTCAACACGCTGTCACCCAAAGGACTCTACCTGTGGCCAGATTAGAGGAAATATAGTGACTAGAGGTGAGTGAGTTTAGGACTCTGAGGACCGAGCCCACCCACATTTCCGGGATCCAAAGGAATCTGAGTGGTGGCTCAGGTTTTCCCACCTTGCTCAGATTCCAAATCGAGCAAAACATTATCATTCCAGCGTGGATTGCCACAGGTTTTGGAATCTTTATAAATCAAAGCAAGTATGGCAGCTGTCACACAGTCTCAAAGCAGATCACTGATGTCATGACAGCTATGCTAGTATTAGATCTACGTCCATTAATACAGCGGGATTTAGACTAGTGATGTGCACCGGAAATTTTTCGGGTTTTGTGTTTTGGATTTGGTTCCGCGGCCGTGTTTTGGATTCGGACGCGTTTTGGCAAAACCTCCCTGAAAATTTTTTGTCGGATTCGGGTGTGTTTTGGATTCAGGTGTTTTTTTACAAAAAACCCTCAAAAACAGCTTAAATCATAGAATTTGGGGGTCATTTTGTTCCCATAGTATTATTAACCTCAATAACCATAATTTCCACTCATTTTCAGTCTATTCTGAACACCTCACACCTCACAATATTATTTTTAGTCCTAAAATTTGCACCGAGGTCGCTGGATGACTAAGCTAAGCGACCCAAGTGGCCGACACAAACACCTGGCCCATCTAGGAGTGGCACTGCAGTGTCAGACAGGATGGCACTTCAAAAAAATAGTCCCCAAACAGCACATGATGCAAACAAAAAAAGAGGTGCAGTGAGGTAGCTGTGTGACTAAGCTAAGCGACCCAAGTGGCCGACACAAACACCTGGCCCATCTAGGAGTGGCACTGCAGTGTCAGACACGATGGCAGATTTAAAAAATAGTCCCCAAACAGCACATGATGCAAAGAAAAAAAGAGGTGCACCAAGGTCGCTGGATGGCTAAGCTAAGCGACCCAAGTGGCCGATACAAACACCTGGCCCATCTAGGAGTGGCACTGCAGTGTCAGGCAGGATAGCACTTACAAAAAAATAGTCCCCAAACAGCACATGATGCAAAGAAAAATGAAAGAATAAAGAGGTGCAAGATGGAATTGTCCTTGGGCCCTCCCACCCACCCTTATGTTGTATAAACAGGACATGCACACTTTAACGAACCCATCATTTCAGCGACAGGGTCTGCCACACGACTGTGACTGAAATGACTGGTTGGTTTGGGCCCCCACCAAAAAAGAAGCAATCAATCTCTACTTGCACAAACTGGCTCTACAGAGGCAAGATGTCCACCTCCTCCTCATCGTCCAATTCCTCACCCCTTTCACTTTGTACATCCCCCTCCTCACAGATTATTAATTCGTCCCCACTGGAATCCACCATCTCAGGTCCCTGTGTACTTTCTGGAGGCAATTGCTGCTGGTGAATGTCTCCAACGGAGGAATTGATTATAATTCATTTTGATGAACATCATCTTCTCCACATTTTCTGGAAGTAACCTCGTACGCCGATTGCTGACAAGGTGAGCGGCTGCACTAAACACTCTTTCGGAGTACACACTGGAGGGAGGGCAACTTAGGTAGAATAAAGCCAGTTTGTGCAAGGGCCTCCAAATTGTCTCTTTTTCCTGCCAGTATACGTACGGACTGTCTGACGTGCCTACTTGGATGCGGTCACTCATATAATCCTCCACCATTCTTTCAATGGTGACAGGATCATGGCCCTCATTCCGAGTTGTTCGCTCGTTCTTTTTCATCGCATCGCAGCGATTTTCCGCAAACTGCACATGCGCAATGTTCGCACTGTGGCTGCGCCAAGTAAATTTGCTAAGAAGTTTGGTATTTTACTCACGGCATTACGAGGTTTTTTCTTCGTTCTGGTGATCGTAGTGTGATTGACAGGAAGTGGGTGTTTCTGGGCGGAAACTGGCCGTTTTCTGGGAGTGTGTGAAAAAACGCTGCCGTTTCTGGGAAAAACACGGGAGTGGCTGGAGAAACGGGGGAGTGTCTGGGCGAACGCTGGGTGTGTTTGTGACGTCAAACCAGGAACGAAACTGACTAAACTGATCGCAGTGGCAGAGTAAGTGTCGAGCTACTCAGAAACTGCTTAGAAATTTCTATTCGCAATTTTGAGAATCTTTCGTTCGCAATTTTGCTAAGCTAAGATTCACTCCCAGTAGGCGGTGGCTTAGCGTGTGCAATGCTGCTAAAAGCAACTTGCGAGCGAACAACTCGGAATGAGAGCCCATATGCAGTGACAGTAGACGACATGTCAGTAATCGTTGGCAGGTCCTTCAGTCCGGACCAGATGTCAGCACTCGCTCCAGACTGCCCTGCATCACCGCCAGCGGGTGGGCTTGGAATTCTTAGCCTTTTCCTCGCACCCCCAGTTGCGGGAGAATGTGAAGGAGGAGCTGTTGACGGGTCACGTTCCGCTTGACTTGACAATTTTCTCACCAGCAGGTCTTTGAACCTCTGCAGACTTGTGTCTGCCGTAAAGAGAGATACAACGTAGGTTTTAAATCTAGGATCGAGCACGGTGGCCAAAATGTAGTGCTCTGATTTCAACAGATTGACCACCCATGAATCCTGGTTAAGCGAATTAAGGGCTCCATCCACAAGTCCCACATGCCTAACGGAATCGCTCCGTTTTAGCTCCTCCTTCAATGTCTCCAGCTTCTTCTGCAAAAGCCTGATGAGGGGAATGACCTGACTCAGGCTGGCAGTGTCTGAACTGACTTCACGTGTGGCAAGTTCAAAGGGTTGCAGAACATTGCACAACGTTGAAATCATTCTCCACTGCGCTTGAGTCAGGTGCATTCCCCCTCCTTTGCCTATATCGTAGGCAGATATATAGGCTTGAATGGCCTTTTGCTGCTCCTCCATCCTCTGAAGCATATAGAGGGTTGAATTCCACCTCGTTACCACCTCTTGCTTCAGATGATGGCAGGGCAGGTTCAGGACTGTTTGCTGGTGCTCCAGTCTTCGGCACACGGTGGCTGAATGCCGAAAGTGGCCCACAATTCTTCGGGCCACCGACAGCATCTCTTGCATGCCCCTGTCGTTTTTTAAATAATTCTGCACCACCAAATTCAATGTATGTGCAAAACATGGGACGTGCTGGAATTTGCCCAGATGTAATGCACGCACAATATTGGTGGCGTTGTACGATGTCACAAATCCCCAGGAGAGTCCAATTGGGGTAAACCATTCTGCGATGATGTTCCTCAGTTTCCGTAAGAGGTTGTCAGCTGTGTGCCTCTTATGGAAAGCGGTGATACAAAGCGTAGCCTGCCTAGGAACGAGTTGGCGTTTGCGAGATGCTGCTACTGGTGCCGCCGCTGCTGTTCTTGCTGCGGGAGGCAATACATCTACCCAGTGGGCTGTCACAGTCATATAATCCTGAGTCTGCCCTGCTCCACTTGTCCACATGTCCGTGGTTAAGTGGACATTGGGTACAACTGCATTTTTTAGGACACTGGTGACTCTTTTTCTGACATCTGTGTACATTTTCGGTATCGCCTGCCTAGAGAAATGGAACCTAGATGGTATTTGGTACCGGGGACACAGTACCTCAATCAAGTCTCTAGTTGCCTGTGATTTAACGGTGGATACCGGAAACACGTTTCTCACCACCCAGGCTGCCAAGGCCTGAGTTATCCGCTTTGCAGCAGGATGACTGCTGTGATATTTCATCTTCCTCGCAAAGGACTGTTGGACAGCCAATTGCTTACTGGAAGTAGTACAAGTGGTCTTCCGACTTCCCCTATGGGATGACGATTGACTCCCAGCAGCAACAACAGCAGCGCCAGCAGCAGTAGGCGTTACACTCAAGGATGCATCGGAGGAATCCCAGGCAGGAGAGGCTTTCCTGTCTAAGGAGGAAATTGACACTGAGGGAGTTGGTGGTGTGGTTTGCAGGAGCTTGGTTACAAGAGGAAGGGATTTAGTGGTCAGTGGACTGCTTCCGCTGTCATCCAAAGTTTTTGAACTTGTCACTGACTTCTTATGAATGTGGTCCAGGTGACGTATAAGGGAGGATGTTCTTAGGTGGTTAACGTCCTTACCCCTACTTATTACAGCTTGACAAAGGCAACACACGGCTTGACACCGGTTGTCCGCATTTCTGTTGAAATAATTCCACACCGAAGAGGTGATTTTTTTTGTATTTAGACCAGGCATGTCAATGGCCATATTCGTCCCACGGACAACAGGTGTCTCCCCGGGTGCCTGACTTAAACAAACCACCTCACCATCAGAATCCTCCTTGTCAATTTCCTCCCCAGCGCCAGCAACACCCATATCCTCATCCTGGTGTACTTCAACAGTGACATCTTCAATTTGACTATCAGGAACTGCACTGCGGGTGCTCCTTCCAGCACTTGCAGGGGGCGTGCAAATGGTGGAAGGCGCAACCTCTTCCCGTCCAGTGTTGGGAAGGTCAGGCATCGCAACCGACACAATTGGACTCTCCTTGGGGATTTGTGATTTAGAAGAACGCACAGTTCTTTGCTGTGCTTTTGCCATCTTAACTCTTTTAAGTTTTCTAGCAGGAGGATGAGTGCTTCCATCCTCAGGTGAAGCTGAACCACTAGCCTTGAACATAGGCCAGGGCCTCAGCCGTTCCTTGCCACTCCGTGTCATAAATGGCACATTGGCAAGTTTACGCTTCTCCTCAGACGATTTTGATTTAGATTTTTGGGTCATTTTACTGAGCTTTATTTTATTGGATTTTACATGCTCTCTACTATGACATTGGGCATCGGCCTTGGCAGACGACGTTGATGGCATTTCATAGTCTCGGCCATGACTAGTGGCAGCAGCATCAGCACGAGGTGGAAGTGGATCTTGATCTTCCCTATTTTACCCTCCACAATTTTGTACTCCATTTTTTAATGTGTGGAATTATATGCCAGTAATAGATCAACGTATAATACTGGTGGTCACTGGTCAGCAAAACTCTGCACTGTACTCCTCCTATATAATATTGCTGGTCCCCAGTCCCCACAATAAAGCAGTGTGAGCACAGATATATGCAGCACACTGAGCACAGATATGGAGCGTTTTTCAGGTAGACAATGTATAATACTGGTGGTCACTGGTCAGCAAAACTATGCACTGTACTCTTCCTATATAATACTGCTGGTCCCCAGTCCCCACAATAAAGCAGTGTAAGCACAGATATATGCAGCACACTGAGCACAGATATGGAGCGTTTTTCAGGCAGACAACGTATAATACTGGTGGTCACTGGTCAGCAAAACTCTGCACTGTACTCCTCCTATATAATACTGCTGGTTCCCAGTCCCCACAATAAAGCAGTGTGAGCACAGATATATGCAGCACACTGAGCACAGATATGGAGCGTTTTTCAGGCAGACAACGTATAATACTGGTGGTCACTGGTCAGCAAAACTCTGCACTGTACACCTCCTATATAATACTGCTGGTCCCCAGTCCCCACAATAAAGCAGTGTGACCACAGATATATGCAGCACACTGAGCACAGATATGGAGCATTTTTCAGGCAGACAACGTATAATACTGGTGGTCACTGGTCAGCAAAACTCTGCACTGTACTCCTATATAATACTGCTGGTCCCCAGTCACCACAATAAAGCAGTGTGAGCACAGATATATGCAGCACACTGAGCACAGATATGGAGCATTTTTCAGGCAGACAACGTATAATACTGGTGGTCACTGGTCAGCAAAACTCTGCACTGTACTCCTCCTATATAATACTGCTGGTCCCCAGTCCCCACAATAAAGCAGTGTGAGCACAGATATATGCAGCACACTGAGCACAGATATGGAGCGTTTTTCAGGCAGACAACGTATAATACTGGTGGTCACTGGTCAGCAAAACTCTGCACTGTACTCCTCCTATATAATACTGCTGGTCCCCAGTCCCCACAATAAAGCAGTGTGAGCACAGATATATGCAGCACACTGTGCACAGATATGGAGCGTTTTTCAGGCAGACAACGTATAATACTGGTGGTCACTGGTCAGCAAAACTCTGCACTGTACTCCTCCTATATAATACTGCTGGTCCCCAGTCCCCACAATAAAGCAGTGTGAGCACAGATATATGCAGCACACTGAGGACAGATATGGAGCGTTTTTCAGGCAGACAACGTATAATACTGGTGGTCACTGGTCAGCAAAACTCTGCACTGTACTCCTCCTATATAATACTGCTGGTCCCTAGTCCCCACAATAAAGCAGTGTGAGCACAGATATATGCAGCACACTGAGCACAGATATGGAGCGTTTTTCAGGCAGACAACGTATAATACTGGTGGTCACTGGTCAGGAAAACTCTGCACTGTACTCCTCCTATATAATACTGCTGATCCCCAGTCCCCACAATAAAGCAGTGTGAGCACAGATATATGCAGCACACTGAGCACAGATATGGAGCGTTTTTCAGGCAGACAACGTATAATACTTGTGGTCACTGGTCAGCAAAACTCTGCACTGCACTCCTCCTATATAATACTGCTGGTCCCCAGTCCCCACAATAAAGCAGTGTGAGCACAGATATATGCAGCACACTGAGCACAGACATGGAGCGTTTTTCAGGCAGACAACGTATAATACTGGTGGTCACTGGTCAGCAAAACTCTGCACTGTACTCCTCCTATATAATACTGCTGGTCCCCAGTCCCCACAATAAAGCAGTGTGAGCACAGATATATGCAGCACACTGAGCACAGATATGGAGCGTTTTTCAGGCAGACAACGTATAATACTGGTGGTCACTGGTCAGCAAAACTCTGCACTGTACTCCTCCTATATAATACTGCTGGTCCCCATTCCCCACAATAAAGCAGTGTGAGCACAGATATATGCAGCACACTGAGCACAGATATGGAGCGTTTTTCAGGCAGACAACGTATAATACTGATGGTCACTGGTCAGCAAAACTCTGCACTGTACTCCTCCTATATAATACTGCTGGTCCCCAGTCCCCACAATAAAGCAGTGTGAGCACAGATATATGCAGCACACTGAGTACAGATATGGAGCGTTTTTCAGGCAGACAACGTATAATACTGGTGGTCACTGGTCAGCAAAACTCTGCACTGTACTCCTCCTATATAATACTGCTGGTCCCCAGTCCCCACAATAAAGCAGTGTGAGCACAGATATATGCAGCACACTGAGCACAGATATGGAGCATTTTTCAGGCAGACAACGTATAATACTGGTGGTCACTGGTCAGCAAAACTCTGCACTGTACTCCTCCTATATAATACTGCTGGTCCCCAGTCCCCACAATAAAGCAGTGTGAGCACAGATATATGCAGCACACTGAGCACAGATATGGAGCGTTTTTCAGGCAGACAACGTATAATACTGGTGGTCACTGGTCAGCAAAACTCTGCACTGTACTCCTCCTATATAATACTGCTGGTCCCCAGTCCCCACAATAAAGCAGTGTGAGCACAGATATATGCAGCACACTGAGCACAGATATGGAGCGTTTTTCAGGCAGACGACGTATAATACTGGTGGTCACTGGTCAGCAAAACTCTGCACTGCACTCCTCCTATATAAAACTGCTGGTCCCCAGTCCCCACAATAAAGCAGTGTGAGCACAGATATATGCAGCACACTGAGCACAGACATGGAGCGTTTTTCAGGCAGACAACGTATAATACTGGTGGTCACTGGTCAGCAAAACTCTGCACTGTACTCCTCCTATATAATACTGCTGGTCCCCAGTCCCCACAATAAAGCAGTGTGAGCACAGATATATGCAGCACACTGAGCACAGATATGGAGCGTTTTTCAGGCAGACAACGTATAATACTGGTGGTCACTGGTCAGCAAAACTCTGCACTGTACTCCTCCTATATAATACTGCTGGTCCCCATTCCCCACAATAAAGCAGTGTGAGCACAGATATATGCAGCACACTGAGCACAGATATGGAGCGTTTTTCAGGCAGACAACGTATAATACTTGTGGTCACTGGTCAGCAAAACTCTGCACTGCACTCCTCCTATATAATACTGCTGGTCCCCAGTCCCCACAATAAAGCAGTGTGAGCACAGATATATGCAGCACACTGAGCACAGATATGGAGCATTTTTCAGGCAGACAACGTATAATACTGGTGGTCACTGGTCAGAAAAACTCTGCACTGTACTCCTCCTATATAATACTGCTGATCCCCAGTCCCCACAATAAAGCAGTGTGAGCACAGATATATGCAGCACACTGAGCACAGATATGGAGCGTTTTTCAGGCAGACAACGTATAATACTTGTGGTCAATGGTCAGCAAAACTCTGCACTGCACTCCTCCTATATAATACTGCTGGTCCCCAGTCCCCACAATAAAGCAGTGTGAGCACAGATATATGCAGCACACTGAGCACAGATATGGAGCGTTTTTCAGGCAGACAACGTATAATACTGGTGGTCACTGGTCAGCAAAACTCTGCACTGTACTCCTCCTATATAATACTGCTGGTCCCCATTCCCCACAATAAAGCAGTGTGAGCACAGATATATGCAGCACACTGAGCACAGATATGGAGCGTTTTTCAGGCAGACAACGTATAATACTGATGGTCACTGGTCAGCAAAACTCTGCACTGTACTCCTCCTATATAATACTGCTGGTCCCCAGTCCCCACAATAAAGCAGTGTGAGCACAGATATATGCAGCACACTGAGTACAGATATGGAGCGTTTTTCAGGCAGACAACGTATAATACTGGTGGTCACTGGTCAGCAAAACTCTGCACTGTACTCCTCCTATATAATACTGCTGGTCCCCAGTCCCCACAATAAAGCAGTGTGAGCACAGATATATGCAGCACACTGAGCACAGATATGGAGCATTTTTCAGGCAGACAACGTATAATACTGGTGGTCACTGGTCAGCAAAACTCTGCACTGTACTCCTCCTATATAATACTGCTGGTCCCCAGTCCCCACAATAAAGCAGTGTGAGCACAGATATATGCAGCACACTGAGCACAGATATGGAGCGTTTTTCAGGCAGACAACGTATAATACTGGTGGTCACTGGTCAGCAAAACTCTGCACTGTACTCCTCCTATATAATACTGCTGGTCCCCAGTCCCCACAATAAAGCAGTGTGAGCACAGATATATGCAGTACACTGAGCACAGATATGGAGCGTTTTTCAGGCAGACGACGTATAATACTGGTGGTCACTGGTCAGCAAAACTCTGCACTGCACTCCTCCTATATAAAACTGCTGGTCCCCAGTCCCCACAATAAAGCAGTGTGAGCACAGATATATGCAGCACACTGAGCACAGACATGGAGCGTTTTTCAGGCAGACAACGTATAATACTGGTGGTCACTGGTCAGCAAAACTCTGCACTGTACTCCTCCTATATAATACTGCTGGTCCCCAGTCCCCACAATAAAGCAGTGTGAGCACAGATATATGCAGCACACTGAGCACAGATATGGAGCGTTTTTCAGGCAGACAACGTATAATACTGGTGGTCACTGGTCAGCAAAACTCTGCACTGTACTCCTCCTATATAATACTGCTGGTCCCCATTCCCCACAATAAAGCAGTGTGAGCACAGATATATGCAGCACACTGAGCACAGATATGGAGCGTTTTTCAGGCAGACAACGTATAATACTTGTGGTCACTGGTCAGCAAAACTCTGCACTGCACTCCTCCTATATAATACTGCTGGTCCCCAGTCCCCACAATAAAGCAGTGTGAGCACAGATATATGCAGCACACTGAGCACAGATATGGAGCATTTTTCAGGCAGACAACGTATAATACTGGTGGTCACTGGTCAGAAAAACTCTGCACTGTACTCCTCCTATATAATACTGCTGATCCCCAGTCCCCACAATAAAGCAGTGTGAGCACAGATATATGCAGCACACTGAGCACAGATATGGAGCGTTTTTCAGGCAGACAACGTATAATACTTGTGGTCAATGGTCAGCAAAACTCTGCACTGCACTCCTCCTATATAATACTGCTGGTCCCCAGTCCCCACAATAAAGCAGTGTGAGCACAGATATATGCAGCACACTGAGCACAGACATGGAGCGTTTTTCAGGCAGACAACGTATAATACTGGTGGTCACTGGTCAGCAAAACTCTGCACTGTACTCCTCCTATATAATACTGCTGGTCCCCAGTCCCCACAATAAAGCAGTGTGAGCACAGATATATGCAGCACACTGAGCTCAGATATGGAGCGTTTTTCAGGCAGACAACGTATAATACTGGTGGTCACTGGTCAGCAAAACTCTGCACTGTACTCCTCCTATATAATACTGCTGGTCCCCATTCCCCACAATAAAGCAGTGTGAGCACAGATATATGCAGCACACTGAGCACAGATATGGAGCGTTTTTCAGGCAGACAGCGTATAATACTGGTGGTCACTGGTCAGCAAAACTCTGCACTGTACTCCTCCTATATAATACTGCTGGTCCCCAGTCCCCACAATAAAGCAGTGTGAGCACAGATATATGCAGCACACTGAGCACAGATATGGAGCGTTTTTCAGGCAGACAACGTATAATACTGGTGGTCACTGGTCAGCAAAACTCTGCACTGTACTCCTCCTATATAATACTGCTGGTCCCCAGTCCTTACAATAAAGCAGTGTGAGCACAGATATATGCAGCACACTGAGCACAGATATGGAGCATTTTTCAGGCAGACAACGTATAATACTGGTGGTCACTGGTCAGCAAAACTCTGCACTGTACTCCTCCTATATAATACTGCTGGTCCCCAGTCCCCACAATAAAGCAGTGTGAGCACAGATATATGCAGCACACTGAGCACAGATATGGAGCGTTTTTCAGGCAGACAACGTATAATACTGGTGGTCACTGGTCAGCAAAACTCTGCACTGTACTCCTCCTATATAATACTGCTGGTCCCCAGTCCCCACAATAAAGCAGTGTGAGCACAGATATATGCAGCACACTGAGCACAGATATGGAGCGTTTTTCAGGCAGACGACGTATAATACTGGTGGTCACTGGTCAGTAAAACTCTGCACTGTACTCCTCCTATATAATACTGCTGGTCCCCAGTCCCCACAATAAAGCAGTGTGACCACAGATATATGCAGCACACTGAGCACAGATATGGAGCGTTTTTCAGGCAGACAACGTATAATACTGGTGGTCACTGATCAGCAAAACTCTGCACTGTACTCCTCCTATATAATACTGTTGGTCCCCAGTCCCCACAATAAAGCAGTGTGAGCACAGATATATGCAGCACACTGAGCACAGATATGGAGCGTTTTTCAGGCAGACAACGTATAATACTGGTGGTCACTGGTCAGCAAAACTCTGCACTGTACTCCTCCTATATAATACTGCTGGTCCCCAGTCCCCACAATAAAGCAGTGTGAGCACAGATATATGCAGCACACTGAGCACAGATATGGAGCATTTTTCAGGCAGACAATGTTTAATACTGGTGGTCACTGGTCAGCAAAACTCTGCACTGTACTCCTCCTATATAATACTGCTGGTCCCCAGTCCCCACAATAAAGCAGTGTGAGCACAGATATATGCAGCACACTGAGCACAGATATGGAGCGTTTTTCAGGCAGACAACGTATAATACTGGTGGTCACTGGTCAGCAAAACTCTGCACTGTACTCCTCCTATATAATACTGCTGGTCCCCAGTCCCCACAATAAAGCAGTGTGAGCACAGATATATGCAGCACACTGAGCACAGATATGGAGCGTTTTTCAGGCAGACAACGTATAATACTGGTGGTCACTGGTCAGGAAAACTCTGCACTGTACTCCTCCTATATAATACTGCTGATCCCCAGTCCTTACAATAAAGCAGTGTGAGCACAGATATATGCAGCACACTGAGCACAGATATGGAGCGTTTTTCAGGCAGACAACGTATAATACTTGTGGTCACTGGTCAGCAAAACTCTGCACTGCACTCCTCCTATATAATACTGCTGGTCCCCAGTCCCCACAATAAAGCAGTGTGAGCACAGATATATGCAGCACACTGAGCACAGACATGGAGCGTTTTTCAGGCAGACAACGTATAATACTGGTGGTCACTGGTCAGCAAAACTCTGCACTGTACTCCTCCTATATAATACTGCTGGTCCCCAGTCCCCACAATAAAGCAGTGTGAGCACAGATATATGCAGCACACTGAGCACAGATATGGAGCGTTTTTCAGGCAGACAACGTATAATACTGGTGGTCACTGGTCAGCAAAACTCTGCACTGTACTCCTCCTATATAATACTGCTGGTCCCCATTCCCCACAATAAAGCAGTGTGAGCACAGATATATGCAGCACACTGAGCACAGATATGGAGCGTTTTTCAGGCAGACAACGTATGATACTGGTGGTCACTGGTCAGCAAAACTCTGCACTGTACTCCTCCTATATAATACTGCTGGTCCCCAGTCCCCACAATAAAGCAGTGTGAGCACAGATATATGCAGCACACTGAGCACAGATATGGAGCATTTTTCAGGCAGACAACGTATAATACTGGTGGTCACTGGTCAGCAAAACTCTGCACTGTACTCCTCCTATATAATACTGCTGGTCCCCAGTCCCCACAATAAAGCAGTGTGAGCACAGATATATGCAGCACACTGAGCACAGATATGGAGCGTTTTTCAGGCAGACAACGTATAATACTGGTGGTCACTGGTCAGCAAAACTCTGCACTGTACTCCTCCTATATAATACTGCTGATCCCCAGTCCCCACAATAAAGCAGTGTGAGCACAGATATATGCAGTAGAGATGAGCGCCTGAAATTTTTCGGGTTTTGTGTTTTGGTTTTGGGTTCGGTTCCGCGGCCGTGTTTTGGGTTCGAACGCGTTTTGGCAAAACCTCACCGAATTTTTTTTGTCGGATTCGGGTGTGTTTTGGATTCGGGTGTTTTTTTCAAAAAACACTAAAAAACAGCTTAAATCATAGAATTTGGGGGTCATTTTGATCCCAAAGTATTATTAACCTCAAAAACCATAATTTACACTCATTTTCAGTCTATTCTGAATACCTCACACCTCACAATATTATTTTTAGTCCTAAAATTTGCACCGAGGTCGCTGTGTGAGTAAGATAAGCGACCCTAGTGGCCGACACAAACACCGGGCCCATCTAGGAGTGGCACTGCAGTGTCACGCAGGATGTCCCTTCCAAAAAACTCTCCCCAAACAGCACATGACGCAAAGAAAAAAAGAGGCGCAATGAGGTAGCTGTGTGAGTAAGATTAGCGACCCTAGTGGCCGACACAAACACCGGGCCCATCTAGGAGTGGCACTGCAGTGTCACGCAGGATGGCCCTTCCAAAAAACCCTCCCCAAACAGCACATGACGCAAAGAAAAAAAGAGGCGCAATGAGGTAGCTGTGTGAGTAAGATTAGCGACCCTAGTGGCCGACACAAACACCGGGCCCATCTAGGAGTGGCACTGCAGTGTCACGCAGGATGTCCCTTCCAAAAAACCCTCCCCAAACAGCACATGACGCAAAGAAAAAAAGAGGCGCAATGAGGTAGCTGTGTGAGTAAGATTAGCGACCCTAGTGGCCGACACAAACACCGGGCCCATCTAGGAGTGGCACTGCAGTGTCACGCAGGATGTCCCTTCCAAAAAACCCTCCCCAAACAGCACATGACGCAAAGAAAAAAAGAGGCGCAATGAGGTAGCTGACTGTGTGAGTAAGATTAGCGACCCTAGTGGCCGACACAAACACCGGGCCCATTTAGGAGTGGCACTGCAGTGTCACGCAGGATGTCCCTTCCAAAAAACCCTCCCCAATCAGCACATGATGCAAAGAAAAAGAAAAGAAAAAAGAGGTGCAAGATGGAATTGTCCTTGGGCCCTCCCACCCACCCTTATGTTGTATAAACAAAACAGGACATGCACACTTTAACCAACCCATCATTTCAGTGACAGGGTCTGCCACACGACTGTGACTGATATGACGGGTTGGTTTGGACCCCCCCAAAAAAGAAGCAATTAATCTCTCCTTGCACAAACTGGCTCTACAGAGGCAAGATGTCCACCTCATCATCACCCTCCGATATATCACCGTGTACATCCCCCTCCTCACAGATTATCAATTCGTCCCCACTGGAATCCACCATCTCAGCTCCCTGTGTACTTTGTGGAGGCAATTGCTGCTGGTCAATGTCTCCGCGGAGGAATTGATTATAATTCATTTTAATGAACATCATCTTCTCCACATTTTCTGGATGTAACCTCGTACGCCGATTGCTGACAAGGTGAGCGGCGGCACTAAACACTCTTTCGGAGTACACACTTGTGGGAGGGCAACTTAGGTAGAATAAAGCCAGTTTGTGCAAGGGCCTCCAAATTGCCTCTTTTTCCTGCCAGTATAAGTACGGACTGTGTGACGTGCCTACTTGGATGCGGTCACTCATATAATCCTCCACCATTCTATCAATGTTGAGAGAATCATATGCAGTGACAGTAGACGACATGTCCGTAATCGTTGTCAGGTCCTTCAGTCCGGACCAGATGTCAGCATCAGCAGTCGCTCCAGACTGCCCTGCATCACCGCCAGCGGGTGGGCTCGGAATTCTGAGCCTTTTCCTCGCACCCCCAGTTGCGGGAGAATGTGAAGGAGGAGATGTTGACAGGTCGCGTTCCGCTTGACTTGACAATTTTGTCACCAGCAGGTCTTTCAACCCCAGCAGACTTGTGTCTGCCGGAAAGAGAGATCCAAGGTAGGCTTTAAATCTAGGATCGAGCACGGTGGCCAAAATGTAGTGCTCTGATTTCAACAGATTGACCACCCGTGAATCCTTGTTAAGCGAATTAAGGGCTCCATCCACAAGTCCCACATGCCTAGCGGAATCGCTCCGTGTTAGCTCCTCCTTCAATGTCTCCAGCTTCTTCTGCAAAAGCCTGATGAGGGGAATGACCTGACTCAGGCTGGCAGTGTCTGAACTGACTTCACGTGTGGCAAGTTCAAAGGGCATCAGAACCTTGCACAACGTTGAAATCATTCTCCACTGCGCTTGAGACAGGTGCATTCCACCTACTATATCGTGCTCAATTGTATAGGCTTGAATGGCCTTTTGCTGCTCCTCCAACCTCTGAAGCATATAGAGGGTTGAATTCCACCTCGTTACCACTTCTTGCTTCAGATGATGGCAGGGCAGGTTCAGTAGTTTTTGGTGGTGCTCCAGTCTTCTGTACGTGGTGCCTGTACGCCGAAAGTGTCCCGCAATTCTTCTGGCCACCGACAGCATCTCTTGCACGCCCCTGTCGTTTTTTAAAAAATTCTGCACCACCAAATTCAAGGTATGTGCAAAACATGGGACGTGCTGGAATTTGCCCATATTTAATGCACACACAATATTGCTGGCGTTGTCCGATGCCACAAATCCACAGGAGAGTCCAATTGGGGTAAGCCATTCCGCGATGATCTTCCTCAGTTGCCGTAAGAGGTTTTCAGCTGTGTGCGTATTCTGGAAAGCGGTGATACAAAGCGTAGCCTGCCTAGGAAAGAGTTGGCGTTTGCGAGATGCTGCTACTGGTGCCGCCGCTGCTGTTCTTGCGGCGGGAGTCCATACATCTACCCAGTGGGCTGTCACAGTCATATAGTCCTGACCCTGCCCTGCTCCACTTGTCCACATGTCCGTGGTTAAGTGGACATTGGGTACAACTGCATTTTTTAGGACACTGGTGAGTCTTTTTCTGACGTCCGTGTACATTCTCGGTATCGCCTGCCTAGAGAAGTGGAACCTAGATGGTATTTGGTAACGGGGGCACACTGCCTCAATAAATTGTCTAGTTCCCTGTGAACTAACGGCGGATACCGGACGCACGTCTAACACCAACATAGTTGTCAAGGCCTCAGTTATCCGCTTTGCAGTAGGATGACTGCTGTGATATTTCATCTTCCTCGCAAAGGACTGTTGAACAGTCAATTGCTTACTGGAAGTAGTACAAGTGGGCTTACGACTTCCCCTCTGGGATGACCATCGACTCCCAGCGGCAACAACAGCAGCGCCAGCAGCAGTAGGCGTTACACGCAAGGATGCATCGGAGGAATCCCAGGCAGGAGAGGACTCGTCAGAATTGCCAGTGACATGGCCTGCAGGACTATTGGCATTCCTGGGGAAGGAGGAAATTGACACTGAGGGAGTTGGTGGGGTGGTTTGCGTGAGCTTGGTTACAAGAGGAAGGGATTTACTGGTCAGTGGACTGCTTCCGCTGTCACCCAAAGTTTTTGAACTTGTCACTGACTTATTATGAATGCGCTGCAGGTGACGTATAAGGGAGGATGTTCCGAGGTGGTTAACGTCCTTACCCCTACTTATTACAGCTTGACAAAGGGAACACACGGCTTGACACCTGTTGTCCGCATTTCTGGTGAAATACCTCCACACCGAAGAGCTGATTTTTTTGGTATTTTCACCTGGCATGTCAACGGCCATATTCCTCCCACGGACAACAGGTGTCTCCCCGGGTGCCTGACTTAAACAAACCACCTCACCATCAGAATCCTCCTGGTCAATTTCCTCCCCAGCGCCAGCAACACCCATATCCTCCTCATCCTGGTGTACTTCAACACTGACATCTTCAATCTGACTATCAGGAACTGGACTGCGGGTGCTCCTTCCAGCACTTGCAGGGGGCGTGCAAATGGTGGAAGGCGCATGCTCTTCACGTCCAGTGTTGGGAAGGTCAGGCATCGCAACCGACACAATTGGACTCTCCTTGTGGATTTGGGATTTCGAAGAATGCACAGTTCTTTGCTGTGCTGCTTTTGCCAGCTTGAGTCTTTTCATTTTTCTAGCGAGAGGCTGAGTGCTTCCATCCTCATGTGAAGCTGAACCACTAGCCATGAACATAGGCCAGGGCCTCAGCCGTTCCTTGCCACTCCGTGTGGTAAATGGCATATTGGCAAGTTTACGCTTCTCCTCCGACAATTTTATTTTAGGTTTTGGAGTCCTTTTTTTTCTGATATTTGGTGTTTTGGATTTGACATGCTCTGTACTATGACATTGGGCATCGGCCTTGGCAGACGACGTTGCTGGCATTTCATCGTCTCGGCCATGACTAGTGGCAGCAGCTTCAGCACGAGGTGGAAGTGGATCTTGATCTTTCCCTAATTTTGGAACCTCAACATTTTTGTTCTCCATATTTTAATAGGCACAACTAAAAGGCACCTCAGGTAAACAATGGAGATGGATACTAGTATACAATTATGGACTGCCTGCCGAGTGCAGACACAGAGGTAGCCACAGCCGTGAACTACCGTACTGTACTGTGTCTGCTGCTAATATAGACTGGTTGATAAAGAGATAGTATACTCGTAACTAGTATGTATGTATAAAGAAAGAAAGAAAAACCACGGTTAGGTGGTATATACAATTATGGACGGGCTGCCGAGTGCCGACACAGAGGTAGCCACAGCCGTGAACTACCGCACTGTACTGTGTCTGCTGCTAATATATAGACTGGTTGATAAAGAGATAGTATACTCGTAACTAGTATGTATGTATAAAGAAAGAAAAAAAAACCACGGTTAGGTGGTATATACAATTATGGACGGGCTGCCGAGTGCCGACACAGAGGTAGCCACAGCCGTGAACTACCGCACTGTACTGTGTCTGCTGCTAATATAGACTGGTTGATAAAGAGATAGTATACTCGTAACTAGTATGTATGTATAAAGAAAGAAAAAAAAACCACGGTTAGGTGGTATATACAATTATGGACGGGCTGCCGAGTGCCGACACAGAGGTAGCCACAGCCGTGAACTACCGCACTGTACTGTGTCTGCTGCTAATATAGACTGGTTGATAAAGAGATAGTATACTCGTAACTAGTATGACTATAAAGAAAGAAAAAAAAAACACGGTTAGGTGGTATATACAATTATGGACGGGCTGCCGAGTGCCGACACAGAGGTAGCCACAGCCGTGAACTACCGCACTGTACTGTGTCTGCTGCTAATATATAGACTGGTTGATAAAGAGATAGTATACTCGTAACTAGTATGTATGTATAAAGAAAGAAAAAAAAACACGGTTAGGTGGTATATACAATTATGGACGGGCTGCCGAGTGCCGACACAGAGGTAGCCACAGCCGTGAACTACCGCACTGTACTGTGTCTGCTGCTAATATAGACTGGTTGATAAAGAGATAGTATACTCGTAACTAGTATGTATGTATAAAGAAAGAAAAAAAAACCACGGTTAGGTGGTATATACAATTATGGACGGGCTGCCGAGTGCCGACACAGAGGTAGCCACAGCCGTGAACTACCGCACTGTACTGTGTCTGCTGCTAATATATAGACTGGTTGATAAAGAGATAGTATACTCGTAACTAGTATGTATGTATAAAGAAAGAAAAAAAAACCACGGTTAGGTGGTATATACAATTATGGACGGGCTGCCGAGTGCCGACACAGAGGTAGCCACAGCCGTGAACTACCGCACTGTACTGTGTCTGCTGCTAATATATAGACTGGTTGATAAAGAGATAGTATACTCGTAACTAGTATGTATGTATAAAGAAAGAAAGAAAAACCACGGTTAGGTGGTATATACAATTATGGACGGGCTGCCGAGTGCCGACACAGAGGTAGCCACAGCCGTGAACTACCGCACTGTACTGTGTCTGCTGCTAATATAGACTGGTTGATAAAGAGATAGTATACTCGTAACTAGTATGTATGTATAAAGAAAGAAAAAAAAACCACGGTTAGGTGGTATATACAATTATGGACGGGCTGCCGAGTGCCGACACAGAGGTAGCCACAGCCGTGAACTACCGCACTGTACTGTGTCTGCTGCTAATATAGACTGGTTGATAAAGAGATAGTATACTCGTAACTAGTATGTATGTATAAAGAAAGAAAAAAAAACCACGGTTAGGTGGTATATACAATTATGGACGGGCTGCCGAGTGCCGACACAGAGGTAGCCACAGCCGTGAACTACCGCACTGTACTGTGTCTGCTGCTAATATAGACTGGTTGATAAAGAGATAGTATACTCGTAACTAGTATGTATGTATAAAGAAAGAAAAAAAAACCACGGTTAGGTGGTATATACAATTATGGACGGGCTGCCGAGTGCCGACACAGAGGTAGCCACAGCCGTGAACTACCGCACTGTACTGTGTCTGCTGCTAATATAGACTGGTTGATAAAGAGATAGTATACTACTAATATTATATATACTGGTGGTCAGGTCACTGGTCACTAGTCACACTGGCAGTGGCACTCCTGCAGCAAAAGTGTGCACTGTTTAATTTTAATATAATATTATGTACTCCTGGCTCCTGCTATAACCTATAACTGGCACTGCAGTGCTCCCCAGTCTCCCCCACAATTATAAGCTGTGTGAGCTGAGCACAGTCAGATATATATATTCATTGATGCAGCACACTGGGCTGAGCAGTGCACACAGATATGGTATGTGACTGAGTCACTGTGTGTATCGTTTTTTTCAGGCAGAGAACGGATATATTAAATAAAACAAACAACTGCACTGTCTGGTGGTCACTGTGGTCGTCAGTCACTAAACTCTGCACTCTCTTCTACAGTATCACAGCCTCAGGTCAATCTCTCTCTCTCTCTCTCAACCCTAATCTAAATGGAGAGGACGCCAGCCACGTCCTCTCCCTATCAATCTCAATGCACGTGTGAAAATGGCGGCGACGCGCGGCTCCTTATATAGAATCCGAGTCTCGCGAGAATCCGACAGCGTCATGATGACGTTCGGGCGCGCTCGGGTTAACCGAGCAAGGCGGGAGGATCCGAGTCTGCTCGGACCCGTGAAAAAAACATGAAGTTCGTGCGGGTTCGGATTCAGAGAAACCGAACCCGCTCATCTCTAATATGCAGCACACTGAGCACAGATATGGAGCGTTTTTCAGGCAGACAACGTATAATACTTGTGGTCACTGGTCAGCAAAACTCTGCACTGCACTCCTCCTATATAATACTGCTGGTCCCCAGTCCCCACAATAAAGCAGTGTGAGCACAGATATATGCAGCACACTGAGCACAGACATGGAGCGTTTTTCAGGCAGACAACGTATAATACTGGTGGTCACTGGTCAGCAAAACTCTGCACTGTACTCCTCCTATATAATACTGCTGGTCCCCAGTCCCCACAATAAAGCAGTGTGAGCACAGATATATGCAGCACACTGAGCACAGATATGGAGCGTTTTTCAGGCAGACAACGTATAATACTGGTGGTCACTGGTCAGCAAAACTCTGCACTGTACTCCTCCTATATAATACTGCTGGTCCCCATTCCCCACAATAAAGCAGTGTGAGCACAGATATATGCAGCACACTGAGCACAGATATGGAGCGTTTTTCAGGCAGACAACGTATAATACTGGTGGTCACTGGTCAGCAAAACTCTGCACTGTACTCCTCCTATATAATACTGCTGGTCCCCAGTCCCCACAATAAAGCAGTGTGAGCACAGATATATGCAGCACACTGAGCACAGATATGGAGCATTTTTCAGGCAGACAACGTATAATACTGGTGGTCACTGGTCAGCAAAACTCTGCACTGTACTCCTCCTATATAATACTGCTGGTCCCCAGTCCCCACAATAAAGCAGTGTGAGCACAGATATATGCAGCACACTGAGCACAGATATGGAGCGTTTTTCAGGCAGACAACGTATAATACTGGTGGTCACTGGTCAGCAAAACTCTGCACTGTACTCCTCCTATATAATACTGCTGGTCCCCACAATAAAGCAGTGTGAGCACAGATATATGCAGCACACTGAGCACAGATATGGAGCGTTTTTCAGGCAGACAACGTATAATACTGGTGGTCACTGGTCAGCAAAACTCTGCACTGTACTCCTCCTATATAATACTGCTGGTCCCCAGTCCCCACAATAAAGCAGTGTGAGCACAGATATATGCAGCACACTGAGCACAGATATGGAGCGTTTTTCAGGCAGACAACGTATAATACTGGTGGTCACTGGTCAGCAAAACTCTGCACTGTACTCCTCCTATATAATACTGCTGGTCCCCAGTCCCCACAATAAAGCAGTGTGAGCACAGATATATGCAGCACACTGAGCACAGATATGGAGCGTTTTTCAGGCAGACAACGTATAATACTGGTGGTCACTGGTCTGCAAAACTCTGCACTGTACTCCTCCTATATAATACTGCTGGTCCCCAGTCCCCACAATAAAGCAGTGTGAGCACAGATATATGCAGCACACTGAGCACAGATATGGAGCGTTTTTCAGGCAGAAAACGTATAATACTGGTGGTCACTGGTCAGCAAAACTCTGCACTCTACTCCTCCTATAATACTGCTGGTCCCCAGAATAAAGATATTTGCACTGCAGCCCCCTGAAACAAAGTGAGAGTACGCCAGCCACGTCCTCTCATTATCATTTCCAATGCACGAGTGAAAAATGGCGGCGACGCGCGGCTTTATATAGAATCCGAATCTCGCGAGAATCCGACAGCGGGATGATGACGTTCGGGCGCGCTCGGGTTAACCGAGCAAGGCGGGAAGATTCGAATCTGCCTCGGAACCGTGTAAGAAGGGTGAAGTTCTGGGGGGTTCGGATTCCGACGAACCGGACCCGCTCATCACTAGTTTAGACAGTAAATTGAGGACCTGTGTCCCGCTACCAAATTCCATCTCAGTTCCATTTTACTCCCTCGTCTGTACTAGGACATTATTATTATTATTATTATTATCATCATTATTATTACCAGTTATTTATATAGCTCATACATATTCCGCAGCGCTTTACAGAGAATATTTTCCCATTCACATCAGTCCCTGCCCAAGTGGAGCTTACAATCTATACAGGGCCGGTTCTGGGGCTTTGCGCGCCCCGGGCGGCAATGAGGGGCGTGGCTTTGTACAGGGGGCGCCCTGTACAGACTACTGTAGCGCTCTGGAATGTGCTGCCCGCTGCCCCCCGCTGCCGCTGGCCGCTGTGAAGCCCTTCGTGGAGAGGTCCTTTAATGTGCGGTGCGCGATGACGTCATCGCGCACCCCACAGCAAAGGTCCTCTCCACGAAGGGAAACTAGACGCGTAGCGTCTAGTTCCCTACGTGGAGAGGACCTTTGCTGTGCGGTGCGCGATGACATCATCGCGCACCGCACAGTAAAGTACCTCTCCACGAAGGGAAACTCTAGTTTCCCTTCACAGCAGCAGCGGATCTTGCCCTGGTGCGGTGCCCTCCGGATGGCTCCGGCGCCCTCCGGAAGGCGGCGCCCCGGGCAAAAGTCCTGCTTGCCCGTGGCAAGATCAGCTACTGAATCTATATTCCCTACCCTACCACACGTACACGCACACACATTCACACTAGGGTTAATTTTTTTGTTGGGAACCAATTAACCTACCAGTATATTTTTGGATTGTGGCAGAAAACTGGAGTACCTGGAGTAAACCCACTCAAATACAGGGAGAAAATACAAACTCCACACAGTTAGGGCCATGGTGGGAATCAAACCCATGGCCTCAGTGCTGTGAGGCAGTAATGCTAACCATTACACCATCCATATTCCCATTAAGAAAAAAAACTAATTATTGGCCTATAAAACACCACTGTACCCACTGTCCACTTAACCACAGATATGTGGACAAGCAAAACTGGGCAAACTAAAGATTACATGACTGTGACAGTCCACTGGCTGGGTGAATCACATCCAGCCCTGGAACAGCAGCAGTATCTAACAATACTGCCAGATCATTCAGGGCAGGCTACTTTTCACTAAGAGGCATACTGCTGACAACCTATTAGAAAACCCAAGGGATGTCATTGCAAAGTGGCATGCCCCGCATGGGCTCTCCTCAGGATTTGTGATTTCTGATAACACCACAAATACTGTGAAAGCATTACAGCTGGGTGAATTCCAACATGTCCCATGTTTTGCTCACATAATCAACTTGGTGGTACAGAGTTTTAAAAAAAATTAAAGGGGCATGCAGGAGATGCTGTCTGTGGCCCGAAAACTTTTGGGACATTTTTGGCATTTAGGAAATTGTAGTGGCTGCAGGAACAGTACAATTTGCTCTGCCACCAACTAAAGCAAGAGGTGGTAACAAGGTGAAATTCCACCCTACATATACTTCACCAGATGGAGGAACAGCAACAAGCCATCCAAAGCTACACAACAACCCATGACATTGGGAAATGTACCTTGGTCCAACATAGTGGAGAACACTTTCCATGTAATCCAAGGTGCTGAAACCATTCAAAATAGTCACCTGTGAAGTGAGTTCAGACACTGTTAAGTTAGGTGATTCCCCTAATTAGACTTTTGGAAAAGCAGCTCAAGAAATTATTCGCTTCTCCAGGATCCACGGGTTGGCACCAACTTGAAATTGTATCCCTACATTTAAGTAACTGTGTTTGATCCTAGGTTTAAGTCGTGCATCATGTCTTTCTTTCCAACTGCCCTAGATCTTAGGAGATGCGTGGTAAGCAAGTTGTCAGCTCAAGTGGTACATGACATGTTGACGTCTCCTCCTTCAGTTTTTCCGGCAACTGCTGCTGCCAGGAAAAAACTGAGCTTTCTCAAGAGACCTAGTGGTGATGCAATGCAACATTTTAACATCTCAGGGGTTTCACAACTGCGCCTGAATAATAATGATGTTAATCTTATGAACAATATGACAGTAAATGGGATATTAATATTTAATCTACTGTTACAAGTAATACAAAGCCATAATTTGCATACATGCAAACTAGTGAAAAAGAGAAAGAAAAAAAAAAAAATAAAGTAAAAATAATAAAGGTAATGCAAACAATAAGTAATATATAATTATATGGTATGAGGTAGGTCAAATACGAGTTCTGAGTCCAAAGTCTAGTGCAAATAGAGTGTTGCGTCCCACCTCTTTAAATTAGAGATGAGCGGGTTCGGTTTCTTTGAATCCGAACCCGCACGAACTTCACTTTTTTTTCCACGGGTCCGAGCGACTCGGATCTTCCCGCCTTGCTCGGTTAACCCGAGCGCGCCCGAACGTCATCATGACGCTGTCGGATTCTCGCGAGGCTCGGATTCTATCGCGAGACTCGGATTCTATATAAGGAGCCGCGCGTCGCCGCCATTTTCACTCGTGCATTGAGATTGATAGGGAGAGGACGTGTCTGGCGTCCTCTCCATTAGAATAGAGATAGATAGATTAGATAGAGAGAGATTGTGCAGAGTCGCAGACAGAGTTAGTTTACCACAGTCAGTGACCAGTGCAGTTGCTTGTTAACTTTTATTTAATATAATATATCCGTTCACTTCTCTCTGCTATATCCGTTCTCTGCCTGAAAAAAAAAACGATACACAGCACAGTCAGTCACACAGTGTGACTCAGTCTGTGTGCACTCAGCTCAGCCCAGTGTGCTGCACAGTCATCAATGTATAAATTAAAAGCTTATAATTAATTGTGGGGGAGACTGGGGAGCACTGCAGGTTGTTAGCAGGAGCCAGGAGTACAATTATATTAATTAACAGTGCACACTTTTGCTGCAGGAGTGGTGACCAGTGCCTGACCACCAGTATAGTATTGTTGTATACTACTAATATCTCTTTAAATATCAACCAGTCTATATTAGCAGCAGACACAGTACAGTGCGGTAGTTCACGGCTGTGGCTACCTCTGTGTCGGCACACGGCAGGCAGTCCGTCCGACCAGAATTGTATTATTTATTATTATATACCTACCACCTAACCGTGGTTTTTTTTTCATTCTTTATACCGTCATAGTGTCATCCTAATTGTTACGAGTATACTACTATCTCTTTATCAACCAGTGTACAGTGCGGTAGTTCACGGCTGTGGCTACCTCTGTGTCGGCACACGGCAGGCAGTCCGTCCGACCAGAATTGTATTATTTATTATTATATACCTACCACCTAACCGTGGTTTTTTTTTCATTCTTTATACCGTCATAGTGTCATCCTAATTGTTACGAGTATACTACTATCTCTTTATCAACCAGTGTACAGTGCGGTAGTTCACGGCTGTGGCTACCTCTGTGTCGGCACACGGCAGGCAGTCCGTCCGACCAGAATTGTATTATTTATTATTATATACCTACCACCTAACCGTGGTTTTTTTTTCATTCTTTATACCGTCATAGTGTCATCCTAATTGTTACGAGTATACTACTATCTCTTTATCAACCAGTGTACAGTGCGGTAGTTCACGGCTGTGGCTACCTCTGTGTCGGCACACGGCAGGCAGTCCGTCCGACCAGAATTGTATTATTTATTATTATATACCTACCACCTAACCGTGGTTTTTTTTTCATTCTTTATACCGTCATAGTGTCATCCTAATTGTTACGAGTATACTACTATCTCTTTATCAACCAGTGTACAGTGCGGTAGTTCACGGCTGTGGCTACCTCTGTGTCGGCACACGGCAGGCAGTCCGTCCGACCAGAATTGTATTATTTATTATTATATACCTACCACCTAACCGTGGTTTTTTTTTCATTCTTTATACCGTCATAGTGTCATCCTAATTGTTACGAGTATACTACTATCTCTTTATCAACCAGTGTACAGTGCGGTAGTTCACGGCTGTGGCTACCTCTGTGTCGGCAGTCGGCAGGCAGTCCGTCCATCCATAATTGTATTATTATTATAATATATACCACCTAACCGTGTTTTTTTTTTCATTCTTTATACCGTCATAGTGTCATACTAGTTGTTACGAGTATACTACTATCTCTTTATCAACCAGTGTACAGTGCGGTAGTTCACGGCTGTGGCTACCTCTGTGTCGGCAGTCGGCAGGCAGTCCGTCCATCCATAATTGTATTATTATTATAATATATACCACCTAACTGTGGTTTTTTTTGCATTCTTTATACCGTCGTCATAGTGTCATACTAGTTGTTACGAGTATACTACTATCTCTTTATCAACCAGTGTACAGTGCGGTAGTTCACGGCTGTGGCTACCTCTGTGTCGGCAGTCGGCAGGCAGTCCGTCCATCCATAATTGTATTATTATTATAATATATACCACCTAACCGTGGTTTTTTTTTCATTCTTTATACCGTCGTCATAGTGTCATACTAGTTGTTACGAGTATACTACTATCTCTTTATCAACCAGTGTACAGTGCGGTAGTTCACGGCTGTGGCTACCTCTGTGTCGGCAGTCGGCAGGCAGTCCGTCCATCCATAATTGTATTATTATTATAATATATACCACCTAACCGTGGTTTTTTTTTCATTCTTTATACCGTCGTCATAGTGTCATACTAGTTGTTACGAGTATACTACTATCTCTTTATCAACCAGTGTACAGTGCGGTAGTTCACGGCTGTGGCTACCTCTGTGTCGGCAGTCGGCAGGCAGTCCGTCCATCCATAATTGTATTATTATTATAATATATACCACCTAACCGTGGTTTTTTTTTCATTCTTTATACCGTCGTCATAGTGTCATACTAGTTGTTACGAGTATACTACTATCTCTTTATCAACCAGTGTACAGTGCGGTAGTTCACGGCTGTGGCTACCTCTGTGTCGGCAGTCGGCAGGCAGTCCGTCCATCCATAATTGTATTATTATTATAATATATACCACCTAACCGTGGTTTTTTTATACCACCTAACCGTGGCAGTCCGTCCATAATTGTATACTAGTATCCAATCCATCCATCTCCATTGTTTACCTGAGGTGCCTTTTAGTTCTGCCTATAAAATATGGAGAACAAAAAAGTTGAGGTTCCAAAATTAGGGAAAGATCAAGATCCACTTCCACCTCGTGCTGAAGCTGCTGCCACTAGTCATGGCCGAGACGATGAAATGCCAGCAACGTCGTCTGCCAAGGCCGATGCCCAATGTCATAGTACAGAGCATGTCAAATCCAAAACACCAAATATCAGAAAAAAAAGGACTCCAAAACCTAAAATAAAATTGTCGGAGGAGAAGCGTAAACTTGCCAATATGCCATTTACCACACGGAGTGGCAAGGAACGGCTGAGGCCCTGGCCTATGTTCATGGCTAGTGGTTCAGCTTCACATGAGGATGGAAGCACTCAGCCTCTCGCTAGAAAACTGAAAAGACTCAAGCTGGCAAAAGCACCGCAAAGAACTGTGCGTTCTTTGAAATCCCAAATCCACAAGGAGAGTCCAATTGTGTCGTTTGCGATGCCTGACCTTCCCAACACTGGACGTGAAGAGCATGCGCCTTCCACTATTTGCATGCCCCCTGCAAGTGCTGGAAGGAGCACCCGCAGTCCAGTTCCTGATAGTCAGATTGAAGATGTCAGTGTTGAAGTACACCAGGATGAGGAGGATATGGGTGTTGCTGGCGCTGGGGAGGAAATTGACCAGGAGGATTCTGATGGTGAGGTGGTTTGTTTAAGTCAGGCACCCGGGGAGACACCTGTTGTCCGTGGGAGGAATATGGCCGTTGACATGCCAGGTGAAAATACCAAAAAAATCAGCTCTTCGGTGTGGAGGTATTTCACCAGAAATGCGGACAACAGGTGTCAAGCCGTGTGTTCCCTTTGTCAAGCTGTAATAAGTAGGGGTAAGGACGTTAACCACCTCGGAACATCCTCCCTTATACGTCACCTGCAGCGCATTCATAATAAGTCAGTGACAAGTTCAAAAACTTTGGGTGACAGCGGAAGCAGTCCACTGACCAGTAAATCCCTTCCTCTTGTAACCAAGCTCACGCAAACCACCCCACCAACTCCCTCAGTGTCAATTTCCTCCTTCCCCAGGAATGCCAATAGTCCTGCAGGCCATGTCACTGGCAAGTCTGACGAGTCCTCTCCTGCCTGGGATTCCTCCGATGCATCCTTGCGTGTAACGCCTACTGCTGCTGGCGCTGCTGTTGTTGCCGCTGGGAGTCGATGGTCATCCCAGAGGGGAAGTCGTAAGCCCACTTGTACTACTTCCAGTAAGCAATTGACTGTTCAACAGTCCTTTGCGAGGAAGATGAAATATCACAGCAGTCATCCTACTGCAAAGCGGATAACTGAGTCCTTGACAACTATGTTGGTGTTAGACGTGCGTCCGGTATCCGCCGTTAGTTCACAGGGAACTAGACAATTTATTGAGGCAGTGTGCCCCCGTTACCAAATACCATCTAGGTTCCACTTCTCTAGGCAGGCGATACCGAGAATGTACACGGACGTCAGAAAAAGACTCACCAGTCTCCTAAAAAATGCAGTTGTACCCAATGTCCACTTAACCACGGACATGTGGACAAGTGGAGCAGGGCAGGGTCAGGACTATATGACTGTGACAGCCCACTGGGTAGATGTATGGACTCCCGCCGCAAGAACAGCAGCGGCGGCACCAGTAGCAGCATCTCGCAAACGCCAACTCTTTCCTAGGCAGGCTACGCTTTGTATCACCGCTTTCCAGAATACGCACACAGCTGAAAACCTCTTACGGCAACTGAGGAAGATCATCGCGGAATGGCTTACCCCAATTGGACTCTCCTGTGGATTTGTGGCATCGGACAACGCCAGCAATATTGTGTGTGCATTAAATATGGGCAAATTCCAGCACGTCCCATGTTTTGCACATACCTTGAATTTGGTGGTGCAGAATTTTTTAAAAAACGACAGGGGCGTGCAAGAGATGCTGTCGGTGGCCAGAAAAATTGCGGGACACTTTCGGCGTACAGGCACCACGTACAGAAGACTGGAGCACCACCAAAAACTACTGAACCTGCCCTGCCATCATCTGAAGCAAGAAGTGGTAACGAGGTGGAATTCAACCCTCTATATGCTTCAGAGGTTGGAGGAGCAGCAAAAGGCCATTCAAGCCTATACAATTGAGCACGATATAGGAGATGGAATGCACCTGTCTCAAGTGCAGTGGAGAATGATTTCAACGTTGTGCAAGGTTCTGATGCCCTTTGAACTTGCCACACGTGAAGTCAGTTCAGACACTGCCAGCCTGAGTCAGGTCATTCCCCTCATCAGGCTTTTGCAGAAGAAGCTGGAGGCATTGAAGAAGGAGCTAACACGGAGCGATTCCGCTAGGCATGTGGGACTTGTGGATGCAGCCCTTAATTCGCTTAACAAGGATTCACGGGTGGTCAATCTGTTGAAATCAGAGCACTACATTTTGGCCACCGTGCTCGATCCTAGATTTAAAGCCTACCTTGGATCTCTCTTTCCGGCAGACACAGGTCTGCTGGGGTTGAAAGACCTGCTGGTGACAAAATTGTCAAGTCAAGCGGAACGCGACCTGTCAACATCTCCTCCTTCACATTCTCCCGCAACTGGGGGTGCGAGGAAAAGGCTCAGAATTCCGAGCCCACCCGCTGGCGGTGATGCAGGGCAGTCTGGAGCGACTGCTGATGCTGACATCTGGTCCGGACTGAAGGACCTGACAACGATTACGGACATGTCGTCTACTGTCACTGCATATGATTCTCTCAACATTGATAGAATGGTGGAGGATTATATGAGTGACCGCATCCAAGTAGGCACGTCACACAGTCCGTACTTATACTGGCAGGAAAAAGAGGCAATTTGGAGGCCCTTGCACAAACTGGCTTTATTCTACCTAAGTTGCCCTCCCACAAGTGTGTACTCCGAAAGAGTGTTTAGTGCCGCCGCTCACCTTGTCAGCAATCGGCGTACGAGGTTACATCCAGAAAATGTGGAGAAGATGATGTTCATTAAAATGAATTATAATCAATTCCTCCGCGGAGACATTGACCAGCAGCAATTGCCTCCACAAAGTACACAGGGAGCTGAGATGGTGGATTCCAGTGGGGACGAATTGATAATCTGTGAGGAGGGGGATGTACACGGTGATATATCGGAGGGTGAAGATGAGGTGGACATCTTGCCTCTGTAGAGCCAGTTTGTGCAAGGAGAGATTAATTGCTTCTTTTTTGGGGGGGGTCCAAACCAACCCGTCATATCAGTCACAGTCGTGTGGCAGACCCTGTCACTGAAATGATGGGTTGGTTAAAGTGTGCATGTCCTGTTTTGTTTATACAACATAAGGGTGGGTGGGAGGGCCCAAGGATAATTCCATCTTGCACCTCTTTTTTCTTTTCTTTTTCTTTGCATCATGTGCTGATTGGGGAGGGTTTTTTGGAAGGGACATCCTGCGTGACACTGCAGTGCCACTCCTAGATGGGCCCGGTGTTTGTGTCGGCCACTAGGGTCGCTAATCTTACTCACACAGCTACCTCATTGCGCCTCTTTTTTTCTTTGCGTCATGTGCTGTTTGGGGAGGGTTTTTTGGAAGGGACATCCTGCGTGACACTGCAGTGCCACTCCTAGATGTGCCCGGTGTTTGTGTCGGCCACTAGGGTCGCTAATCTTACTCACACAGTCAGCTACCTCATTGCGCCTCTTTTTTTCTTTGCGTCATGTGCTGTTTGGGGAGGGTTTTTTGGAAGGGCCATCCTGCGTGACACTGCAGTGCCACTCCTAGATGGGCCCGGTGTTTGTGTCGGCCACTAGGGTCGCTTATCTTACTCACACAGCGACCTCGGTGCAAATTTTAGGACTAAAAATAATATTGTGAGGTGTGATGTGTTCAGAATAGGCTGAAAATGAGTGTAAATTATGTTTTTTGAGGTTAATAATACTTTGGGATCAAAATTACCCCCAAATTCTATGATTTAAGCTGTTTTTTAGGGTTTTTTTAAAAAAACACCCGAATCCAAAACACACCCGAATCCGACAAAAAAAATTCGGTGAGGTTTTGCCAAAACGCGGTCGAACCCAAAACACGGCCGCGGAACCGAACCCAAAACCAAAACACAAAACCCGAAAAATTTCCGGCGCTCATCTCTACTTTAAATGCACTGTTGTAGTTCTGCACTATGTGGAATAATACAACACAATCCCAAATGGGAATGGAAGCTCTTATAATAAGTTGGGACTTGGGGTTGGGGAGTCCGTTATAGATGTTAAAAGTTCTCCTCTTTTCAGAGGCAGGTTCTGGTCCGGCAGCGGTAACAACACTAAGGGGTACCCCTGACTGGATAGCGGGGGGGCAAGGTGACCATGGGACAAATTAACCGTTCGCTCCGGACTCTCCGCTTGTCACCTCTGCCACGGACGGCGGGAGGTGCCTGCGTCCACAGACGTTCACTGCCTGCCGGGTCCGAGGGACGCGGTCGCGTCTCTGGGGGGAAGGTAGTGCTGGCTTCGGGACCCACAAAGGGACTGTCCGCCGCATACCTCCCCTCTTACGGAGCTGTTACCTTATCTCCTGCGCTTGAATCCCAGCGTCCGCTTCCACTTCTGTGCTCGGTCTTCCTTGCGGCTGTTGATCGGTACTCTGCTCCCTGGTCTCGCACCTCTCGGCCACGTGACTTGATCTTCCGCCGTAGTACCTCCTGTGTCTGTAGTGTATTTTACATGGAAGTTGTTGTAGAGCTCCGCTGTGTTGTATAAATGGACACTAATTACAAAAGTGGAAGTTTTGTGTTTTTCCTCCAACGCGTGTCGACCCGTCTGGGTCTTCCTCAGGGAGTCCTTGAATGCCATCTTTGTTAAGGGCTATTTATGCCCATACTTGATTACATCATATGAGTGGGTGTGTTCCTTGGTTCTTCCCACGGAACACACAAATGGCTATACTACAGGTTAATGAGAATAATATAAATAATACAAAAATATTGAAGCAAAGGTGTATAATAAAAACACTGAGCAGTGAATGTAAAGAAATAAAATATGGTTGTGTGAATGAAAAATGATTGTATTACATAGTTAAGTGATATGTCACACGATTTGTCCTAAAACCACAGCGCAAAGTTGATCGGATTGGATAAATAAATGAATTGATATTAATCTGGGAAACACTAGAGTAATGGGGGGTGGGGGGTTTTGGTCCGGGTTTCTCTGTAATTTATATAAAAATAAAGAACACTATACGTTAAGGTAAATAATTGTGAGGTTAATCATATATTAATAAGGGATGTCAATCCAGATTGCTCTTATAATTATATAAATCAGTCACAGTGATCTTCATTTCTCAATGTACTTCTCAAGTAAATGAGGTATGAAATTCACAAGGCTGATGACTAACTGGACCGTCAATTCATAACTATTGATCTCACTTCGTTATCTAAATTGAGACCTTGTGGTCTCAATGTTTTTAGAGTGTATATCCACCTTAATTCCTCTTTATTGATTTTCTTCAAAAAATCTCCTCCTCTCCAATTCGGTGACACTAGCTTGATTCCCAGAATCCTCATACCCATAGGGTTGCTGTCATGCAGTTCTTTAAAGTGGTGTGACATCTGGTCGGGTCTAAAATAATTGCCCAAAATTTGTGAAACGTGTACCAAAACTCCATCTGAATGGTCAACATCCAAAGAATGGTGGAGGATTATTTTAATGACATCATACACATATGCATTTCACAGAGTTCCTTTGACTACTAGAAGGAAAAAAAGGCAATTTGGAGGAACTTGTACAAACTCACTTTGCATCACTTAAGGTGCCCATACTCCAGTGTGTACTCAGAAAAAGTTTTCAGCACAGCCGGGAACCTTGTCAGCGATCGGCGTAGGAGGCGACTTTCTCAAAATGTGAAAAAATAGGATTTTAATTACCTACCGGCAAATCCTTTTCTCCTAGTCCGTAGAGGATGCTGAGGCCCACAATAGTACCATGGGATGTAGACGGGTCCCTTGGGAGCCATGGCACTTTAAGAGTTTGATAGTGTGGGCTGGTTCCTCCCACTATGCTCCTCCTACCAGACCCAGTTTAGAAACTGTGCCCGAGGAGACGGACATACTTCGAGAGAAGGAAATACACAGATAGTGGTGAGATTCACACCAGCTCCCACATAACAACAGAAAACCAAGCTAACCAGCCTGAAACAATTCAGCAACGGCTGAACCACAGTACTTAACCAAGTAACAATGCAGTACTTAACCAAGTAACAAGGCATACTGAACCAAGTAACATCTGCAGGAAAACAAAGCGCTGGGCAGGCGCCCAGCATCCTCTACGAACTACGAGAAAAGGATTTACCGGTAGGTAATTAAAAACCTATTTTCTCTTACATCCTAGAGGATGCTGGGGTCCACATTAGTACCATGGGGATGTACCAAAGCTCCCAGTACGGGAGGGAGAGCGCGGAGGCTCCTGCAAAACCTATTGACCAAACTTAAGGTCCTCAGAGGCCAAAGTATCGAACTTGTAGAACTTAGCAAACGTGTTCGACCCTGACCAATTAGCCGCTCGACAAAGTTGTAAAGCCGATACACCCCGAGTAGCTTCCCAGGAAGAACCCATTTTACGAGTAGAGTGGGCCTTAACAGAGTTTGGACACTGCAATCCTGCCGTAGAATAAGCGTGCTGGACAGTAAACCTGATCCAGCGAGAAATCGTCTGCTTAGAAGCAGGATACCCCACCTTATGGGGATCATAAAGGACAAACAGAGTGTCCGATTTTCTGTGACGAGATGTTCTCTTCAAATAAATCTGGTTGATATGAAAAGTCGACACAACCTTCAAAAGAAATTGCTGACGTGTCCTGAGCTCAGCTCTATCTTCATGGAAAATCAAGTAGGGGCTCTTGCAGACAATGCCCCCAATTCTGACACACGTCTAGCAGATGCTAATGCCAACAGTGTGACCGCCTTCCAAGTAAGAAACTTGACATCAACCTCCTGTTAAGGCTCAAACCAATCCGACTGCAGGAACTGCAGCACCACTTTAAGATCCCAAGGTGCCGTAGGAGGCACAAAGGGAGGCTGGATGTGCAGAACCCCATTCAAGAATGTCTGAACCTCAGAGAGGGCAGCCAATTGTTTCTGGAAGAAAATGGACAAGGCTGAAATCTGGACTTTTATGGAGCCCAAGCGTAGGCCCACATACACACCTGCTTGCAGAAAAAGGAGAAACCGCACTAGTTGAAACTCCACCGTAGGAAACTTCTTGGATTCACACCAAGACACGTTTTTTTTCCAAATTCGATGGTAATGTTTAGACGTTACTCCTTTCCTAGCCTGTATCAGGGTAGGCATAACCTTGTTCGGAATACCCTTCCGAGCTAAGATCTGGCATTCAACCTCCATGCTGTCAAACGTAGCCATGGTAAGTCTTGATAAGCGAACGGCCCCTGTAGCAGAAGGTCCTTGCGAAGAGGAAGAGGCATCGGATCTTCCAGCAGTAACTCCAGAAGATCCGCGTAACAAGCCCTTCTTGGCCAGTCCGCAGCAATGAGGATCGCCTGAACTCTTGTTCTTTTTATTAGTTTTAGAGTCCTTGGGATGAGTGGAAGTGGAGGAAACACATACACTGACTTGAACACCCACGGAGTCACCAGGGCGTCCACCGCCACTGCTTGTGGGTCTATCGACCTGGAACAGTACCTCCGAAGCCTCTTGTTGAGGCGGGACACCATCATGTCTATTTGAGGTACACCCCAAAGATCTGTCACCTCCGCGAACACCTCCGGGTGGAGGCCCCACTCTCCTGGAAGGAGATCGTGTCTGCTGAGGAAGTCCACTTCACAGTTGTCTACTCCCGGAATGAAGATTGCTGACAGCGCCACTGTGTGTTTTTCTGCCCAGAAGATGATTCTTGTCACCTCTGACATTGCAGCCATGCTCTTCGTTCCGCCCTGTCGGTTTATGTAGGCCACTGTCGTTACATTGTTCGACTGAACTTGAATGGCCTGATCCTTTAGAAGATGTGCTGCCTGTAGAAGACCATTGTACACGGCCCTTAGTTCTAGAATGTTTATTGGGAGGATGGATTGCAGACTTGACCACCTTCCTTGGAAATTTTCCCCTTGGGTGACTGCACCCCAACCTCTGAGACTTGCATCCGTGGTTAGTAGGATCCAATTCTGAATCCCGAACCTGCGGCCCTCTAGATTCTGGCTTTCGGCGACAGACGTATCCTCTGGTGCATGTGAAGATGAGAACCCGACCATTTGTCCAGGATATCTAGTTGGAAGGACCGTACTTGAAATCTTCCGTACTGTAGAGCCTCGTAGGAGGCAACCATCTTTCCCAGAAGGCGAATGCACTGATGGATTGACACCCGGGCTGGCTTCAGGACATCCCGGACCATTGTTTGTATCACCAACGCTTTCTTTGCCTGTAGAAACACCCTCTGTACTTCTGTGTCGAGGATCATCCCTAGGAAGGACAGTCTTCTTGTGGGCTCCAAATGTGACTTTGGAAGATTCAGGATCCATCCATGATCCTGGAGTAGTTGATTTTAGAGAGCAATGCTCTGTAACAACTTCTCCCTGGAAGATGCCTTTATTAGCAGATCATCCAGATAAGGAATTATGTTCACACCCTGCTTGCGGAGGAGTAGCATAATTTCAGCCATGACCTTGGCGAACACCCTCGGTGCCGTGGAGAGGCCAAACGGCAGTGCCTGGAACTGATAGTGACAGTCCAGTAGCGCAAATCTTAGATAAGCCTGGTGAGGCGGCAAGATCGGAATGTGAAGGTACGCATCCTTGATATCTAAGGATACCAGAAATTCCCCCTCCTCCAGACCTGAGATCACCGCTCTCAGAGACTCCATCTTGAATTTGAAGTCCCTCAAAAAAGGGTTCAATGACTTTAGGTTCAATATTGGCCTGACAGAACCATCCGGTTTCGGTACCACAAACAGGTTTGAGTAATAACCCTTGTTTGCTAGGTGAGGTGGAACTGGAACAATGACATTTGACTTTAGCAATTTTTGAATGGCTTCCTGTAGGATAGCACTTTCTGTCAGCGAAGCTGGTACGCCTGATTTGAAAAATCTGTGAGGTGGGAGTTTTGAAACTCCAGTCTGTACCCCTGGGTAACAATATCCTGTACCCGGGGATCCAGGCATGAGGACGCCCAGACATGAATGAAATTTCTTAGTCTTGCTCTCACTTGCCCGATCTCCAGGCTGGGAGTTCCACCATCATGCAGAGGATTTTGAGGAAGCAGAACCAGGTTTCTGTTCCTGGGACCCTGTTGGTGCAGGTTTTCTGGATTTGCCCCGACCTACTCTAAAGAAAGTGGAAGGGTATTTGTACTTTTTAACTTTCACGGTCCAAAAGGACTGCATTGCAGACGTAGGATAACATTTCCTAGTCTGCGATGTTACAGAGGGAAGAAAAGTTGACTTACCCCCAGTTACCGTGGAGATCTACGCATCTAATGCTTCCCCAAACAGAGCCTGACCTGTGAAGGGTAGGTTCTCCACACTATTCTTGGATTCAGCGTTCACAGACCATTGGCGCAGCCAGAGTCCCCTGCGTGCCGAGACAGCCATGGAAGAAGCTCTCGCATTAAGATGTCCAAGGTCCTTCATGGCTTCCACGATGAAACCTGCAGAATCCTGTATATGACGTAAAAACAATCCATAGAATCTAATTCCTCTAGAAAAGTGCCTAACCACGCACAAGCAATAGTGGGTCGTAAAGCTATGCCATTAGCTGTGTATAATGATTTGAGTGTAGTCTCAATCTTGTGCTCAGCCAGCTCTTTTAAAGCGGTGGACCCAGGGACAGGTAAAACCACCTTCTTAGACAACCTAGATACAGAAGCGTGTACTACAGGGGGGTTTACCCTGTGTCCTCCTCAGGTGGGTTTACCCTGTGTCCTCCTCAGGGAAAGGAAAAGCAATGAGAACCCTTTTTGGGATCTCGCTGGAACTTTTTCTCCGGGTTTTCCCTGGATTTTTTAAACAGTGCATTTAATTCCTTAGACGCAGGGAATGTAAGGGAGGTTTTCTTATTGTCTGTAAAATAAGCCTCCTCTAACTGCTCAGGTACCTTATCAGTAATGTATAAAATGTCCCTAATAGCCTCAATCATGAGTTGCACCCCCTTAGCAAGGGATGCCTCCCCCCCTGTATATCACCATCACCGTCCCCTGAATCAGAGTCGGTGTCCGTGTCAGCTTGCATTATCTGGGCAAGAGCACGCTTTTTAGGGTATATACCAGGGGCTTTTGAGGAGGCAGTGGGAGCTGAATATGACAAAACCTCTACAGATTGTCTTAAAACCTGTGTTTCAGTCTCATTATGAGCTATCCTAGATGAAATCTGGGATATCATTCCCCGGATAGAAGCCACCCTTGGGGGTTCGGATCCAGAAGCCTTGGACAGTATATTACATTCCTGAGTACATGGAATAGACTCTTCAGGAGAAGATACACACTCTGCAGCACAAGACACAGAGTCCCTGGACATGGTAATGTGAGAAAGATCAACACACACACACACACACACACACACACAGGAAAATGTAGACACAGTTTCCCCACAGAGTACCTTCAGAGAGACACAGAGTATAAGGAGCCAGCACACACAGCGCCAGAGTAGGCAGTTATTATGATAAATGCCTGGCGCTGACTGAATAACCTCAATAGATTACACAATGAAATATAACACTCCCCCCCCCCCCCCCTTGTTTAATACACCCTGGTACCACAGAGGATATCTGGAGTGAAGACGAGGGCAACGCTCCCCGTCAGCGTCTCTGTAGTGTGATCTGCAGGGAGAAAATGGTGCTGGTGAATGCTGGATCTGCTCTGAGGAAAAAGCCCCGCCCCCTGTAATGGCGCCTCTTCCAGCTGCTGAGATTATACTGGCCTGAGGTAAATGTGGTTGCAAACAGCGGGATTAGCCCCTGTTAGCCCCTGTATACCAGTGTAGGGTCTGTGCGCTGGCTAAGGGCGCTAAGGGCTCACAGCGCCGCACATTGTACCGCTGAGCCCTCTGGAGTGCAGCGTTGCAGGTCTGCGCTGCAATCCTTATGCCGCCATTCTCGCCGGCGACCTGCTTACCAGGGCGCCGGCATCATACTCACCCCCTCATACTTAGGGGGTGGCGGCAGTGATTCGGGAGTGAGCGGTCGCCTCGTGGGCTTGCGATCATCACTCTCAGGAGCTCAGTGGAGATAAGAGCTATTAACCTCTAGGGTTAGATCCTACTCCCCCCCTAAGTCCCATGAAGCAAGGGAGAAAAACACCTAGGAGCTCCCCTAGCTGTGACCGGCTCCACCGGGCACATTTCCTAAACTGGGTCTGGTAGGAGGGGCAGAGAGGGAGGAGCCAGCCCACACTATTAAACTCTTAAAGTGCCCATGGCTCCCAAGGGACCCATCTATACCCCATGGTACTAATGTGGACCCCAGCATCCTCTAGGACGTAAGAGAAAGATGATGTTCATCTAAATGAACTACAAATTCCACAAGGAAAACCTTTACCCAAAATGACATCAAAGTACATAGACTTTTGTAAAGTCAGATTCCAGCGGGGATGAAGTAATATTGTGTGAGGTTGATGTAAACACTGATGAGGGTGAGGATGATAATGACAATGACATCTTGCTACTGTAGATATCATTGAGAGCACTGTTAGCTGCCTTTAGCCCACTGGTATTTTATTTTGTAGCAGCCCAAATAAACCAAAAACTTTAGCCACAAAAGTGGCAGTCCCTGTCGGTAAAGTGTTTGGTTTGATCAATTGTCAATTGTGCATGTCCTTTTTAATATCCAAAATAAGGGTAGGCACCCCTTTTCATTTCTGCCACTGCTCTGTCAGGGCCAGTGCTAGGGTGTTTGGCGCCCCCCTGCAAACTATAAATTTGCGCCCTCCCATATTTTACAAAGGGACAGCGTGTGGCAAAAAAGGAGTGTGGTCTCACATGGAAGGGGCGTGGCCACACAATAGTACCATTTCAAATTACATCACACACAGTAGCACAATCTTACTCACATTACCCTGCGCATAGTAGTGCTGTCTATACACATAATGTTCCCAGTAGTGGCGCCGGTTATACACATATTAGCCCCTTATAGTAGCGCCGATTATACACATAATAGCCCCTGTAGTAGCGCCGGTTATACGCATAATACCCCTTGAAGTAGCGCCGGTTATATGTATAATAGCCCCTGTAGTAGCGTCGGTTATATGCATAATAGCCATTGTAGTAGCGTCGGTTATACGCATAATAGCCCCTGTTGTAGCGCCGGTTATACGCATAATAGCTCCTGTTGTAGTGCCAGTAATATGCATAATAGTCCCTGCAGTGTGTGCAGGTTATACGCATAATAGTCCCTGTGGTAGCGCCGGTTATATAACGCCCTCAGAAGTGCCCTTTATACAAATTATACCCCCCTCCCACACACACGCACATATACACATATACACACATACATACACATAGATACACACACATACTATAGATACACATACACATAGATACACACACATATATACATACACACATACACATAGATACACGCACATGCATACACATAGATACACACACACACACATACACACAGATACACACACACACACACACACACACTTTCTCACACACTCTCCTTCAACATACCATCTGACTGGGTGGATCTGTAGCAGTTTCTGTCCTACTCCTGCAGCCCGGTCCTGTGTAGCGCCACCACTCGGCACAGTGTAGCTCCGCCCCTCAGTGCCATGTAGCTCCGCCCCTTGCTGGCCAGGACACAGGCGTTCACTGCAGGGGAGGTAGGGGGAAGCTTCGAGCTGCCAACGCCGCTGCCTTTCTAACAGTGTGACAGGCACAGCAGCCAGCAGCAGGGGGCCCAGGCGTAGCACCGGGATGAAGAGCAGGGAGAGCACCTCTCTAGCCTGTCGCCTACCTGCTTTGCATCCCTTTGCTGAGCGGGTAGCGCCGACCTGGTGCCAGTGTTTCAAAAATGCGTTATAAACTGCTGTGTCTACTTTGTCGCTTACTAACCATCCAGCTCGCTGCATCCTTTGGCGTAAACTGGATGAAAACAATATTGTGAGCCATAGGGTGGTCAAAATTGACTGGAAATGACTGGAAATTAATGGTATTAAGGTTGATAATACTGTAGGAACAAAAAATGCCCAAATTATGTGATTTTAACAGTTTTTATCAATTAAAAAAAATACAGATCCAAAACCAAAACCAAAAAACACATGAGGGCGGTTTTGGCAAAACCAAAACACAAAGTTAATACAGATCCAAAACCAAAATACGGGGGTCTGCGTACATCTTTAATAGTGACATGCAAAAATATTTAGACACTTAGGGCCTAATTCAGATGTGGCTGCTAATGCTCACATGTGTGTATGGAAAACAGCAGAGTAATACTACAAAAAGTGAACACCAAAACACACATCCACAACAACAATAGCTAATGCAGAAAATTAAACCACGACCACTACTAAGTACATAACGCATACAACCCCATATACACTTGCAATTGTGTGAGTATTTGTGTTAGATTTAGAAATGTTGTGCCAGAATGATATAAATCACAGTGCTAAAAATTAAAACCCACTCTACCAGTGTTACATCCCTAAACAAAGCCCCAATTATAGTAAAAACAAATTTACCACTTTAACACATAAATTGAGCTCATTACAACTAGAGATCAGCGGATTCGTTTCCCTGAGAACCGACCTCCCCGAACTTCACGCTCCGAGACCGACTCGGGTTTTCCGCCAGACTCAGAAACCAGAACGAGGCAAAACGTCCTCATCCCGTTGTCAGATTCTCGCGGGTTTTGGATTCAATACAAGGAGCCGCGCATCGCCGCCATTTTCACTCCAGTCTCCTCAGTGTCTATGTGGGAAAGTGGTGTGGCGCGTCAGATAGTCTATCTATCTGACGAAGAGGGAAGTCCCTTATAGCTTCTGCCGCTACTGACCAGACCAGAGGGAGATCCGAAGAGTCAGAGACATTGGAGCTCCTGCTATCATTCCATCCAGTCCATGTCTGCAGCCGGATTGAGCAGGGCATTTCACTCTGTACTGCTTATGGGTCTACCTGTATGGTGAAAATCTACCAGTGTTTGAAGTGTTTATTAAAACTTTTTGGACATCAAAGCAGTGTGGAAGCACCTGGATCCTTACTGAAAGATACCTTTATGGGAACTCGTGAGTGAATATTAATGTAAGTGCATTTCTGGTGACGGGCGGGCTGCATTGATTCCATCTGAGTGTATAAAGAAACCTTTCATTGTCTACGGGTGAGAACCCGAATGTAAGTGTCTGTCTAAAAGTTGGATATCCAGGCACTCGAGAAATATATGATCATTGGGGAGTTTTCAAGCACAGCACTAAGAACACTATCTTTTCAGTCCAGTGGTACTGCCGTATAAGGACAGCTGTATGACCGTATAAGTCCAGTGGTACTGCCATATAAGTCCAGCAGTATGGCTGTATAAGTCCTGGTGGTGTCAGCCGTATAAGTGGTATAGCCGTGGTACAGCCATATAAGTGGTTCTGTCTTGTGCTGATACTGCCATATCTGTCCAGTGATACTGCCGTATAAGTCCAGGGGTACTGCCGTATAAGTCCAGCGGTACTGCTGTAGAACTCCAGTGGTACTGCAGTATAAGTCCAATGGTGCTGTCCTGTGCTGTATATTTTTTGTCTTGTGCTGCATCAGTCCAGTGGTGGTGTCTGGTGCTGCATCAGTCCAGTCACTCTAGTAGTGGTGTCCTGTGCTGCCATAAGTCCAGTGGTGGTGTCCTGTGTTGCCATAAGTCCGGTGCTGCTGTATAAGTCCAGTCCAGTAGTGATGTCTTGTGCTATATCAGTCCAGTCACTTCAGTGGTGCCATAAATCCAGTGTTGCTGCTGTATAAGTCCAGTCCAGTGGTGCTGTCTTGTGCTGCTTCAGTCCATTGGTGGTGCTCTGTGCTGCCATAAGTCCAGTGGTGGTGTCCTATGCTGCCATAAGTAAAGTGGTGCACCCGTATAAGTCCAGTCCAGTCCAGTGGTGCTGCCGTACAAGTCCAGTCCAATGGTGCTGCAATATAAGTCCAGTCCAGTGGTGCTGCCGTATAAATCCAGCGGTACTGCCATAAGCCCAGAGGTATAACCGTATAAGTCAAGAAGTGCTGCCGTATAAGTCCAGGGGTACTGCCATATAAGTCCAGCAGTACAGCCGTATAAGTCCAGAGGTACTGCCGTATAAGTCCAGGGGTACTGCCGTATAAGTCCAGGGGTACTGCCATATAAGTCCAGCGGTACTGATGTATAACTCCAGCAGTTCTGCCGTATAAGTCCAGTGGTGCTGTCCTGTGCTGTATAATATTTACTCCAAATAAAGGGGTTATTAATATTTAATCCAAATAATTTTTACAGGGTTTGCCCTTTGTGGTGTAGAGGTACATTCTCCTGTACTGCATATTATTATAATAACTCCAAATAAAAGGGTTATTATCCAAATAATTTTTACAGGCTTTGCCCTGTGTGGTGTAGGGGTACGCTCTCCTGTGCTGCATATTATTATAATAATTCCAAATAAAAGGGTTATTATCCAAATCATTTTTAAAGGCTTTGCCTTGTATGTGTGGTTTAGGGGTATGCTCTCCTGTGCTGCATATTATTATAATAACTCCAAATAAAAGGGTTATTATCCAAATAATTTTTACAGGCATTGCCGTGTGTGTGTGGTTTAGGGGTACGTTCTCCTGTGCTGCATATTATTATAATAACTCCAAATAAAAGAGTTATTATCCAAATAATTTTTACAGGCTTTGCCGTGTGTGTGGTTTAGGGGTATACTCTCCTGTGCCGCATATTGTTATATAATTCCAGAAAAATAATGAAGAACAAAAACTTGGAGGATAAAATAGGGAAAGATCAAGAACCACTTCCTCCTAGAGCTGAAGCTGCTGCCACTAGTCATGACAAAGACGATTAAATGCCATCAACATCATCTGCCAGGGCCGATGCCCAATGTCATAGTAGAAGGCATGTAAAATCCAAAAAGCCAAAGTTCCGTAAAATGCCCCCCAAAAATTAAATTTAAATAATCTGAGGAGAAACGTAAACTTGCCAATAGCAAGGAACGGCTATGTTCGTGACTAGTGGTTCAGCTTCACATGACGATGGAAGCCCTCATCCTCCCGCTAAAAAAATGAAAAGAGTTAAGCAGGCAAAAGCACAGCAAAGAACTAAGATGATATCACAAATCCCCAAGGAGAGTCCAAGTGTGTCGGCGGTTGCGATGCCTGACCTTCCCAACACTGGATGGGAAGAGGTGGCTCCTTCCACCATTTGCACGCCCTCTGCAAGTTCTGGAAAGAGCACCCACAGTCCAGTTTCTGATATTCAAATTGAAGATGTCACTGTTGAGGTACACCAGGATGAGGATATGGGAATTGCTGGCGCTGAGGAGGAAGTTGACGATGAGGATTCTGATGGTGATGTGGTTTGTTTAAATCAGGCACCGGGGGAGACAGTTGTTGTCCGTGGGATGAATAAGCCCATTGTCATTCCTGGTCAAAATACCAAAAAAGCCACCTCTTCGGTGTAGAATTATTTCTCCACAAATGTGGAGGTGTCAAGCCATCTGTTGCCTTTGTCAATCCATAATAAATCATTGTCAAGTTCAGAAACTTTGGGTAATAGCGTAAGCAGTCCACTGACACCTAAATGATGTGGTTTTGTTGTCTAAATATTATTTCTCTGTGAGGATGAGGATGTAAACACTAAAGGGGGGGGGATCTGAGGATGAGGACGACATCTTGCCACTGTGGAGCCAGTTTGTGCAAGGAGAGATTAATTGTTTCTTTTTTGGTGGGGGCCCAAACAAACCAATCATTTCAGCCACAGTTGTGGCGCGGAACTGATTGGTTTGTTAAAGTGTGCATGTCCTGTTTATACAAAATAAGGGTGGGTGGGAGGGCCCAAGGACAATTCCATCTTGCACCTCTTTTTCTTCTTTGCATTTTGTGATCTTTGGGGCCTATTTTTTTAAAAGTGCCATCCTGTCTGCCAGTGCAGTGCCACTCCTAGATCGGCCAAGTGCTTGTGCCGCCCACTTGGGTCACTTAGCTTAGTCATCCAGCTACCTCATTGCACTTCTTTTTCTTCTTTGCATTATGTGCTCTGTGGGTCCTAGTTTTTAAAACTGCCATCCTGTCTGCCACTGCAGTGCCACTCCTAGATGGGCCAGGTGTTTGTGCCGCACACTTGTGTCGCTTAGCTTAGTCATCCAGTGACCTTGGTGCATCCTTTTGGCCTAAAAACAATATTGTGAGGTATGAGGTGTTCAGAGTAGACTGGAAATTAGTGGAAATGAATGTTATTGAGGTTAATAATACCGTAGGATCAAAATTGCCCCCAAATTCTGTGATTTTAGCTGTTTTTATGCTGCATATGTCCAGTGGTACTGCCGTATATGTCCAGTGATACTGCCGTATATGTCCAGCGGTACTGCTGTATAAATCCAGTCATACTGCCATATAATTCCAGTGGTACTGGTGTATAATTCCAGCGGTACTGGTGTATAAATCCAGTCCAGTGATACTGCCGTATATGTCCAGTGGTACTGCCATATAATTCCAGTGGTACTGGCATATAATTCCAGCGGTACTGGCATATAAATCCAGTCCAGTGAAACTGCCATATATGTCCAGTGGTACTGCCGTATATGTCCAGTGGTCATGCCGTATAAATCCAGTCCAGTGATACTACCGTATATGTCCAGTGGTACTGCCGTATAATTCCAGTGGTACTGCCATATAATTCCAGTGATACTGCCCTATAATTCCAGTGGTACTGGCGTATAATTCAAGCAGTACTGGCGTATAATTCCAGTGACACTGCCGTATAAATCCGGTGGTACTACCGTATATGTTCAGTGGTACTGCCGTATAAATCCAGTCCAGTGATACTGCCACATAAATCCAGTGATACTGCCACATAAATCCAGTGGTACTGCCGTATAATTCCAGTAACACTGCCATATAAATCCAGTGGTACTGCTGTATAATTCCAGTGATACAGCCGTATAATTCAAGTGATACTGCTGTATAATTCCAGTGATACTGCCGTATAAATCCAGTGGTATTGCCGTATAAGTCCAGTGGTACTGTCGTATAAGTCCAATGGTACTGCCATATAAGTCCAGTCCTGTGATACTGCCATATAAGTCCAGTGATACTGCCATACAATTCCAGTGTACTGCCGTATTTGTCCAGTGATACTGCCGTATAAATCCAGTCCAGTGGTACTGCCATATAAATCCAGTGGTACTACCATATAATTCCAGTGATACTGCTGTATGACTACAATGATACTGCCGTATAACTCCAGTGATACTGCCGTATAAATCCAGTGATACTGCCGTATAAATCCAGTACAGTGGTACTACTGTTTAAGTCCAGTAGTACTGCCGTATAAGGGCCTAATTCAGATCTGTTCACTATTTTTTGCAGCGCTGCAAACAGATACACGCCGCCTATAGGGGAGTGTATTTAAGCTTTGCAAGTGTGCGAATGCATGTGCAGCCTCCCTGTACAAAAACAGCTTGTGCAGTTTCTGAGTAGCTCTGACCTTACTCAGTTGCTGCGATCACTTCAGCCTATTCGAGCCCGGAATTGATGTCAGACACCTGCCCTGCAAACCCTTTGACATGCCTGCATTTTTCCAACCACTCCCAGAAAACGGTCAGTTGCCACCCACAAACGCCCTCTTCTTGTCAATCTCATTGTGAACGGCTGTGTGAATGGTATCTTTGCTAGAACCAGTGCACAACAATGATCCGCTTTGTAACCATACGACGTGCCTGTGCATTGCGGTGCATACGCATGCGCAGTAGTTACCTGATCGCTGCGCAGCAAAAAAATGCTACTGAGTGAACATATCTGAATTAGGCCCTAAGTCTGGTGGTACTGCCGTTTAATTCCAGTGATACTGCTGTATAAATCCAGTGAGACTGCTGTATAATTCCAGTGATACTGCCGTATAATTCCAGTGATACTGCGGTGTAAATCCAGTGATACTGCCGTATAATTCCAGTGGTACTGGTGTATAAGTCTATTGATACTGCCGTATAAATTCAGACCAGTGGTACTGCCATATAATTCCAGTGATATTGCCATATAAGTCCAGTGGTACTGCCGTATAATTCCAGTGATACTGCTGTATAAATCCAGTGAGACTGCTGCATAATTCCAGTGATACTGCCGTATAATTCCAGTGATACTGCCATATAAATCCAGTGATACTGCCATATAATTCCAGTGGTCCTGCCATATAAATCCAGTGGTACTGCCATATAAATCCTGTCTAGTGGTACTGCCATATAAGTCCAGTGGTACTGCCATATAAATCCAGTCCAGTGGTACTGCCGTACAAATCCAGTCCAGTGGTACTGCCATATAAATCCAGTGTTACTGCCATATAAATCCAGTGATACTGCCATATAATTCCAGTGATACTGCTGTATAAGTCCAGTGGTACTGCAGTATATTTCCAGTGATCCTGCCACTTAATTCCAGTGATACTGCCATATAAATCCAGTCCCGTGGTCGTGCCATATAAGTCCAGTGGTCCTGCCGTATAAGTCCAGTGATACTGCCGTATAAATCCAGTGATACTGCCGTATAATTCCAGTGGTACTGTTGTATAAGTCCATTGATACTGCCGTATAAATCCAGTCCAGTGGTACTGCCATATAATTCCAGTGATATTGCCACATAAGTCCAGTTTTACTGCCGTATAATTCCAGTGATACTGATGTATAAGTCCAGTGAGAATGCTGTATAATTCCAATGATACTACCGTATAATTCCAGTGATACTGCTGTATAAATCCAGTGATACTGCCATATAATTCCAGTGGTACTGGCATATAAATCCAGTGGTACTGCCATATAAATCCCGTCCAGTGGTACTGCCGTATAAGTCCAGTGGTCCTGCCGTATAAGTCCAGTGATACTGCCGTATAAATCCAGTCCAGTGGTACTGTCATATAAGTCCAGTAGTACTGCTGTATAAATCCAGTGAGACTGCTGTATAATTCCAGTGATACTGCCGTATAAATCCAGTGATACTGCCGTATAATTCCAGTGGTACTGTTGTATAAGTCCATTGATACTGCCGTATAAATCCAGTCCAGTGGTACTGCCATATAATTCCAGTGATATTGCCACATAACTCCAGTTTTACTGCCGTATAATTCCAGTGATACTGATGTATAAATCCAGTGAGAATGCTGTATAATTCCAATGATACTACCGTATAATTCCAGTGATACTGCTGTATAAATCCAGTGATACTGCCATATAATTCCAGTGGTACTGGCATATAAGTCCAGTGGTACTGCCATATAAAACCCGTCCAGTGGTACTGCCATATAAATCCAGTGGTACTGCCATATAAATCCAGCCCAGTGGTACTGCCGTATAAATCCAATCCAGTGGTACTGCCACATAAGTCCAGTGATACTGCCATATAAGTCCAGTGATACTGCCATATAATTCTAGTGATACTGCCGTATAAGTCCAGTGGTACTGCAGTATATTTCCAGTGATACTGCCTTATAAGTCCAGTGATATTGCCGTATAATTCCAGTGGAACTGACGTGTAAATCCAATGATACTGCCATATAAATCCAGTCCCGTGGTCCTGCCGTATAAGTCCTGCTGTATAAGTCCAGTGATACTGCCGTATAAATCCAGTCCAGTGGTACTGCCGTATAAGTCCAGTAGTACTGTCCTGTGCTGTATATTATTTACTCCAAATAAAGGGGTTATTGCTATTTAATCCAAATAATTTTACAGGGTTTGCCCTGTGTGGTGTAGGGGTCCCCTGTGCCGCATATTGTGTTATATAACTTCAGAATTATAATGGAGAACAAAAATTTGGAGGATAAAATAGGGAAAGATCAAGAACCACTTCCTCCTAGTTATGAATCTACTGCCAATAGTCATGACATAGACGATGAAATGCCATCAACATCGTCTGCCAAGGCCGATGCCCAATGTCATAGTAGAGGGCATGTAAAATCCAAAAAGCCAAAGTTCAGTAAAAAGACCCCAAAAAATAAATGTAAATCATCTGAGGAGAAATGTAAACTTGCCAATATGCCATTTACGAAACGGAGTGGCAAGGAACAGCTAACCTTTTTTTTTTGCCTCTGATAAAGTGACAGCGAAACGTACGTCAGACTAGCTGCATACACTAGACAGTCAATGGTTACTAATGTTTACTATGATACATTGTTATTAAATCCAAGGGTTCCAATCCTGGGAGGGCAGCACCAACTATGTACCTGGCAAATCATATATATATATATATATATACACAACATGACTGCTTATAGAGTGGTATTCACATGATGTGAATCAAGTGAACATTAATGTGTACCTACAGCGCTTTGAAATGTATTAATATTTAAAGCAATCACTACATACAAAGTAACAGTGTTACCAATACTACTGATATAGTGAATTGGATATACAGGAAAGCGCTGGGAATACGTCTGTTGTTGACACTATATACCTATTACTGCATCTGAAATCATTGCTCAATATCCCAATGAAATTTACAACTGCATATTACCATTAAAGTGTACTTTAATGAGTGCTCGCAACGATTTGAAATACATTAACATCTATATCTATTCACTAAGTGGCAGCAGTGATATTCGCACTATTAGATTATCTTGGGTGCAGGGGCACGCAGCCACCAGGGGCCGAGACCCATATAGAGACACTCATGATATATATCACCATATGATATAGCCAATAAAATGCTAATATCCTGGAGCGAACCACATATTTGAATTAACCCATATGGGATAAAACATGGTTATCCCTATATAATAGATAATATGGTAGGGAGTGTTTGAAGACAGTGAGTACCAGTAATCCCTGAAGGTAGTGATAGTGACATATTTGTGATCGCTGCACCCCTATTGAGTACATGCTATCTAAGGGAATACTACCCACAAGAATATAGCACCTCGATAAGACATCATCCTTTGCTCATTGCTCAATATCCCAATGAAATGTACTACTGTATACCATTAAAGTGTATTTGAATTAGTTCTCGCAACAATTTGAAAACATAACAACATTTATACCCATCAACTAAGTGGCAGCAGTGATACTTGCCCTATTAAATTTATCTGGGGTAGAGTGAACAACACACCTGTATTGACCCATATTGGATACTGTTAGGCGCGGCGGTCTTCGGCCGTGCCCTGACTGAGCAGCGGTCACGGCCGCCGCGCCTCTCTCCTTCCCTGTCCCCCGCACGGCGCCTAGCAACGCCAGGACGCCGTGCGCACGATAGCCGCCGGGTCCCTGGCAACGCAGGATGCCGTGCGTGCAGGGCCGCCGGGTGCATAGCAACGGGGACACCACAGGTGGACCGCGTTCCCCGTTGCTAAGAATAGTTAATTAGGTTGCTCGTGCAGCAGGGCAGCTGCATGGCAACTAGTAATTAGGGTCTGGGGGCTGGTCCTGCTGGCCCTCCTGTTATTGGCCAGCAGGGCCTTTTTATGTGAGCCAGCACACTGCAGCCCCGCCGGTGATAGCTTCTTGTATGCTGTTCCTGCCTTGCAGAACTCTGTTCCTGTCAGCCGTGTTTGGTGGATCTTGCTCCCTGCCCTTTGGTACTTTGGAGGTCCGAAGCCGGTCCTGGGAATCCTTCTAGTCCTTGCGAACCTGTTTGTCATCTGGGGTTCTCGCCCGGTTTCGTGAGTAGCGGCTTCTGCCGCGTGTTGCGGCCTATGCCGCTTAGTGCTTACTTTATTGTGAATTGGTGCATTTGCGGAGGTTTCCGCTTTCACTGTCCTCCCCGGAACTCGGCGGTGCCGTGTAGGGGAGTGGACAGTGGTTTCTTTGTAGTTCTTTTTCCTTTGGCGGCGTGCCGCACATACGTTTAGTTTTTAGGTAGTTTATAGCCCCTAGCGTGGTTGTTTCAGTTAGAGGTCCCCCTGTTATTACCCTGTCTCAGTTCACGCCTTGTCTCTCTTTAAGACCTGAGGGGGCATCGGAGTTGGGCAGACCTAATCCGCCCTTCAAACGCGGCTGCCATGGGCCCAAGAAACCATAGTCGTTCAGGCGTGAATTGATAACACGGGTAAGACAACGGAGGTAGGGTGCTAGGGGCTATTTCCTTCCCATTTCCCAATCCCAGCATTCCGTCTTGGTGCTCAGGACTCACTACATAAGATCTCCCCTGTCCTGAGCATCAGGATCGTAACATTATCACCGGCCCACATAAAAATAAATTTAAAAAAGGGGTTTAATTTTTTCCGTTGTATTGGTGGGCCTAGAAATTCGGCCTCATGAATCCGGCAGGTTTAGGGCCAAACCCCAGTCAGCTTTTGGTTAACCAAATACAGGAATTAACTCAGATGGTTCAGGACCTTACTCTTCGGGTGAGATCGCAGGAAGATCTTTTGCCAGCCTCCCCGAGTATGGTTCCAGAACCAAAAATGCATTTACCTGACCGTTTTTCGGGTAACCAAAAGGATTTTTTTAATTTTAATTAAGCTTGTAAGCTTTATTTTCGTTTAAGGCCCCGTTCCTCTAGTACTGAGTCTCATCGGGTCGGGATTGTGATGTCTCTACTTCAGGGTGATCCACAGACCTGGGCGTTTGGGCTAAGAGCGGATGATGCTGCTTTGTTATCAGTAGACGCCTTTTTTAAATCCTTAGTCCTCTTATATGACGACCCAGATAGAGAAGCATCAGCTGAGAGTCACCTGCGTGCCCTTAAGCAAGGCAAAAATCCAGCAGAGGTGTATTGTACCGAATTTTGCCGTTGGTCGAACGACTGTGGCTGGAATGACCCGGCCCTGCTCAGTCAGTTTCGCCTCGGACTGTCGGAAGTGATTAAAGACAGTCTTCTTCAGTACCCCGCTCCTGAGACTCTAGACAAACTCATGGAGCTCGCAATTAAAATTGATCGTCGTCTCCGAGAGCGGAGGGCTGAAAGAGGAACAACTTTTAGGCCTAATCCATGTGTATATACTTTTCATGAGGACGTCGAGGAGCCCATGCAAATGGGTCTCTCCCGGCTGTCCCCAGAGGAAAGAACCAGAAAGTTAAGTTCTGGTCTTTGTTTGTATTGTGGTGGTAAGGAACATATCGCACGTAACTGCCCGAACAAGCCGGGAAACGCTCTGACCAAGTGAATTGTGAGGGGGTTCACTTGGGTCTGCAGTTAATCTCCTCTAATAATTCTCTGTTAGTTCCGGTAAAGATTTCCTTTGGCAGCCTCAGTTCGTTGGTGTCGGCCTTCGTCGACAGTGGAGCTGCAGGAAATTTTAAGGATTTAGCTTGGGCTAAGGCTTTAGGCGTTCCACTGATACCCTTAGATAGACGTATCACCATGCACGGCTTGGATGGGGGTCCGCTTTCCAATGGGGTTATTACTCACCGCACACCTCCAGTATTGCTGACAGTGGGGGCCCTACATTCAGAAGAAATAGAATTTTACCTTACACATTGTCCGGCAGTTCCAGTAGTTTTGGGTCACCCCTGGCTTGCCTTTCATAATCCCACCATAGATTGGCGGTCTGGGGAGATTTCCCAATGGGGTCCTTTTTGTGTTAAGGAGTGTATTTCCCATCCTGTCCGGGTTGCGGCAGTTACCCCAGAACTTATTCCTCTGGAATATCAGGATTTTGCTGATGTGTTCTCCAAGGGTAATGCGGACGTTCTGCCTCCCCATCGGTCCTATGACTGCGCTATAGATTTAGTTCCCGGGGCCACTTTACCTAAGGGGAGATTATATGCCCTCTCCGGGCCAGAAACCACGGCTATGGATAATTATATCCAGGAAAGCCTGAAAAAAGGCTTCATTAGGCCTTCGAAATCTCCTTTGAGTGCAGGATTCTTTTTTGTTGAGAAAAAAGATGGGTCGCTCAGACCATGTATTGATTTTCGGGCTCTGAATAAAATTTCTGTTAAAAACACCTACCTTTTGCCTTTGATTTCAGTACTTTTTGATCAGTTACGCTCTGCCGTTATCTTCTCAAAAATCGATCTTAGAGGAGCTTACAATCTCATCCGAATAAGATCTGGGGATGAGTGGAAGACGGCTTTCAGCACACAGTCAGGTCATTATGAATACCTGGTGATGCCCTTTGGGCTATCAAATGCTCCTGCGGTATTTCAAGACCTCATCAATGATGTTCTTCGTGACTTTCTTGGAAAGTTCGTTGTCGTTTATTTAGACGACATTTTGATTTATTCTGAGTCTATGGAACAACATATTACCAATGTGCGTCTGGTTCTTCAAAAACTACGGGAGAATCATTTATACGCAAAACTAGAGAAATGTGATTTTCACATCACGGAAGTGTCCTTCTTGGGGTATATTATTTCTCCCCAGGGATTTTTCATGGAACCGAAAAAACTCCAGGCCATCCTTAATTGGGCGCAAGCCACAAATTTAAAAGCAATTCAGCGCTTTTTAGGGTTTGCAAACTATTATAGGTGGTTCATTCATACCTTTTCTGATTTGGTCGCTCCTATAGTAGCATTGACTAAAAAAGGAACGGACCCTTCCAATTGGTCGCCTGCAGCCGAGTCTGCCTTTCGGGCTTTAAAGCAGGCCTTTGTCTCGGCTCCTGTTCTCAGGCACCCTAACCCAGAGCTCCCCTTTATAGTCGAGGTAGATGCCTCAGAGGTTGGAGTGGGGGCTATCCTATCTCAGGAAGATCCGGAGTCTCAGGAATTACACCCTTGTGCCTTCATGTCCAGGAAATTCTCCTCCGCAGAATCCAACTATGACGTTGGTAATCGAGAATTGCTGGCAGTTAAATGGGCTTTCGAGGAGTGGAGGCATTGGCTGGAGGGAGCTAGGCATACTATTACAGTGTTTACTGACCATAAGAACCTGCAGTATATTGAGTCAGCTAAACGGCTTAATGCTCGGCAGGCACGTTGGGCATTGTTTTTTACTCGTTTCAGGTTTATTATCACTTTCAGGCCCGGTTCCAAAAATACTAAAGCTGATGCCCTGTCACGTTGTTTTCTTCCGGTTCACAATAACCATCCTGCTACTACCCCCATAGTTCCATCATCTGTCATCCGGGCAGGCCTCACACAGGATTTATTTACTCAGTTAGTCCAGCTTCAACAGCAGGCTCCTAAACCGAATCCTGCTGATCGTCTCTTTGTCCCTGAATTTCTGAGAGGCACTGTTTTAGCTGAGTTTCATGACAACAAAGTCTCTGGTCATCCAGGTATCACTAAGACCTTGGAGTTAGTCTCTCGCTCGGTGTGGTGGCCTAGTCTTTCTAAAGATGTAAGGGAATTTGTCCATTCCTGTCAGGTTTGTGCATGGCATAAGCTTCCTCGTTCATTGCCGATCGGGCAACTCGTACCTTTAGCCATTCCTCTCAGGCCATGGTCACATATATCCATGGATTTCGTGGTGGACCTTCCTCTTTCAGCCGGATTTCGAGTCATTTGGGTGGTAGTAGATCGTTTTAGTAAGATGGCTCATTTCATTGCTCTTCCCCGATTACCCTCTGCTCAAGGGTTGGCAGTCTTGTTTCTCCGTCATGTGTTCAGGCTCCATGGGTTGCCCAGGGATATTGTCTCTGATCGGGGTCCGCAATTCATTGCTCGTTTCTGGAAACGTTTTTGTGCCTCATTAAATATGAAACTCTTTAACATCTGGGTACCATCCACAATCTAACGGACAAACCGAACGAGTTAACCAGTCATTAAAACAGTATTTACGGTTGTAATTGGACAAACTCCAGAATGATTGGTCTGAATTTCTTCCGTTAGCCGAATTTGCTTATACTAACTCTTGTCATTCTTCCACCAAGGAATCCCCATTCTTTTCAATCTTTGGCTTTCATCCTAGAGCCAACTCTTTTTTTTCCTCATTCTCCAGTCTCCTCGTTGACCTTAACCTCCCATCTCAGAACAATTTGGAGAAAGGTGCACCTTGCCTTGAGAAAAGCTGCCTTCCGAGAAAAGAAATTTTCTGATAGGCTCCGACGTCCTTGCACTTTTAAGGTGGGAGATAAGGTATGGTTGTCAACTCGCAACATCAAGCTCCGACAACCTTCGGCTAGATTGGGACCCAAATTTATTGGACCATTCCTTATCATTAAGAAGGTCAACCCAGTTGCTTTTCGACTACGCTTGCCGAGATCTCTCAAAATTGGCAATACTTTTCACTGTTCTCTTTTGAAACAGTATTTTTCTTCCAGGAGATTTCCTCGGAGGACTTCCCAGGGTAGAGCTCCGGTGGATATTCAGGGGCAACAAGAGTTCTTGGTGGAGAAGGTTTTAGATCCTAAGCTTTCTCGGGGTCGGCTCTATTTTTTGGTCCACTGGAAAGGTTATGGCCCTGAAGAAAGATCTTGGGTGTTGGATAAAGATTTACATGCTCCCAAGCTGAAGAGGATTTTCTTTCAGGAGTTTCCTCAGAAACCTGGCTCTAGGGGTTCTTTAACCCCTCCTCAAGTGGGGAGGGTACTGTTAGGCACGGCGGTCTTCGGCCGTGCCCTGACTGAGCAGCGGTCACGGCCGCCGCGCCTCTCTCCTTCCCTGTCCCCCGCACGGCGCCTAGCAACGCCAGGACGCCGTGCGCACGATAGCTGCCGGGTCCCTGGCAACGCAGGACGCCGTGCGTGCAGGGCCGCCGGGTGCATAGCAACGGGGACGCCACAGGTGGACCGCGTTCCCCGTTGCTAAGAATAGTTAATTAGGTTGCTCGTGCAGCAGGGCAGCTGCACGGCAACTAGTAATTAGGGTCTGGGGGCTGGTCCTGCTGGCCCTCCTGTTATTGGCCAGCAGGGCCTTTTTATGTGAGCCAGCACACTGCAGCCCCGCCGGTGATAGCTTCTTGTATGCTGTTCCAGCCTTGCAGAACTCTGTTCCTGTCAGCCGTGTTTGGTGGATCTTGCTCCCTGCCCTTTGGTACTTTGGAGGTCCGAAGCCGGTCCTGGGAATCCTTCTAGTCCTTGCGAACCTGTTTGTCATCTGGGGTTCTCGCCCGGTTTCATGAGTAGCGGCTTCTGCCGCGTGTTGCGGCCTATGCCGCTTAGTGTTTACTTTATTGTGAATTGGTGCATTTGCGGAGGTTTCCGCTTTCACTGTCCCCCCCGGAACTCGGTGGTGCCGTGTAGGGGAGTGGACAGTGGTTTCTTTGTAGTTCTTTTTCCTTTGGCGGCGTGCCGCACATACGTTTAGTTTTTAGGTAGTTTATAGCCCCTAGCGTGGTTGTTTCAGTTAGAGGTCCCCTTGTTATTACCCTGTCTCAGTTCACGCCTTGTCTCTCTTTAAGACCTGAGGGGGCATCGGAGTTGGGCAGACCTAATCCGCCCTTCAAATGCGGCTGCCATGGGCCCAAGAAACCATAGTCGTTCAGGCGTGAATTGATAACACGGGTAAGACAACGGAGGTAGGGTGCTAGGGGCTATTTCCTTCCCATTTCCCAATCCCAGCATTCCGTCTTGGTGCTCAGGACTCACTACATAAGATCTCCCCTGTCCTGAGCATCAGGATCGTAACAGATACGTAATTATTTTTGCATAATAACCAACATGGTAGTGGGTGTTTTACTGCAGTAAGTACCAAAATCCTGGAAGGGTTATAATAGTGGTATACTCAGGACTGCTGCGACCCTACTGAGCACAAGCTACTCTGGGGAATATAACCCACAAGAATATAGTATCTCAACAGACACAGATTAATATTCTTGTGAATTTAATGAAAAACATGGGGTATAGTAGAACATGAGCCAGAAGTGATCACAATGATAATCAATCCATCTGAATAGGTACACAATAGATTGGACACTACTCTTTTGATCTAAATACGATTGAGAAATTGATAGATTGATAAGATATTATCCATTGACATCTAGTGCGCAGAAAATATTTTAACCACAGATTTATTTCTTTCCACTATCTCTATCTTTCTTTTTTATTATATTCACTGATTTTACCACCTAATTGATGAATTAAAAGTTATATTTGAATATTGTTTGTAACAGTGCATCACTATAAGGCAACTCGAATCTCTCTTATCTTCTATTGTACACATATTTTGCCTGTGGTAGCACCCCCCTAACGCGTTAAGTAGACATTTCCTTCAATAAGAAATAATGAGGGTTCTCAAATTGATATAGACACACCTGTGCAACTTGTATCTATATAGGAACGGCTAAGGCTCTGGCCTATGTTCACGACTAGTGGTTCAGCTTCACATGACGATGGAAGCCCTCATCCTCCCGCTAGGAAAATGATAAGAGTTAAGCTGGCAAAAGCACAGCAAAGAACTGTGCATTCTAAGATGGTATCACAAATCACCAAGGAGAGTCCAAGTGTGTTGGCGGTTGCGATGCCTGACCTTCCCCACACTGGACAGGAAGAGGTGGCTCCTTCCACCATTTGCATGCCCTCTGCAAGTGCAGGAAGTAGCACCCACAGTCCAGTTTCTGATATTCAAATTGAAGATGTCACTGTTGAAGTACACCAGGATGTGGATATGGGTTTTGCTGGCGCTGAGGAGGAAGTTGATGATGAGGATTCTGATGGTGATGTGGTTTGTTTAAATCAGGCACCGGGGGAGACAGTTGTTGTCCATGGGATGGATAAGCCCATTGTCATGCCTGGTCAAAATAACAAAAAAGCCACCTCTTCGGTGTAGAATTATTTCTCCACAAATCCGGACAACAGGTGTCAAGCCGTGTGTTGCCTTTTTCAATCCGAAATAAGTAGGGGTAAGGATGTTAACCACCTAGGAACATCCTCCCTTATACATCACCTGCTGCGCATTCATCAGAAATCATTGTCAAGTTCAGAAACTTTGGTTAAGAGCGTAAGCAGTCCACTGACACCTAAATCCCTTCTTCCTCTTGTACCCAAGCTCCTGCAAGCCACACCACCAACACCCTCAATGTCAACTTCCTCCTCAGTCAGTAACATCAGTAGTCCTGCAGGCCATGTCACTGGCAAGACTGAGGAGTACTCTCCTAACTGGGATTCCTCCAGAGGATCTTCGAGTGAAAAACCTACTGCTGCTGCTGCCACTGCTGTTGTTGCTGCTGGGAGTCGATCTTCATCCCAGAGGGGAAGTCGGAAAACTTGTACTACTTCAACTTACCAATTGACTGTCCAACGGTCCTTTGCGAGGAAGATGAAATATGACAGCAGTCATCCTCTTGCAGAGCAGATAACTGAGGCCTTGACAGCTATGTTGGTGTTAGACGTGCATCCGGTATCTGCCATTAGTTCAGTGGGACTTAGAGAATTGATGGAGGTAGTGTGTCCCCGGTACCAAATCCCATCTAGATTCCACTTCACTAGTCAGGCGATACAGAGAGCGTACAGAGACATCAGAAAAAGTGTTCTCAATGTCCTCAAACATGCAGTTGTACCCACTGTTCACTTAACCACAGACAGGTGGACAAGTGGAACAAGGCAGACTAAGACATATGACTGTGACAGCCCACTGAGTAGATGTATTGCCTCCTGCAGCAACCACAGCAGCGGCACCAGTAGCAGTATCTCGCAAACACCAACTCGTTCCTAGGCAGGCTACGCTATGTATCACCGCTTTCCGTAAGAGGCACACCGCTGACAACCTCTTACAGAACCTGAGGGACATCATCGCAGAATGGCTTACCCCACTTAGACTCTCATGGGGATTTGTTATATCGGACAATGCCACCAATATTGTGCATGCATTACATCTGGGCAAATTCCAGCACATCCCATGTTTTGCACATACAATTAATTTCGTGGTTCAGAATTTTTTTAAAATGACATGGGTGTGCAGGAGATGCTGTCAGTGGCCTGAAAAATTGCAGGCCACTTTTGACATTCAGCCACTGCGTGCTGAAGACTGGAGCACCAGGAAACACTTCTGAACCTGCCCTGCCATCACCTGAAGCAAGAGGTGGTAACGAGGTGGAATTCAACATGCTATATGCTTCAGAGTATGGAGGAGCAGCAAAAGGCCATTCAAGCTTATACATTCACCTACGATAAAGGCAAAGGAGGGGGAATGCACCTGACTCAAGCGCAGTGGAGAATGATTTCTGTTTGTGCAAGGTTCTCCAACCCTTCGAACATGCCACACGTGAAGTCAGTTCAGACACTGCCAGCTTGAGTCAGGTCATTCCCCTCATCAGGCTTTGGCAGAAGCAGCTGGAGAAATTGAAGGAGGAGCTAAGATGGAGCGATTCCGCTAAGTATGTGGGACTTGTGGATGGAGCTCTTCATTCGCTTTGCCAGGAGTCAAGGGTGGTCAATCTGTTGAAATCAGAGCACTACATTTTGGCCACCATGCTCGTTATATATACGTTGTATCTCTCTTTCTGGCAGACACAAGTCTGCAGAGGTGCAAAGACCTGCTGGTGAGAAAATTGTCAACTCAAGCGGAACGTGACCCATCAACAGCTCCTCCTTCATTTTGTCCCGCAACTGGGGCTGCGAGGAAAAGGATAAGATTTCCTAGCCCACCCGCTGGCAGTGATGCAGGGAAGTCAGGAGCGAGTGCTGACATCTGATCCAGACTGAAGGACCTGCCAATGATTACTGACATGTCTACTGTCACTGCATATGATTCTGTCACCATTGAAAGAATGGTGAAGGATTATATGAGTGACAGCATCCAAGTAGGCATGTCAGACAGTCCGTATGTATACTGGCAGGAAAAAGAGGCAATTTGGATGCCCTGGCACAAACTGGCTTTATTTTACCTAAGTTGTTCCCCCCTCCAGTGTGTACTCTGAAAGAGTGTTTAGTGCAGCCGGTAACCTTGTCAGCGTTTGGCGTAGGAGGTTACTTCCATAAAATGTGGAGAAGATGATGTTCATCAAAATTAATTATAAATTCCTCCAGGAAGACCTTGACCAGCAATTGCCTCCAGAAAGTACACAGGGTCCTGTGAGGTTGGATTCCAGTGGGGACGAATTAATACTCTGTGAGGAGGAAGATGTACACACTGAAAGAGGTGGGGAATTGGAGGATAAGGATGAGGTCGACATCTTGCCTCTGTAGAGCCAGTTTGTGTAAGGAGAGATTGATTGCTTCTTTTTTGGTGGGGGCCCAAACAAACCACTCATTTCAGCCACAGTCATGTGGCAGACCCTGTCGCTGAAATGATTGGTTTATTAAAGTGTGCATGTCCTGTTTATACAACATAAGGGTGGGTGGGAGAGCCCAAGGACAATTCCATCTTGCACCTCTTTTTCTTCTTTGCATCATGTGCTGTTTGGGGACTACTTTTTTTTAAAGTGACATCCTGTCTGACACTGCCGTACAACTCCAGGGGTACTGCCATATAAGTCCAGGGGTATTGCTGTATAAGTCCAGTCCAGTGGTGCTGTCTTGTGCTGCATCAGTCCAGTAGTGGTGTCTTGTGCTGCCATAAGTACAGTGGTGGTGTCCTGTGCTGTATATTATTTACTCAAAATAAAAGAGTTATATACATTACTTATATTATTATTCAAATAATTTTTACAGGGTTTGCCCTCTGTGGTGTAGGGGTATACTCGCCTGTGCTGCATATTATTATAATAGCTCAAAATAAAAGGGTTATTATTATCCAAATTAATTTTAGAGGCTTTGCCGTCTGTGTGTGTGTGGTTTAGGGGTACGCTGTGCCACCAATATTGTGCCTAGTATTACATCTGAGCAAATTCCAGCACGTCCCATTTTGTTTGTGCCTCACACTTGTGTCGCTTAGCTTAGTCATACAGCTACCTCATTGCACCTCTTTTTCTTTATGAATGTTATTAAGGTTAATAATACCATAGGATCAAAAGTACCCCAAAATTCTGTGATTTTAGCTGTTTTTATGTTTTTGTTTTCAAAAATCATCCAGATCCAAAACCAAAACCCGAAAGGGTGTTTTGGCAAAACCAATCCAGATCCAAAACACGAGCATTGAACCAGAACCAAAACCAAAACACAAAATACGAAAAGTGCCCGCCGCACATCTCTACTTTAAACACACATTTTTTAAATCATTTTATATTTTTTTATCATTAAGATAGCAGTAGCATACAGTCACAGATGCACACTTGTACACCAGGAGATGGGTTTATTCTAGCATCAGTATACAGTTACAGATGCACACTTGTACACCAGGGGAAGGGCTGATACTAGCATTAGCATAAAGTCACAGACGCACACTTGTACACCAGGGGAAGGGCTGATACCAGCATTAGCATACAGTCACAGACGCACACTTGTACACCAGGGGAAGGGCTGATACCAGCATTAGTATGTAGTCACAGACACACACTGTATACCAGGAGAAGGGCTGATACTAGCATTAGCATAAAGTCACAGACTCACACTTGTACACCAGGGGAAGGGCTGATACTAGCATTAGCATAAAGTCACAGACGCACACTTGTACACCAGGGGAAGGGCTGATACCAGCATTAGCATACAGTCACAGACGCACACTTGTACACCAGGGGAAGGGCTGATACCAGCATTAGTATGTAGTCACAGACACACACTGTATACCAGGAGAAGGGCTGATACTAGCATTAGCATAAAGTCACAGACTCACACTTGTACACCAGGGGAAGGGCTGATACCAGCTTTAGCATACAGTCACAGACACACTGTATACCAGGAGAAGGGCTGATACTAGCATTAGCATACTGTCACAGACACACACTTGTACACCAGGGGAAGGGCTGATACTAGCATTAGCATACTGTCACAGACACACACTTGTACACCAGGAGAAGGCCTGATACTAGCATTAGCATACAGTCACAGACACACACTTGTACACCAGGGGAAGGGCTGATACTAGCATTAGCATACAGTCACAGACACACACTTGTACACCAGGAGAAGGCCTGATACTAGCATTAGCATTAGAGATGAGCGGGTTCGGTTTGTCAAGATCTGAACACACACCCCCCCCTCCCCCCCGAACTTCACGTGTTTTACATGGGTCCGAGGCAGCCTCGGATATTCCCGCCTTGCTCGGTTAACCCGTACGAAGCCAAACGTCATCATCCCGCTGTCGGATTCTCACGAGATTCGTATTCCATATAAAGAACCGCGCTTTGCCGCCATTTTCACTTGTGCATTGTAGAATGAGCGGAGAGGACGTGGCTTCGTTCTCTGCCTGAAAAGCTCAATATCTGTGCTCAGTGTGCTGCATTGTGGTGACCACCAATATATTATACAGTAGTATTGTACAGTAGGCCATTGCTGTATCTTGCAGCTCCGTGTCAGACTCAGTTCTAGTATCCTGATCAGTGCTCAATATCTGCTGCATTGTTGTGTGACCAGTATATACTATATAGTAGTACAATGCAGCATTTTGGAGACCACAAGTATATAGTTGTACAGTACAGTAGGCCATTGCTGTATCTTGCAACTCTGTGTCACTTCAAGTATCCATATCTGTGCTGCATTGTTGTGAGCAGTATATAGTAGTACAGTGCAGCATTTTGGTGACCACCAGTATATATAGTAGTAGAGTACAGTAGGCCATTGCTGTATCTTGCAGCTCCGTGTCAGACTCAGTTCTATTCTCCGGATCAGTGCTCAATATCTTTGCTGCATTGTGGGGACCAGAATACTACAGTACAATAGTCCAGTGCTGTTCTCGCTGCTCAGTGTCAGTTCTCCGTGGTATCATCAGTGATCAGTATAATCAGCTCTGAGTATAATCAGTGCGCTGTTAGACGTGCGCCCGTTTCCACCATTAGTGCATTGGGATTTAGACAACTGATGAAGTTATTGTGTCCCTGGTACAAAATCCCATCTAGATTCCACTTCACTAGGCAGGTGATAGCGAGATTTTACCAATTAATATCAGTGATTTATAATTATTAATTACAGTGATCTTGCCAAATAATTCCAGTGATTTTGTCATTTTCTTCCAGTGATTTGGACCAATACAGGTTGCGTATCCCATATCCAAATATTCCGAAATACGGAATATTCCGAAATACGGACTTTTTTGAGTGAGAGTGAGATAGTGAAACCTTTGTTTTTTGATGACACAATGTATACAAACTTTGTTTAATACACAAAGTTATTAAAAATATTGTATTAAATGACCTTCAGGCTGTGTGTATAAGGTGTATATGAAACATAAATGAATTGTGTGAATGTAGACACAATTTGTGTAATACACAAAGTTATAAAAAATATTGGCTAAAATGAGCTCCAGGCTGTGTATATAAGGTGTATATGTAACATAAATGCATTCTGTGCTTAGACTTAGGTCCCATCACCATGATATCTCATTATGGTATGCAATTATTCCAAAATACGGAAAAATCCCATATCCAAAATACCTCTTGTCCCAAGCATTTTGGATAAGGGAGACTCAACCTGTAATACCATTGATTAGAACGAATAATTCCTGTGATTTTGTCATTTTCTTCCAGTGATTTGGACCAATAATACCATTGATTAGAACGAATAATTCCTGTGATATTGAGGTGTTTGTGTCGCTTAGCTTAGCCATCCAGCGACCACAGTGCACCTCTTTTTCTCTTTTCTTTGCATCATGTGCTGTTTGGTGACTATTTTTTTAAGTGCCATCCTGTCTGACACTGCAGTGTCACTCCTAGATGGGCCAGGTGTTTGTGCCGGCCACTTGGGTCGCTTAGCTTAGTCATCCAGCGACCTCGGTGCAAATTTTAGGACTAAAAATAATATTGTGAGGTGTTCAGAACAGACTGGAAAAATTAGTGTAAATTATGGTTACTGAGGTTAATAATACTATAGGATCAAAATTACCCCCACATTCTATGATTTAAGCTGGTTTTGAGGGGTTTTGAAAAAAAACACCCGAATCCGACAAAAAAATTTAAGGGAGGTTTTACCAAAACGAGTCCGAATCCAAAACACAGCCGCGGAACCGAATCCAAAACCAAAACACAAAACCCGAAAAATTTCCGGTGCACATCTCTAATTAGCATACAGTCTGAGACACACACTTCTACACCAGGGGTAGGGCTGATACTAGCATTAGCACACAGTCACAGACACACACTTGTACACTAGGAAAAGGGTTGATACTAGCATTAGCATACAGTCACAGATGCACACTTGTACACCAGGAGAAGAGTTGATACTAGCATTGGTATATAGTTACAGACGCACACTTGTACACCAGGAGAAGGGCTGATACTAGCATTAGCATACAGTCACAAACACACACTTGACACCAGGGAGAGGGCTTATACTCGCATTATCAAAATGTCACAGAAACGACTTTGGTAAAAAGATGCTAAATCGGTTGCAGCAGTTTGCAACCCTAAATCAGTCCTTTAGGCAATTGATTTTCTGAATAAAAATCCTACTTTGAAATTTTGTTCTGTGTACTCTTTTTATTTAATTGAAAGTCAGAGTGATTTTGGCCAATCTGTTTTCTAAGAATAATATTTAGTAAAAATGTTTACATTGAAATATTGTGATCAGATGAGACACAGATTTTTGTCCAAAGTTAACACCACACTATCAGTCACGATTGATGGTGGTATCCTTATGATTTGGGGCTGTTTCAGTAGCAGGATATGTGCATCTTGTTAAAATATGAAGAACTATATATGGTGCAAATCACAGGTCCATAATCCCAAACACAAGGTAATATTACAACATTGGAATGGCTCAAGAACAAAAATGTGCCTGCTCTTCCAAAGCACAATTATGGTCCTGAAATTAATCCAAATCACACTTGCCTACACTCCCTGAATGTCAGGGAGACTCCCTTACACCCATTATGGTGCAATTGGAAAAAATGTATATATACACACAGATTCGGGTAAATGTATTACCCGTTTTTATGGGGAGAAGCGGTATCAGCGCACGTTATGTGCGCTATACCCCTTCTCCCCCGTGTAAGATACTGGCGGTGTCCATATCAGCGCTGCTATCTAAAAGATAGTAGGCTGAAATACTTTGGCAATGTATGAACGGTCAGCATGGCTGACCGTTCCAATACCTGCAGCTGTAGATTTCGACATCTCCAGGTGGCGATGCCCATTTATCACAGCAGGGACACAGCTGTCTGTGGCTTTGGCGTGTGCCAGCTCCGGACTGTGCTGGGGCTCTCGCGTGAGTAGTGAGATCCCGCGCATTCGCTGGCCGGGCAGTGAAACACAGTGCGTCAGCACTAAGCTGACGTACTGTGTACTCGGGGGATATCGCCGGAGGGGGAGATTTTGCTCCCCCGCTTCTGCAGACATGTCGATGTCCCTTCCTGTTTCAACTCGGTAATAAGGTGAAGCAGGAAGTGTTATAGCAGCACGATGTCTGCTGCTGTAATACATGTACCCAATAGTGACATGAGGGTTAGCTTGGTAGGTGTGTCCAGGGTTGTTCTAACACACAGAGGAAGTTGGGACATACCGTCTGACAACGCGCTGCGGCTTGTCTCCCGGCAGATCCCGGTTGTTGCTAGGTGACCGGGACATCCAAGTGCTTCTCGGACAGTGCTCCCCGACAGTTGCTAAATGACCTGAACTCTGGGGGCTGCAGGGGACTCTGGGGCTGCTATTCTCTAGCAGCCAGGATGCTACTACTATGTGCAGCCCTACAGCTGCAGGGAGTTAATCATTAATAGGACCTCCCCACCCTGGCTGCTCTGATTGGTTCTGTTCTTTGTTAAAAGGCAATCAGTCCTGCACCACCCTGCCAGTTATAGCTTGTGCTTTGGCGATGTAAGCTGCTGGTCCCTATCCTCAGATCCTGCGGATACTCAGTTGGTCTTGTGGATACCCATTTACCTGCCTGTCTAAACCTAGTAATTGCCCTGTCTGAACCCACATCCTGCTTCAGAGCGTGTTAATCCTTTCTTTTCCTCCTAAGTGTTCCTTGTGCTCAGCCTGCAAGTTATACCATCTGCACAGTACCTGCATTCCATCTCACAGTGCATCTCCTGCCCTTGCTGAGATCCTGGCCGAACCCTGTCTTTAACCCTTTGTGCTCCCAAGTATTTATTCACCCTCAGTTATACTCCAGTTCTCTATCCTGTGGTCTCCAGCCTATTGTGTGAGCCCCTACTACTATAGGTTTAAGTCCAGACGGCAACCTACAGATGTGTCCTCTTACATCCTTGCTGCAGTCACGCTAAACAGCTCTTGAAGTCATGCCATGCTGTGGCAGGACTCGGTAGCGCAGAGCATCGTTTTTGCATTTTTATTCAGCGAAAATGCGTCTTAAACACAAAGTTATATAAGAGGACACACAGGCAGCTTCTGCTTATTTAAATGCCTATATTATTTGTGTTATTGCAGCTTTATCTGCATATAAAATGCCATGTAGCATAGCATTCTGTATGCGAATGCAGTCGCAGTCACACACAGAATGTAGGTATGCCCGCATATCATTTTAATCAGCAGAAGCGGCTTGTGTGTCCTATTACATTAGTTTGCATCTAAGACACATATATATTGCATCCAAGATGGCGCCAAGGACGGCGGTACAGCACAGCCAAATAATCACCCTTTTTTTGTTTTTATATTTATGTATTCCCACCCTCGGCACTGTAACCAACCACAGCAGAAAAGACCTTATGATATACTCAGCTCTTACCCCTGGGCCGAATGCGCTGGGACACCTGGCCAGCTCAGCGGCTCTCGCTGCCCTCTCAGCAATGTGCGTGGACGATAGAAGCAGGACGGCGGCCCAGAACAACTGCTCCCGGAGAGGAAGAGCATCAGTGGGGAGCGTGCAGCCACGGAGACCCTGCCACAGCTCTGGGAGGGGCCCCTTTGCCCCCAGCGGTGGAAGCAATTGCGGTGAAAACAGCGACCTCCAGCCTGGCGGCGCCCTGGCTGCGACTTCTGGAAGTGGCGGATCGACCAGCGGCGCATCAGCAGGGAGAGAGAGGCCGACCCTACAGAGACAACTGGAGAACCTGCAGTGGCCCCCGGAGGGTGGCAAAAGACGCGGCGACTCTGGCCTAGCGCCCTCCCCCCCAACCACGTCCTCCAGAGGCAGGGGAACCAGCGGCTGCAATTTTCCAGCTCCAGGAAGCTCCAGCGGCAGCCCCCTTGGGGCGGACAGCAAGTCAAGTGAGGAGACATCAGCCCTGGGGGATTGCGGTAGTGGGCCCCAGACCTGCGATAGCCTTGCTCTTGGACCTCCTGGCTCACCCTCCATGCTGGTTCTCCACCCAGATGCTGCTCCCATGACCCTTGGCCACACTGGCCTACCCCATAGCTGCAACTCTCCCTGTCGCAGTGTGGTAGGGGCCCCAAGAAACAGCAGTAAGAAGCCTGCCCCCGCTACATGAACAGGGGACCCCAGTATATCAGTGGCGCAGATGCGGACCCCAGTGACGGCAGTGCAGCGGCCCCCCCTTCAGAGCAGAGGCAAAGTCCCCCGGCCCGGCTGCGGCGATGTTGCAGCGGCAGAAACCTGCCCCTCAGCATGATGAACTAAATACCGGTCCATCCACAGCCAACGGCGAACAGGGCTATGACCTTCAAGTGCAACACAGCCGTGCATTTTATGCTGCTGATGATGAGGACAAAACTGCCTGGGAGCCTGGGTCAGCCCTCAACCAACCAGAAAGGTGGCAAGGAGCCTTCCAGAAGCGCAGGAGGGGCTGCCATCCTGGTGCCCCAGTAAAGTGGAGATGCAGAGGCCACCAGTCAGCACTCCCAGCAAACCTACTCTCTAACGCACGATCCATTGTGAACAAGATGGATGAGCTGCCCTTGCTGATGAGCGACTCTAGCTCGGGCATCACTGGGTTGTCTATCCTCTGCTTCACTGAGACATGGCTGGATGACCAAATTGCCGACTCCTCAGTGTCCCTGCCGGGCTTTAGCCTATTCAGGGCTGATCGTGACAAGGAGCTCACAGATAAATCCAAAGGTGGAGGTACAGTATCTACTTCTAGATAAATGAAGGGTGGTGCACCAACGTCACTATCCTATGCAAATCACGCAGCCCGAAACTAGAGACGCTTATAATCAACTGTAAGTCGTTCAGCTCGCCCCAGGAATTTGCCTCAATAGTCTTGGTAGGAGTGTATATTCCCCCCCAAGCAAGAGCAGACGAAGTCCTAAACCAGCTGGCCGTCAGGATAACAGACACGGAACTCAAATATCTAGACTCACCACTTATAGTGCTGGGTGACTTCAACAACACAAACCTGATCCAGGAGCAACTGTAGTTTTAGCAACAAGTCAAATGCCCCAGTAGGGAAGGGTGCACCCTGGACCACTGTTAAACCACCATCAAGGCTGCTTAATGGTCTATCCCCTCTGCAGCCCTGGGCCTTTCTGATCACTGCCTAGTTCACCTCCTTCCAACCTACACCCAGAAGCTGAGACTGGCAAAGCCTGTGGTCAGGTACGCAAAAGCTGGACAAGCGAGCTAGAGCTCCAGGCCTGTTTTGACTGCATAGATTGGAGGGTCTTTGAAACTTCTACTGCTGACCTAGACGAACTGGCTGACGTAGTGACATCCTACATCAGCTTTTGCAAGGACATGTGTGTGCCAACCAAAACATCTCGCACCTTTAACAACAACAAGCCGTGGTTTAGCACCCAGATAAGAAAGCTCCGTCGGGCGAAGACAGGGATCAGTACAAACTGACCAGAAACTCCCTGACACGTGAAATTAGGCAGGCAAAAAGACAGTTCTCCAATAAGCTGACAAACAACCTCTTAACCAACGATTCACTGCATCAGTTTGGAGAAGCATGCAGGCCATGACTAGCTACAAGAAACTCCCAAACCCCACTATCATACAGCAAAATCTGGTAGATGAGCTGAATAACTTCTATTGTAGATTCGAGAAGGAAGCCCCCAGTATCAGATCTACCCCTGATCTGAGCACAGCAGCCCCCTGTGCGGCTCTCTGGGTAGACACAGGAGAGGTAGGAAGTAATATTCAAAAAAGCCAAACCCAGGAAAGCCACAGGCCCAGACAGTGTGTTGCCATCTGCCCTGAAGACCTGCAATGTCCAGCTTGCCCCCATCTTTACTAGGATCTTCAAAACCTCCCTGGAGACATGTAAGGTTCCCTCCTGCTTTAACCGCTCAACAATTATCCTGGTTCCCAAGAACTCAACCGTAAATATCAGAATGACTACAGGCCAATTGCGCTTACATCTGTGGTCATGAAAGCATTCGAACTGCTGGTGCTGAAACACCTGAGAGATGACTAACTCTCAAATGGACCCCCTACAGTTCGCCTACCGTGCTAACAGGAGCGTCGAGGGTTCAACTTGGGGCTGCACTACATCCTACAGCACCTACGACCATCCAGGCACCTACGTGAGGGTCCCATTCGTGGATTTCAGTTCTGCATTCAACACAATCGTCCCAGGTATCCTTCAGCTAAAACCTCTCTCCTTAGGGGTTCCTGCACAACATGCTCCAGGATCGTAGATTTCCTGACAGCAAGGAGACAGGTGGTGAAAGCAGGGAAGCTCTCATCTGACGTGCGCTCGATCAGCACAGGACGCAAGGATGTGTCCTCACCCCCTGCTCTTCTCTCTGTACACCAATGACTGTACCTCGGCCAAGCAATCGGTAAAAATCATAGAAGTCGCTGACGACACCACTATCATTGGTCTAATCGAGGACGGGGATGAGTCTGCATACAGACGCAAGGTTGACCGGCTAACACAGTGGTGTGGCAGGAATAACCTTGACCTAAATCCCCTCAAAATGGTTGAGATGGTAGTGCCTTGCCCCCACTCATGATTGCCAACTGAGTGGTGTCGTGGGTCAACTCCTTTAAATTGCTCGGGTCAAAAATATCCTGTGACCTTAAATGGGGACCAAACATAGGCGCCATCGTCAGGAAGGCACAACAGTGAATGTTCTTCCTACAGCAACTCAAGAAATTCAATATCCCGCAGAACATGCTGCACATCTTCTACACAGCCATCGTAGAATCTGTCCTATGCTCATCAATCACAGTCTGGTATGGAGCTGCCAAAGAGTGTGAAAGACAAAGGCCACAGAGGGTGGTGAGGACAGCAGAAAAGATTATTGAGACTGATCTCCCCACTGTTCTAGACCTATACCTGTCCTGATCAAAAAGCGTGCAGGGAAAATTGTGTCAGACATGCAACACCCAGGCCACGACCTGTTTGAAATGTCTAAAATGTCTGGTGCTACATACTGAGATGCAATTTTACACAGTATTCCCATAGTAAAACATTTTATGTATGTATGTATGTATACATGTATGTTACATATCACATTTGTATCTCCCCTTTATGTTGTTATTTGGTACGCAAGTATACCTGGCCAATAAAGCTGATTCTGATTTTCATGGAAAAAAAATGCACAAAAAGATGCTCGGGGCTACTGAGTCACACGCCATTCACTCGTTATATGTAACGCGACATGTATCGCACGGAGCAAATATGTAAAAAGGCACATCTGTATGTACTGGTGTGTGTGTCATGCACTAAGGGAACAGCTGGGGGCTGTTATTGGCAGAAGACCTTCTCACCAGCTCTAGGGATATCACACTAATAGTGCTGGAGTTCCCTAACATTTCAGGATTTTGTAACACCCCAGGGTTGGCAGGTGTTCCAAGTGGTTGGAAGAGGTATCACAGATGTTCGGTGGCTATGTGACAGACTCTTTCCCTAAGATGTTTTACCCCATAACTTGTTCATTGTACCATGCTCAAAGAGGTAGGATAGATTGTTATGCAACAGTAATGTACTGACAGCAATTTCCAACAGAACTTTTCTTTTATTGAGCCACACAGAACTCTGGATTAAAGATGATGATTAGTTAACTAGCAAAATTGGACAATCACAATAATAATGATGAATTTAAGAAGACAAGAAAATCACATTTAACTACATTTCACAATGTGCTGGAACAATTAATATTTCAATGGTTCTCTCAATCTAATCACAGATACAGGCATAATACAAAAAAAGAAGACAATAATGAAGACAATGACTATTGTTTCAATGGCAATTATTACGTTTCTTACTCTCCCTGATAAGAATGTCCCAATCTTCACTTGCAATTTACGTTGGAGCTCTTAGATCAGACAGTGCCACAGTATTGCAATGGGGCTGTGGTGTAACTGTTCTTGTTGCACAAGGGATGGGGATTCCTACAGGCTGCAGTGGGGGTAATGGCACTTGTGAAGCAATAATAATCCTGTTTTTTATTACCAGAAATGTTACTGTTCTTTAGTATTGCAAAAAGAATGTAAATTGCAAAGGTATCTCATGATCTCTAACAGTGCAACTTTCTCTGTTCTTTCCTTGAACAAATAACTCTTTATCGTTTAAAGCATGTAATGTCTCTCTCAAGTTCCTCTCACAATCAATGTCCTGGTAGCTGTTCAAATAGGGGCTACTCTGTGGGATTTTCTATTAAGGGCAATGTAGCACCCCTTCTCTCCATGCGGTCATGAGCAGTATGTGTGTGACAAATGGACAATTGGGTTTAGCACTCGCTCGTTTTCAGTCCACAACACAGTCTTTGTTTACTCACTCTGAACCTTTGAGGTTATTCCGCTGTCATTCTAGACCTGTCTGAGTGGTTTTCAGCTTCTCAAGTTGACCACGGCATCTGCGCCTCTGCATAGGCCTGGCGATGTCCCCAACTGCGGCATCTCACTCCCGCTCTCCCATTTCTCTGCACTCACGGAAATACCCCGCTGCTGTAGCTCTGCAGTACTGCTCTGCACCGCCCTGCATGACTACCCAGTTTACTCCAATTCAGCTCCTTCAATGGCTTCTCTCCAATTCTGTTTCCTCCCTCTGCTTCCCACAAGGCTCCAATTGCTCTCTCTCTCTCTCTCTCTCTCTCTCTCTCTCTCTCTCTCTCTCTCTCTCTCTCTGTCCAACAACTCTTGCCACCTCACCAGTACAGGACATGTGACCTGACTCTGGTCCATCCTTTAACCCTTGCTGTACCAGCAAAACACTCTCCAGGTTGCAAACACTTGTTTCCTTTTTTAAAGTGGCACACACAATTTTCCAGAGTGTCACAATTTCATCAACAAGTAGATCTTACTGCGCAACAAATACAACTGCTTTGGAACTAGTTTACATTTGGATATAAGTACATTTTATGACATCCCTCTCCGACAGAGCAATACACATCCACTGTAAAGCTGCGCTCATATGTGTTGCCTTCACAATCTCCCCGAAATGCATTTTCAAAAGTATCAAGTATGGGAATTGGGATGCAAAAGTACAATCCAACTAATTTGAACCTCCTGCAGAAAATCTACCCTGGAATAATTGGCCCAAATCACTCCAGAACAGTGTACTTTCTTACCCACAAGACTTAAAACTATTATTGCGGCAAATGACAGCTCTAGAAAATATTAAGTGTGGGGATCAAATACATATTCAAATAGTACATTCAATGAATCTTTATTCTAAAATAAAACTATGTCACATTAAAAATCTAATTTTGAGTTTTAGTGCTTTGAAATAAAAATATCACAGTGAATTAAATTTCAAAGAGTGATTTGTTGTTCAGTAAAATGAGAGAGCTAGTCCAAATGCTTGCAAGGCACTGAATAAAAGAGTAGACAAATTCAATATTTCAGCATTGCCAATGTCTTGTTTAGAGCTTTTTTATCATCTATTGTACAATCTATTTCTTGTCATTCTAGAATGGATTTATCTAGATTATTTTTGTCAATCAAAACAGCAATAAGTTTATCAAACAAATGACACATCACTATCGGTAGTGACAATCACAGTCTTACAATCATATATAGTATAGATAAGTTTAATCTTTTATTTTATTATTTTTTAACAGCTCAACATATTACAAAGCACTATTTTTTTTTGTTTGTTTTTTAATGAATTGTTTTATTGAGGCATTGCAGTGCAATAGAACATTTGACAATACAATACCAAAATGTAGTATTGTCACATCTAGACATAAAGAACAAATATGTAATGTATCTATATAGTTCTAAACATATCTAAGTGTTCAACAAAAGGGTATACAAAAAAAGAAAGATCCAAATCTTTCATTATCACAAAATAACTGTCAAAATATACATATACTTATTGCAGATTAGAAATGGAACAGTAAAATAAATCAAACATTAAATAAAGGACATGGCTGAAAGACCCTAAGAGGAAGTCGCCAGTCAGTGTTATACCAGTCAACACAGAGTGATGGATGGGTCCCGTACAGCCATCCTAGTTAGATACCAGGTGGTATGACAGAAGCTATGGTGGATTTGCTGTCTGGTTACCAGTGGGAGGGAATCAATATAAGATTACCATAGCACAGAGGTTCTCAAACGCGGTTCTCAAGGCACCCCAACAATCAAAGTTTTAAGTTTATCCATGCTTGGCCACAGGTGACTCAAATAGCAACTCACTCAATTTGATTTAACCATCTGTGCTGGGCCATGGATGTACCAAATACATGGACGGTTGGGGTACCTTGAGGACTGCATTTGTGAACCTCTGCCATAGCGCAAGAAAACATTCCACCTTTGTCTCCGTATTCCAAAGTGTTTCCACCGAGTCAATTCTAAATAAAGTGCAATTTAGTCAAATATAGAGGCATTTGAGGCGGTGCGCTGTCAATCCAGCCTTGTAGAATAGTTTTCTTACTAGCAGCATTCAAAGCTAGTAAAATCTTTTTACTCTCTGAAGTCATTAACTGTGTTGGGTCAAAGACACCAAATATCACCCATTTAGGAGTGAAAGGGACATGGTTACTAAGTATAGCTTCTGCATATTGTCAGACAAGGTAGCAAAATATTTGACAATGGAGCATGTCCATAGACAATAGGGACAAAGGGTGCCTCAAAGATGGCCCCCGGAGGCAGCTAAGGGGGAGGGCCACCTTGTAGGCCATGGAGCAAAGGTGGGAAGGTTCGGGGGCCGGAGGATGAGCCCAGTCCCCATATTGGCACCTCTGGGGTCCGCTGGCCAGTGGGGTAGCTGGAGCTTATCAGGAGAGGAGGGAGAAGGGAGCAGTAGATAAGGGAGAGCAGGGTGGGGGGGGGGGGTTTAAGGCAAAACTCTCCGGGAGAAATCAACATCCTCTTACTGCAGGGAACACTGTCTCAGCTCATTCTCTACAGACACCAGCCTCACTCCAGCAGCACACAAGCCAGCAGCATAGGCAGCAGATCAGTTGGCCAGTCCCAGCTTCCCAGGGCTACAGAAGGCGCCCAGAAACAGAGCATGGTGAGCCCTGCACGAGCACCCAAAACCCTCCCCACGGTGCACGGATTAATGCTCAAGCGAGGTAGGGCAGGGCAGAGGCACCCAGAGAGGACTCGAGTTCCCCCAGCACGTTTCCGGGAGGATGGGAAAATGCTGCAGCAGCCATCAATGAGAGAGAGTGTGGGAGAGAAGATCGTGTACAAGAGGACGGCGCATAGGGCTCCATCTGGTGGTTGCCAGGCACACAAGCGAAAGCAGGCTGCAAGGAAAAGTTCAGCCTCAGACAGAGCCATGGAGCCAGAGCTTTGCAGAGATGTCGTGGAACATGGAGCAGGGGTGAGTAATCTCTATGGCAGGGAGGAAGTCTTGATCACAGAAGGCAATGAAGCAGATGGCTGGGAATCTGGGGGGAGGAGCAGGAACAGCAAATCCCTAGCACACAAAGGGCCATAAAACCTCCCCCCCTGCTGGTCACCACCTCCCCTCCCCACCCCAGCTGCATTACTCAACTACAGCAGAATTTATAACAACAGGGGTTGTGAACTATGGTTACCAGGAGCACAGGCAGCAAGCAGCCGGTAACTTTTCACCATTGGCACAGCGACATGGCAGGCCACAGCAGCAGCCCCCTTTTTCCCCAAGCCAATGCGAGAATGCAGGGATGCAAGTAGCAGAGCGCATCACTGAACTTTTGCAAAGCTGCCTTGAACGCTCTCCGCAATTTATGTCGCCACCAAGAAGAGGATACCAGATGGCATCGCCCCAAGGTAACAGCTACGGCCATTACACAGCGCCGGCAGCAAGCCTTCGGCAACCTTGAACCAGTCACACTGACCAGGGCCATAGAGTGTCTTCCCTACGCAATGCCCAGCCGGGAGGGACAGTCTTCAGGTGTGGCGAACACAGAGCAAGGAAGAACAGTCCAGGAATCGGGAGCGGCAAGGCACTCTTTTATTGCACGACCAATTGTCGCTGCAACCAGCGCAACAGGGACTTCTTCAGCAATCCCTGTCACCATGCCCGGCGCAGCGGCAGCAGGAACTCACGCCACTTCAAGCACAGGGGGAATTGCAGAACCCATACTGACAGCCACGGAGCAGGATCTCAGGATTGGTGAGAACATTAATGTTATTGATAATAATAAGGGTGTGTTGCAATTAATCAATGCAGGTAGTGTGCTAGAGAACAAGTTTAGGAGAGCCGAGGTGCAGGTATCAGGGTCGCATAGAGAGGACACGGATGTCGCCTCAGATTCCGAGGACGATGTAGAATGCAAGGTGCTTAGGGAGCACCTCAGAGCAGCAAGGGCTAAGTGCAGATTAAAAAAGGCCAATGGCTCAGGAATTACCATGGATAGTAGTAAGCTGGGCGCAGTAGCAGAGCCAAAAACCGCAGGGTTTTTGCCACAAGGGGGTGCTGTGGATCACGATTTTGGGGATTTGGCAGAGCAGCTACCTAAGAATATTAGGAAAGAGATAGAGAAAGGAGCGTTAGTGGACATATGGACGCTAACAGAAGCAGCCTTAAGGCATAAAGAGAAATGCACTGCAATAGGTTCAGGGCAGGCGAAGGCTTACAAGACATTTGATGATTGGCTCAGTTGCATGTTTGCTTACATTGGCTGTTACGTAGCGGCTTATCCAGATATGTTGATGAATATGTTAAAATATATCTGTTTTGTGCATTCAGTAGCACGGAGGGTTTGTTCGGCGTGTGTATAATGAGACTTTCAGGGCTAGGTCGCAGGGGAAGAAGCCAATTAAGTTTGGCACTCAGAACATCGATGTGTGGCTTAAAGCACAGGCGACTGCCCTGGCCGATAGGGGCATCTCAACATCAAAGTGGACAGGGAGGCCTAGCATGCAGAGGCAGGACAAGTTTAGGTCCTTTGCATTTAACGATTTGCATCCAGTTTGCAAGTTCAAACATGCATGCACAGCCTACGGAGGACAATACCCCACCAAGGACTGCTTTAAAAAGAAAGGAGCCCTGGGGCAGAAAGATCCTGGGGTGCCAGTCCCTAGCAAAAGCAACTAGCCCAGTTAGGCTAGAGAGGATACGGGGGATGGCTGGCCAGGTATCTCAAGCACAGAGAGGCCCAGCTGCTGTTTAGGGGGTTCAGCAGTGGCAAGCGAAAAAATTACGAAAGAGCTAGAGTTAGGAAGAATGGCCCGCCATGGCCAGACCTAGTAATTTCCTCATTTAGGCTGGTACCTAAGAAAGCGACAGGAAAGTTCAGGCTCATCCAGCACCTGTCCTTCCCAGAAGCAGGGTCAGTGAATGATGCATTTGATAAAGAACAGTGTTCCGTGCAATATCAATCATTTGATCAGGCCTTGAATATAGTCAGGGGGCAGGGACAAGGTGCTTTGATAGCAAAGCTGGATATTGAATCAGCATTCAGATTGTTGTCCCTGCACCCCGACAGTTTCAAGCTGATGGGTTTTCAGTTTCAGGAGCAGTTTTCATTGACAAATGTTTGTCCATGGGGTGCTCTATCTCTTGCGCTCGCTTCAAAACATTCAGTTCCTTTTTACAGTGGTGCTGAGAGGTACACACGGGCTCCCACGCCATAGCGCACTACTTTGATGTCCAGGTGGTGGGCCCAGCTAAGGACGGCCAATGCGGTCGGCTGTTGCGCGAACTCGAGGCCATGCTAACCGAGTTTTGCGTACCAATAGCAAAAGACGTTAGGGCCCACGGAGGTAATCACTTACCTCGGCATTGAGATAGACTCATTAAGGATGGAGTGCCGTTTGCCAGCCGAGAAAGTGGAGAAGCTAGAGGTCAGAAGGTGCGTCAAGGCGAAGCAGGTCACTTTGGGGGAGTTGCAGTCCCTGCTGGGGTCACTTAACTTTGCATGCAGGGTAATCCCATTGGGTCGGATCTTCAAATGGCGTTTGGAGAAAGCCACTTCGGGCGTAAAAAGGAAGCACCACTTTATCAGGTTGGGAGCAGAGATGAAGGAGGATTTGCGCATGTGGGAATGATTCTTGCAGAATTTTAATGGAGTGCAGCTGTGGGGTAGCAAACCTCTGCCGAACCATGAGCTGCAGCTTTACACAGATGCATCCGGGGCTCAAGGCTTTGGCACCTACCTGCAGGGGGAGTGGTGTGCAAAAGCATGGCCAAAGAGATGGAGAGACAAGGGTTTAACAAAGAACCTAGCAGCTTTGGAGTTATTCCCAATAGTGGTGGCAATTGATAGTTGGGGACAGCAGCTTGCCAACAGGCACATACAGTTCTGGTGTGACAACCTGGGGGTAGTGCAGGCCATAAATAACCAATACGCGTCCTCACCCACAGTAGTGAGGTTACTCAGGTGGCTGGTCTTAGCCTGTCTGCAGGCTAATATCACTTTTAGGGCGAGGCGTGTGCCAGGTGTGCTGAATGTGGTATCCGTTTGGATGGTCAATCATGTTATGGTTGACAGTCATTAGGTCGACCACTATTGGTCGACATTGACATGGTCGACATGGACACATGGTCTACACATGAAAGGTTGACACATGAAAAGGTTGACATGAGTTATTCATATTTTTCTCTTTTGTGGAACTTTTCCATACTTTACGATCCACGTGGACTACAATTGGGAACGGTAATCTGTGCCGAGCACAGCGGTAGCAAAGCGAGGCACCTTGCCCAAAGCATGGTGAGTGAAGTGAGCCATGCAAGAGGACGCGGTGCACTAATTTGGGTTCCCCGTCACTTTATGCAGAAAACGACACAAAAAAGTAAAAAAACTCATGTCGACCTTTTCATGTGTCGACCTTTCATGTGTCGACCATTGTCATGTGTTGACCATTTGTCCATGTTGACCATGCCAATGTCGATCAATAGTGGTCGTCCTAATGACTGTCGACCATAACATGGTCGACCATTTATACCGGAACCGCTGAATGTCATAGCCGATGCTCTATCTCGGCAAAAATGGGGAGTGTTCAGGAGAGTGGCACGGACAGCCAAGTGTATGGGACTAACTTGCCCATCTCATCTTTGGCAGATAGTGGAGCCGATCTGAGAGATATGGTGGAGAGGTCGTTGGCGCCAAGAACATGGGCAGCCTATATGGTGGCTTGGAAAAGATGGACGCAGTTTCAGGCAGGAAAATCATTGGTGCACAGAGATTCCATGCAGCAGCTATTGTCATTTTTGGGTAAGCTGAGGAAGGAGGGCGTGTCAAGGGCCTCAACCGTGGCAACCCTGGCAGGTATTTCCTTCTTCACAAAGGTAAAGGGCAGGGAAGACCACACTAAGGCTTTCTTGGTGTACACAATCCACAGGGGGTGGGCCAGGGCGGAGGTTAGGGCACCCAACGTGCGAGAACCAATCACCACGGATAGACTTAAGGAGCTGGTGGGCGCACTGCAGCAAGTCTGCTGATATGAGAGCGAAGCTCTGTTGTTTGAAACAGCATTTGTTATGGCTTTTGGAGGCGCCTTCAGGATTGGTGAAGCGCAGGCTTTGGGTTGCTTTACAGGAATGTAGTAGTGGCTAACGACTCGGTCCTATGCCGGATACACAGGTCCAAGACAGATCAAGCCGGTAAGGGAAGGTGGGGCCAGCTGAGAAGGCGCAGGGAGCCAGCAATATGCCCGGTGGCAGCGGTGCTGAGCTTCACCAGGGACAGGCTGCCCAGGGGGCGTGGCTTTTCTAATACACGAGAACAAATCACCTCCAATGAAGTATCAGTTTGCAGCAGTTTAAAAATGTGTGGCGGCACTAGGATGGGGTACCGATAGGTTTAGTAAGCATTCCTTCAGAATATGAGCAGCCGCATCGGCTGCAGAGGTAGGGCGATCGGAGGGATACATTAAGAAATTAGGAAGGTGGAAGTCGGAGTGTTACAAGAGATACATCAGACTCGGGTCTCCTCGGATGTAAGTAGCAAGTGTTAAAAGAGGCTAACCAACACCTTCTCCCCCCCACTGTTCCGCAGTCAGTGCGCATAGAAGGCACGTATGGATCATGGGCCACTACTTCATTCATTGGGCAGGAGCACGGGCGGCTACCAGGCCACATGGGCACCATTTAGCCTTGGCACAGGACAAATGGGAGGTGAAATGGCTAGGAGTCAGGGGAATGAGCTGGGCCCAATTCAGAAGGGCGGCCATCAGGGAGGAGGCCGTGGCGGGCCGGTTACCAGAGGTATTGATATTGCATCTAGGGGGGAACAACCTGGGTAAGGTAAAGTCGCTGGACATAATCAGATGGATGAAGGAGGACCTACAATGGTTAAGTGGTTGGTGGAGCCGCACACATAATATGGTCCAGCATAATCCCAAGGTTGGCTTGGCAGGGGGCAAGGGCAGGCGCAGGAGTGGATAGGGCCAGAAAAAGGGTGAACAATGCCATGTATAAGTTAGTCCCCGCCATGGGTGGGAGCATAGTGCACATCGGACATCACGTCTAAGTGTGTTGGTCTATACAGTAGTGATGGAGTGCACCTATCAGAAGTGGGGCTCGATTTGTTTAACAATGCTTTGCAGTAGGTGCTGGAGCAGGTTTCTAGGTAGCTGTTGCAGGGTGGGGCGCCAGCCCCCGGCGGGCCGGGGACCTTTGTTCGGCGTGGGGAAAGAGGTGAGCAAGGCATGGTATGGAATGCAAGGGGATGGTAGACGGTCAAGCATATTCACCGGGCCGCACGCCTGGCTCCAGCTTGAGACGGTTGGGCCGCATGGGCTGCATGCCAGTGAGGGGGTATACACGAGGTGCGCAGTACCCGGGTGGTAGGGGAGGGGGGATGTGGTCACCTGACTCCAGTTGGGATGGCTGTGCCCCCACCCAGGTTTGGTTGGAGGGGGGGTAGGATGCTCGCGTATGCAAGTGGACCAGGCACGCCCCCACCCATAGGTAGAAGGGGAAGTGGGACGCGGTGTGCTTGCACGGTCGGGCCGTGCGCGCCTTCACCCATAGGTATGACCGGGGAAGGCTGAAAGACGTGCCCTCCCACCTAGTTAAGGAGAACCTTGCTTACCAATCCTTTCCTGACCCTGCAACATATTGTGTGACTTTTTGTTGATGTTTGTTTCAAGAGTGAAATAAAAGCAATGAACGATTTGGCACAACAGAGGTGTCAACTCAATTCTTTGCTAAGCATGGGTACAGGGGTTCGCCGGATGGTCGGCCTCACCCCCTTATGGTAAATATCTGCTTCCAGACAAGGGGACCAGAGGAGAGGAATCCTGGCAACCTGCATACAGGAGAGGTCGCAACTACAGCCACCTGAGCCACAAGCAGCCACAACAAGGAGGCAATCTTCAGAAGCACCCACACCTGCTACAGGTACCCGGCGGCTGCACTAAGGGAGCGGGTGAGGATACTCCTAGCTGGGACAGATACCACCAGCTACCACTGCACCCAGGGAGCGGACCTGATGTCCGTGGCCACTGACAACAGGCACGGTGAGTGCAGGAAAAGAGCACCACTGTGGGAGTGGAGCCAGGGGAGAGACGCTGCTGCGCTGCAGGGGGCAGACAAGGGGACCAGAGGAGAGGTCGCAACTACAGCCACCTGAGCCACAAGCAGCCACAACAAGGAGGCAATCTTCAGGAGCACCCACACCTGCCACAGGTACCCGGTCACCCCTACACTCCAACAGGGTTCCACATAATGGGGGTCAGTCACTAGCAGTGACATCTGGATGGGAAGGGGGACGCCCCTGATCAAACGAATTCCTGTCAGAGATTTCACAAATTGCTGCTGCCTCCCTCATACTGTGTTCCTAGAGGATCAGGGACACAGAGTCTCCTATACCTAAAAGTGCCTTAACCAAGCCCCATTCTGAGATCGTCCAAACGAGCTCTATTGTAAGGCTGTTACCAGACCGAGAATAGGTGTAGAGATCCGATGTGTTTACTGGGGTTCAACAGTCGCCTCACCCTAGTTGAGAGGCAGTTGTTCAAACCCCCTATTACCCCTGTCAGCCAAAACTATTGTATGATTCCACTAGTTTGTACTAAGAGACTGTGAGCTAAATTGACCTTTTACCCGGAGTAGCTTTACTTCCTCTGATTTACCTTTTCCGTGCATACAAATATCTTTATGAACATGAATGCGCATAACTCTGCTAATCGACTTACCTTTTCGTGGATATAAATACCGTTAACACTATTATTCATTGTTGCTGTTTATATTTCAAATTACCCATCCTGCACACCTTTCTACCAATATTTACCTGATGTTCATTGACATTTTTCCAGGAGTTCACCATTGATGTGCAGGTTTTCATACTTGGAGATACTGGTATTAAACGCAAACTAAGGCGCAGGGACTGAATGTTATTGTTTGATGTACAGCGCCACCCTGTGAACAGTTTAAGTAGTGTACCAAATTTACTGCAAGGACATATCTTGCCTTAAAATATCTGGAGCGGGTAATTATATTTCGACGACTGATGTTGCACGTGGTTTATATGATTGTTTGACCAAACCATTGTTGTGCCTTTCAAATGTATAAACTGTGATTGATGTCATAGATTCTACCGTAACTGGAATATTGCAATACTGAATACTAATATATAGATACAATTGCAGCAGTGACTGGTAACTTCCTGTTCAATAAATGGTTGTCACCATTTCCATGTGTAGTGATCCTTGAGTATACTGTGTTTGGGTTTTGTCCTTCCGGGGGTCTCCTTGTCCTTCTGACTCAGCTGTACAGGTGACGTGAGGAACAGTTACTGACCTCGACATTTGTTGAGAAGCGGATTCAGCTGTCAACGAGCACAACCGAAGTTCACAGACATTACCGGTTTATTACATTTGGTGTCCGCGAACAGGATCGTTTCAAGTTGTCGGATCCAAAAACTCCTGCGTCATCTTCAGGACGGAGACGACTACCTGCGTCACCCAGAAACCCGATCAGGATGATGACGTCACCTATCACCATGCCATACTACTTTGGGGCCCCATGGCTGCTGACATATGCAGGAAACATGAAAATCGCAGGCACGACCTTGAAAGAATTTAGAGACAAAATTCTTTCCATGTTTCGCTTATATCCACTCATGTAAGAACAAAAAGTTGAGATCCTGATGGGGCAACTCAAAGGCCCTGCACTGCAGGAAGTAAAAGCATGGGAAGGTAAAGAGAAGACTGGAGACGGTATACTCCAAAAACTACGGAACATATTTGACTGTAAGACTGTGGTGGAGTTAAAGAGCCGTCTATACGCAAGAAAGCAACGACCTGGTGAATCACTCTGGGAATTTGCACTAGGCCTACAGGAAGCCATGAAGGATGTACAAGCCTTGGATGCAAAGAATGTCGGACAGACTGACAAAACCCTAATCGACCTATTGATTGAAGGAGCTCAAAAAGAAGCGATTCAGTCACAGTTACGAATGTGGAAATGCCAGCAGCCAACCAGCTCTTTCTCTGAATTTAAAGAAAACAACTTACAAATATTGGGATTGAACAAGAGCGATGGGGCTGAAGACAATGGGGCATCAGGGACACTCTAGGAAGAGAATCTCCAGAGCATCTCCCAGTACAAAAACATACATGCCTTCACTCAAACTGGAGCTGTCCTTCAGCAGGCTCAAGCTCCACCAGGGCCAGACCTTATTGGAGCCCTGAATTGCCAGGTGTCAGAAGTAACACTTAGCCTGTCTCAGATGAGCCAGAGGCTAGAAGAGCTCTGCAAAGAACCAGGCAGAAATTGACGCAGGTAATGGCACCAGGAGCACGGTGGAAGGAAATTGCCCTCGATGGGAGGTCATGAAAGAATCAGGCCGATGGTCTATCGGCCACTTTGACTCACAGTATAGACCGATTTGTAGAGAATGTCGCCAGAGCAGACACATTGAATGGAATTGGCCAAACGACCCATTAAACAAGGGAGCCCTGAGGTGAGGGACCGCCCCTCGGGAGAAGAACTACTGACAGGTCTGCAGTCATGGGATTGGTGGACCCAGTATGTTGGAGAGTGCCCCCATCTGAATATATGTATCAATGGGATCGAGATACCAGCTCTTTTGGATACTGGCTCACAAGTCTCTGCCATCTGGCTCATTGAATTCCTTCAACACTGGGACGAAGCCACCACTGTCCCCACCCGCTACATGGCTCCACCTGCTAGTCAGCAATGGACAGCCCATCGCCTTTCAGGGCTACTGGGAAGCTGATGTGACAGTAGGAAAAGCTTCCTTGACCTGCCAGGGACACCTAGTCACTACCACGCCCAATGCACACTTGCCACCTGTCATTCTGGGCATGAACATCTTGAGAAATTGTCCAGAGGAACTAGTCAAAGCTCTCCAGCAGGAGATGAAGACAGCAGCCCCTATGGAACAAAAGGCCCTGCAACAAACCGTCAAATTGCTAGAGGGTCAAAGGAAGTTTGTTAATAGTCGGGGTGAGATTGGAATGGCCTGAATCACTGACTGTCAACCTGTTCTACTGAAACCGAAATCTGAATAAGTGGTGTGGTGAAAAACGAGAATTGATCCTGGATGGAGAGACTATGAGGCTCTAGTGGAACCCTGCGAGTGGGATGAACAATAGCCGTTTGCTGTGGCGAGGACGTTAGCCAAAGTGGTACGCGGAAGGGTACCCGTCCGCCTCTTAAACACACGCTCGTATGTCATCAGACTCTACAAATACTGTCCTGTGGCGAAAGTCAGTTGGATCGACTTCCAAGACATTGTAGGACAGGGTGTAACCACAGCTCAACAAGGGGCGGCAGTTGAATAGATGTCTGTGACGAGTGAAGAACCTCCATGGTGGGCCGAGATCCAGATTGGTGATGTTGACTCCACCGCCGACAAGCGGAATGGAGTGCTGCAGATTGTGCGACAAAACGCTACCACATTCAATCAACACCCGTCTGACTTCAGAAAAGCTGGTGAAGTTTATCACCGCATTCCTACAGGGATGACCCATCCTATCAAGGAACGACACAGACCCCTTCCTCCAGCCATGTATCAGCCTGTGAGGAACATTATTGCAGAAATGAAAGAGGCTGGAGTCATCATCGAAAGCCATAGCTCATGGGCCGCCCCACTCATGATATTTAAGAAGAAAGAAGAATAAAGACGGTAGTCTACGCTTCAGCGTACATTATCGCAAGCTCAACACTGCAACCCAAAAAATATATTTGTATCAATTGCTTGATACAGGTTCTGGCGCTATGATTGTGCTGATTCTCTAAGCTGCTGTTAAAGTGGGAGACAGTCAATCTCTCATAGACTGGAAATACAACGTGTAGAACATGAAAACAGCGCTAATAAAGAATCTAAAAAACAGGTGTTTCCTTAAAATAAATCACATACGTTTTAATATTATTCAACATATATATAAAAAAACTCACAAATATGAACCATAAGAAATGGAGCCTCTATAGCCAGTCTCTGACCACCGACATTTTGATGTAAATGTGCACACCTCTTGGTATCGGTAATATCCCTGTGACCGGTCACAATATCGACAGGATCCTTAGTTTTAAATATGCAGATATGTCCAATCTTGTGGTATAATTACCAGAATTGCAGTGGATTGGCCGGGTATCCCACCTAGCGATGGTCCAGAGGCTGTCTCCGATTCAACGCAGATGTTTGGTGGTTTTCCCTCTATTACTTTTCCACGTCCATAGATTGAAGAATGTCCAAGATGGTAATAACTGCAATGGTATCCTGAAGGTGGCTTTAGGGTGTCTGGGTCAGGGCTGGTTCACTTACGCGTTTCGCTGGCGTTTGGCAGCTTTATCAAAGGTGCTCTTACTGGGCTCATATGGCTCTTATATAGGGATAACAATTAACAACCTGGAAACACCTGTTCCTATTTTATTAGGTTTATATACACAAAATCATCTTATCTATACATATATAGCAGCAGAAAGGCAGACATCTTCTAATGCAAGTAAGTTAATAAAAATACGAGATGAATAAAGGTGCTAAAAACATTGTTTTTATTAAGTGTCAGAATGGGTCCGGTCACATGACCTATATCATGTGATGTGAGTTTGTCCTCATCGTGTATCCCTATTGGTCAGCAACATAAACTACTAGGTAACCATAGTAACCGCCCCCACTGTTCCCCGGTCACATGACTTTATCTCCCAACCATTCGGTTGTATCATAGAGTCCCACATAACATGATCGGTATTGTTTCCTTATAAGGACTTCCGGTTTCGCCACGTCATGCCGTCATGTGACCGTGGCTGATCCGCCCGTCAAAATGACGTGTCCTAAGGCCCGATCATGTGATCGCCGTCGGGTTTCCTACACAATGTAGAAGTACCCTACACTGCGGCGGCGCGGACGTATAGTCAATTCCAAGTCACATGATATCATTCAGTCATGTGATCGCCGCTGGGTTCTTTACACAGTACAGGAGTACCTTACAGTGTGGCCGCGCGAACACGTGATCAGTACCAGGTGACATGATCAGTACCAGGTGACATGATATTGTTTACCTTTTCTTAAGAGGACAGGAACCTCTTTTTTTTAAAAAAATATAAAATAAACCCATTTTTTCTACTCCTATACAATTCTGCGTATCCTTTTTCATTCTAGATATCTAAATGGCAGTAGATATCTCTATAGGTTGGATTTTAATTTTTTTAAAAATCACATTGATTTAAAATTAAGATTAAAGTTGAGAATGAATACAGAAATAAGGAGATCAGAGGGGCATAGTGGGATAAAGAAACCCACCTTGGCTAATTAATGAACTGAGCAATTTTCAAGTATAAGTACATGCCTGCATGTATGTATGGACATATCTGATGAATATTAAAATTAAAATAGATAAAAAGAATGACCATTATAAACATCTAATATAGGGGGGATGATGCATAGGGAGAACTGTATCAGCCCATATTCCCTGGCTCATTTTTAAAAATGAGAGGGACTAAGGGAGGAAGGAGGGGGGGGGGGAGAAGGGTAAATGGAAAGATTAGCGGAAGGGGAAACCAGGACATAGCAGATCATTCATGGATCATAGTACTGAATTTAGCTCCCGGGCCTCATTCAGACCCTGAGGGTGGAGTGAATTTAATTTGAAGGTCCAAAATATCTCCTGTTTACATAACTTACTATATCTGTCCCCACCCCTTTCAGTCTGTGTGATATGTTCAAGACCAAGTAATTTTAGCGTACTTGGATCTCCCTGGTGATAGTCCAGGAAGTGTCTCGGTACGCTATGGTCCATCTTCTTGTTAATAATATTACGACGATGTTCCATAATCTAGTCTTCAAGTTATGTGTTGTCCTACCTATATATCTTAGGTTGCATCCGCATTGCAATAAGTAAATAACCCAACTTGTATCACAATTAATGAAGCTTTTTATATTATATGTGTTCCCATCTCTATCTATATTCACAGTTTTTGTTCGATTCATTACATATTAACATGTTGTACATCGAGATTTGCCACATTTATAAGATCCATTAGGCTTTGTGGACAGCCAATCTCCTTCTGACGTTTTCTCTGCCAATTTTAGTTCACTTTTCAGCATACTAGGTGCTAATATTGTTTTAAGAGATCTGTTCTTCTTAAAAATAACTTTTGGTTGAGCGGGAAGTTCATTTTAAAGGATGCCTATCTGCTCCCTCGTATCGAGGAGTCCCTGACAGCTCTAAAGACTGCGGCATACTCCACACTGGACCTCAGCAGTGGCTACTGGCAGGTTCAAATGGCCCCTGAAGACATCAAGAAAATGGCTTTCACTACACCGGTGGGCTTATTCAAGTTCGAGAGGATGCCATTCGGGCTCTGCAATGCCCCTGCCACCTTCTAGTGTGTAATGGAACACTGCCCTAGGCATCGCAATTTCGAGATGGTCCTGTTGTACCTCGATTATGTGATAATCTTCTCAAGAAATTACGAGGACCATCTGCGACATTTGGAATAGGTGTTCCAACAATTGGCCAAATGCAGCCTGAAACTCAAGCCAAGTAAATATCACCTGATCAAGCCCAAAGTCCAGTATTTAGGACAAGTCATTAGCATGGCGGACGTGATGCCTGACCCAGAAAAGATCAGAGTCGTTCAGGACTGGCCAGTCCCCAAGACCGTCAGAGATGTCCAAAGTTACTTGGGATTTGTGGGCTACTATAGACTCTTCATATAATAATTCGCCAAAGTGGTGGCTCCATTGCATGAGTTGCTCAGAGGCCAGTCGGGTCACGAGTGGAGAGGGTCGTCCTTGGTGTACTGGGGAGATGAACAAAAGCAGGCCTTTCACCAGTTGAAGAAATCCTTGATCGAAGCTCCACTGTTGGCTTATCCTCATTATGAACAATTATTTCAGGTTTACACCGACGCCTGTCACGTACTCTCTCAGATGCAGAACGGGTGTGAAAGAGTGATTGCATATGCCAGTAGGGGCCTCCGCAAGACTCAGCAAAACTGTGAAAACTACAGTGCCTTCAAACTGGAGTTGCTCGCCCTCATCTGGGCCGTTACCGAGAAGCTTAAGCACTATATGGGCGCCGCGCCGTTCGTCATAATGATGGATAATAACCCACTGGCACATCTGTCCACTGCTAAGCTTGGAGCTCTTGAACAAAGATGGGTATCTCGACTGGACAATTTCAGGTACACCGTATCCTACCGAAGAAAGAAGTCGAACGGAAACGCAGATGCCCTTTCCCGATTACCTACTGCAGATGTCGCAGAGGAAGACAAAGATGCAGAGGAGGATGTCAAGACCCCGGTGTTTAAGGCCTCTCGAAAGGGACGAATGGTCATGTCAGATCCCCTGTCAGTCACCAGAACTCCACTGTCGGAGAACGCCCTACTTGATGCCCCAACTGTCAATTGGAGTGGTATACAACAAAAGAGTTTGGTGCTGAGAGAACTCGTGGCCTTGGTGCGTCACTAACACCAGTTGACTCTGACCCAATGGGCCAAAGCTGTCCCAGAGCTGATCAAGTTGCTATGGCACAGGGAATGCATTCACCTGGAAGGAGGTATCCTAGTGCGTACCAGCGTAGACCCAAGCACTCACACCAACCAGTCACTCAGGTGATTGTCCCTAAAGATAAAGCCACTCTCCTTATCACAGCCTACCATGACAAATCCAGACACTTCGGCACCCTAATGACTGAAGCCATCCTACGCACATGGTATTTCTGGGTGGGCATGCGAGAATATGTGGTACCGTGACTGTGTCTCTTGTACAAAGAAAAGACACCCTGATGCCACTCAAAAAGACCCCTTGCCCTCCACTAAGATCTAACATCCACTACAGATCGTTGCCCTGGACCATGTGAAACTGGTGCCGAGCACCAATGGGTACCTGTTTGCCCTCACCATGACCGATCCTTACAGCAAATTCCTGGTAGCTGTTCCAGTTAAAGATCTCACTGCTAAAACCACTGCTGAACTGTTTTTGAAACACTTTGCCAGTCCCTATGGGTATCCAGACTGCATCTTGACCGACCAGGGCCCTGCCTTCGAGTCACCGTTATTTCACAAACTTTGTTCCTACTACAGCTGCCAAAAAGCTTGAACGATGGCTTATCACCCTCATGGGAATGGATGAGCGAACGAGCTAACCAGACCCTCATCGGGATGCTCCGAAACCTGACTGCAGAGGACCGCACCAAGTGGCCGATTGTACTCCCTGAACTAACCTATCTCTACAACAACACTGAACATTGCTCCACGGGCTTTATTCCATACTACCTCATGTTCGGCCAATGAGGCAAATTATCTCAAGACCTGGAACTGGCCCCCACAGTGATTCGTCCCATCGACCCAAAACCCGACTGGGTCAGTGAGCACCAGCAAAGGATAGAGGCTGCCTGAGAGATTGTAACAAAATGGATGGAGAGCGCTCAGCATCGCCAATAGAGGAATTACAATGCCAACCTCCGACCTGAGCCACTGAAAGCCGGAGACCTCGTCTGGAAGAAATGTAACCATCATACAAGCAAGCTCGATGCTATGTGGGAAAGCTGTCCGAACATCATGGTCAGTGTTCTTGAGGGTGAGCGCTATAACTATGAGATCCGTAAAGGGCCAGAAGGTCCAGTCAGCGTTGTGCCAAGAGACAAACTCAAGCTCTGTATTGCAGAGATACCAACAATGAGTACAGACTCACCTGTGGCAGAGGGACAGGGAACCCTGGGTTGCATACCTTTACACGACCCTTTGGAGCTTTTAGTGTTTATGGGCAGTCCACCACCATGGTACACAGCACCGCTTGTAGCTCCAGACCCCGTGATCAATGGGCCTGTTGAGGGCCAGGATCGGCCTAGCCTTGTTACCACTCCTAGTGAGGGCGACATTTCCATGGTCGAAACCAAAAGGTCAGGACGTAGCACTAAAGGCGTCCAGCCTTTAAGGTATAGAGAGTAAAAATTCCAAATGTATGCTTTGTAAATGCGACTATGGGGGTCATTCCGACCCGATTGCTCGCTGCAGTTTGTCGCATCGCAGCAATTGGGTCGGAACTGTGCATGCGCTGGCGCCGCAGTGCGCCGGCGCATGGCAGTCGTCGTTGCCTAGCGATCGCCTCTGAGACAGAGGCGGTCGCTGGGCAGGAGGGGCTGGACGGCGGTATTAAGTCGCCGTTAGGGGGCGCGGTCCGGCCAACGCAGGCGTGGAAGGACTGTTGGAGGGCGGGCCACAGTGGCTGCATGTCGTCACACCCAGCTGTTGTGGGCCGGGGAGCGAAGAGTAGCTCCCGGCCAGCACGCTAAAGCTGCGCTGGTCGGGAGCTACTCTTGAAGTGCAAAGGCATCACCGCTGTGCGATGCCTTTGCACTTCTGCGGTGGGGGCCAGCACTGACATGCGGGGCAGACTAGCCCTGTGCTGGGCATCCCCACGCATGTCAGTGTGAATGATCGTAGCTGTGCTAAATTTAGCACAGCTACGATCAACTCGGAATGACCCCCTATGTACATAACTGTATTTGCATACCCACACTCTACTTGTTTGCATTTGTTAAATTTTTCAATCGTGAACTTTCTGCTGTTGACTTTAATCCGCTACCAAATGCATGAGGACATGCATTCTTTCAGCAGGGAGACATGTGGTAACCGTGTTTGAGGCACCCTTTCTAAAATACTGAGCCTTATTTGCAGCCAATGCTGCAGTTTAAATGGCCCTGTAAGGGTCATTTGCCTTCCCCCTGCGTTGCCTAGCAACGCCCCACAGAGGGGGGCTGAGCAACGAGGTACAGGAACCCAGGAGAATCCAGTGGTTTTGGAGAGCGAGAACCTCTGGAGCCCGAGGATTTGAGGAGAGTAAGGAGCCGAATAGGAGAAGGAGGAGCGGGCGGTGTGACGAGGAGGCCGTGTGAGGAGAGCGGCATCTGTGCAGAGAAGAGAGCTTTGCCGCGGATTTGTGCTCTGAGGGACACGGCTAACCGGAGCGCAGGGCAGCCAGCGGTGGCTGCACTAAGGGAGCGGTGAGGACGCGGCTAGCTGGGACAGACACCGCCGGCTGCCTCTGCACCTGGGGAGCGGACCCTGTGTCCATGGCCACTGATAACAACCGCGGCGAGTGCAGGAAAAGAGCACCAACGTGGGAGTGGAGACTACAGCCTCCTGAGCCACAACAAGGAGCCAATCTCCTGTGGCTGCTACAGGTACTCATTCACCCCTACACTCCAACAGGGTTCCACACTCAGACATCTGGATAGGAAGGGGCATGCCCCTTCTCTAACACACAGCACCAGCAGACCCAGGCTACTAGGCTAGCAGAGCAGCAGCTGCAGCAACAGCATTTTCCCTAACACCTCCTAGTGCACGGAACCTCTGGGCTCCACCTCCCTTTGCATGGTGACATCCGGGGACGGGTGACAGTGCAGGCTCTGCAGCCCCTCTTTAGGAATTTGGCCTTATAACGCATCGGCTGTCCCCCGGCTCCCTAATCTGCTTGACCCGTCGCATCGGCTTACTCTGCCGACTCGACCTGCTGCCCCTGCATGTATTTAAAAGGGAAGGGGGCGGGAAGAAATAGGCACCAAGCATATACTGTAGGCATTGGGGTTACTTTAGTGTGTATCTGGCAGCACTGCTGGGGGCATATAATGTGTATCTGGCACTAGGGGCATTTGTGTATATGGCAGCACTGGGGACAATTGTGTATCTGGCAGCACTGTGGGCATTTGTCTATCTGGCAGCACTGTGGGGGTATATAATGTGTATATGACAGCACTGGGGGCATTTGTGTATCTGGCAGCACTGTGGGGGTATATAATGTGTATATGACAGCACTGGGGGCATTTGTGTATCTGGCAGCACTGGGGGCATTTGTTTATCTGGCAGCACTGTGGTGGTATATAATGTGTATCTGACAGCACTGGGTGCATTTGTGTATCTGGCAGCACTGTGGGGGTATATAATGTGTATCTGACAGCACTGGGGGCATTTGTGTATCTGACAGCACTGGGGGCCTTTGTGTATCTGGCATCACTGTAGGCATTTGTGTATCTGGCAGCACTGTGGGGGTATATAATGTGTATCTGACAGCACCGGGGGCATTTGTGTATCTGGCATCACTGAGAGGCATTTGTGTATCTGACAGCACTGGGGGCATTTGTGTATCTGGCAGCACTGCTCTACTTTCCTAATGTGATATAAAAAATGCTATTTTATATTTCAGCAGACCTGTGACCGCACTCTCACTGCATGACCCCTGTTTGAACCTATCCTTCCCATTTCTAAAATGTCGACTGTAACAAAAGAAAGTTGACAGCGAGGGCTGATGCTTCCAGGACAAGTGGAAATTGCAGTATTTTATCACTGAAATACAAAACAACTGTATTTGCCTAATTTGCCAAGAGACTGTGGCTGTTTTCAAGGAGTTCATTATCAAGAGGCACTACCAGACGAAACATGCTAACTACGACAAGCTAACTGGGAACAAACACAGTGAAAAATTGAAGCAACTGGAAGCGGTTTTAAAGACACAGCAGTGCTTTTTCACAGGAGCCTGTGAGTCAAATGAAAATGCCACAAAGGCGAGCTACGAGGTGGCAACACTGATTGCCAAGCACTGCAAATCTTTTACTGAGGGTGAATTTATCAAAGACTGCATGATGAAAATGGTGGAGAAAATTTGTTCTGAGAAGAAGCAAGAGTTTGCCAATTTTTGCCTGGCTCGTAACACTGTGGTACAGAGAATTGAAGATGTTTCATTTGATATTAAGAGACAGAGGCAAAAGGAGTGGCGTTTGACTTTTTTTCATTAGCCTGTGACGAAAGCACGGACGCATCTGACACCGCTCAGTTACTGATTTTTTTGAGAGGAGTGGACAATGAAATGAACGTGAGTGAAGAGCTACTAGAACTAGAGATGAGCGGGTTCGGTTTCTCTGAATCCGAACCCGCACGAACTTCATGTTTTTTTCACGGGTCCGAGCAGACTCGGATCCTCCCGCCTTGCTCGGTTAACCCGAGCGCGCCCGAACGTCATCATGACGCTGTCGGATTCTCGCGAGACTCGGATTCTATATAAGGAGCCGCGCGTCGCCGCCATTTTCACACGTGCATTGAGATTGATAGGGAGAGGACGTGGCTGGCGTCCTCTCCATTTAGATTAGGGTTGAGAGAGAGAGAGAGAGATTGACCTGAGGCTGTGATACTGTAGAAGAGAGTGCAGAGTTTAGTGACTGACGACCACAGTGACCACCAGACAGTGCAGTTGTTTGTTTTATTTAATATATCCGTTCTCTGCCTGAAAAAAACGATACACACAGTGACTCAGTCACATACCATATCTGTGTGCACTGCTCAGCCCAGTGTGCTGCATCAATGTATATATATATATCTGACTGTGCTCAGCTCACACAGCTTATAATTGTGGGGGAGACTGGGGAGCACTGCAGTGCCAGTTATAGGTTATAGCAGGAGCCAGGAGTACATAATATTATATTAAAATTAAACAGTGCACACTTTTGCTGCAGGAGTGCCACTGCCAGTGTGACTAGTGACCAGTGACCTGACCACCAGTACATATAATATTAGTAGTATACTATCTCTTTATCAACCAGTCTATATTAGCAGCAGACACAGTACAGTGCGGTAGTTCACGGCTGTGGCTACCTCTGTGTCGGCACTCGGCAGCCCGTCCATAATTGTATATACCACCTAACCGTGGTTTTTTTTTCTTTCTTTATAGTCATACTAGTTACGAGTATACTATCTCTTTATCAACCAGTCTATATTAGCAGCAGACACAGTACAGTGCGGTAGTTCACGGCTGTGGCTACCTCTGTGTCGGCACTCGGCAGCCCGTCCATAATTGTATATACCACCTAACCGTGGTTTTTTTTTCTTTCTTTATACATACATACTAGTTACGAGTATACTATCTCTTTATCAACCAGTCTATATTAGCAGCAGACACAGTACAGTGCGGTAGTTCACGGCTGTGGCTACCTCTGTGTCGGCACTCGGCAGCCGTCCATAATTGTATATACCACCTAACCGTGGTTTTTTTTTCTTTCTTTATACATACATACTAGTTACGAGTATACTATCTCTTTATCAACCAGTCTATATATTAGCAGCAGACACAGTACAGTGCGGTAGTTCACGGCTGTGGCTACCTCTGTGTCGGCACTCGGCAGCCCGTCCATAATTGTATATACCACCTAACCGTGGTTTTTTTTTCTTTCTTTATACATACATACTAGTTACGAGTATACTATCTCTTTATCAACCAGTCTATATATTAGCAGCAGACACAGTACAGTGCGGTAGTTCACGGCTGTGGCTACCTCTGTGTCGGCACTCGGCAGCCCGTCCATAATTGTATATACCACCTAACCGTGGTTTTTTTTTCTTTCTTTATACATACATACTAGTTACGAGTATACTATCTCTTTATCAACCAGTCTATATTAGCAGCAGACACAGTACAGTGCGGTAGTTCACGGCTGTGGCTACCTCTGTGTCGGCACTCGGCAGCCCGTCCATAATTGTATATACCACCTAACCGTGGTTTTTTTTTCTTTCTTTATACATACATACTAGTTACGAGTATACTATCTCTTTATCAACCAGTCTATATATTAGCAGCAGACACAGTACAGTGCGGTAGTTCACGGCTGTGGCTACCTCTGTGTCGGCACTCGGCAGCCCGTCCATAATTGTATATACCACCTAACCGTGGTTTTTTTTTCTTTCTTTATACATACATACTAGTTACGAGTATACTATCTCTTTATCAACCAGTCTATATTAGCAGCAGACACAGTACAGTGCGGTAGTTCACGGCTGTGGCTACCTCTGTGTCGGCACTCGGCAGCCCGTCCATAATTGTATATACCACCTAACCGTGGTTTTTTTTTCTTTCTTTATACATACATACTAGTTACGAGTATACTATCTCTTTATCAACCAGTCTATATATTAGCAGCAGACACAGTACAGTGCGGTAGTTCACGGCTGTGGCTACCTCTGTGTCGGCACTCGGCAGCCCGTCCATAATTGTATATACCACCTAACCGTGTTTTTTTTTCTTTCTTTATACATACATACTAGTTACGAGTATACTATCTCTTTATCAACCAGTCTATATTAGCAGCAGACACAGTACAGTGCGGTAGTTCACGGCTGTGGCTACCTCTGTGTCGGCACTCGGCAGCCCGTCCATAATTGTATATACCACCTAACCGTGGTTTTTTTTTCTTTCTTCTTTATACATACATAGTTACATAGACATCTCTTTATCAACCAGTCTATATTAGCAGCAGACACAGTACAGTACGGTAGTTCACGGCTGTGGCTACCTCTGTGTCTGCACTCGGCAGGCAGTCCGACCATAATTGTATACCACCTAACCGTGGTTTTTTTTTCTTTCTTCTTTATACATACATAGTTACATAGACATCTCTTTATCAACCAGTCTATATTAGCAGCAGACACAGTACAGTACGGAAGTTCACGGCTGTGGCTACCTCTGTGTCTGCACACGGCAGGCAGTCCATAATTGTATACTAGTATCCATCTACATTGTTTACCTGAGGTGCCTTTTAGTTGTGCCTATTAAAATATGGAGAACAAAAATGTTGAGGTTCCAAAATTAGGGAAAGATCAAGATCCACTTCCACCTCGTGCTGAAGCTGCTGCCACTAGTCATGGCCGAGACGATGAAATGCCAGCAACGTCGTCTGCCAAGGCCGATGCCCAATGTCATAGTACAGAGCATGTCAAATCCAAAACACCAAATATCAGAAAAAAAAGGACTCCAAAACCTAAAATAAAATTGTCGGAGGAGAAGCGTAAACTTGCTAATATGCCATTTACGACACGGAGTGGCAAGGAACGGCTGAGGCCCTGGCCTATGTTCATGGCTAGTGGTTCAGCTTCACATGAGGATGGAAGCACTCAGCCTCTCGCTAGAAAAATGAAAAGACTCAAGCTGGCAAAAGCAGCACAGCAAAGAACTGTGCATTCTTCGAAATCCCAAATCCACAAGGAGAGTCCAATTGTGTCGGTTGCGATGCCTGACCTTCCCAACACTGGACGTGAAGAGCATGCGCCTTCCACCATTTGCACGCCCCCTGCAAGTGCTGGAAGGAGCACCCGCAGTCCAGTTCCTGATAGTCAGATTGAAGATGTCAGTGTTGAAGTACACCAGGATGAGGAGGATATGGGTGTTGCTGGCGCTGGGGAGGAAATTGACCAGGAGGATTCTGACGGTGAGGTGGTTTGTTTAAGTCAGGCACCCGGGGAGACACCTGTTGTCCGTGGGAGGAATATGGCCGTTGACATGCCAGGTGAAAATACCAAAAAAATCAGCTCTTCGGTGTGGAGGTATTTCACCAGAAATGCGGACAACAGGTGTCAAGCCGTGTGTTCCCTTTGTCAAGCTGTAATAAGTAGGGGTAAGGACGTTAACCACCTCGGAACATCCTCCCTTATACGTCACCTGCAGCGCATTCATAATAAGTCAGTGACAAGTTCAAAAACTTTGGGTGACAGCGGAAGCAGTCCACTGACCAGTAAATCCCTTCCTCTTGTAACCAAGCTCACGCAAACCACCCCACCAACTCCCTCAGTGTCAATTTCCTCCTTCCCCAGGAATGCCAATAGTCCTGCAGGCCATGTCACTGGCAATTCTGACGATTCCTCTCCTGCCTGGGATTCCTCCGATGCATCCTTGCGTGTAACGCCTACTGCTGCTGGCGCTGCTGTTGTTGCTGCTGGGAGTCGATGGTCATCCCAGAGGGGAAGTCGTAAGCCCACTTGTACTACTTCCAGTAAGCAATTGACTGTTCAACAGTCCTTTGCGAGGAAGATGAAATATCACAGCAGTCATCCTGCTGCAAAGCGGATAACTGAGGCCTTGACAACTATGTTGGTGTTAGACGTGCGTCCGGTATCCGCCGTTAGTTCACAGGGAACTAGACAATTTATTGAGGCAGTGTGCCCCCGTTACCAAATACCATCTAGGTTCCACTTCTCTAGGCAGGCGATACCGAGAATGTACACGGACGTCAGAAAAAGACTCACCAGTGTCCTAAAAAATGCAGTTGTACCCAATGTCCACTTAACCACGGACATGTGGACAAATGGAGCAGGGCAGGGTCAGGACTATATGACTGTGACAGCCCACTGGGTAGATGTATGGACTCCCGCCGCAAGAACAGCAGCGGCGGCACCAGTAGCAGCATCTCACAAACGCCAACTCTTTCCTAGGCAGGCTACGCTTTGTATCACCGCTTTCCAGAATACGCACACAGCTGAAAACCTCTTACGGCAACTGAGGAAGATCATCGCGGAATGGCTTACCCCAATTGGACTCTCCTGTGGATTTGTGGCATCGGACAACGCCAGCAATATTGTGTGTGCATTAAATATGGGCAAATTCCAGCACGTCCCATGTTTTGCACATACCTTGAATTTGGTGGTGCATAATTTTTTTAAAAACGACAGTGGCGTGCAAGAGATGCTGTCGGTGGCCAGAAGAATTGCGGGACACTTTCGGCGTACAGGCACCACGTACAGAAGACTGGAGCACCACCAAAAACTACTGAACCTGCCCTGCCATCATCTGAAGCAAGAAGTGGTAACGAGGTGGAATTCAACCCTCTATATGCTTCAGAGGTTGGAGGAGCAGCAAAAGGCCATTCAAGCCTATACAATTGAGCACGATATAGTAGGTGGAATGCACCTGTCTCAGGCGCAGTGGAGAATGATTTCAACGTTGTGCAAGGTTCTGATGCCCTTTGAACTTGCCACACGTGAAGTCAGTTCAGACACTGCCAGCCTGAGTCAGGTCATTCCCCTCATCAGGCTTTTGCAGAAGAAGCTGGAGACATTGAAGGAGGAGCTAACACGGAGCGATTCCGCTAGGCATGTGGGACTTGTGGATGGAGCCCTTAATTCGCTTAACAAGGATTCACGGGTGGTCAATCTGTTGAAATCAGAGCACTACATTTTGGCCACCGTGCTCGATCCTAGATTTAAAGCCTACCTTGGATCTCTCTTTCCGGCAGACACAAGTCTGCTGGGGTTGAAAGACCTGCTGGTGACAAAATTGTCAAGTCAAGCGGAACGCGACCTGTCAACATCTCCTCCTTCACATTCTCCCGCAACTGGGGGTGCGAGGAAAAGGCTCAGAATTCCGAGCCCACCCGCTGGCGGTGATGCAGGGCAGTCTGGAGCGACTGCTGATGCTGACATCTGGTCCGGACTGAAGGACCTGACAACGATTACGGACATGTCGTCTACTGTCACTGCATATGATTCTCTCAACATTGATAGAATGGTGGAGGATTATATGAGTGACCGCATCCAAGTAGGCACGTCACACAGTCCGTACTTATACTGGCAGGAAAAAGAGGCAATTTGGAGGCCCTTGCACAAACTGGCTTTATTCTACCTAAGTTGCCCTCCCACAAGTGTGTACTCCGAAAGAGTGTTTAGTGCCGCCGCTCACCTTGTCAGCAATCGGCGTACGAGGTTACATCCAGAAAATGTGGAGAAGATGATGTTCATTAAAATGAATTATAATCAATTCCTCCGCGGAGACATTGACCAGCAGCAATTGCCTCCACAAAGTACACAGGGAGCTGAGATGGTGGATTCCAGTGGGGACGAATTGATAATCTGTGAGGAGGGGGATGTACACGGTGATATATCGGAGGGTGATGATGAGGTGGACATCTTGCCTCTGTAGAGCCAGTTTGTGCAAGGAGAGATTAATTGCTTCTTTTTTGGGGGGGGTCCAAACCAACCCGTCATATCAGTCACAGTCGTGTGGCAGACCCTGTCACTGAAATGATGGGTTGGTTAAAGTGTGCATGTCCTGTTTTGTTTATACAACATAAGGGTGGGTGGGAGGGCCCAAGGACAATTCCATCTTGCACCTCTTTTTTCTTTTCTTTTTCTTTGCATCATGTGCTGATTGGGGAGGGTTTTTTGGAAGGGACATCCTGCGTGACACTGCAGTGCCACTCCTAAATGGGCCCGGTGTTTGTGTCGGCCACTAGGGTCGCTAATCTTACTCACACAGTCAGCTACCTCATTGCGCCTCTTTTTTTCTTTGCGTCATGTGCTGTTTGGGGAGGGTTTTTTGGAAGGGACATCCTGCGTGACACTGCAGTGCCACTCCTAGATGGGCCCGGTGTTTGTGTCGGCCACTAGGGTCGCTAATCTTACTCACACAGCTACCTCATTGCGCCTCTTTTTTTCTTTGCGTCCTGTGCTGTTTGGGGAGGGTTTTTTGGAAGGGACATCCTGCGTGACACTGCAGTGCCACTCCTAGATGGGCCCGGTGTTTGTGTCGGCCACTAGGGTCGCTAATCTTACTCACACAGCTACCTCATTGCGCCTCTTTTTTTCTTTGCGTCATGTGCTGTTTGGGGAGGGTTTTTTGGAAGGGCCATCCTGCGTGACACTGCAGTGCCACTCCTAGATGGGCCCGGTGTTTGTGTCGGCCACTAGGGTCGCTAATCTTACTCACACAGCTACCTCATTGCGCCTCTTTTTTTCTTTGCGTCATGTGCTGTTTGGGGAGGGTTTTTTGGAAGGGACATCCTGCGTGACACTGCAGTGCCACTCCTAGATGGGCCCGGTGTTTGTGTCGGCCACTAGGGTCGCTTATCTTACTCACACAGCGACCTCGGTGCAAATTTTAGGACTAAAAATAATATTGTGAGGTGTGAGGTATTCAGAATAGACTAAAAATGAGTGTAAATTATGGTTTTTGAGGTTAATAATACTTTGGGATCAAAATGACCCCCAAATTCTATGATTTAAGCTGTTTTTTAGTGTTTTTTGAAAAAAACACCCGAATCCAAAACACACCCGAATCCGACAAAAAAAATTCTGTGAGGTTTTGCCAAAACGCGTTCGAACCCAAAACACGGCCGCGGAACCGAACCCAAAACCAAAACACAAAACCCGAAAAATTTCAGGCGCTCATCTCTAACTAGAACTCCAGAGCCTTAAGGACCAAACAAGAAGAACAGATTTATTTGTTTCTGTTTGTTCCACCGTAGATGACATGAAACTACCGTGGAGCAAAGTCACTCGGATTATTACGGATGGCGCACCTGCCATAGCTGGCGAGTGAAGTGGATTATCAACCCTAGTCTGTAACAAAGTCAGAGAAGAAGGAGGCAAAGCTATAAAACTCCATTGTATTATTCACCAACAAGTTCTCTGTGCCACACATCTGAAATGTGATCATGTTAAAAAAACGTTGATAAAGGCTATTAATTATATTCGCTCCAGAGCCCTGTGCCACCGCCAGTTTCAACAGTTTGTACTCGACATCCAGGCTGAATACGGAGATGTTGTGTATCACAACGACGTAAGATGGCTCAGTCGGGGGTCTGCACTGCAGCGCTTCTACTCTCTTAGGAAAGAACTTAGACAATTATTGGCAAAAAAGGGACAAATGATGCCAGAACTAGCTGATCCTGTTTGGCTGGCTGATTTTGGATCTTTATTTGACATAACACGACATCTGAACACACTGAACATGAGCCTTCAGGGGCAAAATGCAGTGGTAAGCCAACTGTATTCACACATCAAAGCCTTTGGGACCAAGCTGAAACTTTTCCAAGGACACCTGTCACAAATGCAGCCCAATACCACACATTTCCCATCGCTGCAGGAAATAATGTCCAGTTTTCCAGAGAACAATATCAGTGCACAAATGAGGAGGTATGCAGCAGACATCTCATCTCTGGCTGAGGAGTTTCAACAGCGCCTTCAGGATTTTGCAGCTATTGAAAAGGAGATCACACTTTTTTCCTCTCCTTTCTCCGTGGTTCCTGATAACGCTCCAGACCACCTGCAGCTGGAGCTCATTGAGCTGCAGTGTGACGCCGAGTGTCGCAGTCGGTACCAACAGCTCCCTCTTGTCAACTTTTACCGCCAGCTGGATAAAGGCAGGTTCCAAGAGACTCGAACATTTGCTAAGAAAATACTGAGCTTGTTTGGCTCGACTTACCTGTGCGAGAAGACATTCTCGGTTATGAACCCTAACAAAAACCGGGTGAGAACAAGACTAAGTGACTCTCACCTGTGTGACATCTTGCGCATCAAAACCACTGTCTTTGAGCCAGATCTGGCCTATTTACTGTAGTCGAGATCTCAGTATCACCCTTCACATTAGAGCAGGTCAGACAAGTTATTTGTTAGTCTTCTGATGTGATTAATGGTTCGTAGAATGTCAGGCTGCATGGTCGGCCCCCACTCATTTTCACCTGACCAAATCTGTCCCTCTTTGCAAAATGTTTGGACACCCCTGCCCTAGGCTAATATGCTTGCAGTGCCTCCTGTAAAACACAGAGCATGGAGTGTATGCATACTCAAAAAATAGCCATGTATACTGTACATAGATATGCAGGGGAGGAAGGTTGTACAACTAACATGTCTGATCTTGGCATCTACTGAAGTATGTAAAGTGTAAAATAGATTTTGGCTTCTGAATCATGTGGGGAATATTCTAAAGATAATCTTATGATACACAGAATGAATCTTCTTCAAATAATTTTGGCAAATAAACAGGTACTAGAAGGAAGATGTAGACACATCCTGCCATGTGAGAACATTACTATTTATAACACAGACCGACCTCCCACAAAGAAACATTCTGCAGTGCTGAGTAAAGCAATGATTTCTTTTTTAAGTATTTTATGATTTAAATACATTCATAAAGCATGATAAATGTAAGTAGTGGAATATACCATGGGGTATATTTACTAAGGTCCCGATTTTGACCGAGATGCAGTTTTTTCATCAAAGTGTCATCTCGGTAAGTTTTTACTAAACTCAAATCACGGCAGTGATGAGGGCATTCGTATTTTTTGGGAAGTCCAAGAAAATAATTACGAATGAATACACCATCGGTCAAAACGCGGCTGTTTAAGTATGAATCTCGGTCATTTACTAAGAAGTGCAAAGCAAAAAAAAATAAAACACTGCCGTGAAAAATTACAACTCGTAAAAAAGTGCTAAAAAAAACCAGACCTGCTTTTTTGATCCGTGATTGTATAGGCATGCAGGGATCCATGAGATCCGTGCATGTATATCAGTGGGAAGGGGTGGGAACAGAGGCGGAACTACCGGCAGTGCAGGCAGTGCACTGCACTGGGGCCCGCCTCTGTCCAGGGGCCCAAGCATGTAATGAGTCAAACTGACTCATTACATGCCGCTGTGCGCTGCAGGCAACCGCTGCCCGCAGCGCACAGCCGCCCGGAGATAGGAGCTGAGCAGCGGTACAGACGGGGGAAGGAGGAGGGAGCCGGAGGACGGAGCCGCAGCAGCGCTTTGTTACTGGTGGAGGCGCTGCTGCTGCTGCTCCTCTGCTTCCCAATAGGCTGTCTTCCGAGAACAGCCTATAGGGAAGCAGAGGGGCAGCAGCAGCAGCGCCTCCACCAGTAACAAAGCGCTGCTGCGGCTCCGTCCTCCGGCTCCCTCCTCCTCATTCTCTACTGCCCGGGAATCGTCGTCTGACGCAGCTGCACCGAGGAGCCTGAGGGTAAGTATAATTCTTCTTTCTTTCTTTCTTTCTTTCTTTCTTTCTTTCTTTCTTTCTTTCTTTCTTTCTTTCTTTCTTTCTTTCTTTCTTTCTTTCTTTCTTTCTTTCTCTTTCTTTCTTTCTTTTTCTTTCCTTCTTTCTTTCTTGTGCCTGCCTGCCGCAATGTGTAAAAAGGGGGGACTACCTGCCGCAATGTGTAAAAAGGGGGGACTGCCTGCCGCACTGTGTAAAAAGGGGGGACTGCCTGCCGCAATGTGTAAAAAGGGGGGACTACCTGCCGCAATGTGTAAAAAGGGGGGACTGCCTGCCGCAATGTGTAAAAAGGGGGGACTACCTGCCGCAATGTGTAAAAAGGGGGGACTGCCTGCCGCAATGTGTAAAAAGGGGGGACTGCCTGCCGCACTGTGTAAAAAGGGGGGACTGCCTGCCGCAATGTGTAAAAAGGGGGGACTACCTGCCGCAATGTGTAAAAAGGGGGGACTGCCTGCCACTATGTGTAAAAAGGGGAATCTGCCTGCCGTAATGTGTAAAAATGGGGACGCTGTCTGCCGTAATGTGTAAAAATGGGGACGCTGTCTGCCGTAATGTGTAACAAGGGCACGCTGTCTGCCGTAATGTGTAAAAAGGGCACGCTGTCTGCCGTAATGTGTAACAAGGGCACGCGGTCTGCCGTTATGTGTAAAAAGGGGTAATCTGCCCGACGCTATGTGTAAAAATGGGGAATCTGCCTGCCGTAATGTGTAAAAAAGGGGGGCTGCCTGACGCTATGTGTAAAAATGGGGAATCTGCCTGCTGCTATGTGTAAAAAGGAGGAATCTGCCTGCCGTAATGTGTAAAAATGGGGACGCTGTCTGCCGTAATGTGTAACAAGGGCACGCTGTCTGCCGTAATGTGTAACAAGGGCACGCTGTCTACCGTAATGTGTAAAAAGGGCACGCTGTCTGCCGTAATGTGTAACAAGGGCACGCGGTCTGCCGTTATGTGTAAAAAGGGCACGCTGTCTGCCGTTATGTGTAAAAAGGGCAGGCTGTCTGCTGTAATGTGTAAAAAGAGGAATCTGTTCGCTGTAAGGTGTAAAAGGGTCTCTACCTGGTGTAGTGGTGCTACTGTGCGGCGTAATTTGAATAATGGAGACTACTGTGTTGGTATTATTTTGTGGCCACACCCCTTCCCCACGAAGCCACGCCACTATGTATTTTTGCGCGCGCCTACGGCGCGCACTGCCCCCGGGGTGGACTTGGATGGGGGGGGGGGGGGGGCCAAAGCATTTTGTCGCACCTGGGCCCACCGCTTGCTTGTTCCGCCACTGGGTGGGAAAGTGGTTATTTTTTAAAAAAAAATTGCGTGGGGTCCCCCCTCCTAAGCATAACCAGCCTCGGGCTCTTTGAGCCGATCCTGGTTGCAGAAATATGGGGAAAAATAGACAGGGGTTCCCCCATATTTAAGCAACCAGCATCGGGCTCTGCGCCTGGTCCTGGTTCCAAAAATACGGGGGACAAAAAGAGTAGGGGTCCCCCGTATTTTTAAAACCAGCACCGGGCTCCACTAGCTGGACAAATAATGCCACAGCCGGGGGTCACTTTTATATAGTGCCCTGCGGCCGTGGCATCAAAAATCCAACTAGTCACCCCTGGCCGGGGTACCCTGGGGGAGTGGGGACCCCTTCAATCAAGGGGTCCCCCCCCAGCCACCCAAGGGCCAGGGGTGAAGCCCGAGGCTGTCCCCTCCATCCAATTGGCTGCGGATGGGGGGCTGATAGCCTTTTGTGAAAATGAAAAGATATTGTTTTTAGCAGCAGTACTACAAGGCCCAGCAAGCCTCCCCCGCATGCTGGTACTTGGAGAACCACAAGTACCAGCATGCGGCAGAAAAACGGGCCCACTGGTACCTGTAGTACTACTACTAAAAAAATACCCAAAAAAAGACAAGACACACACACCTTGAAAGTAAAGATTTATTACATACATCCACACAAACATACAAACATACTTACCTATGGCCCCACGCAGGTCGGTCCTCTTCTCCAGTAGAATCCAAGGGGTACCTGTTGAATAAATTCTTCTCACCAGCTCCAGGGTCCCAGGCTCCTCGTAGCATCCATTTGTAATCCACGTACTTGAATAAAATAAAAAAACGGACACCCGAGCCACGCACTGAAAGGGGACCCATGTTTGCACATGGGTCCCCTTTCCCCGACTGCCAGAAACCCACTCTGACTTCTGTCTAAGTGGGTTTCTTCAGCCAATCAGGGAGCGCCACGTTGTAGCACCCTCCTGATCGGCTGTGTGCTCCTGTACTGACTGACAGGCAGCACGCGGCAGTGTTACAATGTAGCGCCTATGCGCTCCATTGTAACCAATGGTGGGAACTTTCTGCCCTGCGGTTGACCGAAAGTGACCTCACCGCTGAGCAGAAAGTTCCCACCATTGGTTACAATGGAGCGCATAGGCGCTACATTGTAACACTGCCGTGTGCCGCCTGTCAGTCAGTACAGGAGCACACAGCCGATCAGGAGGGTGCTACAACGTTGCGCTCCCTGATTGGCTGAAGAAACCCACTTAGACAGAAGTCAGAGTGGGTTTCTGGCAGTCGGGGAAAGGGGACCCATGTGCAAACATGGGTCACCTTTCAGTGCGTGGCTCGGGTGTCCGTTTTTTTATTTTATTCAAGTACGTGGATTACAAATGGATGCTACGAGGAGCCTGGGACCCTGGAGCTGGTGAGTATAATTTATTCAACAGGTACCCCTTGGATTCTACTGGAGAAGAGGACCGACCTGCGTGGGGCCATAGGTAAGTATGTTTGTATGTTTGTGTGGATGTATGTAATAAATCTTTACTTTCAAGGTGTGTGTGTCTTGTCTTTTTTTGGGTATTTTTTTAGTAGTAGTACTACAGGTACCAGCGGGCCCGTTTTTCCGCCGCATGCTGGTACTTGTGGTTCTCCAAGTACCAGCATGCGGGGGAGGCTTGCTGGGCCTTGTAGTACTGCTACTAAAAACAATATCTTTTCATTTTCACAAAAGGCTATCAGCCCCCCATCCGCAGCCAATTGGATGGGGGGGACAGCCTCGGGCTTCACCCCTGGCCCTTGGGTGGCTGGGGGGGGGGACCCCTTGATTGAAGGGGTCCCCACTCCCCCAGGGTACCCCGGCCAGGGGTGACTAGTTGGATTTTTGATGCCACGGCCGCAGGGCACTATATAAAAGTGACCCCCGGCTGTGGCATTATCTGTCCAGCTAGTGGAGCCCGGTGCTGGTTTTAGAAATATGGGGGACCCCTACTCTTTTTGTCCCCCGTATTTTTGGAACCAGGACCAGGCGCAGAGCCCGATGCTGGTTGCTTAAATATGGGGGAACCCCTGTCATTTTTTTCCCCATATTTCTGCAACCAGGGTCGGCACAAAGAGCCCGAGGCTGGTTATGCTTAGGAGGGGGGACCCCACGCATTTTTTTTCTCCGTTTTACAGTGTTTATTTAAAAAAAAAAAAAATTAACCCCAGCACGGATCACACAGATCCGGCCGAGATTCATTTTGAAAAAGTCGGCAGTGTTTTGCTAATCACTGCCGTAAAAAAGGTAAAAAAAACACGAATGACATCGACATCAAAACAAATGAAAAATCCGAATACGACAGCTTAGTAAATTAGTCGTAATAAATTCAAAAAGTTGCAGTTTTACACTTTCGATGTCATTCGTGATTGAACTTTGACCTTTTTCCGAAAATTACGAATGTTAGTAAATATACCCCTATGTGTTTGATGAGTTTTTCTTGAATCCATATACATAGCTAATAAACCACAAACTTTATATTGTCTCATCATTCAACCAACATAATAATCACAAAAATCCAGCACCCTCAACGCAGCAACCCATAGGTGAGGAGGTAAGAAGTTAATCCACTTAAAAAATGTTTCCAATTCAGAAATCTTAACATATGTTGAGCACAAAATGTATATACCTACATCTTTATTGTAGTTTACAGGACCATCCCACCAACGGCAATTACACAAAAACACACTGTACAACTGCTGAAGAATGCGCGGATGCAGGGTAAAAGGAAGAACCAATGGTCACGCTTAAACTTACAGACATTGGGGCTCATGCAGAGTTGACTATTTTTGTAATGTGTTTGGAGAAATTGCACTGTTTAAGCTTAACAAATGAGCTCATACAAGTGCAAGGGTGTCGTACGGTATGCCAGCGCTCGGGCTCCCGGCGCCCAGCATACCGGCGCCGGGAGCCCGACCGCTGGCATACCGACAGCGTGGCGAGCGCAAAGGATCCCCTTGCGGGCTCGCTGCGCTTGCCACGCTGCGGCCACGGTGGCACGCTACTCGCGCCACACTATTTTATTCTCCCTCCAGGGGGGTCGTGGACCCCCACGAGGGAGAATAGTTGTCGGTATGCCGGGTGTCGGGATTCCGGCGCCGGTATACTGTGCGCCGGGATCCCGACATTCGGCATACAGAAGACCACCCAAGTGCAAGAATGCAGACATACTGTAGGCAATTTGAGCTGTGAATACTGTGCAAAAGTTTAGGCAGATGATTAAAAAATGCTGCAAATTAAGAACGCTTTAAAAAATAGTTAATTAAATAGTGTTAATAGTTTATTTTTATCAATTAACAGAATGCAAAGAGAATGAAAAGATAAGTCTGAATCAAATCAATGGGCCTAATTCAGAATTTTTTTTCTAATGGGCAAAAACATTTGTTGTGGGGGGGGGGAGATGTAACATGTGCAGAGAGAGTTAGATTTGGGTGGGGTGTGTTCAACAGAAATCTAAATTGCAGTGTAAAAATAAAGCAGCCAGTATTTACTCTGCACAGAAACAAAATAACCCACCCAACTCTCTCTGCAGATGTTATATCTGCACCCCCTGCAGTGCACATGGCTTTGCCCATTAGAGAAAGATTTTGCTGCTGCGATCTGAATTAGGCCCAATATTTGGTGTGACAATCCTTTGCCTTCAAAACAGCATCAATTCTTCTAGGTGTACTTGCACACAGTTTTTGAAGTAACTCACCAAGGAGTTTGTTCCAATTCCAAACATCATGGAGAACTAATCACAGATTGGGGGGTGTTAGCCCTAGCCACCATAACCCATTGGTTAGCCCTAGCTACCACCAGGGGCTGGTGAAGGAGGGGGGAGGGGGAAGGGGGCAAAAAAAGAAAACCTGTGCAGGGCCACACAAGAATCAGGGCCACAAAAAAGTATATATAGACATCCTCTGCCTTAAAAGGGGTGGGTCAATGGGGGTTGCAGGGATCCCAGAGATATCGGTGTATTGGGATCCAAGATTTCTGTTGTCGGCCCAGACACTACTCCACACCATATTCCCCCCCCCCTCCCATCTCCAGGGGGTATGCCCTAGCCACCACTCCCAGAGGGTTAGGGCTGGGGTGGTGGGTGGGTAAAAATACATACCCTTCATTGTCGGGATGCCACGGTCGGTCATGTGACCCCCAGCATCCTAACCATGGTTGTATCATGCCGAACTTATAGATAGATAGATAGATAGATAGATAGATAGATAGATAGATAGATAGATAGATAGATAGTCACAATGCCGACACCGGAATCCCAACTAGTGGTAAGATGCCGCCACTGGTGGTGAGCGCAGCAAGCCTGCAATGGGCTTTTTCTAGTGCTCGCCCCGCTGCCGGCATGCTGGTGGCCTGGATGCCGCATTTGGTATACTGACGGCCGGCATCCCGGCCGCCAGTAATTTATACTGAACCCATATATATATTTATACGTTCAAGCCTCTGAGTGCCATCTATTCATTTGGGATTCTATATATATATATATATATATATAAAACAAAGTGTATCCTATTCCTAGTGCGCTAGTAATTACATAACTGAATTCAGTACATGAACTATTTTGCGGTAGGTTCACCCAATTGGGCCAATTCATATTCTGTATGGCAAGGATCTTCATGGAAAAGGTCAATATGGAGTAATCCTAGAACAAACCCTCTCACCAGGAAATGTCATCTAAAATGATGGTCAAGTATAAATAATGAATACAATTTATTCACAGAGTATGATAAAATTACATATAAAAATAGTTTTAACACCAAAAATTCATAAACATGTCAGTAATGAGGATTTGACACACCCTCACCTTAACAAAGGTGTGAGCTCAGAGTGGAATTCTCATATACAATGAATGGCTGTTGGTGAACAACATTTTACTCTGGTATATATGTACAAGGGAAGGTGGCAATGGTTGCTGTCTTGCATATACAACTACAGCTTTTTTACAGACTTTTTTTTACTCTGAAGGGCCCCATACACTACCGCGACATGTCTGTTGGACATGTCGCGGGCGATCACCCCCAGCAGCCTCCCGGGGGGCAGGATCGCCCAAGATACACTGTATGCTGTCCTTTTGCACACGCTGTATCTTGGGCGGTCCTGGCCGATCCCAGCCATGCCTGCGGGGTCGGACCAGATTGAATGTGCAGCAGATTCAATCTGGAGGATCCGATCCGATACTCACGGGAACGCGCATCGGATCGGATGGGAAACGCCTCCAAAATGCCCGATTTCATCCGATATATTGGGGCGAAAGCCCGGAATTGGATGAAATCGGGCATTATCGTCCTAGTGTATGGGGTCCTTTACATTTACCCGCAGTGAGGATTACTGTATCTTTCTTTCCAGATTCTATTACTGGAAATTTGCATACCTGTGAAATAGACTTTTCTGCCCCAAAACTCAAGTCATGCAAACTTTTCCCCCAATTTTACTCATCAGTACACTCCGCTGAATAGATTGTATTCATTTCAGAAGATTTGACATTGTTTAGCTCCACTTTAAAGGAGAAACTTAGCAATAAACATTGAATACATATCAGCACATTCATTTAAAAATGCCTTCTAGAAAAGAACTGGACATTAAACCCACTGAAAGCAATTGGAACCTAACATACTGTAGCAGAGAATATAACTAAAGTAGCAATTTGAGCTGAAAATAATACTTAACTGGTGATAAAAACAAAATAAAACAGCAATTGAGACTGATAGTTGCTTTTCAGCTGTACAGAAAGCTAATTATCCATGAAAAGGTGAAAGAGCGAGACGGAAAATTTCCAGCCACGCATATTGGCAAAACCCACAATTAAATCTCATATCTGTCATAGGCTTACACTGTATCACTGGAGGAAAATTCTACTGTATATTAAAATGGTACACGGATAATGAGGGGAGAGAAAAGGGTCAGAGAAAATCATACACTAAGCGAAATCCCTACTCAATCACTATATGCAGATAATCACATTAGCATGTTCATACTACCATCTAGAAATTTAAATACTTGAAATTTACAGCAATAAATTGAGCAGGCAATTGTGTTCTCTTCTGCTAAATAGCTCCAAGCTGGAGTTTTTGATAGGTTTGCAGAAAACTGCTGTTGATTGGTGTGGTGATGTACTGAGCAGCAGGGAGCATGCTTACAACGATGATGTGCAATGAGTTTTCCACTGACAGTAGTCAATGAAAACGGGAGCAACCCTACTCTGTATATATGTGCTCATTGGCTGCCGAAGCTACAGCATTGTGAAAAAAATAACGTGCTTTTCCTGATTTAACATAAAATAGTGTCAATTAGAAAAGGCTTGCCCCCTCTTTACCTACTTACTAATGTAATTTCCAGCACTAGCTAATTAGGGCTGATTACATTATACAATGCGGTTACTCTGCTATCATGAATGGAAGCTAACTGGCTTCCACTCTTCAGTATGGAACTCAAAATACACAGCCGTAATTTCACAAGTATGTTCAGTCCACCTACTTTCAATGAGGCCCATTGTTTTTCAAGTTAATACTATGTATAATGTTTTTCATTATTATAGTTTACCTGGCCGGCTGCGATTAGCAGGTATTTAGGGGGTGGGGCCTGATGCCAGGAAGGAGTTATAGACCTCTGCTGGAGTTAGATAGGGCTCACTCCGCCTTCTCTCTCTCTTTCCCCCTGACACACTCTCTCTTTTGCTCCTCTCTCTTATTCTCTCTCTGACTCTCTCTCTCCCTGACGACACTGTCTCCCTCATTCTCTTTCTGACATTGTTTCTTTTTCTCTCCCTGACACTGTCTCTCTCTCCTTGGCACTGTCTCTCTCCATCTCTATCTCCCTGACACTGTCTCTCTCTCTCTCCCTGACACTGTCTCTCTCCCTCCCTTACACTGTCTCTCTTCCTCACTGACACTGTGTCTCTCTCCCTCTCTGTCCCTGACACTGTCTCACTCGATCTCTCCCTGACACTGTTTTCTCTATTTCACACTCTCTGCCTCTCTCCCTCTCTCTCTCTCTCTCTCTCTCTCTCTCTCTCTCTCTGACACTGTCTCTCTCTCCCTCTCTCCCCCAGATGCTGTCTCTCTCTATCTGACACTGTCTCACTCCCTCTTTTTGACTCTTTCTCTGTCCCCCTGACCCTCATTTTTCCTGCTCTCTCTCTCCCTGACACATGCTCTCTCCCTGACACTCTCTCTCTCCAACACCCTCTCTCTCTCTTGTTCTCTCTCTCTGTGCCTCTTTCTTTCCCTGACACTTTCTCTTGCTCCCCTCTCTGCCTCTGTTCCTCCCTGACACTCTTTATCTCTCTATGACTCCCTCTCACTCCCCTCCCTCTCTTGCTCCTGCCCCTTCTCTCTCTCTTTGACACCCTCTCTCTTACTCCTCTTTCTCTCATTCTCTCTTTTTTCATGAAATCCACTCTCTCTCTTTCCCTGACCACCCTTTCTCTCTTGTCTTGCTCCTCTCTTTCTCTCTCTCTCCCCCTGACACCCTTTTTGTCTCTCACTCCTCTCACTCTCTCTCTCTCTCCTGCTCCCCTAAGGGGAATTATAGTGACAACGGTGGGGGGATTGGGAGGTGTAGACCCTTTCAAGATTCTTCTATGGGGCCCACAAAGTTCTAGTTACGTGGGGTTTTATATGGCTATATGCTATCCTTCCTCTTCTCCTACTGCTTCAAGTGTAATGCTACCAGATTTAATTCACTTACATTTTCCATACTCCTATTTCTACATTTCCACTTTGTTTGCAGTGTAAGTACATTGTATGTCTGTAAAGCTAGGTTCACATTGGCTTTTTTTTTTTTAACAACCGACAAACGGGATGTTTTTTCAGCCACTGGAGGGTCCTGATATTTGAGCTACACATCAAGCGTTTTTGTTTTTTATTGTAATTTTTTAAGTTTCTGATTTTCTTTCATGCCATGCTGAATTTGCATAAGTCCGCCCACAAGGAGGATGAGGTAATCAGGATAACCATAGAAAATATGAGCAGATTATCGAGAATGCACACACACACTGCACAATGGGGGTCATTCCGAGTTGATCGCTCGCTAGCTGCTTTTAGCAGCTGTGCAAACGCATAGTCGCCGCCCACGGGGGAGTGTATTTTTGCTTTCAAAGTGTGCGAACGCGTGTGCAGCCGAGTGGGACGAAAACGTTTTTTGCAGTTTCTGAGTAGCTCTGCACTTACTCAGCCCTTGCGCTCACTTCAGTCTTTTTGGTCCCGGAATTGACGTCAGACACCCGCCCTGCAAACGCTTGGACAATCCTGCATTTTCCCAAACACTCCCAGAAAACAGTCAGTTGACACCCACAAACGCCCTCTTCCTGTCAATCTCCTTGTGATTGGCTGTGCGAATTAATTCTTTGTTAACTCCATCACCCAGCAACGATCCGCTTTGTACCTGTACAACGCGCCTGCGCATTGCGGTGCATACGCAGGCGCAGTAGTAACCTGTTTGCTGCGCTGCGAAAAACGGCAGCGAGTGATCAACTCGGAATGACCCCCAATATCTGAACATTTTGGACGATATTTTCTAACAAGGCCGAGCACTCAGGTAATTGAGGGAAAGCATTTCTGGCTTTTGGTCAAAACACTCAAGCCTACATATAATGCAATAAAACAGGCGGGGCTCTCGATTATTGGTAAATTGGTCCGGTATGTATCTGATAAAACTGAGGCTCTAGGAATTGCCTCCTGTAGTGTAGAGTTTTACTTTATTAACAGTGCTAAGAAATCCAGTACTATAAAATTGATATAACTTCTAGACACATGGCATATATCTTCACTAATGTAGTTAGGATACAAATACTGTACATAAAACAAAATTAAGACTAATTGGATTATTTATGAAGAGCAGAAAATACAGATTTGTAGCAACTGTTTTTTTGTGTAGTGTATACTATACATGTTAGGGGTGTCGACAGCTCTGCCAGGCCCTGTTGCAATTTATGTGCGACCGTGAAGCAGATGCGCGTGGCTCAGGAGGTGTTTCACTGATGCAGACTGGTGGGGGAGGGGTATGCGGTGGGATCGTGAGAGTGTGTGCAAATACATTCGCTCCCCCATGCAGGGAGACAGAGGATTGACTGCTGCCTCTCTCCCCTGCTCAGCGTACAGCAGGGTGTCATCCAGCAGACACTCTTGTGTCTCGTCTATGTAATGGGGAAGGGGGAGAGGGGTAGCAGAAATCGGGCCCCGCCGTGCGCCTCCAACATATCCAGGCCCAGGTAAAACATACCTGTTCCCCCGTACCCTCTCAGCACCACTGCTTTTAATGTACATCTATTCACCATGTGCCATGTGCATAACTTTTTTTGTTTATCTTTGCTGTACTTTCGTTAAGACACTCTACATAAATATGTATAGATCTATACAGTGAAATTGCCAACTAAAAAGCTGCACATTTATCAGTTTTCACCTCTTAAATTGCAACTGTTTCTATTATAATACTGCTTAAACATTGCATAGGTTTTAATGTTAAGTGTAACATTTGTATTTACCTTTATGTAATGACACTATTTTGTATGCTGTTGCCTTCCTTATGAAATGTAGACTAAACATGCAAGAAATAACGTCTAATTGACAGTACTTTAGTAATAAATAATATATAACACAGCACTCTCGTCTCAACATCTTGATAACAGACATATATTGCATACTGTATGGATGCCACATGGGACTGATAGCAGGAATAGCCCAAAACAACAGTTTGAGTTCTCTAAAGCCCTCTCAGGTCCTTAGCTGTTTGTGCTGAGGTTTTGTTCTCCTATATATTTTCCCATTTGAAATAATGGCGAGACATAGGAAGCATATACAAATACATGTATTATTTTTAGGAAGGTTATATTTGAGAATCAGCTTGAAATTCTCTATTTAAAGTCAAATCAACTTAATCAAGCCAGTATTTGACTAATTACATTAGCATATATTTCTTACAGTACGTTTGTCTATTTTCATTTCTTACTATAGGCGGGATGTATTAAACTACATCGCCGCCCCTCGCCGCAATGCTAATCGCATATGTACTAACATATGCGATTAGCATCGCAAAGGCTCTTTATATCTCTTCACTAAATGAGGAACACCTCCCAAAATGTAGTCAAGTAACTGCGATACCTGTGAGAAGGTTTGCAGGGGGTCTCTGTGGGTTCGTCACTTCCCAGCCCCGGGAGGTGACGTGTGCTGGGCAGTAGCGGATCTTGCCACGGGCAAGCAGGACTTTTGCCCGGGGCGCCGCCTTCCGGAGGGCGCTGGCGCCATCCGGAGGGCGCCGCACCGTGGCAAGATCCGCCACTGCTGCCCGCTGTGTACCCCGTCCGCCTCCGCTGCACGCTGCCGTCCCCGTCCGCCTCCTGTGAAGGGAACTAGTTTCCCTTCGTGGAGAGTAACTTTGCTGAGCGTTGCGCGATGACGTCATCGCGCACCGCTCAGCATTCAAGCGGCGCTAGCAATGTACAGGGGGCGTAGCTGACCACGCCCCCTGTATTAGGACACGCCCCTTTTCCTGCCCGGGGCGCAGAGCGCCCTTGAACCGGCCCTGGTGCTGGGAGTCGCCGGGCTCCACCTTCTCCCCCTGCAGCCAGAAGCAGAAATGGCTGTGCTGCACGGAGAAGGAGCTTGTGGACCATTAAGCGCTGCCTGGACACATGTGAGGGGGGCTCAACAGGTGCAGAACTGGGCGGCCGGATGCGGCGGTTGGTGCAACAAAAATCTATAGGGTACTATATTTAAATCTATGGCTTCTATAGCGGGTATCGCCATAAAAAGATGGCAATACCCTCAGCGACTAAAACCCGGCGGCCAGGCTATAGTACATATGAAAATGCTGTAAAATCCACCATTTTCCCTGAAGTACATCCTACCCTATGTCTGGTAATGGTTGTACAGGATGTGCAGAACTCAAAGCACTTTGCACATCCTAAAAGAATCTTTATATCTCTTCACTAAATGAGGAACACCTCCCAAAATGTAGTCATGTAAAGAAAGAAACACCCTCATCCTTCTGCATCTCTGCGGGATCTTGCTTCCGCATCCTTTAGATTTACTTGTAATAATTAGGATGAGGGGAAAAAATTAATTGTTACTGTTTATCTCTTCCAACAGATGCCCGCCCCTGGTTGTACGCCAATTACTCATTTGCTTCCTTACACCTCTGCTGTAGTGTGCACTGGGACTTGTGGTGCTAATTGTTACCTGTGCTTTGTTTTAGTTTTTCAGTTACTGTAATATTAAGTTCTGTGTTCCCTATATTGTTCTAATGTGTGCTGTATGTATGGTGCTGCTAAACACTAGTGGTGCCTTATATATAAAAATTTAAAAATAACAATAATTTGTATTACACATCCCCAATTGTCCAGCATTTCCATATAAATGGATGTAAGGACAATTAAATAATCATTGAGACCTGATTAATACAGTAAAGTAATGTCACATGAAATAGAAGACAGAATTAGCATTTGCACATAACAACATTATAAATGTATTATTATTATTATTATTATTATTATTATTATTATTATTTATAAAATGTCCTAATTGCACAGTGTTATACAGTGGAATAATGTACACAATTATTTTGTTCTTCACAATGTACAGTACTGCCATTAATGTACGTATTGTATCTTTTTTCCACCCTAAAAATATGCAACAGTAAAAAGATATAATTGCTTACTAGTATTATGGCTACATCAGAAAGATTACTATTGGGTGCACACTGACATTTTTACTCAAACACACTTGGCTTTGCTCCTGCTAAAATTAAATGCAGATTTATGTAGATCTATCACATTTAATCACTGTGATTTATAGCATTCAGTTACTTAAATGCACTAAGCTGCTCAATGTAAATGCATATGAAAGAAGCAGTAGCATCCATTATAATTTCTCCCCACAGTAATCATTTGTGCCGATGTATATTGCTTAGCAAAATAAAATTGTGAAAAATGAACAAAGGTAAATACAAGAGTATTTAAGGGCACTAGAAACATATTTCCATTTGCTAAAAACTATTGGTCAAGTGAACAGGCACTAGGGGGCAAATGTACTAAGCCAAGAAGAGATAGAGAGATAAAGAACCAACCAATCAGCTCCTAACTAGAGATGTGCGGCTGGCACTTTTCGTGTTTTGGTTTTGGTTCTAATTCCATTTTCGGGTTTTGGTTTTGGATCTGGATGATTTTTTGGGAAAACCCCCATAAAAACAGCTAAAATAACAGAATTTGGAGGTAATTTTGCTCCTACAGTATTATTAACCTCAATAACAATCATTTCCACTTATTTCCAGTCTATTCTGAACACCTCACACCTCACAATATTGTTTTTAGGCCTAAAAGTTGCACCAAGGTGGCTGTATGACTAAGCTAAGCGACACAAGTGTGCGGCACAAACACCTGGCCCATCTAGGAGTGGCAGACAGGATGGCAGACAGGATGGCAGATTTAAAAAATAGGCCCCAAACAGCATGCAAAGAAGAAAAAGATGTGCAAGATGGAATTGTCCTTGGGCCCTCCCACCTTCCCTTATGTGGTATAAACAGGACATGCACACTTTAACAAACCAATCATTTCAGCGACAGGGTCTGCCACACGACTGTGGCTGAAATGACTGGTTTGTTTGGGCCCCCACCAAAAAAAGAAGCATTCAATCTCTCCTTGCACAAACTGGCTCTACAGAGGCAAGATGTCACCTCATCATCATCCTCCGATTCCTAACCCCTCACCACTGTGTACATCCTCCTCACTGAGTATTAATTCATCCCCACTGGAATCCACCATCACAGGTTCCTGTGTACGTTTTGGAGGCAATTGCTGGTAAATTCATTTTGATGAACATCATCTTCTCCACATTTTGTGGAAGTAACCTCCTACGCCGATCGCTGACAAGGTTACCGGCTGCACTAAACACTCTTTCGGAGTACACACTGGAGGTGGGGCAACTTAGGTAAAATAAAGCCAGTTTGTGCAAGGGCCTCCAAATTGCCTCTTTTTTCCTGCCAGTGTACGTACGGACTGTCTGACATGCCTACTTGGATGCTGTCACTCATATAATCCTCCACCATTCTTTCAATGGTGACAGAATCATATGCAGTGACAGTAGACATGTCAGTAATTGTTGGCAGGTCCTTCAGTCTGGACTAGGTGTCGGCTTTCGCTCCTGACTTCCCTGCATCACTGCCAGCGGGTGGGCTAGGAAATTTTATCATTTTCCTTGCAGCCCCAGTGGCGGGACAAAATGAAGAAGGAGCTGTTGATGGGTCACATTCCGCTTGAGTTGACAATTTACTAACCAGCAGGTCTTTGCACCTCTGCACACTTGTGTCTGCTGGAAAGAGAGATACAATGTAGGCTTTAAACCTAGGATCGAGCACGGTGGCCAAAATGTAGTGCTCTGATTTCAACAGATTGACCACCCTTGAATCCTGGCAAAGTGAATGAAGGGCTCCATCCACAAGTCCCACATACTTTGCGGAATCGCTCCATCTTAGCTCCTCCTTCAATTTATCCAACTTCTTCTGCAAAAGCCTGATGAGGGGAATGACCTGACTGAAGCTGGCAGTGTCTGAACTGACTTCACGTGTGGCAAGTTCAAAGGGTTGGAGAACCTTGCACAAGGCGGAAATCATTCTCCACTGCGCTTGAGTCAGGTGCATTACCCCTCCTTTGCCTATATCGTAGGTGGATGTATAGGCTTGAATGGCCTTTTGCTGCTCCTCCATCCTCTGAAGCATATAGCATGTTGAATTCCACCTCGTTACCACCTCTTGCTTCAGTTGATGGTGGGGCAGGTTCAGGAGTGTTTGCTGGTGCTCCAGTCTTCGGCACGCAGTGACAGAATGCCGTAAGTGGCCCGCAATTCTTCGGCCACTGACAGCATATCCTGCACACCCCTCTCATTTCAAAAAAAATTCTGCACCACCAAATTAATTGTATGTGCAAAACATGGGACGTGCCGGAATTTGCCCAGTTGTAATGCACGCACAATATTGGTGGCGTTGTCCGATATCACAAATCCCCAGGAGAGTCCAATTGGGGTAAGCCATTCTGTAAAGGTGTTCCTCAGTTTCCGTAAGAGGTTGTCAGCTGTGTGCCTCTTATGGAAAGCGGTGATACATAGCGTAGCCTGCCTAGGAATGAGTTGGCGTTTGCAAGATGCTGCTACTGGTGCCACTGCAGGAGGCCATACATCTACCCAGTGGGCTGTTACAGTCATATAGTCCTTAGTCTGCCCTGTTCCACTTGTCCACATGTCCGTGGTTAAGTGGACACTGGATACAACCGCATTTTTTAGGACCATGTTGACTCTTTTTCTGACGTCTGTGTACATTCTCGGTATCGCCTGCCTAGAGAAGTGGAACCTAGATGAGAATTGATACCGGGGACACAGTACCTCAAACAAATCTTTAAGTAAATTTGGGGGTAGGGATTTGCACCCCCCTTCCTCTTTGTTTGTTTGTTTGTAAATCTTTAAGTGACTCTGAACTAATGGTGGATACCGGATGCACCTCTAACACCAACATAGCTGTCAAGGCCTCAGTTATCTGCTTTGCAAAAGGATGACTGCTGTCATATTTCATCTTCCTCACAAAGGACTGTTGGACAGTCAATTGCTTACTAGAAGTAGTACAAGTGGTCTTCTAACTTCCCCTCTAGGATGACGATCGACTCCCAGCAGCAACAACAGCAGCGACAGCAACAGCATGCATACCACTCAAGCATCCTATGGAGGAACCCCGGTTAGGAAAGGACTCCTCAGTCTTGACAGTGACATGGCCTGCAGGACTACGGACGTTCTTGACTGAGGAGGAAGTTGACGTTGAGGGTGTTGGTGGTGTGGCTTGCAGGAGCTTGGGTACAGGAGGAATAAGGGATTTAGGTGTCAGTGGACTGCTTACGCTCTTACCCAAAGTTTCTGAACTTGACAGTGACTTCTGATGAATGCGCAGCAGGTGACGTATAAGGGAGGATGTTCCTAGGTGGTTAACATCCTTACCCCTCTTATTACAGATTGACAGAGGCAACAGATGGCTTGGCACCTATTGTCCGGATTTGAGGAGAAATAATTCCACACCGAAGAGGTGGCTTTTTTGGTAGTTTGCCCAGGCATCACAATGGGCTTCTTCGTCCCAAGGACAACAGGTGTCTCCCCTGGTGCATGACTTAAACAAACCACATCACCATCAGAATCCTCATCGTCAACTTCCTCCTCAGCGCCAGCAACACCCATATCCTCATCCTGGTGTACTTCAACAGTGACATCTTCAACTTGAATATCAGGAACTGGACTGTGGGTGCTCCTTCCAGCACTTGCAGGGGGCGTGCAAATGGTGGAAGGAGCCACATCTTCCCGTCCAGTGTTGGGAAGGTCAGGCATCGCAACCAACACAATTGGACTCTCCTTGGGGATTTGTGATACCATCTCAGAGCGCACAGTTCTTTTCTGTGCTCTTTCCAGCTTAACTCTTTTAATTTTTCTAGTGGGAGGATGAGGGCTTCCATCGACATGTGAAGCTGAACCACTAGCCATGAACATAGGCCAGGGCCTCAGCCGTTCCTTGCCACTCCATGTCATAAATGGCATATTGGCAAGTTTACGTTTCTCCTCAGACCATTTAAATTTCTTTTTATGGGTCTTTTTACTGAACTTTGGCTTTTTGGATTTTACACGCCCTCTACTATCACATTGGGCATCGGCCTTGGCAGACGACTTTGATGGCATTTCATCGTCCTTGTCATGGCTAGTGGCAGAAGCTTCAGCACTAGGAGGAAGTGGTTCTTCTTGATCTTTCCCTATTTTCTCCTCAAAATTTTGGTTCTCCGTTATTTTTTGGGAGTTATAAGAGACAATATGCGTCACAGGAATGACTGGAATTACTGATGACACAGGACACTAACACTGGTCTGATGCAGCCCAACAGGTTGTTAATAATAATATAATTGTAATTTGTTATACTGCAGCAGTGGATGTATATATAGCAGAAGCGTATATCATCACTGGAATTACTGATGACACAGGACACTACCAATGGTCTGATGCAGCCTAACAGGTTGTTATAATTGTTATACTGCAGCAGTGGATATATATGGCAGCAGCGTATATCGTCACTGGAATTACTGATAACACAGGACACTACCACTGGTCTGATGCAGCCCAACAGGTTGTTAATAATATAATATAACTGTAATTTGTTATATTGCAACAGTGGATATATATAGCAGCAGCGTATATCGTCACTGGAATTACTGATGACACAGGACACTACCAGTGGTCTGATGCAGCCCAACAGGTTGTTAATAATAATATAATTGTAATTTGTTATACTGCAACAGTGGACATATATAGCAGCAGCGTATATCGTCACTGGAATTACTGATGACACAGGACACTGGATATATGGCAGCAGAGAACACCAACACTGTGAATGGCTGGACTGATACAGCACAATACGCTGACTAACCTGGACTGGTCTGCACAACACAGCCCCACTTTACAGCTACATTGGATATATGGCAGCAGAGGACACCAACACTGTGACTGCCTGGACTGATGCAGCACAATACACTGAGTGACTACACTGGACTGGTCTTCACAACACAGCACCACTTTACAGCTACACTGGATATATGGACTGGACTGAGCAGCACAACACTTGTCACCCCACTTTCCCGCCCCAATAAACAGAGACTGAGCACACTGAATACACATCCTCTCACTCTCCAAGACTGGAGTGAAAAGGGCCGCGACGCGCGGCTCCTTATATGGAATCCCCAAATCCCGCGAGAATCCGACAGCGGGATGATGATGTTTTGCAGAGTTCGGGTTTCCGAGTCAAGAGGGAAGATCCAAGCCTGGCTCGGATCCGGACTCGGAAAGGCAAAGTTCGGGGGATTCGGTTCTCTGAGAACCGAACCCGCTCATCTCTACTCCTAACTGCCATTTTTCAAACACAGCCTGTAACATGATAGTTAGTAGCTGATTGGCTGGTATTTTATCTCTCTTCACTTTGTCTTTCTCCATGGTATAGTACATAAACCCCTAGGTTTCATATCAGCACTGGATATTATCTATTCAAACTACCAATTTACCAATATAGGAACAATTTATATTACAGCAAATGGGACAGAGGGATAGAGGTGAGGGTATCCACAAAATTTTGCCTAAGGCTGCATATTCCTATATGAAACCACTGAATCTCACTTAGGGCCTGGTTTAAAATCACATGTCGATGTCAGCCGTACTGTAGTTGAGGGATTTTTGCTACTGTGCATGCATCTAATTCACATCGCAAATGTGTTTTCATTGTGGCAAAGCCAGAGCCGGCTGCAAGCTGAGCCCCGGGGAGGAGAGGCAGGTCGCGGACGCCCAAAGGTCAAGGTGTGTGAGTTACAGGAGGTGATCACCCGGTTCACCCTCCCCGGATACACCACTGGATAGACTCTTCCCTCCCCTGTTCTGCCTCTTCAGGCGTAATACGGTGTAAATATCAGCGAGTCTGCATAGTTACATATGCATGGTTTTTGGATGTGCTGAGAGATGATAAAATATGACATGCAAACTGGCATTTTCCTCAGTCTGCATCAGCTCCATACTGTATATTATTTATGAACTATATCACATTCCTGTATACAAGAAAAAATGCTTATTTTTAGTAAGCCAATTAGCTTCTGTCATTTTTCAAGTCCAGCCTGTTATCTCGGTCCAAGGGTTAATACATCTCACCGTAAGGGGCATTTTTACCACAAAACACAACTCAGATCCGCTTGTGATGCAATAAATTTGGCTAAATTCAAATGGCAAATTTAGGAACTAATGCATGAATGTATTAAAAATGTGTGTGTTGCTACAGAGCTTGCGAGAAAGCTCAGTCCCGTCAATGGGCCTAATTCTGAGTTGATCGCAGCAGCAAATTTGTTAGCAGTTGGGCAAAACCATGGCCCTCATTCCGAGTTGATCGGTCGCAAGGCGAATTTAGCAGAGTTACACACGCTAAGCCGCCGCCTACTGGGAGTGAATCTTAGCTTCTTAAAATTGCGACCGATGTATTCGCAATATTGCGATTACTAACTACTTAGCAGTTTCAGAGTAGCTTCAGACTTACTCTGCCTGTGCGATCAGTTCAGTGCTTGTCGTTCCTGGTTGACGTCACAAACACACCCAGCGTTCGCCCAGGCACTCCCACCGTTTCTCCGGCCACTCCTGCGTTTTTTCCGGAAACGGTAGCGTTTTCAGCCACACGCCCCTGAAACGCCGTGTTTCCGCCCAGTAACACCCATTTCCTGTCAATCACATTACGATCGCCGGAGTGATGAAAAAGCCGTGAGTAAAAATACTTTCATCATAGTAAAGTTACTTGGCGCAGTCGCAGTGCGAACTTTGCGCATGCGTACTAAGCGGATTTTCACTGCGATGCGATGAAAAAGAACGAGCGAACAACTCGGAATGAGGGCCCATGTGCACTGCAGGAGGGGCAGATATAACATGTGCAGAGAGAGTTAGATTTGGGTGGGGTGTATTCAAACTGAAATCTAAATATTGCAGAGTCAAAATAAAGTAGCCAGTATTTACCCTGCACAGAAAAAATATAACCCACCCAAATCTAACTCTCTCTGCAAATGTTATATCTGCCCCCCCTGCAGTGCACATGGTTTTGCCCAATTGCTATCAAACTTGCTGCTGCTATCAACTCAGAATTACCCCCAATGTGTCCACACGAGGCTTGCGTAAAAAAAAGCATTTAATCATGCCCAGTAAGGCAGTGCAGACTATTGGGGATTTTCCATTAGGCACATGAGGCATGAGGTGACACTTGCTGGAGGAGGGGGGAGCTTTAAGACATCCCGAATAGCCAATATGAGGGGTTCAGTACCCTGGGTAGGGGTGGAATCCCCACGTATGGGGTCCCCATCATCCTGTATATCATCATCAGTATCTGATAGGAGTGCAGGTAGAGCACATGTTTGTGACCCTTAGTAGACAGGGGGGATGTTTAGCAGTGAGACTTACCACTTCTTGTTGCAGTTCCTGAGTCTTATTGGCATTTGCAGTGAGCCGAGATGACATATCAGACATCATAGTTTTGATAGCCCCCATCCAGGATGGCTCTGGACTCTCCCCCACATTGATATCAGCAATCAGAGATGGCTGACTACACTGCTCACATAATATGGAGTTAGATGAACTAGGAGAGAATCTAGCATTACATACACTGCATGGCTTCTGTTTTACCATTGTGAATCAGAAAAACAGGTATAATACACGCACAACACAGCCTGATACAGATATATTACAAGCCTGCCTATTGCATGTGAGAGGAAACACAGGAGAGAGGACCCTAGCGCACCCAGCGCTGCACAGCCCCAGTGAGGCTGTCAGCATTTTTGTGTAAACAACAGTGAGACTGTAATATGAGAAATCCCTCAGAGGGATGCTACTTGTGCACAATTATAGTGGGTCTCCCCTTCTACACCCGGTACCAGCGATCCAGGGACTGATATGGATGAGCTGTGAGGCTGCTGCTGCTATGCAGAGGCAGGCGCCAAAATGCAGCTGAGCCCGTTCTCGTGTAGCTCCGCCCCCCACCATGGCGCTAGAGCTGCCTTTGAATATTTATACTGGCCATGTCTCCAAATATATGTAGCCTCACATAAATGTTTGGTACAACTTAATATTAGCCAGTCCCAGGAGGGACCCATACGCCTAACCCGCGCTTCAGCCACACATTAAACCAGGGGATCCCCGGTTAGTACTCAATACCAATGTTCACCTTCAGGCAGCGTTAGGGGTGTGCGGCATGCTGCGGCTGCGACAGCCAAGGCGCCATGCCCCGCTGAACAAACAGCCCTTCGGGACGGTGGTACTGCAGCGGGGAACCGGCTCTGCACCTCAGAAGGCCGGTGACAGTTTCCCCCTAACTCCCACGGTGCAGGTATGCCCAAACAGCATATCAAAACAAATAAAACTTTTAAAAATAAATTTAAGAAAACTCTTGCAGCTTGCAGAGTGTGCATCTTCTCCTGAGGGCACTTTTTTCTAAACTCAGCAGTAGGAGGAGGCAGGGGTGTATCTAGGGGTCCAAGCGCCCCTGGCAAAGTAAGGGGCTGCCCCCCCCCCCCCCCCCCCCCACACACACACACACACCCTACACACATTTGAAATAAGTATTGGAAATAGGGCGTGGTCTTGTGGGGAAAGGGTGTGGTCACAAAAGTACTTCCAATTCAAATTATGCCACACGGTAGTATCCCTTATTCACATTACACCACACAGTAGTGTCTCGTATTCACATTACAACATCCCTCCCCCTAACCCACCTTTCCCACAGACTGAACCTAACCCGATCCCCCCCTTCCCCCCAGCCTCTTCAGTGGTGCCTAACCCTAACCACCATTCCTAATCTCCCTTCCTGCAGCCTAAACCTAACCCTCCCACCCTCGCAGCCTAAACCTAACCCTCCCACCCCCGCAGCCTAACCCTAACCCTCCCACGTGGCTTGCCAGTGGAAACTTTAGCACCAACTCATTCTTGATTTTGGCATTCTGCATCGCTATCTATGTTGGAATGCCAGCATCAGCATTCCGAGCAGTTTCGGGATGCTGGCTTCAGCTTTCTGACCGCCGGGATGCCAAACACCGGTATCTTGACTGCATCCCGAATGAAATGCTAATGAGCTGCAGTGAGGTGAGCCTCAAATGGACCCAGCCATTAACCAAACACCATTAGTTGGATGGTAGAAGTACTTCCTGTTAGAAAAAACATCAGGGTGCCATCACTTCCAAGATAAAATGATCAGTTATACAATTAACTGATATACATTTCCTTGAACCTGGCCTTGAAATAGGTAAGATTTGTATTTTCTTTATTTCACTCAACAAGTTAAAGTTTTCGCTTACTTACTACTTACCTACATCTAACATGCGTGAAAATCGTGTAGTTTTCCAGGTACTACAGTCCCTTCTCCCAAACACTGACACTATTTTATTATCTTCAACAGCAAATAGATCTATAGCACTGTGCTATGTAACAATCGCTGTGTACCTGGTCAGAGTCTGTTACTGCCACCGCGGCCCCGATGTCCGTCAGCACCGCACTGCACTAGTGATCAGACTAGTGTCCAGCAGCACCGCACTTGTAATCAGACTCACAATAAACTACAGTTCCCAGCAGCCCTTGCTGCCGGGAGCTCCCAGTAACAAGGGCTGCTTGGAGCTGTAGCATATTTTCAGTCTGATTACAAAGTGCGGTGCTGCTGGACACTAGTCTGATCACTAGTGCAATATGGTGCTGACGGACACCGGGGCCATGGCGGCAGTAACAGACTTTGACCAGGTACAGTCTGACAAGTACTACTTTTCTACCCTTTGGCCGCGGGTGGCACTGCCAGGCGGCGCCCCCTCCTTGCTTGGCGCCCCTGGCGAGTGCCATCCTGGCCAATGGGTAGATACACCCCTGGGAGGAGGCATAGAGGGGAGGAGCCAGCACACCCAGTTGAAGAAATTTAAAGTGCACTGGCTCCTTTGGACCCGTCTATATGCCATCGTACTAATCTGTTCCCCAATATCCCTTATGGATGCTAGAGAAACATACATGTCTGCAACTCTGAATTTGCCAGCTACTCTTGGGATAAGTAATTCAGTAATGTTTAGAGCACCTGATTGCTGCACATCTCAGTTCATATCTATTTTATAATATAGTTTAAAAAAAGAAAGACTAAAGCTGCATACACACGGGTCCACTGCAGCCACGATGTGGGCGTTACCGATCAAATGGGCGATGGCCGATGGCAATGCGCACACCTGTGGGTCGCTAGCAACAGCCCCAGATCTTTTGAACATGCAAGAAGATCCTGGGCTGTCGTTAGACATGCCATGCTGCCGAATGGAGCATGACCCCTGCGCCTCTGTTCGTCGCTGCCGGCATCGGCAAGTGTGTTGGAACTTGGCGATACCACCTCCCCCCACCTCACCCCCCACGATGTGATCGTGCCGTGTGTACCCAGCTTTAAGCTCCACATTAAACAATTGTAGAAAAAGCAAATAAAGCAAAATGATTTTTAGCTCTTTCTGGAATCCTGATGCTTTACCACCAGTCTGCCCTGCATTCAGTTATCCTCTCATGCCTCGTGGCTACAGGGATGTGAGGTAATCATTTGCGTGAAGAACTTCAAAAACACAGCAGCAGCATCAGTCAGTCATGGGCACCGAAATCCTCACAGAAGAAAGAACATAATAAATGAGTCATTTTGCTGCATGTGACTGATTTTCCTTACTGCCTCAGGATTTATTCACTTCTTTTTTTCTTAAATAACATTTAGTTGTTTTTAATCATGGTGTCTGTAATGTGGACTTTGTTAAAAATAACTCTGAGCTTTTATTTTAACGTTTCCCTATATTATCACTTTGAGCCTCATCATGCACTCCTTCTTCTACCACTACATCAGCACAGTATGTGCTCATACAGTGGAGACCATGTTATTGGGAATGGAGGTGACAAAAATAAAAACTTGTAGAGAGATGAGTACCCTGCTGATGATATTTTGTGCATCGATAAATATAGTTTACATTATTTTGGAATTGGCTTGATCCATCTTAATAAACAGCTAACGTTTATAGTAAAAGCCCATTTGTGTAAAAATGTACTTACATTATTCCAGCAGGGGTTAATGGACAGATGTACTAAGTCCTGGAGAGTAATAAAGTTGAGAGATATAAAGTACCAATCAATCATCTCATGTCATTTTTCAAACACAGCCTGTAACATGACAGTTAGGAGCTGATTGGCTGGTACTTTATCTCTGTCCACTCTTAGAACATCTCCCCCTCTAACTGATTGAATATCTGTTATTATAGAACTATTGACTGCATGGCTTCTTTGATTAACCTGTGTTTTATTATATTATATTACTAGTGTGTACTGTATCAGCGCTCTTTAAATAACAGAGGATGGAAATCACAACAAAACAAAATAGCTATAGACAATAATTTGTAAACGATATACATGCTTATGTAAAAAGGAAACTGCAATTGCAAAACTAAGAGGGAATACATATGTGTGTCTATAATATTTTAATCAAAATGTGCTATTTGATCAAATTGGTTTATATTTCAGTGCAAGAGCTAAATAATACAGGCTTATTTTTCCTGTGTGCTATTTTCTCCATTGCCAGTAAATTATAACACTTTAAAAGGTTATGTTATGGCATCTGTCTCACACCTAGCTTAGTAAATAAATATCCCTTCATTAACACATGGTGCATCTGATTTTGAGTTGAGAGCAAGTCAGAAAAAAACATATTACTGTATCTGGAACAAAGCATGAAGCTATGCAAGGGGATAAAATGCATTTATTATTTTTTCAAGATGGCTAAATACTGACTATTTTGCATGTAGCCCACATAAACTGGTTAGCTTTATTTTACACTGCAATTTAGATTTGAGTTAGGACACGTCCCTCTCATATCTAGATCTATATGTACATTTTTAATCTTCCCCACCTGTAGTGCAACATGGTTTTACCCAGGTGCAGAGTTACTTGCTTGTTTTTGCTTTGCTCCCAACTCAGAATGATTCTAAGATCTCTTGTGTATGCAGTCAGAATGTCTCCAATCATGATGTCCACATTCACATTTTCAGCAGCAGAAGCTTGTGTTAGTGTTATGGTTATCGTAAGGGTTAGTGATAGAGTTACTGTTATGTTTAGGGCTGTTAGGGTTACTGTTAGGATTAGGGTTACCGTTAGGGTTAGGATTATTGATAGAGTTACTGTTACTGTAAGGCATAGGGCTATTGTTAGTGTTAGTTAGGTTTATGGCTAGCATTATGGCTAGTGTTATTGTTAGGTTTACAGGTATTGTTAGGGTTATTGTTACTGTAGGTTTAGAGTTGCTTTTAGGGTTACCATTAGGGTTAGGATTATTGATAGAGTTACTGTTACTGTAAGGCATAGGGCTATTGTTGGTGTTAGTTAGGTTTATGGCTAGCATTATGGCTAGTGTTATTGTTAGGTTTACAGGTATTGTTAGGGTTATTGTTACTGTAGGTTTAGAGTTGCTTTTAGGGTTACCATTAGGGTTAGGATTATTGATAGAGTTACTGTTACTGTAAGGCATAGGGCTATTGTTGGTGTTAGGGTTAGCATTATGGTTAATGTTAGTGTTATTGTTAGGTTTACAGGTATTGAGAGGGTTATTGTTACTGTAGGTTTAGGGTTAGAGTTAGGGTTACTGTTAGGGTTAGTGTTAAGGTTACTGTTAGGGTTATTGTTATAATTAGTGTTAGGTTTAGCGTTAGAGTTACTGATTGGTTTATATTTAGTGGTAGGGTTAGCTTTAGAGTTTGTGTCAGAGTTACTGTTAGGGTTAGCGTTATTGTTAGTGTTAGGGTCAGCATTAGGGTTAGGGTAACCGTTAAAATTACTGTTAAGTTTGGAGTTACCATTAGGGTTAGGGTAAGTGGTTGGGTTAGAGTTATTGTTAGGGTTCCTGTTATGTTTAGGGATAGTGTTAGGGTTTCTCTTAGGGTTAATGTTATGGTTACCATTAGGATTAGGGTAAGTTTTAGGCTTGCAGTTACGGTATGGTTATTGTTATGGCTGCGGTTAGGTTTAGGGTTAGTGTTAGGGTTACCATGAGCATTAGGGCAGAGGTTCTCAAATGCATTCCTCAAGGCACCTCAATGGTTAAGGTTTTAAGTTTATTCATGCTTTGCCACAGGTGACTTAATTAGCACCTCAATCAATTTGATTTAACCATCTGTGCTGAGCCATGGATATAACTAAAACCTGGACTGTTGGGATGCCTTGAGGACCACGTCTGAGAACCTCTGCATTAGGGTTAGTTTTAGGGTTTTAGTTAGGGTAACTGCTAGGGTTAGAGATAACATTAGGGTTACCATTACGGTTATGTTTAGGGTTAGCATTACCATTAGCGTTAGGTTTACCATTAGCATTAGGGTTAGTTTCAGGGTTACAGTTAGTATTATTATTAGGGTCACTGTAAGGTTTAAGGTAAGGGTTAGCATTAAGGATAGTGTTAGTGTTACCGTTATATTTAGTGTTAGTGTTAAGGCCAGGTTTACCGCTACTGTAATGTTTGAGACAGAATTAGTAAACATGACTGAATTACAGTAAAAACATCTGTGTTGACATGATGAATGTCAACATGTTCAAAGTCAACAATATGAATATGTTGACATGTCAATGTCAACATCACGGCCATGTCTATAATCTCATCTCAACACAATTCGAGTAATATGTCACACTCCTTGTTTGCTAGTAGAAAGACTTATTACGGCAGAATGCTAGAATAGGCCTGAAAGCGAGTGAAAGTTCAGTCACTATGATGTATGTTTTTAAACCTTTGCACTTCTTATAATGCACCTGATGGGTTATACTCAGTTGGGGAGACATTGCTAATAGGTTGCTGCAGAGGCCTGTGACTGCACAGTTTGCATGTTTTAGTTAGAAGTTAATCATGTGTGCTGTCACTACATGGAGAGGTTAGCTTCAGCATGCGAGTTGTGCCTGGCCGTAGCAGAATACATAACTGTATAAACTAATGGCACTTGCACCACCCCATGACTGAAACAGGCATTATGTTTGCTTCGAGTTGCCTTAAACAAGTACATAAATCAGGACGGGATACCTATGGAATCAGTGCAGACGGATGCCGGAATCCTGACAGAGAGTCCCGTTGCGGGCTCGCTGCTCTTGCCACACAACAGGTCCAGTGGCAAGCGACAGGTTCTGTCTCGGTTGGTGGGCGTCGGTCTCCTGAATGCCAGGATCAGCCAGCATATTGACTGCATCCTGTCAGGATACATGACCACATGTTGTGTGTGGTCCACAACACATAGCATTCCTTCTAGAAGCATCTGTCCCATGCATCCGCACAGTTACTGCCCACAAACCCTCTTTTATGTACATCTGTTCGAGATGTGACTCTTGCAGAGCTGCTTGCTGATGTGGATGCATCACATGACGCATGCACAGACCCCATTTCCAGGTTTTTCCATGTGTAGTCTGTGGCTTATCACCTCATTTTCATTTTCTCTTGCATACGTCTTTTGATCAAGGCTATATTATATACATTTTCTGGGCAGTTTTTGTTTTTTTAAGAATTGTTTGCTAGTTTCATTAGTACCTGAGAAGTTATATTATAACTTCTGCATTACAGAATTATTTTTGTTTTGTTTTTTAATAAAATCAAACATAATACTATCCCTACACCTTTGTGTTTTATTCATAGTAAAAAAAAATTGTGCTTATGACTTACTTAGGTATAAATGTTTCTGAATTATGGGGTCATTCAGACCTGATCGCACGCTGCACTTCCTCGCAGCCGTGCTATCAGGTCGCAACTGCGCATGCGCGGTGGCTGCATTGCGCAGGCGCGTCATTGCCCGGTGATGGCTGTCGCCAGACAGCGATGCCACTAGCAAGGAAAGCAGTCGCAGCAGCGACCACAAGAAGATTGACAGGAGGAAGGCGGAACCGGGCGGCAACTCACCGTTTTCGGGGAGTGGTGAGTCCAACGCAGGCGTGTCCACTGTCCAGGCGTTTGTAGGGCGGATGTCTGAAGTCAATTCCGGGACCTGCATCGCTGGATCGATCGCACAGGGTAAGTAAGTTTTACCCTAGTCTTCTTTTACAGGAAACCTTTTTAGCATAGCAGGGCTGCACAAGCGATCATAGCCCTGCTATGCAGAAATACACTCCTCCATAGGCAGCGTCTAGTTGATCGCAAAGGCAGCAAAAAGTTGCTACGTACAATCACCCCCTTTGCCTGATGTAAGCCTGCAGCACATTCTATGCTATTGGCGCAGAGCTGGATGCTTCTTGAGATGTCTCCAATTCAGTATATCAGCATAAATACGTCACAATTGGGTTAGCTATGTACAGTATTTTTGCCTCCAACACATGGTATACAGTATATTTATGTTTTTTAGTGTGTTTGTGCTCTGCTACCTAATGTCCACTAAGCATGTTCTTGTTTGCCTCTCCATCGGATTGCCTTTTGTATGTCTTTTTTAGTCTTACCAATTCTTACCAGGAATTCTTAGTATTGCTATGAAATGTTGAACCTGCAAGTGCCCAATAATTATACAGAAATACATTGACATACAATTAGACAGCAAAATAATGAGCATTTATTGATAGATCTGCAACTGTGATACTTTGGAATCCAGTGTCCTTGCAATCTGCTTGTACTGGATGGTGATAAGGGAACAAAGTCAGACCTGGGTGTAAACCTCATTAAGAAGCGGAGCACAGCTGACAGCCATGGCGTGTTCTTACAGAGAACAGTATGTTTACTCTATGTCCTGTTACGTTTTAAACTAAATATTAATCTTAATTGTGCGAAGATTTGAAGTGCAATTCTTAGTCTCTATTTTTTATAATGGGACTGCAGTATAGAATCATAAATGTACGACTACTTCTTGTGAACTCTCTATGTGAGCATATGACCAAATGGTGCCATCTTGTTATGTGGCAGAGACAAAGGGCTACACAATTAGTATGAAAAGCATGACTTTCACTGCCTGCAATGAAGGATGTTTATGTTGAAATGAAGCAATGTGAATGGACTATGTATTAATCATAGAACTGATGCTACTATTTACCTACTGTTGTGAATATGAAGGTGAGAATAGCAATCAAGAGTGTTTTAGTTAGCCCAGATTATGCCAACACAATTAATTTATGGTTTACAAAAATGGCTACAGCTTGTTTTTAATTACAAATATAACAAAATAAACAATTGATAATGGTGATCCAATCAGTAACTTGGAGATTTTAGTAAATTATTTTAAATCAAATTTGTATTTATAAAATCTTGTAAATATATTGAATTTACAGTAGGTGCCTTCTTACTAACCTGTGGGATTAATCCGCTATTACCTCTGGTTCCCTACTATCACTGGTATTGACTACAATCTAATTCCTGTTTCCCGTGGTGCAGGGAGGCAGAAGGAATGTATTTATCCTAACCTTAGGTGGCAACATAGTTCACACGACTCTACCCAACACCACCACATGAGTTGTGGTATAATTATTGTATCAGATTTGCAACCGATATAATGTCGTTTTATGCTAAAAGCCAAACTAATATATTAGGTTGTATGCCAAATTATGGCATGAATAGAATGTAGATACTATAGAAAATAACATTTGAAGTACTGTAAAAATGACTGCCAAAGTGATGGCATTATATCCTTCAGTAATAGGAAAACAGGAAATAATATTAAGGGCAACAGGATCAAAGAACATGTTCTTTATTGTTTCTGTTCTTTTATGTATTTTGACCGCTGCTGTGATATTAAATTTCAAAGTGCAATTTATGCCAATTCTGTTTTTGTTGTTTTCATTAGATGTCTCGTCACTTGTATTGCAGGGCTGAACATTTTTGTGGAAATGTTTAGTATTTTTTTCCAAACAAGGTAAATCTGAACATGATTCAACTTTTTTTCTTTAAAGAACAGAGACGTATTGTGGAGCAATAACATTGACTGATTGGGCACCTATTTCATACCTCAAAAGTGATGCATTGTTTGGTGTGAAGCAGGGAAAGGTGATTAACTGTTCAAGCTTTTACTGTGCCTTAGCAACAGGATGAAACAGCAACTTGTTACAAGAATGATTCTGAACAACAGGTACCAATAGCTATGACGCTACACTGACATAAACACAACACTGCACATTACTTTGGCATATGTTCCAGTTCAAGTATTCAAGAAGTTTATTTCAAAGCCACGTGAATAAAGGCTTTATACATTTTAGTAACACCTAGATCATTTTCGTAAGATGGTGGAAATGCTTCATTCAAATAAATACACTGTATTTATATATTATTCTGATCAGTGTGCAGCCATTTACAGCGCGTGCAAAATAAACAAAGCAACAATAAAAAAAATGGAAAATGAAACAAAGATAAAGCAGCACATTCAGATGATACCTCAGCATAGGATTAAGAATGATTATGCAGAAATACCATGTATGTGCTAGGTCATAATACTTATTTTTTCAAGCGTAAACATGTGTAAATAATTAAACCAAATCCTGAGCACAGTAAGACATGCTCATTCACAGTAACATCACACCTAGGATAACAAGCCAGACCCATCAATGTTATTGTAGGTTTACATACAAAACCACCAACAAGTCAACATCACAACATTTGCCCAGTATAAACTGTTATACTCCTAAAATTCCCACGACCATTACCAATGGTAAGTTAGACGAATATCCAGATAAAATTATAAATAATAACTGTAAACTTGTGAGCTGGGCCCTCTCTCTTTGGGGCAGATTCAATTCGCCATTGGGCATACCATGTGGCTAAAGGACTGCTGAAGTTATTGATGTAATGCAGCTACCCCACACGTACCCCACGGTCTGGTGCTTAATGCAGGGAGTAACCCATAGATTCCTGATACTTAACCCAAAATCTCTGAGTAATATTTCAGTGTTCCATGGTCATAAATAGTAAATACAGGTTCATTCTCCCATATCCAAAATGCTTGTACATGGTTTTTCTTTTCAGTATTTTGGAATATTTGATTTATCTTGGTGATGGGACCCAAGTCTAAAAACAGAATGTATTTATGTTTCATATACTCCGTATACACATAGCCTCAAGGTTATCTTATGCAATATTTTTAATAATTTTGGACACAAATTATGTGTACATTGAGCCATCAGAAATCAAAGGTGTCTCAGTCGTACTCAAAATATTCCATACTAGCGTTTGCCCGCGACTTTGCTCACATGAATGTCTGTTGTAACTCAGCAGAGCTAATTTTACAAAGACAGTAGTAGCATTTAATATTGTGATGTATATTTTATATTGTATACATTGAGTTAAAAAAAAATTCTTTGTAAACAATATTTGCAGTTTTTCTTTCAGGGATTGCCACAAAAAGATGCTTAGGGCTACTAACTCATCAGCAAGCCACCTAAAGCTGGTTATGGAAGAAGCAGCTGATCCTTAGATCTACGCCAGCCGATGCAGTTTCTGAATGTGTTAGATCAGAGGTTCTCAAACTCGGTCTTTGGGGGCCCACACAGTGCATGTTTTGCAGGTCTCCTCACAGAATCGCAAGTGAAATAATTAGCTCCACCTGTGGACCTTTTAAAATGTGTCAGTGAGTAATTAATACACCTGTGCACCTGCTGGGTTACCTGCAAAACATGCACTGTGTGGGGTCCCGAGGACCGAGTTTGAGAACCTCTGTGTTAGATAAAGAGCATATGGTAATTGCATGAGGCTGAACAGGTCTTAATAGCGGCTAACATTAACATATAAATATACAGTTAGAGTACAACACACAGAAATGGAGTTGATTACTTACTGGACCTCCAGGAAATCTATCAAGCTCCAATAATAGTGGGGGTGTCCAAATGTTTGCTGGCATGGATACACCCGATTGTGAATACTGGGGCCCTCTTTAAATAATGTACCACTCACTTAAAGGGACATGTTTACACCATTTAGGGGGTACCGCTGTGCCTACTCAGCAGTCTGGGCCCCTGGTCAAACTTGTAGCTGTTGGTATATGGGGTGAACTACTGCGCTATCTCCATTATACATCTTTACTAAAGCATCTATCCCTTACCAAGATGGCCACCATAAGGTCTACTGCGTATGCGTGATGCCATCTTGCCACTGTGTTTGAGTGCCACAGTACAGCAAACACATGTGGTACTCAGCTCCAGGGTGACCCTCTGATACCCTACATAATTCCACTACACATATATAACTGGCTGGTCTTCTGTATGCTCCACTCCATCTTTGCTAACTAGTGGTGTTACTGTGAGTAGGGAGGCCAATCCCAGGATAGGTGGAATCCCAGGATTCTGGCCAAAAATGCTGTGATTCACAGGAAGAAAGATCATGTACTGAAATCAATCATTCCAGAAAAAATGAAATTCGTGTACAAAAGAGCTGGAAATATAAAAAATAGGTTAGTGAAGAGTACCATGCCACCCAAAAAGGGAAAACCGTATTAAAACAAAAGGATTCCACCGATGTGGACTATGCCTCATGTGCAGGAACCATCAAAAACAAGAAAGTAAAATAGAGAAATATTAATCCGTCGCCACAAAACATGAATATGCAATTACTAATTTTATTTTATAACGTGCAATATCAGCAAATGTGTTTATCTAATTGAATGCAAGTGTGGCCTACAATATGTTGGCCGCACATCGAGACTCCTAAAAGAAAGATGGGCAGAGCATCATAGAAACATAAAAAAAGGGTATGATAATCATTCCCTATCACTCCATTCAAACAGCATCATGAAAGTTCAGTTAAGGCTATCCACAAAGTTGGTCATTCCGAGTTGATCGCTCGCTAGCAGCTTTTAGCAGCCAAGCAAACGCTATGCCGCCGCCCACTGGGAGAGTATTTTAGCTTAGCAGAAGTGCGAACGAAGGTAACGCTGAGCGACTACAAAAATTTTTTGTGCAGTTTCAGAGTAGCTTCAAACCTACTCAGCGCTTGCGATCACTTCAGACCATTCAGTTCCTGATTTGACGTCACGAACACGCCCTGTGTTCGCCCAGCCACGCCTGCATTTTTTCTGGCACGCCTGCGTTTTTCCGATCACTCCCTGAAAACGGTCAGTTGACACCCAGAAACGCCCTCTTCCTGTCAATCACTCTGCGGCTGCCTGTGCGACTGAAAAGCATCGCTAGACCTTGTGTAAAACTACATCGTTCGTTGTAATAGTACATCGCATGTGCGCATTGACGTTTTTTTGCCTCATCGCTGCACAGCGAACGAATGCAGCCAGCGAACAACTCGGAATGACCACCAAGGTGCTAGGTATAAAACAAATAGAGGAACCTTGGAGGAAGAAAACCATCGATAACAACCTTGCAAAAACGGAAATCAAAACCATATTTGAAATGAAAACTTTAGACCCCAATGGTATTAATATTGATTTTGAGCTAAAATGGTTTCTGTAAATTTTCAAAATATCGTTTTTTCATATATATATTTTATATATATTTTATGTATACCATTTTATCCCTTTTTATTCATGATCAATATAATTTATTTTTCTTAATTTTTTTCTAAATATTTTTCTCATTGTGAAATGATATTATAACAACTATAAGAATTGCTCTGTATGTATATAACATAAGGAAGTCCGGTGGATTTGCATTCCAATGGCAGTGGACCGCAAAAAACGGAAGTATGATGACCAGGGGCGGATTGGGAACAAAAAGCGGCCCTGGAAAAATTTGCACTAGTGGCCCCGCATGGGCAGCACCAGAGGTATATGGTCTAGCCATGGGCCATGGCAGCAGCACCCTCCTCCCAAGACTGTCCAGATAGTGGGCATGTCCAGCATCAAGGGGGAAGTTAAAGAAATAAAATTAAATATTATGAGCACATTATATGATACACCTTCAGAATTTAGGAAACTATATCATTCTTTAGAAAGATATATTTTCTTGCTTATTACACCAACCGTATCCCAATCACTATTCACTCAATCTTATATGTCAGCCAAGCAGGCAGACAGAGCAAACACTAGATCATCTGCAATCACAGGCTAAGTGGCAAAGTAATTTTCATATATGCAAATTATTTTGCATCTTATTCATTATGTTTATAAAAAAGACCACATGTCCTCAAACAAAACAGGCCCCACGGGCGCGTCGGCCCACCGGGAATCTTCCCTGTAAATCCTATGGCCAATCCGCTTCTGATGATGACATACTTCTGGTCCGGCAGAGAAACACGCCGGAAGGTGAACTAACCACTGCAAAAGCATAAGGAGGATTCCCTTTATGATGGAGGAGGGGAGGGGATCCGATGGCCACATTGTGTAGCGGACACGCAAGCAGGACTTTTGGTTGAATTTCCGGAAGTCGCGGGAACCAGCGTGACCCGTAATTTAGGCTTTTAGCTTATAATAATTGAAGGAGACTTCTTTATCCAGCTACCAGTGAATATTTGAATTAAAGGTTTTAATAACAAAGGATTGTATAGTAGAAAATAGAGTTTTTATGTGTATATATAGTTTAATTGTGAAGGACACTTCCCCAAACGGACCCACCAATAGCAGTCCCGCAAGGGAGATAAATAGATCCTCAAGTGTCAGAGCCCAATACACCTTGATAAAGGCTAACTGAGCCGAAACACGTTGGTGGAAAAGGACACCTAGCAGGACACCTTACCAGAATCAGAACTGACTTGGTGGATTTTCGTTCACGCGAGGTACCTACCTTTGTATCACGCTTGACGTGGTGTGCACTATACACCATTTTGTAAGGTATGCTGCTAGAATTGTGACGGTTTTAAACTGAAAAAATAAACGGTATCACCGGCTACTACCAGAAAAAAACGTGAGTCTCCCACCTTCCGGGAGTTTAGGTAAGTATGATTCTGAGTTGGGAGCATAGTAAAAAAAGCAAGTAACTGCACTAGCTATGTGCGGGTAATATTATTTTAAAGTTAAATATAATTCTTCACCAGCATGGTAATTTACAGTATAATGTCTGCACAATTATATTGTGTACAGTATTTGTATGCTTTCACACAGTGCATGCTACAAAACCAAGTGTATACAACAAGTACTTGCAAAAGGGGAGTAACTGGGCTGTAAGCGGGAATGCTCACGTAGACAAAGTTCAGCAACGGTGCATCGATGGAACTGCGGGTTATGCAGAGTTGGACAAAAGCATAAATATGACTGTTTTCAAGAGGTTAACATACAATCATAAAATTTGACAGCAGATAAGAACCACTTGGCCTATCTAGTCTTCCTTAAATACATGTACACCCACACACTTAAGCTGGGTACACACGTGTACAATCCTCGTCAGATCATACTGCAGATCAGGCTGTTTATACAATCCTTCTGCAGACCTGCTTGCAGATTCTACAGCCAATCCTCGTTACACACTTGTCCAATTTTTCAGCAGACCGATCTGTGACCAATTCTGCTGAAAAAAATGAATTCAGCTACGGGAGAAGGGGGATTTATTAATGAGGAATGTAAATAATTATAATGGTCAAGGGGGATGGGGAGAGCATTTTAATGTCCCTGTCAAAAAAATAAAATATGTTCTCCCTTACAAAGGGCATAACCAGCCCCAGGCTTTGAGCTAGCACTGGTAAAAAAAAAAATACAGGGACAAAACAAGTGAGGGTCCCCCATATTTTCAGAACCAGCACCAGGCTCCACTAGCAGGGGAGTAATGCCACAGCCAGGGGACACACTTGACGAGGTACCGTGGCTTAAGTATCCATCTCTCCTAACTAGTCAGCCCAGGCCAGGGACTCCTGGGGAAGTGCGGACCCCCCCCAATTAAGGGGCCCTCCTCTCCAGGGCACCCAAGGCCAAGACTGAAGCCAGGGTCTATTCCCGGCTCCCCTGGGCTGTGGGTGCCAAGTTGATAGTCCAATAGTTAAAAATAGAATATTGTCTTTGACTGCAGGTCCCAGCAAGAACCACAAGTACCAGCATGTGGGGCATTACGGGTCCACTGCTACCTATAAAATAAATATTAAAATAAATCAGGACACCGAATGTTTTATTATTTTATTATCCTGGACATTCACATGGGGGGCAGCAGCCTTTAAGCTCTTTTGTATGGCCACCACCCATCCAGGATTTCCCTGGCATCTTCATTCTTCAAGAGCTCTTCCTCGCTCCTCCTCCACCGTTGGAATGACACCCGTTACTGTGCCATTTTTGAAGTGGGAAGCCACACCCGCTGCCGAACTCTGCTTTAAAGGTAAAGAGCACCAGCTCTGCCGCCATGCCCACTCGGCATCCCATCATTGCCACCATGCCCTCCGACGCCTAACCATACCCCAATTCCACAGCCAGCACCGCACCCCGCAGCAGGGGCGGACAGTGCTGGGATCCCTCCAGATCCCGCACTGCTACCACCCTGATAGTGTGCTGAGCTGCTGGGCCTGGTGTTTGGTTGCCAGCTCTGCTCTCCGCATCCTAAACACTATAATGTTGGATGACTGGTCGGTGGTCAGATCTCCTACTTTTTAAGCAGATTGGCAGAGGTTACACACTTGTCCAATATCATCGAGAGTCGTACCCAGCTTTACACATTAGGGCTAATTTTTGTCAGGAGGCAATTGGCCTACCAGTATATTTTTGGATTGTGGGAGGAAACCAGAGTACCCAGAGGAAACCCACACAAGTATGTAGAGAATATGCAAACTCCAGTAGGTCCGTGGTAGAAATTGAACCCATGACCTCAGTTGTGTGAGGCAGTAATGCTAACCATTCCACAATCCATACTGCCCTATTCGTTTGTAGACAATAATGACGGTGATCTACATAAGCATATGACGCTTATACATATTTCGTTCCATACATGAAATATGGAAGCAATTACAGTGTAATTTCAAAGCCAAATCAGTCCCACAATATTCAACCTCCTACCGCTTAATTTTAATTGACTGGAAGTAACATTGAAGAGGTTGGAAGAGGGTTTGGGGAGGCCTGTGTTCCCAGAAACAGGGGTGTTTTCTGGGTGGAGAAAGTAAGGGGTCTGCATGTCATCACTCAAACTTCTAGGCCTCGCAGCCCCTGCTTCCGTCAGTCAGTTGAGTAGCTGGAGCATACTCAACTGACCATCCATGTGAAAAATCGCAACCGATGTAGGATCCCAGCTTGCAAAGTAGGTTGCAGTGCTGGGATCGTAGCTACATACAGGATATGTCTCTTCTACTGAGATGTCTCCTGCATGCCCCTCCAGGAAATTGAACAGAAAGACAGTGCTGCTTGCTTGCGCCATTGCTGTGAGGATACGGATTCTCTGATCACTCAGGTAAACGGTTTAGTAAAGTGGTAAATGCTCTTTATTGTAAATATACACACAATACACTATAACATCAATAATTACAAGCCATGATGGTATATCTTACTTACTAAGTCCTCACAGTAGTTTAGGATTACAAATGCATGCTTACTCCTGCTGTTACATGCCGGCAGTATTCCTGTGTCTCCTGGCCTGAGATACCAGCTCACAGAGCGTCTTTTGCCACAGATTCTCGACACTGACGGCACCGCAATGCCTAGTCAGCGCCTGCATATCAGAAGCACATCCACTCTCTAAACCTTCTGTGCACTCCCTCACCAGTAGAGTTCACTCTTCTTGTTATACCCTCCCCTGTCTATTCATCACACAAGCTGGTCAGCGGGGATGTTACAGAGGAGTGGAGACGAGGTGTCTGAGCTCCTGTACACAATGGGGTGTATAGGATCAGATTTCCTGCAGCTCCATACAGAAACTGTTTACTACATAACCAATCCAATCCAATATTGCCTAGCATATAACTAATAACATATTGGCATTTGGTGTAGTCCATGTGTAGGACCAGTGCTAGGAAAGTAACCGCGTGTCTTTTACCATGGTGAAACATGACGCGCAGGCTGTGTCATCACGTGCCGTCACATTATATTTTCGTTCATTTCTGAATCAGGTCCTAAGCTCCGGAATGTGATACATTGCATAGCTTGGACCCAGTGAGTAATGGCATCTTTAGATGGCTTTACCCAATAGAAGCCTATGGACTTCTCTATGTAATTCCCTCTGATAGGGATCCAGTCAGATCCCTCCAGGCATTCCCCGGCAGCTGCCGCATTACATTGCTCATATGCAATAAGACTCCTCGGTCCTAAACCTTCTATTGCAAAGGACAGCTCTTATCAGGAGAGCTGTCCTTTGTGCATTTCTAGGTGCATACCAACATTATGGACCTTAGTGGTCGAAGTAGAAATTTTGAAGCAGTGGTATGGAAAAAGCAAAAGGCCACTGTGCACCAAAGGCGCGTTCAAAAAATATGGGGGCGTAGTTGCATTGGGGGAGGGGTGTGGCCACAGAATAGTACCAGTTCACATTACAGTGCACCGTAGTGTCCGTCAGTCACATTACACCACACAGTAGTAGCCTTATACATATTACACCAGGTAGAGCTCCCTATACAACACAGGAAAAACAAAAACACAGGAAAGAATATTGATTCATGACCTTTACTTTATTTGTAATTTTTGCTCCTTACACATTATGCCACACAACATAATGCCCATTCCACATTATTCCACACAACATAATGCCCATTCCACATTATGCCACACACTATAATACCCATTACACATTATGCCACATACAGTTATGCCCCTGACACCAATTTATGCTCCACACACAATAATGTCTCTTACAAATTATGCCCACAGTAAGACCCCTAATTATTTTTAAATTACCTGCTCATTGCCAGAGGTCTCAAGAGGAGGAAGCAGTGGGGGGCTGCATGTAGCATATTCCGTTGCGCTTTACAATTGGAAATAACAGTGATAAGGCAAATAAGGTAAGGTGATTACACAGACACACATAACGGTAGGAATGCCCTGCTCGCAAGCTTACAAATCTATATGGCAGGGCTAGATAATAGTAGCTGAAATACATACACATGTAATTTTCCAAGAAATGAAAGACTACCAACAATTTGTGACCTCACCTGGGGGTCACTCTCTCTCTTACCCACACTTGTCACTTTGGGCTATTCCTCGCACACATGGTCACTGTCTACACTCCCCCATACACATCAGCTGGGGTCATTGTCAACCCTCCTTTGACACCACAAACAGCGCAGAGCCCAATGGGGTTGCCCCCCGCCTAAGCCAGTGCCCCATGCCCACTACTCACCTGCAGACTCCCCGGTGTTTATCCAGTCCGAATTGGCAATGCTGGCGATAGCAAAGATATCCGCAGCCAGAAAAACAGACATCCTGAAATGATAGTCAGTTTATCCAGGAGTTTCGCTCCCAGTGCCTCAGCGCTACAAGTAGGCAGAACAGCCGCTGCAGACAGAGCTTGTCTGAGTAGCTGGGGACCGGGAGTTCAGCTCCTTTGTCGGCTCTGCACAGTGCTCAAAGTGGCGGTATGCCATACCGTTGTATACTGCCGCACTTCGAGCACTGATGCACCTAAGAGGTGAGATGTGCCTCATCACATATGCGATGCTTAGCGCATCCCGCCCCAGTTTACCAATATGCCTTGGACAATCCCATAATACTTCCATAAGATGGACCATCTCCATGCATTTGAATAGCCGCCACCCAGTCAATGTCCCAAAACACAAGCACATTTCCAGTACATTTCTGATACAGTGCGTCCAACCGCATCTGTGCCTCTCTGCATACACACTGTGTAACATATGTGCAGTAGGAGATTTTAGGGATTTTCACAAATGCGCAGGAGCAAAAATCACTCACGCAACATGAACATCGGCATTGTGTGCTACTCCGAATCAGGCTGATTCACGGTGATTTATTAAGAACGCTCTGTTGTAGAGAATAGGTCATTTGTACTATGCTTTGTTTATTATATAAGTTATTTGTGTAATTCCTTTAGAAGCTGTAACTGCTTGTTTTAAAAAAAACGTCCGGCTACCCTTCTTCCCTAAATGATTCGGCTTTAAAATTCTGCTGCTTAGGAGATAGGATCGGAATGATGCCTTTGTTCTTATAGTAGGACATTTCTTGGATTGTGACTTCAATATGGCTATGAAAGATAACAGATGTGCCACGCTTTCCCCACGACACTGTAAAGCCTGAAAAAGACTTTGAAACTAATTATGGAAATTGATCTTGATAGAAATGCTAAACCCCCCAAAAAATCTTTATTATATGTCTTATACTACAGTGTATCACAGTGTGGTTTGCAAAATGCAATGATTATTTATCCTGTGGAAAGCCTCAAGGTATTTTACTAGCACAATCCATATTAGCTGCTTCATGGTTTAGAGATGGTAACAGTACAGGCTGGTATTGCTTTACTACAGTATAGTGGATGGATCAGATACCAGCAAACTGTCCAATGTGAACTACACAGAAGTGGCAAATTTCTCATTAAGCATGTGAGGTACATGCCTAGGGGCGGCACTTGTATGCCTGTGTTGGTACTGTCAGTCCGAAATGTACCAATAACGTCTAAATATTTCCACTGTACTGTACCACATGCCATCTTGAATGGACTGTAAACGGATAGGAAATGCACATACTGTCCCTGTAAGCTGTCCTACAGTACTTAGATAATATGTATACATACAGTACAGTAATTAAAATAAAATAAATTCATGGCTATCATCAAATGAGAGCTTATAACCAGTCACTGAAAATAATAAAATTAGGCAAGAGGAAGGGGGGCAGCTGTCGTTAATGTTGGGACTAGGGGCGCCCCCACCCCTAAATCCTCCCCTGCTGCACAGCAGACATGAGCTGCATGACACAAAGGATAAGCCAAGGCCGCTCTAAGCAACCTTCAAACATCTAAAAGAAGATACTGTGATAGAAATTTGCAGCGGGCATTTTTCGTGTTTTGTGTTTTGGTTTTGGATTCGGGTCCGCGGACGTGTTTTGGATTTGGACACGTTTTGGCAAAACCACCCTTTCGGGTTTTGGATTCGGATGCGTTTTGGAGTCGGGTGATTTTTTTGAAAAACCTCAAAAACAGCTAAAATCATAGAATTTGGGGGTCATTTTGATCCTATAGTATTATTAAGCTCTATAACCAAAATGTCCAGTCTATTCTGAACACCTCATACCTCACAATATTTTTAGTCCTAAAATTTGCACCAAGGTCACTGGATGACTAAGCTAAGCGACCCAAGTGGGCGGCACAAACACCTGGCCCATCTAGGAGTGGCACTGCAGTGGTGTCAGACAGGATGGCACCTAAAAAAAATAGTCCCCAAACAGCACACAATGCAAAGATAAATAAAAAAAGAGGTGCAAGATGGAATTGTCCTTGAGCCTTCCCACCCAACCTTATGTTGTATAAACAGGACATGCACACTTTAACAAACCAATCATTTCAGCGACAGGATCTGCCACACAACTGTAGCTGAAATGACTGGTTGGTTTGGGCCCCCACCAAAAAAATCAATCTCTCCTTGCACAAACTGGCTTTACAGAGGCAAGATGTCCACCACATCCCCGTCCAGTGTTGGGAAGGTCAGGCATCGCAACCGACACAATTGGACTCTCCTTGGGGATTTGTAATTTAGAACACAGTTCTTTGCTGTGCTTTTGCCAGCTTAACTCTTTTAATTTTTCTAGCGGGAGGATGAGTACTTCCATCATCATGTGAAGCTGAACCGCTAGTCATGAGGAACATAGGAGAGGGCCTTAGCCGTTCCTTACCACTCTGTGTCGTAAATGGCATACATATTGGCAAGTTTACGCTTCTCCTCAGATAATTTTAATTTAGATTTTTGGGTCATTTTACTGAACTTTTGCTTTTTGGATTTTACATGCTCTCTACTATGACATTGGGCATCGGCCTTGGCAGACGACGTTGATGGCATTTCATTGTCTCTGCCATGACTAGTGGAAGCAGCTTCAGCACGAGGTGGAAGTGGATCTTGATGTTTCCCTATTTTACCCTCCAAATTTTTGTTCTCCATTTTTTAATGTGTGGAATTATATGCCAGTAATATATCTGGAATTATACGGCAGTAATGTCTGGAATGAGATACCACTAGATAGATACCAGATAACATTGTGACTGGAATGATGATGACCTATGCACAGTGACAGGACACTACCACAGTACCCTACAGCAGCAAGATGCAGCACAAGACACTGAGCAGTGACCAGTGATACTGAGCACTGATGATACTACTGAGCACTGATACTGAGCAGCACGATGCAGCACAAGACACTGTACTAGTATTAGTAATGTAGTATTACTGAGCACCACAAGACAATGAGCAGTGATACTGAGCACTGATGATACCACTGAGCACTGATACTGAGCACTGATGATACTACTGAGCACTGACACTGAGCAGCACGATGTAGCACAAGACACTGTACTAGTATTAGTAATGTAGTATTACTGAGCACCACAAGACAATGAGCAGTGATACTGAGCACTGATGATACTACTGAGCACTGATACTGAGCACTGATGATACTACTGAGAACTGACACTGAGCAGCACAATTAGCACAAGACACTGTACTAGTATTAGTAATATAGTATTACTGAGCACCACAAGACAATGAGCAGTGATACTGAGCACTGATACTGAGCACTGATGATACTACTGAGAACTGACACTGAGCAGCATGATGCAGCACAAGACACTGTACTAGTATTAGTAATGTAGTATTACTGACCACCACATGACAATGAGCAGTGATACTGAGCACTGATGATACTACTGAGCACTGATACTGAGCACTGATGATACTACTGAGAACTGACACTGAGCAGCACGATGCAGCACAAGACACTGTACTAGTATTAGTAATGTAGTATTACTGAGCACCACAAGACAATGAGCAGTGATACTGAGCACTGATGATACTACTGAGAACTGACAATGAGCAGCACGATGCAGCACAAAACACTGTACTAGTATTAGTAATGTAGTATTACTGAGCACCATGATGTAGCACAAGACAATGAGCAGTGATACTGAGCACTGATGATACTACTGAGAACTGACACCGAGAAGCACAATGCAGCACAAGACACTGTACTAGTATTAGTAATGTAGTATTACTGAGCACCACGATGCAGCACAAGACAATAAGCAGTGATACTGAGCACTGATGATACTACTGAGAACTGACACTGAGCAGCACGATGCAGCACAAGATCACTGTACTAGTATTAGTAATGTAGTATTCCTGAGCAGCACGATGTAGCACAAGACAATGAGCAGTGATACTGAGCACTGATGATACTACTGAGAACTGACACTGAGCAGCACGATGCAGCACAAGACACTGTCCTAGTATTAGTAATGTAGTGTTACTGAGCACCACTATGCAGCACAAGACAATGAACAGTGATACTGAGCACTAATGATACTACTGAGAACTGACACTGAGCAGCACGATGCAGCACAAGACACTGTACTAGTATTATTATTATTATTATCCTTTATTTATATGGCGCCACAAGGGTTCCGCAGCGCCCAATTACAGAGTACATAACTAATCAAACAGGAAAACAGCAACTTACAGTTGATGACAGTATAGGACAAGTACAGGGTAAATGAACATAGTTACATCAGCAGATGACACTGGAATAAGTATCAGGTGGCAGAAGACTGCTGGATTTGGTGCAGTTGAACATTATTAAAGGAAGAAATGATAGGCACATGAGGGAAGAGGGCCCTGCTCGTGAGAGCTAGTATTAGTAATGTAGTATTACTGAGCACCACGATGCAGCACAAGACAATGAACAGTGATACTGAGCACTGATGATACTACTGAGAACTGACACTGAGCAGCACGATGCAGCACAAGACACTGTCCTAGTATTAGTAATGTAGTATTACTGAGCACCACAATGCAGCACAAGACAATGAGCAGTGATACTGAGCACTGATGATACTACTGAGAACTGACACTGAGCAGCACAATGCAGCACAAAACACTGTACTAGTATTAGTAATGTAGTATTACTGAGCACCCCAATGCAGCACAAGACAATGAGCAGTGATACTGAGCACTGATGATACTACTGAGAACTGACACTGAGCAGCACAATGCAGCACAAAACACTGTACTAGTATTAGTGAGCAGCACAAAAGCTCTCTGGAATTGTCACCCCCCAGATACCACTGTGACTGGAATGATAATGAACGATACACAGTCACAGGACCCTACTACCACAGCACCCTACAGCAGCAAGATGCAGCACAAGAGAGACACTGTACTAGTATTACTGAGCAGCAATAAGCACTGATACTGAGCACTGATACTGAGAACTGACACTGAGAGAACATAGCCACGTCCTCTCTGTACCCTCTACAATGCCCGAGTGAAAATGGCAGCGACGTGCGGCTCTTTATATGGAATCCGAATCTCGCGAGAATCCGACAGCGGGATAATGACGTTTTGCCTCGCTCGGGTTTTCTGAGTCAGGCGGGAATAACCGAGCCGGGCTTGGACCCGTGTTTGACACGTGGAGTTCAGTAGGGTTCGGTTCTCGGCGAACCGAACCCGCTCATCTCTACTGTTAAGTCAGATATAGATACACTTTGTTTATAGTCAGTGTGATATCCTGCTAGGTACGGTTAGATATGTGTGGCTGTAGCGTACTAACCTGGTCCAGTTGTATCTCTTCTTCCGCCAGGTAGTCAGACTGAGGTCTCCATGACAGGTTCTTTCGCTGCTTTCGGAGAAGTGTAACAGAAGTAAAAGCCCAGGCAACGATAATGAGAGTTAAGACCTCAACGGGTGGTAGTTAAATTTAAAATCAGGTAGCCAAGGGAAGGGACAGTAGGGTGGTTCCACGGTAATAAAGAACAAAAGTGTATGGGAAACAATAAAATCAACAATGTTTACGTTCTGAAACACTTGACATTGACATACACTTATTACTCAAATTCAGGTATGAGCAATACTCTCACTAATCCTAGACAGTTCAATACGTGTTAGCATATAATAATGGCATGTTTTTTAGCACTTTGCATATCAACATTGCAATGTGTATATTAAATATGTAATGTCCCGGAATACTTTTTATGTACACCATAATATTATGGATGTTCATATAATGTTGTCCCGGTAGCGCCTGTGCACAGGATAAGGTATGATATTCCAATAATAACGTCACTTGGTAAAGACATTGGGTTATACATGCATGTACATAAAACCTAAAGCAGTATAAGCTTGGTTCCAGGAATTATCAAATATATTGCTGAATTAACAGTGAAATTTACTATTCAAATGGCACAACAATAAAGGGTTATGTGTATTGTGAGTTGTGACTGTATATATATTTATGTTATGTATATTGTATCACACTGGTGGGGAGTCATTGTACACCTGTTATGAACTGAGTACCTGGAACTCAGAGGAGTGGGTGGCAACTGGGGAGTTCCAGTACTCACGAGTGAAGCTGCGGTTAGTTGTGAATAGTCACAGCAATGCCTACTCTACTGACTCCATTACTCCCCCCAGTGGTCGGTTGGTGCCTGCTGAGCTAGTCTTTTCCTATAGTAGCCGTGTTTGAATGGGCAAATTAGATCCGCCCAGACTCCGATGCCCCCAGGTCTTATGAGTTAAGAAGGCACCAACAGAGACTGCGAGTGAATAAAGGGGAAGCTAACTAAGACTAGCGTGACAACCAATGGGAGAGAATACAGAAAGGACAATGAACAGATTATGGTGGTCATTCCGAGTTGATCGCTAGCTGCATTCATTCGCTGTGCAGCGATGGGGCGAAAAATCGGCAGTTCTGCGCATGCGTATGCGGCGCAATGCGCACAAGCAACGTACTTTTACAACGGCCGATGTAGTTTCACACAGGGTCTAGCGATGCTTTTCAGTCGCACTGCTGACCGCAGAGTGATTGACATGAAGTGGGCGTTTCTGGGTGTCAACTGACCTTTTTCAGGGAGTGTTCGGAAAAATGCAGGCGTGCCAAGAAAAACGCAGGCGTGGCTGGGCGAACGCAGGGTGTGTTTGTGACATCAAATAGGAACTAAACAGTCTGAAGTGATCGCAAGCGCTGAGTAGGTATTGAGCTACTTTAAAACTGCACAAAAAAATATTGCCGCTGCTCTGCAATCCTTTCGTTCCCACTTCTGCTAATCAGTGACGTGCGGTAAGGTCACTGGTTGGGGAGGCACTGGCAGCTAAGAAGCCCCCCCCCCCCCACCTGAAAAAAAAAAAAAAGTGTGGTCCCCCAACACACCAGTAAAACCAGCACTAGGCAGAACCAGCCAGGGGGAGTAATGCCATAGCAGGGGAGACACTCAGTGTGGGGTCCCCCTGCCATTACATTAATCTGCCCCCCCAGCCAGTCAGCCCAGGGTTGGAATTACTCGGAAAGTGGGAACCCCAAAAAATAAAAATGGGGTCCCCCCTCCCGAGCAGTAACCAGCACTGGGCTGATAGCCCAGTGCTATGCCCCGCACCCCTGGTGGCGGTGGGTGCGGGGCTCATTGTGTGTTAATATTGTTCTTTACAGGTGGCCTACAGGTCCCAGCAAGCCTGCCCCAGCATGCTGGCACTTGGAGAACCACAAGTGCCAGCATGCCCGGACACAAAGGGCCTGCTGGCACCTGTAGTCCACCTGCAAAGAATAGTAATATTGTTCTTTACAGGTAGCCTACAGGTCCCAGCAAGCCTGCCCCAGCATGCTGGCACTTGGAGAACCACAAATGCCAGCATGCCCGGACATAAAGTGCCCGCTGGCACCTGTAGTCCACCTGTAAAGAAAATATTAAAATAAAAACACCACACTATCTTGAAAATAAACTTTATTAAACTGGGTCTTCACCTGGGGGCGGCGGCCTTTAAGCTCTTTTGCGTGGCCGCCGCCTTCCCAGGGCTTCCGGCGTCTTCACCTGGGGGGGCGCCACCCCCCCAGGGCTTCCAGCGTCTTCACCTGGTGGGCGGCGGCTGCTAAGCTCTTTTGCATAGCCGCCGCCCAGCCAGGACTTCCGGCGTCTTCATTCTTCAGGAGCTCTTCACTGCTCCTCCTCCGCCGTCGGACTGACTCTCCTCCGCCTCGCGCTGACTTATATAAGTCAGCCGGCGGGGGCGGAGCGATGACGCGGCGAGCCGTGATTGGCTCGCGGCGGCCATCTTGAATTTCAAAAATGACGCTGAGGCGCCATTTTTGAAACTGGAACCGCTCCGCTGCCAAACTCTGCAGAATAAAGGTAATTTCCGCCGCCGCACCACCGCCGCAACCCGCACCGCCGACGCCCGCTCCACCGCCGCATCCCGCCGCCCGCACCATCGCCACATCCAGCCGCCCGCACCTCCTCCCCCGCGTCGCCCACACAGTGATTGACAGCGGATCCAGGGACGGATCCGCTGGCCAATCACTGTGGCCTCACTGACAGGGACGTGCTTTCATAGGTTGAAAGCACGTCCCTGTATGAAAGCGGCACCACTAATGGTGCCGCTTTCCCATATATTTTCAATGGGCTTTTACAGCCCAAGGCTAGTCCCCGCCCGTGCCCGCCCCCCGCTCCCCATACTTTCCGCAGTGACAACGGGAGGCACCACGATCGGTGCCTCCCAAATACATAGAGAGGGGAGAAATGTAAAGAATAATATAAAGAAGATACATATGACACAGAATATGTGTCATATGCATCTTCTTAGTATTATCTTAATCATTATGACAGGGGAGGCACTGCCTCCCCTGCCTCCCCTGACTGCACGTCCCTGCTGCTAATACACTCCAAGTGGGAGGCGGCATAGCGTTTGCACGGCTGCTAAAAACAGCTAGCAAGCGAACAACTCGGAATGACCACCTATGTGTGGCGTGGCCACCAAAATCCCAACATAGGAACCAAGGCACAGAGTGTTGAAAGCTATGACACTCATGTTAAGTTCGTTTAACTTACAGGAAGAAAAAGCACTATCTTAATACAGAAATGGTCAGGCTGCTGCAACCTCTAAGCGTGTGTGTGTTTAACCTCTATGAAATGCGTACACGTTGCGTAAGCACGCCGTCACGCTGTAAGCACAAAGTAGCTACACGTGCGGCCGAATACACTTTAACCCCTAACAGGAAAGGAGTGCGACACCAATTGTATGTTATGTTGTGGTCCAACGCAACAACAAATATTTACTTAAAAGGGGGGTGAACAATACAACAATACAAGAGAAAAAGGCTACAACCAATGGATACATACGTTTGTTCGCCTGCGCCACCCGGTTCCGGTCCTCAGTCAATCTGGAAAGATGACTTTCAGAGAATAGACTGAGGCCGGCCAGGAGGCTTGGTTTTTATACAATGGTCCAAAGCATAAAACAAAGGAAACTGTAATCTCTTCATCCATAGGTCAAAGAGCTGGTCATTTACAGTATGTGAGGGGTCATAGGTTGGTTTGAACAGGTGGGCGATGCTTAGTCCAGGTGTACTTGCAGATGTCTTCCACTGGGTTCCCGCCGAATATCAGGAGTACAGTACATACAGTGAGATATGAATATTGTATTCCTGCACATAACTATACGCAGGAGCATGTGATTATCTGCCAACTGCAACCGGAATATTGCTCTTGAATTACTGTACATGTGAATACCAAACACTATGTTCTGATCTATTTCTGTCCCCTCACATCCTGTAAAGTTGAATATCTCTATTGTGCCATTTCTGAAGTAAATGTTACTTGCTGGGGTGGTGTGTCTGGGCTATATGTAAATTATGCACTACATGGATGAAATGTCAGTTTATGTCTTTGTGGCTTTTCCATGCGAATGCGTATGCTACCGTATTTACTCATACCATGCGCTAATACGCAGGACTTCATGAGCCAATGTACGCAGCGTGCGGGCATGTGCATGCACGGCAGAACAAGCACACGCACGGTGGCCACTCTGTGTGGTGTTTGTACTTGATGCATGTGGGTATAATATTTTCGACTTCGACACTGAATATACGAGTGATTGTGAATGCAACAATATATAAGATGTAATATGCAACTTAATAAACTGTGAAAGCAACAATGCTCAAAGATGTTATAAGTGACTTAATAAACTGTGAAAACAACAATGCACTAAGATGTTATAATACAGAAATGTTAGCAAGGCAGTGTCTGTGTGGAAACTCCACACACTGCCTAGCAAAAGCCTGAATACAAAGCTAGCTGGCTCTGGTCAGGTATCAATCGAGCATGGTCTCTGGGTCACGGGTACAACACAGGTAGACAGGATCTCTTTCAAGCTGACAGGTTCATACTTAGGGTGTGTACACACGGTGAGATAAATCTGTGAGATTTTGACTATATACTTAAAATCTTATGAAAATTTAGTGCATATCTCATGGTGCTAGGCAGCTTGCGATACAGATTCGATCCCGATGCGCGCTCCCGTGGGGTCGGTATCGTTAGGCTAGATAGACTGTGCAGGCAAGTCAATCTTGATTATCTAGTGTACAATCTAGTACAAAGTATAGTCAAAATTGTCACTTAGTCAAAATCGTACATAGACAAAATCTCAAGTACAGATAGTCAAAATCTGTACAATCTGTGCTATCTGGGCTCTGGGGCAGTTCAAGGGAAATCGCATAGTCAAAATCGAACATAGCAGGGATCTCACCGTGTGTACACACCCTAAAGCAGGAACTATCACCAGCATTTTGGGAGTGACCAGGAGGGAAATATAAATGATGCTCCCCCAATCACCGCTCAGAACCTGAATTAAACAACTAAGTGCAGCTGCCCTGCTGCACGTACCAAGAACCTAAGCAATGGGGAATGACTACTGCTTCTGGCATCCCCGTTGCCAAGGAGTGCGGAGGCCCGCAGCGCCCGGTGTCAGCCTGTTGTTAGGCGCCGGGTGGGGACGAGGAGACCTTGTGCCCACGTCCACCTGTTGCTAGTCGCCGGGTGGGGGGTCAGCAGGAGGTGCGGAGTCCCGTCTCCTAGGCAATGGCTAGAACGCGAGCCTCCCAGCGCTAACAGTACCCCCCCTTGAAGAGGGGTTAAGAAACCCCTAGATCCAGGTTTCTGGGGATATTTCTTGAAGAATCCTTTCTTTAATTCAGGAGCATGGAACTTCCCAGGCACCCAAGCTCTCTCTTCAGGACTGTAGCCCTTCCAATGAACTAAATAATGTATTTGGGTGGTCATTCTGACTTGATCGCTAGCTGCATTCGTTCACACTTCTGCGCATGCATATGCGGCGCAATGCGCACTCAAGACGTTAGACGTACTATTACAATGAACGATGTAGTTTCACACAGGGTCTAGCGAAGCTTTTCAGTCGCACTGCTGGCCGCAGAGTGATTGGCATGAAGTGGGCGTTTCAGGGTGTCAACTGACCGTTTTCAGGGAGTGTTCGGAAAAACGCAGGCGTGCCAGGAAAAACGCAGGCGTGGCTGGCCGAACGCAGGGCATGTGTGTGACGTCAAAACAGGAACTGAACAGTCTGAAGTGTTCGCAAGCGCTGAGTAGTAGAGATGAGCGGGTTCGGTTTCTCTGAATCCGAACCCGCCAGAACTTCATGTTTTTTTTCACGGGTCCGAGCGACTCGGATCTTCCCGCCTTGCTCGGTTAACCCGAGCGCGCCCGAACGTCATCATGACGCTGTCGGATTCTCGCGAGGCTCGGATTCTATCGCGAGACTCGGATTCTATATAAGGAGCCGCGCGTCGCCGCCATTTTCACACGTGCATTGAGATTGATAGGGAGAGGACGTGGCTGGCGTCCTCTCCATTTAGATTATAAGAGACTGAGAGAGATTTACTGGAGCTGACTAGGAGGAGTACTGTTACTGTAGAAGTGTAGAGACTGAGTGGAGAGAGTTTACTAGTGAGGACAGTGCAGTTTACTTTATAATCCGTTCTCTGCCTGAAAAAAGCGATACACAGCACACAGTGACTCAGTCACATACCATATCTGTGTGCACTGCTCAGGCTCAGGCCAGTGTGCTGCATCATCTATTATCTATATATAATATTATATATATCTGTCTGACTGCTCAGCTCACACAGCTTATAATTGTGGGGGAGACTGGGGAGCACTACTGCAGTGCCAGTTATAGGTCATAGCAGGAGCCAGGAGTACATAATATATTATATAGTGAGTGACCACCAGACACACAGTGCAGTTTATTTAATATATCCGTTCTCTGCCTGAAAAAAGCGATACACACAGTGACTCAGTCAGTCACATACCATATCTGTGTGCACTGCTCAGGCTCAGGCCAGTGTGCTGCATCATCTATTATCTATATATAATATTATATATATCTGTCTGACTGCTCAGCTCACACAGCTTATAATTGTGGGGGAGACTGGGGAGCACTACTGCAGTGCCAGTTATAGGTCATAGCAGGAGCCAGGAGTACATAATATATTATATAGTGAGTGACCACCAGACACACAGTGCAGTTTATTTAATATATCCGTTCTCTGCCTGAAAAAAGCGATACACACAGTGACTCAGTCAGTCACATACCATATCTGTGTGCACTGCTCAGGCTCAGGCCAGTGTGCTGCATCATCTATTATCTATATATAATATTATATATATCTGTCTGACTGCTCAGCTCACACAGCTTATAATTGTGGGGGAGACTGGGGAGCACTACTGCAGTGCCAGTTATAGCTTATAGCAGGAGCCAGGAGTACATATTATATTAAAATTAAACAGTGCACACTTTTGCTGCAGGAGTGCCACTGCCAGTGTGACTGACCAGTGACCTGACCACACTGACCACCAGTATAGTTAGTAGTATACTTATATTGTGATTGCCTGAAAAAGTTAAACACTCGTCGTGTGACTTCACTTGTGTGTTTTTTTTTTTTTTATTCTATAAAAATAAAACTCATTCTGCTGACAGACAGTGTCCAGCAGGTCCGTCATTATATAATATATAATATATACCTGTCCGGCTGCAGTAGTGATATATATATATTTTTTATATCATTTATCATCCAGTCGCAGCAGACACAGTACGGTAGTTCACGGCTGTGGCTACCTCTGTGTCTGCCAAGGCCGATGCCCAATGTCATAGTACAGAGCATGTCAAATCCAAAACACCAAATATCAGAAAAAAAAGGACTCCAAAACCTAAAATAAAATTGTCGGAGGAGAAGCGTAAACTTGCCAATATGCCATTTACCACACGGAGTGGCAAGGAACGGCTGAGGCCCTGGCCTATGTTCATGGCTAGTGGTTCAGCTTCACATGAGGATGGAAGCACTCAGCCTCTCGCTAGAAAAATGAAAAGACTCAAGCTGGCAAAAGCAGCACAGCAAAGAACTGTGCATTCTTCGAAATCACAAATCCACAAGGAGAGTCCAATTGTGTCGGTTGCGATGCCTGACCTTCCCAACACTGGACGTGAAGAGCATGCGCCTTCCACCATTTGCACGCCCCCTGCAAGTGCTGGAAGGAGCACCCGCAGTCCAGTTCCTGATAGTCAGATTGAAGATGTCAGTGTTGAAGTACACCAGGATGAGGAGGATATGGGTGTTGCTGGCGCTGGGGAGGAAATTGACCAGGAGGATTCTGATGGTGAGGTGGTTTGTTTAAGTCAGGCACCCGGGGAGACACCTGTTGTCCGTGGGAGGAATATGGCCGTTGACATGCCAGGTGAAAATACCAAAAAAATCAGCTCTTCGGTGTGGAGGTATTTCACCAGAAATGCGGACAACAGGTGTCAAGCCGTGTGTTCCCTTTGTCAAGCTGTAATAAGTAGGGGTAAGGACGTTAACCACCTCGGAACATCCTCCCTTATACGTCACCTGCAGCGCATTCATAATAAGTCAGTGACAAGTTCAAAAACTTTGGGTGACAGCGGAAGCAGTCCACTGACCAGTAAATCCCTTCCTCTTGTAACCAAGCTCACGCAAACCACCCCACCAACTCCCTCAGTGTCAATTTCCTCCTTCCCCAGGAATGCCAATAGTCCTGCAGGCCATGTCACTGGCAATTCTGACGAGTCCTCTCCTGCCTGGGATTCCTCCGATGCATCCTTGCGTGTAACGCCTACTGCTGCTGGCGCTGCTGTTGTTGCCGCTGGGAGTCGATGGTCATCCCAGAGGGGAAGTCGTAAGCCCACTTGTACTACTTCCAGTAAGCAATTGACTGTTCAACAGTCCTTTGCGAGGAAGATGAAATATCACAGCAGTCATCCTACTGCAAAGCGGATAACTGAGGCCTTGGCATCCTGGGTGGTGAGAAACGTGGTTCCGGTATCCATCATTACTGCAGAGCCAACTAGAGACTTGTTGGAGGTACTGTGTCCCCGGTACCAAATACCATCTAGGTTCCATTTCTCTAGGCAGGCGATACCGAAAATGTACACAGACCTCAGAAAAAGAGTCACCAGTGTCCTAAAAAATGCAGCTGTACCCAATGTCCACTTAACCACGGACATGTGGACAAGTGGAGCAGGGCAGGGTCAGGACTATATGACTGTGACAGCCCACTGGGTAGATGTATGGACTCCCGCCGCAAGAACAGCAGCGGCGGCACCAGTAGCAGCATCTCGCAAACGCCAACTCTTTCCTAGGCAGGCTACGCTTTGTATCACCGCTTTCCAGAATACGCACACAGCTAAAAACCTCTTACGGCAACTGAGGAAGATCATCGCGGAATGGCTTACCCCAATTGGACTCTCCTGTGGATTTGTGGCATCGGACAACGCCAGCAATATTGTGTGTGCATTAAATATGGGCAAATTCCAGCACGTCCCATGTTTTGCACATACCTTGAATTTGGTGGTGCAGAATTTTTTTAAAAACGACAGGGGCGTGCAAGAGATGCTGTCGGTGGCCAGAAAAATTGCGGGACACTTTCGGCGTACAGGCACCACGTACAGAAGACTGGAGCACCACCAAAAACTACTGAACCTGCCCTGCCATCATCTGAAGCAAGAAGTGGTAACGAGGTGGAATTCAACCCTCTATATGCTTCAGAGGTTGGAGGAGCAGCAAAAGGCCATTCAAGCCTATACAATTGAGCACGATATAGGAGGTGGAATGCACCTGTCTCAAGTGCAGTGGAGAATGATTTCAACGTTGTGCAAGGTTCTGATGCCCTTTGAACTTGCCACACGTGAAGTCAGTTCAGACACTGCCAGCCTGAGTCAGGTCATTCCCCTCATCAGGCTTTTGCAGAAGAAGCTGGAGGCATTGAAGAAGGAGCTAAAAGGGAGCGATTCCGCTAGGCATGTGGGACTTGTGGATGCAGCCCTTAATTCGCTTAACAAGGATTCACGGGTGGTCAATCTGTTGAAATCAGAGCACTACATTTTGGCCACCGTGCTCGATCCTAGATTTAAAGCCTACCTTGGATCTCTCTTTCCGGCAGACACAAGTCTGCTGGGGTGCAAAGACCTGCTGGTGACAAAATTGTCAAGTCAAGCGGAACGCGACCTGTCAACATCTCCTCCTTCACATTCTCCCGCAACTGGGGGTGCGAGGAAAAGGCTCAGAATTCCGAGCCCACCCGCTGGCGGTGATGCAGGGCAGTCTGGAGCGACTGCTGATGCTGACATCTGGTCCGGACTGAAGGACCTGACAACGATTACGGACATGTCGTCTACTGTCACTGCATATGATTCTCTCAACATTGATAGAATGGTGGAGGATTATATGAGTGACCGCATCCAAGTAGGCACGTCACACAGTCCGTACTTATACTGGCTGGAAAAAGAGGCAATTTGGAGGCCCTTGCACAAACTGGCTTTATTCTACCTAAGTTGCCCTCCCACAAGTGTGTACTCCGAAAGAGTGTTTAGTGCCGCCGCTCACCTTGTCAGCAATCGGCGTACGAGGTTACATCCAGAAAATGTGGAGAAGATGATGTTCATTAAAATGAATTATAATCAATTCCTCCGCGGAGACATTGACCAGCAGCAATTGCCTCCACAAAGTACACAGGGAGCTGAGATGGTGGATTCCAGTGGGGACGAATTGATAATCTGTGAGGAGGGGGATGTACACGGTGATATATCGGAGGGTGAAGATGAGGTGGACATCTTGCCTCTGTAGAGCCAGTTTGTGCAAGGAGAGATTAATTGCTTCTTTTTTGGGGGGGGTCCAAACCAACCCGTCATATCAGTCACAGTCGTGTGGCAGACCCTGTCACTGAAATGATGGGTTGGTTAAAGTGTGCATGTCCTGTTTTGTTTATACAACATAAGGGTGGGTGGGAGGGCCCAAGGACAATTCCATCTTGCACCTCTTTTTTCTTTTCTTTTTCTTTGCATCATGTGCTGATTGGGGAGGGTTTTTTGGAAGGGACATCCTGCGTGACACTGCAGTGCCACTCCTAGATGGGCCCGGTGTTTGTGTCGGCCACTAGGGTCGCTAATCTTACTCACACAGTCAGCTACCTCATTGCGCCTCTTTTTTTCTTTGCGTCATGTGCTGTTTGGGGAGGGTTTTTTGGAAGGGACATCCTGCGTGACACTGCAGTGCCACTCCTAGATGGGCCCGGTGTTTGTGTCGGCCACTAGGGTCGCTTATCTTACTCACACAGCGACCTCGGTGCAAATTTTAGGACTAAAAATAATATTTTGAGGTGTGAGGTATTCAGAATAGACTGAAAATGAGTGTAAATTATGGTTTTTGAGGTTAATAATACTTTGGGATCAAAATGACCCCCAAATTCTATGATTTAAGCTGTTTTTTAGTGTTTTTGGAAAAAAACACCCGAATCCAAAACACACCCGAATCCGACAAAAAAAATCCGGTGAGGTTTTGCCAAAACGCGTTCGAACCCAAAACACGGCCGCGGAACCGAACCCAAAACCAAAACACAAAACCCGAAAAATTTCAGGCGCTCATCTCTACTGAGTAGGCGACATAGCGTTTGCACGGCTGCTAAAAACTGCTAGCGAGCGAGCAACTCGGAATGACCACTTTGACCCCGTACAAACTTGGAGTCCAGGATTCTCTCAACAACAAACTCTTGACGTCCCCAAATCATGAATGGAGAAGGTCTCCTGAAACATCTTTCTTTACATTTTTTAGAAATAAATGCTGGTTTAAAGTTTAAACAGGGAACAATAGAAGGTATTATTGATTCTCAAAGATCTGGGTAATTGAAGATTGAAAGCAACAGGATTGAATTTCTGGATGATTTAAAATGGTCCAATGTAACGGGGACCCAGTTTCTGAGATGTCTGGCGGAGCTTGATGTTTCGAACAGATAACCACACCATGGGGGGTCATTCCGAGTTGATCACTCGCTAGCAGTTTTTAGAAGACGTGCAAATGCTTAGTTGCCGCCCACGGGGGAGTGTATTTTCACTTTACAGGAGTGCAAACGCATGTGCAGCAGAGCGCCTGCAAACACATTTTGTGCAAAACAAGACCAGCCCTGTAGTTACTTATCCTGTGCGATGATTGCTGCGACGAGTGACACGGTAATTACGTCAGATACCCGCCCAGCAAATGCCTGGCCATGCCTGCGTTTTTCCACACTCCCAGAAAATGTTCAGTTGACACCCAGAAACTCACACTTCCTATCAATCTCCTTGCGTTCGGATGTGCGATTGGAATCGTCGATAGAACCAGTGCAAAACCACAAAGAACTTCGTACCCATACGACGCGCATGCGCACTGCAGTGCATACACATGCGCAGATTTGTTGTTTTTTTCACTGATCGCTATGCAGTGAACAACGGCAGCTAGCGATCAACTCGGAATGACCCCCATGTCTCCTACTTTAAAAGAACAAGGTTTCCGAAATCTGTCAGCAAATTTTTTTAGCTGGGCTGCCACATCCTCCAAGGCTAGATGTACTTCCTTCCAAATCCTCCTGAGGTGAGACACGGGAGAAAAAGAAGAACCAGACTGTTGTGATAGAGTGAAAGTATTGAAATTAGGATGAAAACCGGAAACACAAAAGAAAGGAGAAATGGAAGTTGAGGAATGTTCAGAATTATTATATGCAAATTCTGCAAAGGGTAGATGGTCAACCCAATCATCCTGATATTTAGAGACATAACACCATAGACATTGCTCCAATGATTGATTGACTTGCTCTTTCTGTCCATTGGACTGTGGATGATACCCTGATGAGAGACTGATATTGATCCTCAGTTACGCACAGGAAGACCTCCAGAAATGGGCTACAAATTGAGAGCCTCTATCCGAGATGATGTCTTGCGGAAAGCTATGAATACGAAATATGTGTTGAATGAATAATGAAGCAAGATCCTTGGTATTAGGCATTTGGAAGATCTTGGTAGGTCCACAACCAAATCCATTGACAAATGGGTACATGGCTTGGAGGGTACAGGCAGAGGATGTAATTGTCTAGAAGGAAGAACATGAGAAGACTTGTTTTTGGCACAGACTTGACAGGCTTTAACAAACTCCTGAACGTCTGTCTTGCTAGTTGGCCACCATACTGAGCGAAAGAGAAGATGCAAAAGTCTTATTTACCCCTGGATGTCCTGAGGTCTTGCTGAAATGGAACTCAGATAATACGGCTGATCTGAGTTTCTCTAGAATGAACAGGAGTCCTGAAGGAGTCTGCATTTGTGCTGAATGGACCTGTGAGGCAAGATTCATGGTTAAACCAGCGAGAATACATCCTGGAGTAAGAATCGGCTCCGGAAGATTAGGGACTTGATGGTTAGACAGAAAACTCCGGGATACAGCGTCAGCTTTAAGGTTTTTGGAGCCGGGCCTATAGGTAATAACAAAATTGAACCTAGCAAAAAACAACGCCCATCTGGCTTGCCGAGAATTCAATCTTTTAGTGGATTCAAGATAAACTAGGTTTTTGTGGTCGTAAAAACAGTTACTGTATGCCTTGCCCCCTCCAACCAGTGCCTCCATTCCTCCAAAGCACATTTTACTGCTTAGAGCTCTCAATTCCCTACATCGTAGTTGACTTCAGCTTGGGAAAATTTCCAAGATAAAAAGGCACAGGGGTGGAGTTTATGACTGACTGGATCCTCTTAGAAAAGAAAATCTACAACCCCTACTTTGGAGACATCTACTTCTACGATGAAAGGCAGGGCTGGGTCAGGATGCCAGAGAACAGGAGCAGAGATAAATGCTTTCTTAAGGTCCTCAAAGACCTTTACCGCCTGTGGTGACCAATAAGCAGGGTCTGCACCTTTCTTGGTCAGGCTCACAATTGTAGCTACAATTGAAGATAATTAATCAATAAATCTTCTGTAGTAGTTTGCAAAACCAAGGAAACATTGAGTAGCTTTTAGATTAGAGGGACAGAGCCATTCCACAATTGCCTGAAGTTTCTTAGGATCTATAGAGAACCCCTTGGAGGTGATGATGTATCCTAGGAAGGCCACCTTCTCAACCTCAAATTCACATTTTTCCAATTTAGCATACAGATGATTTTCCCTGAGCTTGGTGAGGGCCACTTTTACATGGACTCTGTGTTTTTTGATTGAGGCGGAGTAGATCAATATGTCATCGAGATAGACGACCATGAATCTATCCAGGAATTCTAGAAGAACATAATTTATGAGATCCTGGAAGACGGCAGGAGCGTTGGAGAGTCCAAAAGGCATAACCATCCCCCTGCCGGATCCGAATGAGATTGTATGCTCCTTGCAAATCGATCTTAGAGAAAACAGTAGTGCTTCTGAGTTGATCAAATAAGATGGAGATAAGAGGTAATGGGTATGAATTTTGATTGTTATTTTGTTCAGTCCCCGGTAGTCTATGCATGGCCATAATGAGCCGTCCTTTTTCCCGACAAAGAAAAACCCGGCTCCTACCGGTGACTTAGAAGGCCTGATGAAGCCTTTTTCTAAACTCTCCCGGATGTATTCCTCCATAGCTTTTGCTTTGGGCAAAGACAGAGCATAGAGGCGGCCTTTTGGGAGTCTAGCTCCAGTTATGAGATTGATAGCACAATCATAAGGATGGTGAAGAGGCAGAGATTCAGCTTGTTGTTTGGACAATATGTCCATAAAAGACTGGGATGGCAACACTTCAGGGACTGGAAGTGCTGAGCGGACTGGCATGGTCAGGCATTTGGCTGCACATTCCGTGCCCTAGGAAATAAGATCTCCTGTACTCCAGTTGAATACTGGGTTATGAGCTTTCAGCCAAGGCAGGCCCAGAACTACTGGAGTTAGGGACAATATACCAGGAAAAAAGACAACTTTTCACAATGGGACATTCTGACAAAAACCTGGAGAGCTGGAGTCCTGGTGCTCACCCGACCATTCTGGAGAGGACTGCCATCTAATCCACAAATGGAAATTGGTGGGCAAAGAATCTCCATGAGAATTCCTTTGGCAAGAGTTAATTCCAAGTCCATAACATTTCCGGCAGCCCCAGAGTCAACAAAAGCAGTTATTTCACTAGGACCAGAAGGGGTTGTTATCCTACCAGGTAACAATAAATAATTATTCGGGGAGATAGAACAGAGACCCAAAAAACTCTCCCAATATTTCTCGCGTCTACTTTTTTTCCGCCTTCTGTGGACAAGTGTTTGCCAGATGTCCCTTGGTCCCGCAATAGAGACACAGTCCTAGAATGTGACGTCTCGCCTTCTCTTGAGGCGTCAAGTGGAAAGCTCTGATTTGCATGGGGTCCTCCTTATTCCCTGCAACCTCTGGCACTGTCCAACGAGATATAGGTGTGGAAACCTCCTTCTCCATTTGCCGAATCCACCTATTTACTTTAATGGCTAACTCCATAAGTGCATCCAGAGTGGCCGGGGAAGGATATTGGACAATAAAATCCTTAATTTGTTCTGTTAGTCCCAATCAGAACTGACTACGAAGTGCTGGGTCATTCCAGCCACAGTCATTGAAATTTGGTGCAATATACCTCAGCAGAATCTCTCCCTTGCTTAAAAGAATGAACATGGGCCTCCGCGGATGCTGCCCGATTTGGGGCATCATAGAGGACACCCAAGGCCTTAAAGAATGAATCCACAGAAAGCAGACTAGGGTGATCTGCTGAAAGGCCACAGGCCCAAGACTGAGGGTCACCTTGTAAAAGTGAAATTATGATCCCTACTCGCTGGGTCTCTCTACCCGAATAGTAAGGCCTGAGCTTGAAATACAGCTTGCAACTTTCCCGGAAGTTCACAAACTGTTTGCGGTCCCCAGGCAACCTATCTGGGAGGTTTAGCTTAGGCTCCTTTGGAGCAGATAACAAGACAGTCTGGGTCCTATGAGTTTCCTCCTGAGTGTCTACATGAAAAGTAAGATCCCGTAGCTGCTGGGTCAAACCCTGGATCTGGCCCGTTAGGATATGGGCCAGATTTTGTGCTCGATCCATCTGGAGACAATGACCTACGGAGCTATAGTAGTTTTTGGGGCTGGTGATAATGATACGAACTGAGTACCTGGAACTCAGGGTGGCAACTGGGGAGTTCCAGTACTCACGAGTGATGCTGCGGCTAGTTATGAATGACAACAGCAACGACTGACTCCATTTCTCTGCCCAGTGGTTGGTTGGTGCCTGCTGAGCTAGTCTTCTCCCATAGCAGCCGTGTTTGACTGGGCGGCCCAGACTCTAATGCCCCCAGGTCTTACGAGGTAACAAGGCACCAACCGAGACTGCGAGTGAATAAGGGGGAAGCGAAACTAAGACTAGCGTGACAACCAATGGGAGAGAATACAGAAAGGACAATGAACAGATTATGTGTGGCGTGGCCGCCGATATCCCAACATAGGAACCAAGGCACAGAGTGTTGAAAGCTATTACACTGAATATGAGAGTAATTGTGAATGCAACAATGCATAAGATGTAATAAGCAACTTAATAAACTGTGAAAGCAACAATGCTCTAAGATGTTATAATACAAGGCAAGGCAGTGTCTGTGTGGAAACTCCACACACTGCTTTGCAAAAACCTGAATACAAAGCTGGCTGGATCTGCTCAGGTATCACTCGAGCATGGTCTCTGGGTCACGGGTACAACATAGGTAGACAGGATCTCTAATGAGCTGACAGGTTCAAACTGAAGCAGGAACTATCACCAGCATTTTAGGAGTGACCAGGAGGGGAATATAAATGATGCTGCCCCAATCACCGCTCAGAACCTAAATTAAAATACTAAGCTGGTCATTCAGACCTGATCGCACACTGCATTTTTTTGCAGCAGTGCGATCGGGTCTGAACCGTCGCTGCCCGGAGACGGGGTTCGCCGGACAGTGACGTTTTACACAACGAAAGTGATCGCAGGGGAAATTGCAAGAAGATTAACAGGCGGAAGGCGTTCCTGGGCGGCAACTCACTGTTTCCTGGGAGTGTCGGGAAAAACGCAGGCGTGTCCAACCATTCCGGAGGTGTCCTGATGTCACCAGCGGCCTGGATTGTTGCAGTGGCTGAGTAAGTCCTGGGCTGTGCAGAAACTGCACAAACTTTTGTTTGTGCAGCTCTCTGCACAGCCGTTTGCACTTCTGCGATGCGCTTACCCCCTCCCACTGTAGGTGGCGATTACCTGGTCACAGCAGTGAAAAAAATAGCCTGTGTGCGACCAGGTCTGAATTAGGCCCCTAAGTGCAGCTGCCCTGCTGCATGTACCAAGAATCTAAGCAACAGGTAATGCCTACTGCTTCTGGCGTCCCCGTTGCCAAGGAGTGTGGCGGACCCCAATGCCCGGCGTCAGCCTGTTGCTAGGTGCCGGGTGGGGACCAGGAGACCTTGCGCCCAGTGTCCGCCTGTTGCTAGGCGCCAGGCGGGGGTCAGCGGGAGATGCGGCGTCCCGGCTCCTAGGCAACGGCCGGTATGCGTGCCTCTCTGCGCTAACAACACCTCAGGGGCAAAGAAGATTTCCTTGGTAATGATCCCAGCTATAAATATGGCAGGCCTAATTACTAAGCCCCTGCTGTATGTTTGTGAGTCGCGGTGGTCCCTGTATTAAGTTTGAGTGTGGTAGAGTGTGAGTACTTACTGGGTCCCTGGCCTTTACACTGCTCAAACGTGAAGCCCAGTTGCAACTGCTGAGTTTCCTGCTGCAGCGCTGCGCTGTGCCAGGGCCGGTTCTAGCCCTTGTGGCGCCCCGGCCGAAAATAGGGGCATGGCTTCATAACGGGGCGTGGTCAATGTGCCCCCAATAGTACTGCTCCCGTTTGTGCCCCCAGTTGTATTGCCCCAGTTTGTGCCCCCAGTAGCATTGCCCCCGTTTGTGTGGCTTTTAAAAATACCATCCCCATTCCAGATTCCCGACCGCTGCTGCCGCTGCCCTCTGTCTCCATCTCTGGCCTCTGGCGTCGCTCCTCTGATCTATGGGAGAGACGTCATGACATCTCTCCCATAGAAACGCATAGACACTAGAGGTCAATCATGACCCCTAGTGTCCATGTGCCGTTCCACAATGCTTGTGCGGTGCATCGCGCACCGCACAGCAGTACCGGCACGGGTGGAGGTGGGGGCACCACTAGTAGCAGATCTGGCGGCGGTGCCGCCCTTCGGATGGCGGCGGCACCCTCCGGAAGGCAGCGCCGCGGGCAAAAGAACCGTGTACCCATACCATGATCCGCTACTGCTGTGTGCGGATGCAGGTGTCCTGGGGAATCTGCAGCTCCGCTTCCACTACCCTGCAATGTTGAGGCACTGGGTGCTGTCACGCAGGTCTGCTGGAGGTGCTACACAAGGGGGTCAGGGAGACCTGGGCTGCTGCTGTCAATAGGGCTCGCTCATTCTGCTGCCACCACAAATGCTGGGTGCCACTCACCACCGCTCAATTGGACACACGGAACCCCGTCACTTGCGGCTACTTGGGCTGTCCTCTGTCTGGGCCACACACACTGTGGCCACGGCTAGTACTGTTCCAAAGGTGCTGAACACTCCATAGGTCCAAATGGCAAACTTGCCTTCTCAGCACACTGCTGACTCTGCCCTTAGATCTCTCCCAGCTCCTTCTTCTCTCATCATGCTCCACGTGCAGTATGACTTTCTCTCCCCACTTCTTCTTCCAACAGGCTGCTCACATGTGCTCTATTCCTGCAGCCAGCTCTGGGTCCTAAAGTTCTCCCCTTTTCAGAGCTCACTGCAGACTCATGCTGTTCACAGTAAAAAGGGCAACTAAAAGGGAGTCAACCCCTGCAGTCCCTGGGGGAATATTGGCCATGCCTCTATCTGGGTGTCAACAAGGAAGGGGACTATATGGCTGTGGGCTGCACGTCTCAGCAACTGGCAGCCCAGAGACACATTGGCATTTGTAGTTCACCAACCCCAGGGGGTACCACATCAGGACCAATGAGAAAGTTCTTCATGATTATCGTTGCCTGTGATGAGCCTGTCTTTTTGCTCGTTGGGAGGCAACAACTGGAGAGCTAAGCTAGCAAGCCTCCCGAATCTGGCTGAGGGCATGGAGAGTGGCAAGAAATGTTTACCTCCCTGCTATAGCCATAGGAAAACTGCACATACTCATAATTGGGGCGCTAGTGCACGAGCCACGTGCACATCCACAGGCAGGTGTGCGTGCGCCTGCTTCCCTTTGGCAGATTGTACCAGTTTCAGTGTCTGTCACTGAGTCACTGTGATTGTATCCCATTACTATTTAAATAGACTCAGAGATGCCTACCCAGAGGCATATAACACTTTTTCCATTTCTTCATCTGAATAGAGGATTGTTAAAAGGAAAACTAAAAATGTTCTTGTCAAATGAAAAGAAAAGATGACATCTTAGCCTAAGATTTTTAAGGAAGTGTCTCACTCTCCCTCTAAAGTAGTGGAAGGAAATCATTTAGAGGAAATAAATGGGTGAAAGCAAAAAAATAAATAAATACAAATCTGTAACAAACATTCACAGGGATGTCTGTTCCTGCAAATCGACTTTATAATTTCTTGTATTCAGGGCCGGATTAAGCCTTCAGGGGGCCCGGGGCACTGAAAACAGGGTGACCCCTCACCCTCCTGTCAGGATATAATAACCTTCTCTCACCCCCACCTTAGAAAACATGTTGCTTTCCCTACCCCCCCCCCCCCCCCCCCCCCCCCACACACACACACAAGACAACCGGGTCCCGCTCCTCGGTGCCTTCTTGGAGGATGAGACTTTATTATGTCTCTAGCCCACCCACAGTGTTTTTTTGCGCAGCACGTCTACTTGACACTAGCGCTACAGATGGGGAAAGCAAGCATGCGGGCACAGAGTTAAGGGCAGGGCTGTTTCTAGACATTCCCAGTGCAAACAGTAAAAATGCACCCCCCTTGATGTTTGAAAAATGCAGCAAACCGGCAGTCAGTGTCCCAGACACTAAACCATAATCATGCACTGCCTGCCATGTTACTGCCTCCTGTGCTGCACTACAGCCTGCACCCAGCAGTCTCCCCCGTCAGTCCCCTTTAGTCTAAATTGCTATTGCTTTGCTCCTCAGGGTCCCTCACCTAGTCTCTCACCTAAAAGCAGACCACCTGCTGCTACTGCAGCGGCGGGAGTTCGGGACTGGAGTCAGGAACGGGAGTCTGGACGGAGACAGACAGCATAGCAGTGAGGAGGCGAACTGTCAGCAATCCCCGCCTCCGCCTCCACTCCAATGATTCCTGTGTGCTGGGACAGGGATGCAGACACCGGGCACAGCGTGTGGGACTGTACTGCTGCAGCTGGAAACAGGCACGCCGTGCGATTGCCACTAGAAAGTTAAGGGTACAGGCGATTCTCTATCTCTCCAGGCTCTGCTGCGGGCAGCAGCTCTTCCAGCAGCTACCGCTGTTGCTGGGAGTGCTGCTGCTGGCGGTGGAGCCTGGAGACAGGCAGAATCGTCAGTCGGCAGTAACTTCGGCCGGGGGGCCCTTTGAGATTGGGGGGCCCGGGGTACTTACTCCCTGGGACCCCCCCTTAATCCGGCACTGCTTGTATTGCCCGATGGAGATCTAATGTGTGATTAAAGGGGACTCTCATGAAACCCATTTGCTGGTCTTTAATACAATAATGGGGAGTACTCTGGTCCACTGGCGTATCTATAATGGCTGTACTCATTTTTTAAATACTTACGCCACTTACCCCTCCGGAGTGCTGCGTCGATGTCAGCAGCACTCTGGAATCACTGTGAAAATTGTGCAGCAGCCATTTTCAGTGTTATGCACATGCACAGTGTAGAGATCACTGGGGAAAATGGCCACTGCGCCATTTTCCCAGTGATGTGCACATGCGCAGTAGAGTCTGAGTCCTCTAGTGCTCAGACTCTCCAGCACTGCCAGTAGAGAGGAGTGGACCCAAACGGAGGAGGCAGTACATGGGCCTCCTCCTCCTCTCTTAAAGCTCCTCTGCTCTGGTCCCCACTCTGTGGCAGATTGGTGGCTTTGTTTGCACCTGATATTGGGGGTCATTCCGAGTTGATCGCTCGCTAGCAGTTTTTAGCAGCCGTGGAAACGCATTGTCACCGCCCACTGGGAGTGTATTTTCGCTTTGCAGAAGTGTGAACGCCTGTGCAGCAGAGCGCCTGCAAAATCATTTTGTGCAAAACAAGACCAGCCCTGTAGTTACTCTTCGTGTCCGTTGATTCTAACAACGGGGGATGGCACACACCCGCCCAGCGAACGCCCAGTCACGCCTGCATTTTTTCTGCCACACCTGCGTTTTTCTAAGCACTCCCTGAAAACGGTCAGTTGACACCCAGAAACGCCCACTTCATGTCAATCTTCCTGCGTTCGGCCGTGCGACTGGAATGTTCGTTACACTCTGTACAAACCCACGATGCTCATTGCACCCATACGACGCGCCTGCAAATTGCGGTGCATACGCATGCGCAGAAATGTAGAATTTTTTGCCTGATCGCTGTGAACAACAGCAGCTAGCGATCAACTCGGAATGACCCCCATAGACCATGAACAGACTGCATTAGTAGGAGAATGGGTTTCAGTGACTCCACAAATAAAATAGAAAGGATTGTATTGGAGAAAGCAGAAGAGGAAAGAGAATCTGCCTGTTCCCTGGAGTCACTTGTAACATCTAAATACACTCTGTTGTTACAGGCTGTTAGTAAAGCTACTCTAATAATTGGACACACTAAATATTTTTATTGGCGTAACATGTACAGTATTAAAACAAAAAGTACATGAGTAATATATTACACTGAATGTTTTATAATAAACATAAAGCAGGAAAACAAAAAAGCCATGTTTTAAGTAGGGATGAACGGGCAATCCGTGCCACAGCTTGGATCTCCCTGCCTGCCCCAGATCCACAATCGAGGCAAAATCTGAAGATCCCGCTGTCGGATCCTAAGGTTTTGCCTCAGACGCCAGTCTGTATAGTAACCTATGAAAGACCGCTGATTGGCTGAGAGAGCCGTCTGTCACGGCTCTCAGCCAATCAGCGTGTCCCCATAGGTTACAATGGCCAAGATCAATGCCCCCACAGTGCTAATATTGCCGCCGCCCGCACTGCCGCACCGCCGCCCACACTTCCGACACTCCCACGCTGCCACCACCCCTGCACTGCCCACACTGCCGGCACTCCTGCACTGAGGACACCTCCCGCACTGCTGACACTGCTGGCACCCCTGCACTGAGGACATCTCCAGCACTCCGGCACTGCTGACACTGCTGGCACCCCTGCACTGAGGACACTTCCGGCACTACCGTACTGCTGATACTGCTGGCACTCCTGCACTAAGGACACTGCCAGCACTCCTTTATTGAGGACATCTCCAGCACTCCCACATTGCTGACATTGCCGTCACCCCTGCACTGAGGACACTTCCGGCACTCCCGCACTGCCGATACTGCTGGCACCCCTGCACTAAGGACACTATCAGCACTCCTGCACTGAGGACACCTCCAGCACGCCAACATTGCAGGCACCACGCACTGACAACACCGCTGCAGACACTGTTGGCACCACCGCACTGAGGGCCTAATTCAGAGTTGATTGTAGCCGTGCAAAACTTTGCACGGCTACAATCATTTACTCTGATATGCTGGGGGACGCCCATCACGGGGCTAGCCCGCCCTGCATGTCAGGCCCTACCCCCCTGCACAAGTAAAAAAGCATCGAACAGTGGCGATGCTTTTGTACTTGACAAGTAAGCTCCCTACCTGCACAGCTCCTGCGCGCTGACAGGGAGCTGCTTGTCGCATTCTGGGTTGCAACAGCTGTGTGTGACGTCACGCAGCTGCCACGCCCCCCCCCCCCCCTCATGGTCCGGGCATGCTTGCGTTGCCCGGACCACAACACCAAAACAGCACCCAAACGCCGCTGGCCCGCCTCCTCCCACCCAGCAAATGCCTCTGCCTGTCAATCAGGCAGAGGCGATCGCTGGGCTGAGATGCCGATAGCATCTCTGGCATGCGCCGGCACACTGCGGTGCCAGCGAATGCGCAGATCAGACCTGATTGCCCGCTGTGCAAAAACGCCCAGCAGTGAACAGGTCTGAAGTAGGCCCTGAGGACACTGCCTGCACCACAGCATTGAGGACACCGTTGGCACCCCTGCACTGCCGACAGTGCCGGCACCACAGCACTGAGGACACAGCTGACACCCCTGCACTGCCAGCACTGTTGACACCACCATGCTGAAGAAACCGCTGACAACCCTGCACTGAGGACCCTTTGTCACAGTAAGTGCAATATTGGTGTATCTGCCTGCACTGTATCCTACCTGCATTGTAAACCGTGCTGTACCTGACCCACACTGTATCCGACCCACATTGTATTTAACCTGCACTGCTGACACCGTGCTGTATTTGACCCACACTGTATACGAGCCGCATTGTATTTGACCTGCACTGTTTCCAACCCACACTGTATTTGACCTCTGCTGTATCCAACCCACACTGTATCCACCCCACATTGTATTTGACCTCTGCTGTATCCAACCCACACTGTATCCAACCCACACTGTATTTGACCCGCACTGTAACCTGCACTTTATCAGGCCCACGCTGTATCTGACCCACAATATAAACAACTCACAGTATATGTGACCCGTACGGTATCTGACCTGCACTGCATCTTGCAGTGTATCCAACAAGCCCTATATCTGATCTTGCACTGTAGCCAACTTTCACTGTATGTGACACACCCTGCACTGTAGCCTACACTGTATCCAACCCACACTGTATCCAACCTGCACTCTGACCTGCATTGTATCCGACCTGTACTGTATCTTGCACTGTATCTGACCTTGCACTGTAGCCAACGCGCACTATATCCAACCCGCACTCCGAACTGCACTGTATCCAACCTGCACTGTATCCAATCCGCACTGTAACCTGCACTGTATCTGACCCACACTGTATCCAACCCACACTGTATGCGATCTGCACTATATACAACCCACAATGAATTCCACCTACACTGTATCTGACCTGCCCTGTATCCACCTACACTGCATCTGACCCACACTGTAACCTGCATTGTATCCGACCTGCTTTGTATCTAACCTGCACTGTAATCCGCACTGTGTCTGATCCGTACTGTATCCAACTAGCACTGTAACCTGGTCAATATTTAACTGTGTGTCGCAAAGTACGGAATGCTGTTTTTTGTGATTGGGAAGATTTGGGGTAGCTGCTTGACAAAATGGCTGATTGATCGGGGCTTTACATGGGCACAGAGTGCCAGTCATCAGTGACCCAGGACCCCCAGGAGGGAGGTACAGACTAGACACTGAGAAAAGGCATGTGCACTTGTGTAGGGGGCATCAATGGCTGCTGTTGCTATTTTACACATGGTTTTGTGTTTTTTTTCTTTGCTGTTTGGTAACTACCTTACAGCAATGATATTCTACAAACAATACTCAGGAAATTTCTGTGTTGGATCATTTTCTATTGACAGTACTTGTGAGTTGGTTTGATTGGTTATTGCTAATACACTACTAATTTGTAAAACATTTTTAAACAGAAATTACTGCTGTGTGTTTGTGCCGCTGCTCTGTTGCTTAGTTTAGCCAGCCAGGCTTTGGCCTATGTTCAGGGGCGTAGCTAGAATTCTATGGGCCCCATAGCAAAATTTTGAAAGGGCCCCCACCCAATGTTGACAGAAACGGTAAGAAGATTGTATTCCGAAGGATATTTTTATTTGTAATGAAAATATCCCCACTACTGTATGTACACAGTGACCTGTTTTATACCCTCATCATGTATCACTGTACAGTCCCCGTTACCCTATATAATAATACAACATATAAGTGTGTGCCAGGGTATATATTATACTCTCCTCTTACATTACTGTACAGTCCCTTCTCCCCTGTATAATAATACCGTATATCAGTGTGTGCCAGGAGCTGTGTTATTCCCCCTCATATTTCACTGTATGGTCCCCTCTCCCCTATATGATAACACCACACATCAGCGTGTGCCAAGAGCTGTACTATTCCCTCCTCATATATCACTGTACAGTCCCCTCTCCTGAAACAATAATACAACATATCAGTGTGTGCTGGGCGGTAATGATTAAAATTGGCTCACTTACAGTGCATCCGGAAAGTATTCACAGTGCTTCACTTTTTCCACATTTTGTTATGTTACAGCCTTATTCCAAAATGGAATAAATGAATTTTTCCCCTCAAAATTCTACACACGATACCCCATAATGACAATGTTAAAAAAGTTTTTTGTGATTTTTGCAAATTTATTAAAAATAAAAAAACTAAGAAATCACATGTACATAAATATTCACAGCCTTTGCTCAATACTTTGGTGATGAACCTATAGCAGCAATTACAGCCTCAAGTCTTTTTGAATATGATGTCACAAGCTTGGCACACCTATCTTTGGGCAGTTTCGCCCATTCCTCTTTGCAGCACCTCTCAAGCTCCATCAGGTTGGGTGGGAAGCATCTGTGCACAGACATTTTCAGATCTCTCTAGAGATGTTCAATCGGATTCAAGTCTGGGCTCTGGCTGGGCCACTCAAGGACATTCACAGAGTTGTCCTGAAGCCAGGACAGGGGTGACGTGCCCAGGACAGGGGTGACGGGGCCAGGACAGGGGTGACGTGCCCAGGACAGGGGCCATGTGCCCAGGACAGGGGCGACGGGACCAGGAAAGGGGCGACGGGGCCAGGACAGGGGCGACAGGGACAGGACAGGGGTGACGTGACCAGGACAGGGGTGACGGGGCCAGGACAGGGGTGACATGACCAGGACAGGCGTGACGGGGTCAGGACAGGGGTGACGGGGCCAGGACAGGGGTGACGGGACCAGGATAGGGGTGTCGGGGCCAGGACAGGGGTGACGGGGCCAAGACAGGGGTGACGTGCCCTGGACAGGGGTGACGCGCCCAGGACAGGGGTGATGGGGTAAGGAAAGGGGTGGCGTGCCCAGGACAGGGGTGACAGGGCAAGGAAAGGGTTGGCATGCCAAGGACAGGGGTGACAGTGCCAGGAGAGGGGTGAGGTGACCAGAAAAGGGGTAACAGGGCCAGGACACGGGTGACGGGGCCAGACAGGGGTGACGGAGCCAGGATAGGGATGACGGAGCCAGGACAGGGGTGACGAGGCCAGGACAGGGGTGACGTGGCCAAGACAGGGGTGACGTGCCCAGGACAGGGGTGACGTGCCCAGGACAGGGGTGACAGGGCCAGGACAGGGGTGACGTGCCCAGGACAGGGGTGATGTGCCCAGGACAGGGGTGACGGGGCAAGGACAGGGGTGACGGGGCCAGGACAGGGGTGATGGGACCAGGATAGGGGTGACAGGGCCAGGATAGGGGTGACGTGCCCAAGACAGGGGTGACAGGGCCAGGACAGGGGTGACAGGGCCAGGACAGTGGTGACAGGGCCAGGACACCAGGAAGGGGTGACAGGGCCAGGACAGGGGTGACGTGCCCAGGACAGGGGTGACGGGGCAAGGACAGGGGTGACGGGGCCAGGACGGGGTGATGGGGCCAGGATAGGGGTGACAGGCCAGGACAAGGGTGACACGCCCAGGACAGGGGTGACAGGGTAAGGAAAGGGGTGACGTGCCCAGGACAGGGGTGACAGGGCAAGGAAAGAGTTGGCGTGCCCAGGACAGGGGTGACAGGGCCAGGAAAGGGGTGATGTGACCAGGAAAGGGGTGACAGGGCCAGGACAGGGGTGACGGAGCCAGACAGGGGTGATGGAGCCAGGAGAGGGGTGACGGGGCCAGGACAGGGGTGACGTGGTCAAGACAGGGGTGATGTGGCCAAGACAGGGGTGACGTGGCCAAAACGGGTGACGTGGCCAAGACAGGGGTGACATGCCCAGGACAGGGGTGACAGGGCCAGGACAGGGGTGACAGGGCCAGGACAGGGGTGACGTGCCCAGGACAGGGGTGACGGGGCAAGGACAGGGGTGACGGAGCCAGGACAGGGGTGACGGGGCCAGGATAGGGGTGACAGGGCCAGGACAGGGGTGACATGCCCAGGACAGGGGTGACAGGGACAGGGCAAGGGTGACGTGCCGAGGACAGGGGTGACGGGGTAAGGAAAGGGGTGACGTGCCCAGGACAGGGGTGACGGGGTAAGGAAAGGGGTGACGTGCCCAGGACAGGGGTGACAGGGCAAGGAAAGAGTTGGCGTGCCCAGGACAGGGGTGACAGGGCCAGGAGAGGGGCGATGTGACCAGGAAAGGGGTGACAGGGCCAGGACAGGGGTGACGGAGCCAGACAGGGGTGACGGAGCCAGGATAGGGGTGACAGGGCCAGGACAGGGGTGACGGGGCCAGGACAGGGGTGACATGGCCAAGACAGGGGTGACGTGTCCAGGACAGGGGTGACGTGCCCAGGACAGGGGTGACAGGGCCAGGACAGGGGTGACGTGCCCAGGACAGGGGTGACGTGTCCAGGACAGGGGTGACGGGGCCACGGCAAGGGTGATGCGCCCAGGACAGGGGTGACGGGGTAAGGAAAGGGGTGACGCACCCAGGACACGGGTGACGGGGTAAGGAAAGGGGTGACGTGCCCAGGACAGGGGTGACAGGGCAAGGAAAGAGTTGGCATGCCCAGGACAGGGGTGACAGGGCCAGGAGAGGGGCAATGTGACCAGGAAAGGGGTGACAGGGCAAGGACAGGGGTGACTGAGCCAGACAGGGGTGACGGAGCCAGGATAGGGGTGACGGGGCCAGGACAGGGGTGACGGGGCCAGGACAGGGTTGACAGGACCAGGACAAGGGTGACAGGGCCAGGACAGGGGTGACATGCCCAGGACAGGGGTGACGGGGCAAGGACAGGGGTGACGGGGCAAGGACAGGGGTGACGGGGCCAGGACAGGGGTGACGGGGCCAGGACAGGGGTGACAGGGCCAGGACAGGGGTGACGTGGCCAAGACAGGGTTGACAGGGCCAGGACAGGGGTGATGAGGCCAGGACAGTGGTGACAGGGCCAGGACACCAGTACAGAGGTGACAGGGCCATGACAGAACAGAGGGCATGGCAGAGATTGGTATTAGGGACAGTGACAGATAGATGTGTCTTACTTGAGTCACTGCTGCTGGCTGCTGCTGTCCCACTTCAACCTGGGGCGAACCGATGCTGCTGGAGACTGTGCTGGGCTGACTGTCTCAGGCTGGAGTCCTTCTTCCTCCCCATGCTCCTCCACTCAGTTAAAGACCGCGGCCCCTCATGGCTACAGGGTATTACCCCCATAGTGAGCTGTGAGACTAGAGAAGAGACGCTGCGGCCGGTAGCGGGGATGTGGCGAAGCATGTGGGCGGACTTCTGCAGCGCTGCCCTCCGGCTAGATGAACGGTGCGAGATGGAACTGGGCACACCTCACCGTGGGCAGCAGCGCTGCAGCTAGCGGTGGGGGCCGGGATACCAGGGCTGGAGCATGAAAAACCTGCACATCACTGTGACTGGGTGCAGGGGGAAGGCGGGGCCCAGAGGTAGTCGGGGCCCCGTAGCAACTGCACTCCCTGCATCCACGGTAATTACGCGCTTGCCCATGTTGGTGAACAATATTGTGAGCAGTAAGGTCGCCCAAAATTGACTGGAAATGAGTGGAAATTAATGTTATTGAGGTTAATAATACTGTAGGAACAAATGCATCCCCAAATTCTGTGATTTTTAACTGTTTTATGTTTTAAAAAAACAACAATCAAGATCCAAAACAGAAAAAGAGATCCAGATCCAAAACCAAAACCCAAAAACCCAAAACGTGTCCGGTGCACATCTCTAGTTTTAAGGGTTACAGAGATCAAGTCAAACGTATATGATCATAAATCATAGAATGTAAGTGTACTAATAGCTTGTGCAAGTATTGACTATACAGAACATTATCACAAAACAGTAACTACTGTAAGTAAACAGAAAAAGAAAAGTTTGCTATTAGTAGGATATTAGGGAAATGAAGCCTCCATTGGTCTTGGGTTGCCTAAGCTTTTGTAAGCCAATTCTTCACCTCTTGTCGATCCACACAAATTTCCTGAAGACAGAATCACTGTACTACCATCTTTTCTAGTAATGAAAATGGCCAGCACTGGGCTCTAATACATTTATATTGAAAATTAAACAATCTGTATAAGGTCTGCTATGAAGATGTTTCCTCCCATCCAACTCAACTGAAATGGCTTGGACTGTGGGAGCCACATGTTAGCTCAACATTTAATAATCAGGATGGCAACTTGCACACAGATGAGACTGATTCTGTTGGATACAATCGCATTCTATTGCATACAGAAACTGGAAACTCACCAAAAAAACTCACATTCCCCCCGAAGACATGGCCTTATAACTTCCACTCAGTCTAGGGTTCATAATAAACCCATAACAGTGAGTGACGTGCCCAGGACAGGGGTGATGTGCCCAGGACAGGGGTGACGGGGCAAGGACAGGGGTGACGGGGCCAGGACAGGGGTGATGGGACCAGGATAGGGGTGACAGGGCCAGGATAGGGGTGACGTGCCCAAGACAGGGGTGACAGGGCCAGGACAGGGGTGACAGGGCCAGGACAGTGGTGACAGGGCCAGGACACCAGGAAGGGGTGACAGGGCCAGGACAGGGGTGACGTGCCCAGGACAGGGGTGACGGGGCAAGGACAGGGGTGACGGGGCCAGGACGGGGTGATGGGGCCAGGATAGGGGTGACAGGCCAGGACAAGGGTGACACGCCCAGGACAGGGGTGACAGGGTAAGGAAAGGGGTGACGTGCCCAGGACAGGGGTGACAGGGCAAGGAAAGAGTTGGCGTGCCCAGGACAGGGGTGACAGGGCCAGGAAAGGGGTGATGTGACCAGGAAAGGGGTGACAGGGCCAGGACAGGGGTGACGGAGCCAGACAGGGGTGATGGAGCCAGGAGAGGGGTGACGGGGCCAGGACAGGGGTGACGTGGTCAAGACAGGGGTGATGTGGCCAAGACAGGGGTGACGTGGCCAAAACGGGTGACGTGGCCAAGACAGGGGTGACATGCCCAGGACAGGGGTGACAGGGCCAGGACAGGGGTGACAGGGCCAGGACAGGGGTGACGTGCCGAGGACAGGGGTGACGGGGTAAGGAAAGGGGTGACGTGCCCAGGACAGGGGTGACGGGGTAAGGAAAGGGGTGACGTGCCCAGGACAGGGGTGACAGGGCAAGGAAAGAGTTGGCGTGCCCAGGACAGGGGTGACAGGGCCAGGAGAGGGGCGATGTGACCAGGAAAGGGGTGACAGGGCCAGGACAGGGGTGACGGAGCCAGACAGGGGTGACGGAGCCAGGATAGGGGTGACAGGGCCAGGACAGGGGTGACGGGGCCAGGACAGGGGTGACATGGCCAAGACAGGGGTGACGTGTCCAGGACAGGGGTGACGTGCCCAGGACAGGGGTGACAGGGCCAGGACAGGGGTGACGTGCCCAGGACAGGGGTGACGTGTCCAGGACAGGGGTGACGGGGCCACGGCAAGGGTGATGCGCCCAGGACAGGGGTGACGGGGTAAGGAAAGGGGTGACGCACCCAGGACACGGGTGACGGGGTAAGGAAAGGGGTGACGTGCCCAGGACAGGGGTGACAGGGCAAGGAAAGAGTTGGCATGCCCAGGACAGGGGTGACAGGGCCAGGAGAGGGGCAATGTGACCAGGAAAGGGGTGACAGGGCAAGGACAGGGGTGACTGAGCCAGACAGGGGTGACGGAGCCAGGATAGGGGTGACGGGGCCAGGACAGGGGTGACGGGGCCAGGACAGGGTTGACAGGACCAGGACAAGGGTGACAGGGCCAGGACAGGGGTGACATGCCCAGGACAGGGGTGACGGGGCAAGGACAGGGGTGACGGGGCAAGGACAGGGGTGACGGGGCCAGGACAGGGGTGACGGGGCCAGGACAGGGGTGACAGGGCCAGGACAGGGGTGACGTGGCCAAGACAGGGTTGACAGGGCCAGGACAGGGGTGATGAGGCCAGGACAGTGGTGACAGGGCCAGGACACCAGTACAGAGGTGACAGGGCCATGACAGAACAGAGGGCATGGCAGAGATTGGTATTAGGGACAGTGACAGATAGATGTGTCTTACTTGAGTCACTGCTGCTGGCTGCTGCTGTCCCACTTCAACCTGGGGCGAACCGATGCTGCTGGAGACTGTGCTGGGCTGACTGTCTCAGGCTGGAGTCCTTCTTCCTCCCCATGCTCCTCCACTCAGTTAAAGACCGCGGCCCCTCATGGCTACAGGGTATTACCCCCATAGTGAGCTGTGAGACTAGAGAAGAGACGCTGCGGCCGGTAGCGGGGATGTGGCGAAGCATGTGGGCGGACTTCTGCAGCGCTGCCCTCCGGCTAGATGAACGGTGCGAGATGGAACTGGGCACACCTCACCGTGGGCAGCAGCGCTGCAGCTAGCGGTGGGGGCCGGGATACCAGGGCTGGAGCATGAAAAACCTGCACATCACTGTGACTGGGTGCAGGGGGAAGGCGGGGCCCAGAGGTAGTCGGGGCCCCGTAGCAACTGCACTCCCTGCATCCACGGTAATTACGCGCTTGCCCATGTTGGTGAACAATATTGTGAGCAGTAAGGTCGCCCAAAATTGACTGGAAATGAGTGGAAATTAATGTTATTGAGGTTAATAATACTGTAGGAACAAAAGCATCCCCAAATTCTGTGATTTTTAACTGTTTTATGTTTTAAAAAAACAACAATCAAGATCCAAAACAGAAAAAGAGATCCAGATCCAAAACCAAAACCCAAAAACCCAAAACGTGTCCGGTGCACATCTCTAGTTTTAAGGGTTACAGAGATCAAGTCAAACGTATATGATCATAAATCATAGAATGTAAGTGTACTAATAGCTTGTGCAAGTATTGACTATACAGAACATTATCACAAAACAGTAACTACTGTAAGTAAACAGAAAAAGAAAAGTTTGCTATTAGTAGGATATTAGGGAAATGAAGCCTCCATTGGTCTTGGGTTGCCTAAGCTTTTGTAAGCCAATTCTTCACCTCTTGTCGATCCACACAAATTTCCTGAAGACAGAATCACTGTACTACCATCTTTTCTAGTAATGAAAATGGCCAGCACTGGGCTCTAATACATTTATATTGAAAATTAAACAATCTGTATAAGGTCTGCTATGAAGATGTTTCCTCCCATCCAACTCAACTGAAATGGCTTGGACTGTGGGAGCCACATGTTAGCTCAACATTTAATAATCAGGATGGCAACTTGCACACAGATGAGACTGATTCTGTTGGATACAATCGCATTCTATTGCATACAGAAACTGGAAACTCACCAAAAAAACTCACATTCCCCCCGAAGACATGGCCTTATAACTTCCACTCAGTCTAGGGTTCATAATAAACCCATAACAGTGAGTAATAATTACAGATAACCTTTTTGAGATTAATACCCAGTCTTTTTCAATTGCACTCCCCCCAGAATAATGATTACAATGCTATAGGTCAAACAATTATACACAGAGAAGGCAAATAGCGGCACAACACTATAGATTTTCTCATACAGTTACCTGTGGAGAGGCAGATACCTAAGTATGCATTTCCTTGTACTAGACACAAGCAAATAGAAGATACTGTATATAAAACTAATGTATATAAAATGAATGCCAAGGAGAAATGAGCCATAAAGCAACCACAATTGTATTTTTTAATAAGTTCTCACTAAAATATAATGCCTTCTGACACTATTCTCTATATGCATTTTGTAAAGTCAACACTGTTAAGTTACTCAATTACATAAAATGATGAACAGTAATTGCTGCAATGGTGTGTCACGTCTGCACTTGACAAATATGTGGGTTGTCCTCTGGTCTTTAGTTACTCTGAATTGGGTCCCATGGCCTGGGTTGGTAATCCTGAGCATTCAGCTTGCATATAAAACAATGTGGTGTGGATGACCTGCAGCTCATCCAGCCAGGTGTTACAAGTGACCGGACTTCACACCGCACCAAGCAGCAGGTTGGAAGGTATACGGAGACGTCCGTGCATACCTCAGCCGGCTCCTTCCACACTGCGGTGTCTGGGAAAGCAGTGCAATATGTGCAATATTGGCTCAAGCGGTCTAACTCACCTGCCTACAAGCTGCCGGCTACCATTTCCTCGTTTCACTGGCTGGAGAGACGGAGAACGCTCACAGAGCGGTGCATTCAGGGTTGTGTCTATGTTACCTTCGTGCTCAGGACCTGGAAGTGACAAAACGAGAGGGCAGGAGAGAACTTCCGCCCTTACAGCACCTAAATGTTTTCTTCGTTCTCCGTTCGTTTTGGGTATTTTTTTTTCTATGCAGCATTGGACGCTCGCCACGGTTCGGGCTCAGTGTCTCGCTCCACTCCACTTTGCTCGCCACACTTTACTATTCCAAATAGATTGTGACATGGACCCAGGGGGTTATGGGAAAGGTCCTCTCCATGAAGGTAAACTAGACGCCACTGTGCATTCAGCCCTGGAGCTCAGTTGCCGGTAATATACATGTGGTTCACGGGTTAAAAGATAAACAGCCATTCACAATATTAAGAACGGTTTCTACTTGAACTTTTACCTCTGCAAAGGGGATCATTATCAGGACTTACACGCAGGCATCAGTCCTATCAATTTTTTATAATATTCAGAAGTAGCCTTTTTATATATTATTTATTCAGTGATCGACAGAGAACTTTCTATATATACCTGATCCAATTTGTGCACATACTGTATATTCACTAATGCACCCTTCCGAGAAATAAGACTTGGGGGTATATTTACTAAGGTCCCGATTTTGACCGAGATGGTTTTTTTTTCTTCAAAGTGTCATCTCGGGAATTTACTAAACTCAAATCACGGCAGTGATGAGGGCATTCGTATTTTTTTGGAAGTCCTAGAAAAAAAATACGAATGAATACACCATCGGTCAAATACGCCTGTAATTTGGTAGAACTCGGTCATTTACTAAAAAGTGTAATTCACAAACACTGCCGACAATAGCCAAACACTGCCGTGAAAAAATACCAATCGTGAAAAAGTGCTAAAATAAAACAGACCTGCTTTTTTTTACCGTGTTCTGATAGGCATGCATCCATGAGATCCGTGCATGTTTATCAGTGGGAAGGGGTGGGAAAGTGTTAAATTTGCCCAAAAAAAAATGCGTAGGGTCCCCCCTCCTAAGCAAAACCAGCCCCAGGCTCATTGAGCCGGTCCTGGTTGAAAAAATATGGGGGGAAAATTGACCGGGGTTCCCCCATATTTAATCAACCAGCACCGGGCTCTGCGCCTGGTCCTGGTTCCAAAAATACGGGGGGAAAAAAGCGTAGGTTACTTTCGGTCAACCGCTGACCACAAAGTTCCCACCATTGGTTACAATGGAGCGCATAGGCGCTACATTGTATCACTGCCGTGTGCTGCCTGACATACACTACAGGAGCACACAGCCAATCAGGAGGGTGCCACGACGTGGCGCTCCCTGATTGGCTGAAGGAACCCTCTTAGACAGAAGTCAGGGGGGGTTCCTGGCAGTCGGGGAAAGGGGTCCCATGTGAAAACATGGGGCCCCTTTCAGTGCGTGGTCGGGTGTCCGTTTTTTTATTTTGCAAAGTACGTGGATTACAAATAGAACAGAAGAGGACCGATCTACACTGGATTATGTGAGTATAATTTTTCCAACAGGTACCCCATGGATTCTACATGGAGAAGAGGACCGACCCTCGTGTGAACATAGGTAAGTATGTATGTTTGGAGGTGTGGATGTATGAATTAAACTTTTACTTTCAAGGTGTGTGTCTTCTGTTTTTATTGGGGTATTTTTTTAATAGTAATACTACAGGTACCAGCGGGCCCGGCTTTCCACCGCATGCTGGTACTTGTGGTTCTCCAAGTACCAGCTTGCGGGGGAGGCTTGCTGGGACTTGTAGTACTGCTACTAAAAACAATATTCAAATTTTGACAAAAAGGCTATCAGCCCCCCATCCGCCGCCCTTGGATGGGGGGACAGCCTCAGGTTTCACCCCTGGCCCTTGGGTGGCTGGAGGGGGGGGGCCCCTTGATTGAAGGGGGCCCCCACTCCTCCAGGGTACCCCGGCTAGGGGTGACAAGTTGGGTATGTAATGCCAGGGCCGCAGGGACCAATATAAAGTGTCCCCCGGCTGTGGCATTATGTATCTGGCTAGTGGAGCCCGGTGCTGGTTTCAGAAATACGGGGGACCCCTACGCTTTTTGTCCCCCGTATTTTTGGAACCAGGACCAGGCGCAGAGCCCGGTGCTGGTTGATTAAATATGGGGGATCCCCGTCAATTTTTTCCCCATATTTTTTCAACCAGGACCGGCTCAAAGAGCCCGAGGCTGGTTTTGCTTAGGAGGGGGGACCCCAAGGATTTTTTTATTTTTTTATTTTAACAATGTTTTATTTTTTATGAAAGGTGCACAATGAAGGCCAGCACGGATCTCACAGATCCGGCCGAGATAATTGTGTTAAAGTCGGCAGTGTTTTACAATTAACTCCCGTAAAACACTGCCAAAAAATACGAATGACATCGACATCGGTAAATACGAAAATGCAGAATACGACAGCTTAGTAAATTAGTCGTAATAAATTCAAAAAGTTGCAATTTTACACTTTCGATGTCATTCGTGATTGAACTTTAACCTCATTCGGAAAAATACGAAGTTTAGTAAATATACCCCTTTGTTTCCATTGATGGTTGATACTTTTGCTATTAGATGAAAAATATGTATAGTATATTGTTATTTTAGGATTCTTTTAAACTATTGTTGAATGTGAAATACATATTAAAAGTGCTATTTTAGCAGAAATCTTATTTTTGTGGTTATATTATTCACCCACACCAGTGCATACTTGAGGTAATCAGTGCAAGGTGATTCACTGGTTGTAGATTCCCTTCCAAAAAGAAAGTTTTGGCTTGTTTGTGCTATCACAGGCAGAATACACCCTGCTGCTATTGAAAACAATATATATATATATATATATATATATATATATATACATATTGTGAATAGAACTCTGTTTTTTGGTAATAAAGAGTGCCTGGAATTAACAAGTAATTAATAATACCAGATTAGCTCCAAATATTGACAATATTTGCATTTATAGTCAAATTAGACCAACAGCCAATAACAGCGTGGCAGTCATAGTCCCATGACCATGATGTTGCATTTTGCAGTTCTTTAAAAAAACCTTTATTTATTTATTTATTTATTTATTTGTTTATTTATTTGAGTAGAAACATCATTAGTTTCCTAAGCTCTAAGTATTTAATTTATTTGTTTACTTTTCTACAGTGCTTTGCATACTGCATTGATTTGCCTATTTACACAGATTGTTTTACATGGTTTTAGTCTAATACCTTAATAGTGATTTAGTAAGGATAATTAATTTAAATAGATTTTGGGGTTTTACATTTGTCATTGACATAAAACAAATTGTGACAGATATTTGTGTGTCTGTTTATAGACTCACAATTTATAAATAATAAGTGGCTTGGGATGCACATGGAACACATTCTTCAAATGTCAACTTGCTTTAGCTATGTATCGACGGAGACTTGGCTTTCATTTTGCATAGTCTTATGTACTGTATGTACAGTATTCTATGAATCCAATATTTTATAGGTGATTTACGTGTAACGTGTCTATTCACTATGCCTTATGTTTAGGAAATTAATAAAAGTTTTTTTTTCCATATTGAGCATGGTCCTTACTTACCTGAAGGAGCTGACTTGGCATTTGACCATCTCTTTGATGCCTCCTCTGCTGGGCACTGCCTGGCTGCCTTCCCCTCTCAAGGATCGCCTCTTTCAGAGGGACAGCATTTTCCACTAGAGGTGGACTCATGGCACTGCAGTGACTTGTGAACCTATTCCTGTGCTCCTGACCCTTGCATATTTTTCTGCTTACAAACCTGTGATCCCAACCTTTAGCTTTGTTTAGACCACGTTTCTTAACTTATTGGAGCTTCACTCTCTATCAGTACACAAAGCCGGCTTATTATATTAGGGACCATATACTGTAGATGCCCGTGACTACTGTAGTTTGTGGCCTTGTTGCTGTCCCTTGTGAAGACCAGGAAGATTGATAAACTCCTGCCCCTAACTGGTGACAGAGGGCACATTTATCAATTATGGGGTTTTAGACTTGATAATTGTAATTTCTTATTGCTATTTTTAAGAAATACCATCCGAATGGAGCCCGTCCCTGTGATGTTCTCAGAGTGAAGTGACCGCATCAGTGGTCTATTCATTCCTTTATCGGGACTCCTGCGCATACGTGGTCTACTGACCACTACATGTGGTGGCCATTGATGGGAAGGGTTCCAGATGATGGATTATTTCAACTTGGCTTTCTCTTACATTAATAAATATGATTGTTGAATTCTAGTCTGATTTTGGATAGTCATTTTGAAAGTATAAAGTGACTTATAAATGAGCATTGAGTGGTACAGATGAGCATGATCATGACTGAATAATACAAGCTGCACAGGCCGTAGTGAATTTCCCAATTAGGCACGTGACTAGGGGTGGCACATGTTTGGGGCGGCACTTGGATGCCTGTGTTGGTACTGCCAGCCCAAACAGCACCAGTGACTGTACTATACCGTATGCCATCTAGAATGGAGTGTAAATGGGTAGGACATGCACATACTGTCAATATAAGCTGTCCCATTTAGTAAATATGTATACATAATTAAAAATAAAAAAATAGTGGCTTTTTTCATTATTCAATTAAATTGTCTATCATCAAGAAAGCACTTATAACCAATAAAAAAAAAATGAGGGTGGAGGCTGTTACTTTTGTTACTTTAGGGACCCTCACTCCCAAATATGCCCCTGTGCACATGTATTTTAAGTGTTGTACAGGAATGGAGGTTCGTTTTTCAGCAGGATTTTGTCCACACATAATTTGACAAGTGAAAGTTTCCATCCAAATCGTCTGCTGTCCCAGCAAGCAGCACTCCTTCACAAATGCTAATCACATTCATATTTATAGAATTCAGAAATAGCACCATCCTACGTGTGGAATTAGCACATGGATTTAAGCCTGTTGTAAACATTAAAATGCAATTTTAGATTTAATGTATTATTGTTAAGAGTAATTTGCATTAACATATGGGAAGGAATATTGTGTTTATAGAAAATCTGACAGGTAATAAGAATAAATAAACTAATTAAAGGAAAATATATGTGAAATGTCAGGGATAAAAATAATCAATGGCTAGTGCACATTTGCTTTCCAAATAACATGCTTCTGAATGAATTGATTTCAATGAAACATGTATATTTTCGCTGAAGATTGCAGTGCAGATGAGACATACAGCAATAAAAAATAAAAAAAAAGTTTAACTTACATTACATTTAAGCAAATTTTCTTAAAGCTTGGCTAATTATGTTAGTTTACTGACATCACATCCTTAATACCTCAACAGATATTTATATAAGTACTAATATTCTGCGGGCTGCAAACTCGAAAAATTGTCTCTCTTTCCCCCATTACCTTATTGTTTCCTTTTTCTCTTCTTCTTTTCTCTCTTTCACTCTCCTCTTATCTTTTCACCTCTAACAAGTCTACCTCCCATGGGAGAAATGCTGGTTAGTCCTTTGTGGTCCCCCTACTTACCTTGTGCCCGGGTGTCCATCTCTCGGTCCAGGACCATAAACATTTTGGTGGTGATACAACTCAGATACAACCATCATGAGTCATCGTTAGTGGTTCAGTAGAAGGCCCATCAGTAACCATAATTAGTGGCACTTCTGGCTTTCAACTTGTGGGCCACAAGTTACACACATACACCACCATACAAATTTTAATTGGCATGTCAGACACACACACATCCAGTGTATTGTTATATAGTAGATTGCTATAAACAGTTGGTTTTACATATATAGTTTATTAGTTCATTCTGACAGCCATGTAGTTTGTGATAAACTTATATTTATGATGTCTAAAGAATGATTAACCTCCCATCACACATTACTGCCAAATAAATGTATAATTCTCTAATTGTACATGTCCATCTCAAACTGCATAACCAGTAATAACTCCAAAATGGAAGTCCCCTTCTGGTGTCTTTTTCAATCTTAAAACTTTAAAAGCTCAACAATAATTTAATATAAAAATGTAATATGATAAAAAATAATAAAATACCTGGGATTTACAATGCACATAGTTATGACATGCATTACAAAGAAATTTAGATCCTCAATTTCATAAAAGGTGGTGAAAAAGAGTTATTTATGTATTATTATTATTATTATTATTATTATTATTATTATTATTATTATAATAATATGTTATTTCTATTATTTATATAGACCAAATTATTACTCACCTGGAAAAATGCACTAACTAATAATAATAGTTACAGTAGCCTAATGTAGCCCATGGAAGCTCAATGATACTTAAAAAAGTGTACAAAAAATTTATAACTGAGGCAGGTACAATCTCAGTAACGGATCTTGCCACGGGCAAACAGGATTTTTGCCTGGGGCGCCGGCGCCGCTGTGGCAAGTTCTGCTACTGGTGCCAGTGCCATGCGTGATGATGTCATCATGCACTGCACGGCATTGAGGGAGCGGCCATAGACGGTAGAGGTAATAATTGACCTCTAGTGTCTGTGCAGTGCTATGGGAGAGACGTCATGAAGTCTCTCCCATAGTTCCGAGCGAGGAGCAGCGCTGGCGGCCGGAGATGGAGGGCAGTAGAGGTCGGGAAGCAGGAGAGGGGATGGTATTTATTTATTTATTTTGGTAAGCAGTGGTACTAGCAGTACAGCTACGGGGGCACAGTATTGGAAGCACAACTACCGAGGGCACAACTACTGAGGGCACAGTACTGGGGGCACAACTACTGAGGGTACAGCTACAGGGGGCACAGTACTGGGGGCACAACTACTGAGGGCACAGCTACAGGGGGCACAGTACTGGGGGCACAATTACTGAGGACACAGCTACAGGGGCACAGTACTGGGGGCACAACTACTGAGGGCACAGCTACAGGGGGCACAGTACTGGGGGCACAACTACTGAGGGCACAGCTACAGGGGGCACAGTACTGGGGGCACAATTACTGAGGGCACAGCTACAGGGGCACAGTACTGGGGGCACAACCACCGAGGGCACAGCTACAGGGGGCACAGTACTGGGGGCACAACTACTGAGGGCACAGCTACTGAGGGCAGAGCTACAGGGGGCACAGTATTGGGGCATAACTGTGAATATGCCCATTCCCCATGAAGCCACGTCCCAATTTTTTGGCACATGCCTATGGCGTGCACTGACCCTGTGTTCCCTGTTTGGGGGGGGCACCGAGCACCAAAGGAAACTTTTGCCCTGGGCGAAACAAGGTCTAGAACCGGCCCTGTGCACTCTTTATAATAGAATCAATTTCAGGCACATAAAATTATTGAAATATCAATGATATGTATAAAGCATTAATATTTATAAATTATTCAATGTGCATAGTAGATCATATATATATATATATATATATAGCAAGCAGATTGACCCGGCACTCCATACGCTCCCCAGCGTTAAGGTATCTTTGCCCCCGTGCCTTCAGCTCCTGGATTTTGTAGATCCCTTTATATAGTGGTAACAACGAGCGCGGCACTGGGAGACGTAAACGGTGATGTGAAAAAATCAAATGCTTTTATTCAGACAATCTACGTTTCGGGGACGCAGCCCCTTCGTCAGGATGAATAAAGTGACAATAGACAGTGTTTAAATACATGTGCAATAAGAGGTTACTCACCGCCTCCAGCCGTCGCGCCGCCCGGGTGCCGGATCTGACGTCACTCCCTCCAACAGGAAGTGTCGCGTCACCGGTCCGTCAAGCCAGCGTTCTCGGGCTGTGGGATACATGCAACCATGGCAACGTAAACAACAAGTGAATCAACTCAAAACACGCTTAATATACAAAAAACTAAAGTGCAAATCAAACTTTTCAAATGGTCATTGTTGCATGTGTGTTATCCATTAATAAAAAGTATTAAAATCATTTAATAATAATGCTCATGAATCTAACAGTCCCTACCGCTATTAATAACTCAATACATTGCTATAATTATTTACTTTGGGCATATGAACCGTTTCCATTTTTAAATATTTCCTACACATATATAAGTGTCACCATCATTGTAATATATTAGGACAGAGAGACGGCTAATGCTATCTTAATGCGCTGGGAAAGTGTCTATACCCCAAGAACGTCAACTATTCAACTTCATAGCCTGCAGAAGCAACCAGGAAAAATACGTCCACCTATGTCTGAACGTATGAGGCCACATCTGGAACTGCTTCTGCAGTTATTTATAGGAAACATCTCAAGCTTAACATCTCATTTAATCCCTTGGGCTATACTGTATTAAGGATTGAGATCCACTTGGCCTCAATCTGCAACAATTTTTTTGAACGATCCCCTCCTCGTAGCGATGGAGGGACCTGATCGATAATCTTATAACGCAGGGTAGCCATGCTATGTTTCGCTGTTGCGAAATGGCGGGCCACTGGTTGGTCACTTGTCCCTGCTTTATAAGCCTCGCGAATGACATAGCGATGCTGTGCCATCCGTGTCTTAAAGGCACATTCGGTTTTACCGATATATGTTAGCCCGCAAGGACACGTCAGCATATACACTACGAATTTTGAATCGCAAGATAATGGATGTTTGATGCTGTATCTTTTACCCGTATGTGGGTGCAGGAAAAAATCTCCTGGCGACAAATAGCTGCAAGTGGTACATCCACTGCACTTAAAACAGCCATTTTTGCGCTTCAAAAAATTTTTGCTAGTTTGTTCCTTGCCGAACTTGGATACATCCGTTTTTACCACATAATCCCTAATACACTTACCCTTGGAATAACTGTTAAGGAGCCTAGATCGGTATACTTCACCCAGCTCCCTATCAGTTGCCACTATCGGCCATATTTCTTTGGTACTTTTGGCTATATGTTTACTACTAGTACTGAACTGGGTAACCCAAGGTATCCTATTCCTAAGGGATTTTTGTGGTTTAGGAGTAAGTAATTGTTGCCTCGTTTTCCCTAGAGCTTTATTTTTGGCCTGCTCTAGGAGTTCTAAGGGATAGCCCCTTTCTCTGAATTTAGAGGTCATTACTTCCAACTGCTGGTCACGATCAGCCACCCCATTGGTGATACGGCATACCCTAAGGAATTGGGAATAGGGTAGACCCCTTGTGGTGGCTTTTGGGTGGAAACTGTCAAATCTGAGCAAGTTGTTTCTGTCAGTCACCTTAGTATACAATTTGGTGCTGATCTTCCCTTCAGTAACCGTGATACATACATCCAGAAAGTTAATCTGTGCATCGTCTGTCTCTATTGTGAATTTAATGGGACTTGCCGTAGAGTTATGTTGATCTATCAACTCAATCAGATTATCTCTGGGGCCTCCCCAAAAAATCAGGACGTCATCTATGTAACGTTGGTATAAACATAATTGTGACATGATGGTGGTGTCCTGTAAAAAAAGTTCTCTTTCTAAGATCCACATGTATGTATTGGCAAATGCCGGGGCCACGGCCGACCCCATAGCACAGCCAGTGCATTGGATGTAGAATTTACTGTCATATATGAAATAGTTATGTACCAATGTAAACTCCAAGAGTGATAAAAAGAATTCTATGTCTGGGCCGGTATAATGTGGATTATTGGTTATGAGATGTCTAACAGCCTGTACACCTGCCCCATGCGGGATGCAGGTGTACAGGCTGGCCACATCAATAGATGCCAATGTGATGTCTTGAGGTAATGGCCCTATATCCTCAAGAAGACGCAACAGGGCTGATGTGTCCTTGAGGTGTGTGGTTGTATTCTGAATACACGGTTGCAAATAACTGTCACAAAAAACAGAAATTACTTCACATAGTGACCCTCTGGCCGAAATTATAGGCCTACCCGGTGGATTCACTGCATCCTTATGGATTTTAGGGATCACATAAAAAACAGGAACCACCGGGCAGTCTACACAAAGTGCTTTACTCACACCTGTTGAAATAATTCCATTATCCACTGCATGTTTCAACATAACCTCCAACTCTTTCTTAAATACACTGGTTGGATCTCTGGATAACCTTGCATATGTGGATGTGTCAGATAATAAACGTTCACATTCATTTTTGTACTTCACCGTGTCTAGTACCACTATGCCCCCACCCTTATCTGCCTGTCGTATGATGATGTCCTCTCTTTTATTCAAACCCTTTAAGGCTTCAAATTCATCATTACTGAGATTAGGAAATGTCCTAATCTCAGGTTTCAAATCCACATTATCAAGCATTCTACTAAACGTTTTGATGGAGTTATTAGTGGAATTAGGTTCAGACTTGGACCTTGTCAAGCGTCTCACCTGGGGTGGTAACAAATCCATCACTGTGGATGTTCCAGGTGAATCTTGTTTGGAGAAATGTTCTTTAAGTTTGAGAGTTCGCGTCAATTTATAGTTGTCGATTTTCTGTTGGAATGAGTCCACTGTCCTGGTGGGAATGAAGGATAAACCTCTACTCAACACTCTGGATTCCATTTCAGAGATGTGCTTGGAGGATAGATCAAAGATTAATTGCGTTTGCCCTTCGGTGGTTTTGTTCCGGTGTTGGCTCCTCGCTTGCCTTTTTGTCTGTCCCCCTCTCCTTGTGAAGGCACCTGTCTTCCGGCAATTATCGCCCGGGTACGTACCCCTAAAGGGATCTCCCTTCTGTTCTGTGGGGTATCATATGTTGCTTCATCAGCTTCACTAGCTGAGGTGCTGGAGAAATGTGGGCGCTGTGTCCTCCTCCTAAACGTTGTTTAGGAGGAGGCAGATAAGGGTGGGGGCATAGTGGTACTAGACACGGTGAAGTACAAAAATGAATGTGAACGTTTATTATCTGACACATCCACATATGCAAGGTTATCCAGAGATCCAACCAGTGTATTTAAGAAAGAGTTGGAGGTTATGTTGAAACATGCAGTGGATAATGGAATTATTTCAACAGGTGTGAGTAAAGCACTTTGTGTAGACTGCCCGGTGGTTCCTGTTTTTTATGTGATCCCTAAAATCCATAAGGATGCAGTGAATCCACCGGGTAGGCCTATAATTTCGGCCAGAGGGTCACTATGTGAAGTAATTTCTGTTTTTTGTGACAGTTATTTGCAACCGTGTATTCAGAATACAACCACACACCTCAAGGACACATCAGCCCTGTTGCGTCTTCTTGAGGATATAGGGCCATTACCTCAAGACATCACATTGGCATCTATTGATGTGGCCAGCCTGTACACCTGCATCCCGCATGGGGCAGGTGTACAGGCTGTTAGACATCTCATAACCAATAATCCACATTATACCGGCCCAGACATAGAATTCTTTTTATCACTCTTGGAGTTTACATTGGTACATAACTATTTCATATATGACAGTAAATTCTACATCCAATGCACTGGCTGTGCTATGGGGTCGGCCGTGGCCCCGGCATTTGCCAATACATACATGTGGATCTTAGAAAGAGAACTTTTTTTACAGGACACCACCATCATGTCACAATTATGTTTATACCAACGTTACATAGATGACGTCCTGATTTTTTGGGGAGGCCCCAGAGATAATCTGATTGAGTTGATAGATCAACATAACTCTACGGCAAGTCCCATTAAATTCACAATAGAGACAGACGATGCACAGATTAACTTTCTGGATGTATGTATCACGGTTACTGAAGGGAAGATCAGCACCAAATTGTATACTAAGGTGACTGACAGAAACAACTTGCTCAGATTTGACAGTTTCCACCCAAAAGCCACCACAAGGGGTCTACCCTATTCCCAATTCCTTAGGGTATGCCGTATCACCAATGGGGTGGCTGATCGTGACCAGCAGTTGGAAGTAATGACCTCTAAATTCAGAGAAAGGGGCTATCCCTTAGAACTCCTAGAGCAGGCCAAAAATAAAGCTCTAGGGAAAACGAGGCAACAATTACTTACTCCTAAACCACAAAAATCCCTTAGGAATAGGATACCTTGGGTTACCCAGTTCAGTACTAGTAGTAAACATATAGCCAAAAGTACCAAAGAAATATGGCCGATAGTGGCAACTGATAGGGAGCTGGGTGAAGTATACCGATCTAGGCTCTTTAACAGTTATTCCAAGGGTAAGAGTATTAGGGATTATGTGGTAAAAACGGATGTATCCAAGTTCGGCAAGGAACAAACTAGCAAAAATTTTTTGAAGCGCAAAAATGGCTGTTTTAAGTGCAGTGGATGTACCACTTGCAGCTATTTGTCGCCAGGAGATTTTTTCCTGCACCCACATACGGGTAAAAGATACAGCATCAAACATCCATTATCTTGCGATTCAAAATTCGTAGTGTATATGCTGACGTGTCCTTGCGGGCTAACATATATCGGTAAAACCGAATGTGCCTTTAAGACACGGATGGCACAGCATCGCTATGCCATTCGCGAGGCTTATAAAGCAGGGACAAGTGACCAACCAGTGGCCCGCCATTTCGCAACAGCGAAACATAGCATGGCTACCCTGCGTTATAAGATTATCGATCAGGTCCCTCCATCGCTACGAGGAGGGGATCGTTCAAAAAAATTGTTGCAGATTGAGGCCAAGTGGATCTCAATCCTTAATACAGTATATCCCAAGGGATTAAATGAGATGTTAAGCTTGAGATGTTTCCTATAAATAACTGCAGAAGCAGTTCCAGATGTGGCCTCATACGTTCAGACATAGGTGGACGTATTTTTCCTGGTTGCTTCTGCAGGCTATGAAGTTGAATAGTTGACGTTCTTGGGGTATAGACACTTTCCCAGCGCATTAAGATAGCATTAGCCGTCTCTCTGTCCTAATATATTACAATGATGGTGACACTTATATATGTGTAGGAAATATTTAAAAATGGAAACGGTTCATATGCCCAAAGTAAATAATTATAGCAATGTATTGAGTTATTAATAGCGGTAGGGACTGTTAGATTCATGAGCATTATTATTAAATGATTTTAATACTTTTTATTAATGGATAACACACATGCAACAATGACCATTTGAAAAGTTTGATTTGCACTTTAGTTTTTTGTATATTAAGCGTGTTTTGAGTTGATTCACTTGTTGTTTACGTTGCCATGGTTGCATGTATCCCACAGCCCGAGAACGCTGGCTTGACGGACCGGTGACGCGACACTTCCTGTTGGAGGGAGTGACGTCAGATCCGGCACCCGGGCGGCGCGACGGCTGGAGGCGGTGAGTAACCTCTTATTGCACATGTATTTAAACACTGTCTATTGTCACTTTATTCATCCTGACGAAGGGGCTGCGTCCCCGAAACGTAGATTGTCTGAATAAAAGCATTTGATTTTTTCACATCACCGTTTACGTCTCCCAGTGCCGCGCTCGTTGTTACCACTATATATATATATATATATATATATATACACACACACACACAGAGAGAGAGAGAGAGAGAGAGAGAGAGGGAGAATTTATTTTTGCCGCCACTGACAAATCCATTGTGCTGGCTGTAAAGATGTGTTGAATTAGATAAATGACAAATTACTAATCAGTTCCGGAGTTGCTCAGGTGCTCCTATCCTAACGATTTTCTATTCCTTAGATTCCTGTTTGCCACTTCTCTGGAATCCAGGGTATTCTGCAGCGCACTGACCAGAGAGTAGTTAGCAAGTAATGTGATAATGCGGTTGCTGAAAGATCCAAATGCCGATTGCCATGTTGCTGTTGAATGGTCTGGATAATAAGTTGCTAGCACAACCATGGAGATGCAGGAGAACTTAAATGTCATGTGAACCCCAATCTTTGACCGGTTGTGCTTCTATATAGAAGCATCTGTTTTCCAGATGTGGACATCTGTTGATTATGCTACAGTATATTAAGGCAGTTCTGCAATAAGAGAAAACAAAATATAAATACTTTTCTCTAAGCTTTCTCCATAGATCCAACAAAGCTTCTTCCAGGTGCAACACAAAAGTATACTTGAGTCCTTGAAGAAGGTCTCAGTACCTATTTAGGTGGTTGTTGAGAACTACAGTATATGCTGGACTGTCCTGTAGATTAGCTAATTTGCTGAAATACTTAAGAAAGACTGCTATTTTGTTAGTATTATGATATAAACAGAAGCTATTATGGTTCCTGTTCACAGAGTGTTCTAAATACAATTAAAAATCATCATAGCACTTATATTTTAATTGGAATTTAGTATTATTATGCATGAGGTCTATAAGAAGCTGGGAAGCAATTACAGAGGCTCCTTGACAAAGATGATACTGAGATGTGTGTTTCCTAGAGGAGACCATCTGCTTAAAGTATGAAATTATTCATAAGAACTATTTGTCTCTAGATTATTAAACCATTTATGTTGTGGGGGAAAAAAAACTTAAAATGTATATGCTTGTCCTAACTGTCATGCTGGTGGAAGATGTATAGGTTCAACACCATGGAAGTGATGGTACTGCTCTTTAGGTCTTGCATCAAAAGTAAAGAATAGTCTAAAAGGATAGAGAAGTTGGGAGTGAGTTTAGAAAGGGGGTTCAATTAAATTAAAAAATATTTTAAAATTCAAATAAACTGAGGGAATTTGTCATGCTTTGGCTCTGGTTTGTAATCTCCATAGTCGGGGTGCTGTATGTCGTCTGATCACATGTGAACGGATGGTGTGATAACCGCCATTTTCCTGTGGCCGCAGACAGCAGTGTTGTCTCAGTTTTGATCATGTGATTGCATCATCCAATCACAAGCCACCTTGTTGAAAGGTGATCTGTTTGAACCCCATGCAGCTCTGTCAGATATTCATCTATCCTTAGGGTTCCTGGCTGACTGTGTTCATCAACTTCGACTTGCTCTGTGAATCTCCCCATAGTGTGCACCAGTGGCGTAAGTTCGCCCCAGTCGCCCGGAGGCATGATAAGTGTTGGTGCCCCCCCCCCCTACATACTGTAGACACACACGCCCTTCATATATAGCTATCCGGCACTCATGTTGAACAGTAGTAGCGTGCTCAGGTGCCTTTCCCAATAGTAATATAGATACACATACAAAGTGGACGCACTCCAAGTCAGTCATCACAATAAAATAGACACCAGCATACCTTTATAGCAAATCTACAGTACCCCCTCACCCACTAGCGTGTCACAATGTAGATGCTTTGGCGCAGTGGTGTGCCGATATACAGTATGTATATATCAAAAACACACAAACGCCACTTTCAAGAACAATACAGCAGGGGATTAAGTCCGACTGCCCTGGCTCAGTTAATAACAATCCCCATAATTATAGGGATTGATGAGGAGGGCTCCATGTGTAGGCTACTCAACAGCTCTTCTTCCTATTTTAACACCATAAGTACCTGTGTAGCAGCCTATAAAGTGGGTGACCCCCGCATCAGCAGTGTGTGGATGGGCTCCGCAGCAGAATGACGGAAGACGCAGAAATAACTCTGATATCCCGCTCAGTATAGGGGACACAACGTCCAGTGACTGCTCTCTACACTCTCACATACAGCAGGCAGGGTGTCATGCAGGGTGGCGGACATGGAGAATTAAGCAGATGTTCATCACAAGGCTTTCTCTCCTAGCGTTAGTCCTGATCACAGTTCAGGGACAAATCATAGGGAAGTGTGGAGGTGGCAGGTCACACTGGAGAAGGAGGAGGTGGATAGCAGCTCCCAGGACTCTAGTCTGCACTCCCTCTCCCCGGCCGGAGGCGAGAACCAGACAGCTGTACTATTGCGAGACCTGTCACATAGAATTTGATGGCAGATAAGAAATACTTGGCCTATGTAGTCTGCCCCTGTACACTCATGCACTAGGGTTCATTTTTGTTGGGAGCCAAATAACCTACCTATCCAGAGTACCTGGTGGAAATCCACGCCAGCAATGGGAGAATATACAAACTCTACACAGTTAGGGCCATGGCGGGAACAAAACCCATGACCTCAGTGCTGTGAGGCAGTAATGCTAACCATTACACCGTCCACACTAAAGGGAGTATGCAAGTCACTTTATTCCATGGACACTAACATACTGCGCACTGATACAGTAAATGATAATACTATAGATATATATATATTCATCTTGTGGTTCAGTACTCACTATTGTATATGCAGTTGCCTGGGTGCCCTTGCTGATAATGATGTATATAAGTGTGGCGTCCTTTCCTTAGATGCTCCCAACACCAGGTGAGAGATACTGCATGGCACTCCAGGACTTATTTAAATCAATAAACTTTTACCGCAATATATCAACGATTCTGGGTTATATATTGCAGTAAAATGTAATTGATTCAAAGACGTCCTGGAGTGGAGTGCCATGCAGCATCTCTTACCTGGTGTTGGGAGCATCTAGGGATGTCACACTTTGCCTCTATATATATCTATATATATATATATATATATATATATATCTATATATATATATATATATATATATATATATATAGTAGCTGCAGTGGCCGGCACTCAGTCTATAGTGTAATACTCGCCTTGGTGCCCTCCTTACCACTAAAAGTGGAATTAGATACGGAGGAAGATCGGCGGCACTCACAGGACTTGATAAGTAAAGTAATTATGAAGGCAATTGCAGCCTATCGTTCATCAACGTTTCAGTTTTATTGTAAAAACTTTCGTCAGGATACAATACAAAAATAACCACATACCTTTATAGAGTGAAAACCCTCACAATGTGGACTCGTGGTCCCGAGGCTGCGGCTGGGGTCTATGACGTCACACCAAGTGCGACGGGTGCCGGGACTGCACCGGATTCCCGTAAGCCGTTGCCAGGAGACCTTACAAACACAGAACACCAAATTATGTGATGCAAACCACAAAACCTATATACATAAACATAAATAAAAATCAAAAGACAGGAGAATCTTTAGCAAGGTGTGGTGATTATACCGAACAACTAATAGCATGAGACATACTCGATTGAGACCAAACCGAGAACAAATTTCGACAGGAATGATATCTAAACCGTTTAAACACAATAGGTTAGATATAGCTGTGGTTGGACTCCATACTCCACATGCATTAGAAAATCAAAATTAAAGGCGCTCTAAGGAGTGGGTTGCGCCAATATCTTATGAATGCAAAAAATACATGTGAAATGACAGCAACATCATGAGACCATGTCTATGCTAAATAATAAAGAAGTTATTTGATGACAATTTCATGGCATAATCAAGACTGTGTAGTAAATGTCGTTCACACACACAAATATAAAAACTGGCAAAGGATAAACACTATCCGGGGCATGCCAAACTTTGGTAGTAAACCTTATGTCAGGGTGACTGCAGATGATGAATAATAATAACAATTAGTAGGTAAAGCAACTCAGACCAAATTACATATAGCAATTCCAGGAAATATACTCATTTAGCCCAGCTGGTGATACAGTATTTAATCTATGTATCCAGTGGGTTTCTAGACGTAAGAGCTGTTTTGCTCTGTCTCCCCCTCTGATGTTGACTGGAACATGGTCTATAATTTTGTATTTGAGTGAAGATAGATTGTGTTTAGACATTTTAAAATGTCTTGCCACTGGTTGATCTTGGTTTGCCCCTTCCAGGGCTTGTCTTATGGCCATTCGATGCGTGGCCATTCTTTCCTTGAACATGCAGGTAGTTTTACCTACAGTATATAGAGCAGTCCGCATGGGCAACGGATGTAGTAAATGACAAATTTGGTGCTGCAAGTGAGTATGTGTTTTATAGGGATACGAGTCCCTGTATGTGGGTGATTGAAATCTTTGCCGGTCTCCATATAGCTGCAGGTTATGCAGCCTGTGCATCTATAGCAACCCGGCTTGCGGCTCAAAAAGTGTGACTGATGTGTGCTGCTGACAGTAGAAATGTCATTTTTAACCAGAATATCCTTTAAATTTTTATTCCTAGTGAAACTAGGTAAGATGCTTGTATTTTTCGCAAACTGGAGATCAGGATCTAGAGCTATTGTTGGCCACAATTGTTTTGCTTTCTCCTGTCTTTTGATTTTTATTTATGTTTATGTATATAGGTTTTGTGGTTTGCATCACATAATTTGGTGTTCTGTGTTTGTAAGGTCTCCTGGCAACGGCTTACGGGAATCCGGTGCAGTCCCGGCACCCGTCGCACTTGGTGTGACGTCATAGACCCCAGCCGCAGCCTCGGGACCACGAGTCCACATTGTGAGGGTTTTCACTCTATAAAGGTATGTGGTTATTTTTGTATTGTATCCTGACGAAAGTTTTTACAATAAAACTGAAACGTTGATGAACGATAGGCTGCAATTGCCTTCATAATTACTTTACTTATCAAGTCCTGTGAGTGCCGCCGATCTTCCTCCGTGTATATATATATATATATATATATATTTTTTTTTTATAGGACTGTGAGCCTGACACTCCTTTGAGGGTACAATGAATTCTTGCTGTGGTGCCCTCCTTAGGTCAAAGCAACGGTCTCATATACAGATGTAGCCACCTTTATCTTGAGTGGCCGCGGCGGTTGTCCCGTTCGACCATACGCAGCGTACTGTGGCGTAGCGAGGCGCGCCTAGCCACAGAGAGGCTATCTAATCGCACGGAGACAGACATTTGACGTTTGGCGTTACCTTTACGTGTAATACCTGCGATCAGCCACCAGATGTCGCTTTTTACAATCACCACTGCGCATGCGTGTGGTCTCCCGTAAAATACAATACTGACATACATAATAAGGACTACTTTACTAAGGCGTCTCATTACGCTGCATACAGCAAATACTGTACTCATTACGCTGCATTATTTAATACAGTACTGTACAGTATATACAGTACGACACCGACGCAAATACAGTAGTACAGCATACAGTATATGATCCATCTACAATACTTTATGAATACTGTATGTGAGCGTGCAAGTCCCGCAGACAAAACACAGTACTGTAAAACCAGTAGTGTACACTGTCGCAAATGGATGTGTGTTACAAGTTCACTATTGCCTCTCAAGATTAGGAATTTTCTACAGTGTTATCGTCCTAATCCCGTAGCCATTACAGCATAATCAAAACCAACGGATTTATACATTTGTCTGCGGCGAAGTGGTGAAGTGTTTCGCTTCCTATACTCAGAGTCCAGGGTTTGATTCCTTAAGTACTGTACGAATGCATGTTACTGTAGTTTTTTTCAGACACTTTATTATTTTTTTTATTCACATACTGCAAACCAGGGCATACAGTAGCTGCATGAGCGGTTCTATGCGATCGAGTCCGGTGTACCATAATGTGCAGGTTCTATGCAGGTTAAGGTACTATGCTCCGTACACAGTACACATACAATTCTGTAGCTGGGCAGACTGAATAGAAATGGCTACCACCTATGACTCCTTGCCCCACAGAGGCCCTAGGCTACGGAGCAAGTAATAGTCCAGATTGTACAGACTATGGGGCAATGCTGAATGAGCGTCACAATCCCCTAGCTAAAATACACAGTATGCATATTATGGTACACCGGACTCGATGACATACTGTAGCACACTGGCAAAATGGCCGCCGCCCCTGAACCCTTGTGCAGGTTATGGGGCAATGCTGAAGGAGCGTCACAATCCCCTAGCCAAAATACACAGGGGAGGGATAAGCTACTGTAGGATTGCATACAGTATTACGGTACACCGGACTCAATCGCATAGCACACTGTCAAAACGACCACTACCCATGAACCCCCACCTCCTGAACCCCCACCTCGTGGCAGGCAGCAGTTGGGTATGGAATGAGAAATGGCATAAGCTGTGCAGGCTACGGGGCGATGCTGAAGGAGCGTCACAATCCCCTAGCCAAAATACACAGAGATACTGTAAGCGAGGTCTATGCACATTACAGTACTGTACGTTACACCGGGCTCGGTCGCATAGCAAACTGACAAAACACAAGTTTTACAGTACATACAGTAAAGCAGGCCAAAGCTGCAGGAGAGTTTCTACTGTAAAGGTTCTATGCACCGTACGGTAATGTACACATACCTGTACAATTCTATAGCAGGGCAGACTCAATTGAAATGGCTACCGCCTGTGACTCCTACAGTAGCTCCTAGGAGGCACTCAGCTATGGAGCAAATAACAGCACAGATTTTGCAGGCTACGGGGCAATGCTGAAGGAGCGTCACAATCCCCTAGCTACAATACACAGGGGTGATAGAGATAATCGAGTGGCTGGAGGGGGGTCCCCTTGATTTAAGGGGCCCCCACTCCTCCAGGGTACTCCGGCCAGGTGTGACTAGTTGGGTATTTAATTCCATGGCCGCAGGGACCTGTATAAAAGTCTCCCCCGGCTGTGCATTATCTGTCCAGCTAGTGGAGCCCAGTGCTGATTCAAAAAATATGGGGAACCCCTACGCTTTTTTTGTCCCCCTTATTTTTTGCACCAGGACCAGGCGCAGAGCCCGGTGCTGGTTCTAAAAAGATGGGGGATCCCGTGTCCATTTTTTCCGTATTCCTTCCGGAATTCGACTGCAATTGCATATACAGTACTGTACCCCTTAATGTCACTGCTTACAGTATACAGTATTTAGACATGAGCTTGTGTACAGTATCTGTCATGAGGTGCTTTTTTCACTGACACTATAACTTTTTTCTATTGTGATATACTGTACAGAGGCGGCAAACTAGCCAAACGGGAATAATCAGCTTCTGCAGAATAAAATGAGATGCTACAGTACATGCCTATATTCTGTGAGTGACTGCGGCTCTATGAAATTAAATCAGAAAATTTAAATATGAAATGCATTACTAATGTGTGGCATTACTGTACTGTATGTGTATAAGGTGTACTACAATATTTTCTGGTGTAACATAAGGAAAGGGCACTACTGCATGGTCTAATGCAGTGGTTCTCAAACTTGGTCCTCAGGACCCCACACAGTGCATGTTTTGCAGGTAAACCAGCAAGTGCACAGATGTATTCATTACTAACTGACACATTTTAGAAGGTCCATACAGTAGGTGGAGCTAATTTTTTCACTTGTGATTCTGTGAGACCTGCAAAACCTGCACTGTGTGGGGTCCTGAGGACTGAGTTTGAGAACCTGTGGTCTAATGTAAATAAAGATGAATGTGGTGGGGTGTAATGTGAATAAGGGGCATTACTGTTAGGAGTAATGTGGTACTATGATATGATGTCATGAGAATAAGAGACACCACTGCATGATATAATGTGAATAAAGTTGCAGTACTGTGTTGTGTCATTTCATCTTCGGGTATTATTGTGTTACCATGCCCCTTCCCAGCAAGAACATACTGTACACTGTTTTGGGCTGGCACTAAATGTGCACATTGTTCTTATTTAGATTATAGGGGGTAGGAGCGCCAAAATGGGTGATGGTGCTGGGAAAGGGGTGCAGGGTTAGAGGCGGAACTACGTAGCATCTGTGCAAGAGGGCATCAGCCAAAATCTAGCCTAGGGCATCATGTTGGTCAGGTTTGGCTCTGATAATACTGTATACTGTACTCTTACTGTACTTTGCATTCAATACAGATACTGTTTGCACACAGGTTTTACATGAATCATTGGCAATGCTGCAGGAGTGTCTCATTAGGCAATCTAAAATATACCACGACTATGGGTGGGGATACAGTAGGGAAGTTCTGTCACCATAAGCTGTCTGCTGTGTATAGCATATTTCCATCTGAGATGCATTTGTGTGTTTGTAATAAGAAAAAAACATTTTACTGTACATTTAGTGGATACAGTATTTCTCCCCCATAATGACGTATCATACTGTACAGGTACCCTCATGTACTGTACCGTACCATACTGTAAAATTGAATATTTATTGGAAAAACATCAATATTAATGTAAAAATAAAGTATTACAACATCCGATTCCATGTACTGCACTGATCAAAATGTACAGTACTCTTATTCAGGACTTATAAAACTGAAAATAACTGTTCATACAGTACACATCAATAACATTACTACTGTATAATATTCTACATTAGTTTATGCAATAATCAGACAAAGGCAATTTTATCATTTTTTTTAATAATGCACCAATTTAAAATTTTAAACAGAAAATACAGAACTACATATTTGTGGCTTGACCATTTCTTTCAACTACAACAGGTAATACTTTATACAGGTGATTTATATAATTATTACAATGTTCAGGTGTGAGTACTTCTAGCCAAAATTTCTTTATCCCATCCACCAGTTGCTGTTTTGTTGTTGGCTTTGCAACACTCCTAACGTACCTCTTCAATTGAGCCCACACTAATTCGATTGGGTTCATGTCTGGTGATCTAATTAAAAAAAAAAAAAAAGCGTATAGAAAAAATTAATTACAGTACATTACAGTAAATAGAGAAAATTAAACATACAATATTGTACTGTTTATTAAACAAAATTTTTTTTTACAGTACTAGAGTGCTATCCAAAATTTTACTTGTACACTGTTGAAAGAATACTCACTCTGGTGGTGTGCGTTCCCAATTCATACCTTTCTCTTCCATAAATTTGGCTGAGGCGGAGTGTTTAGGATCATTGTCTTGGAATATCCTATGGTGAGTTGGGTAATATTTATTCACAAATGGCACCATACATTTCTCTACTATTGTTTCTTGGAAATATTTCTTATCCATGATTCCTACAGAAATCAAAAAATGTTGTTCATTAATAAGCAACTCCTTTTATTGTGCAGTTACACGTACTCTACAGTACAACATGTATTTTTACAGAACACAGGCACAGAATAAAGTATAGTACTGTACTGTACCTTCGAAAAATAATAGGGGACCAGCTCCTAATCGTGATATGCCTCCCCATACATGGATTTTCAATGGATGCTTTGGGCGTGGTTTTAAAGAGATATGGTTACGTTTCCTGAATGACATTCTGGAGAACCGCTCAAGGGCAACAGACGATTCATCTGTGAAAATGACATCATCAAATGTTTCACCACTCTCAATCCATCGCCGTGCCTGTTCCACTCTCTTTTCTTTATTCACATCTCTTATCATTGGAGATATCCTGTGAAGAGCCAAAAATAATGAAATCAGATACAGTTATGAAATTACAGATTTACAGATTACTGTATATACAGTAGACTGTATGTGCAGTATACTGTATTATATACCTACTGTATACATTAAACTGTACATACAGTACATTAAGTTACATACAGAGTAATATATATATACATACTGTACATACACACAAACACACACACACAGTATACAGTATGTAATCATCACAATAAGCCGGCAATGCTTCATTGCTGTCTCTGAGTGCCTATACAGTAGGTATCTCTTTTGGGATAGAATACTGTATATACAGTATATACACACACACATACTGTATATAGTATAAAGTACACACTCTGTATAATGATTTATGGCATTATTATATCACGTATCAAGGGATTATTAACAGTGCATTTACTGTATGGTTTATACTGCTTTCAGTATTTTACCTTGTTGCGCCAAAGGTCCATCCCATTTTCCGTCGCATCCTTCTGATGCTGGTGGCCGATATGTCCAGGTCATACTTGGAATGGAGAATTCGTTTTATTTGCAGAGCAGTACGCTCATCATCCTCACGAGTTAGTTCCTCCACAATTTGTTGCACTCTCCTACAGTACAATACAGTATGAAAAATATGAATTCATGAACAGCACAATCACAGTTACAATTGATGAAGTTTTTATTTTATTTCAAAAAAATTGTTTATGGTATAAAGCAAGTCATTTAAACATTACAGTAGTGTACAGTACGTACCATGTGCATTTTGTAGGAAATACAAATCTGGGCGTTGTTCTCTCGAATGCATGATAGCGCACCGTTTCTAAAGTGACTATAATGCCACTTTCCTTGAGCCATGCATGGATCTCTTTGATGGTTTTATTTTCTTTTTTCATGTTGGCGATTATCTTGCTCATCGTTTTGTTGATAGTTACTGGCATGTTGTCCAACTATAATTCCTGTATGGAGAGAAAACATTTGTGAATACTGTAGTCTAAAATTTACACATCTGAAAATGCATAAGAGTTTTATGATAGAAGTTAATACTGTACATGTTTACTATCCAGTACCTGATGTTCAAATTTAAGTATTGTATACTGTACAGTACTGAAAATACAACTTCAGTGTTATGGACTGCAATTAGTTTCCTGTATGAAACAGATACAGTACAGTAAATAACCCTCCTTGGAAGTGCATGGGCCCTGTGAGACTTACAGTAGTGTACAGCATAAGGGTCGACTGACATGATGTACAAGCATTACATACAGTACATGTCAGTACTGTATGTAAATTCTTCAATTATTGCCTAACAACAATGCTGCTTACTGTATATTAAATACTGTAGGCCTAGAAATGTGCATCTCAATATAGTAGTTAAAAACACAGGGGCCTATGTGGATAAGCGAGTTCTATGCACACAAAAAATGGCCACCGACCGTGAACCCCCAGCACGTGGCAGCGCTCGGATATGTAGTGAGATACAGTATGGCATACATTTCACAGTTCAGGGGGCAATGCTGAAGGAGCGTCACAATCCCCTAGCTCAATTACATTGGGATAAGCGAGGTCTATGCACATTACGGTATACCGAGCTGGATCGCTTAGCAACCTGACAAAATGGCCGCCGACCGTGAACTCCCAGCACGTGGCAGCGCTCGGATATGTAGTGAGATACAATATGGCATACATTTCACAGTTCAGGGGGCAATGCTGAAGGAGCGTCACAATCCCCTAGCTCAATGGTCTATGCACATTACGGTATACCGAGCTGGATCGCTTAGCAACCTGACAACATGGCCGCCGACCGTGAACTCCCAGCACGTGGCAGCGCTCGGATATGTAGTGAGAGATGGTATACATTTTAAAATACACCGGGATAAGTTGTACAGGCCATGGAGCAATGCACAGGGACATTCATCATTTACGTACAGTATATAAATAATTGTAAACCGTAAATGAAAGAATTACCGGTCAAATACTGTATGACGAAACTGTGTCAATGAGCTGGAACAGTATGGCCTGTGAAGAAGTTATCGAAGGCAGAAACGGAGAGCAAATTATCAGGAGATTTCTGAAAGGTCGGAGAAGATCCACACAGCAAGTCTGCCTACGAGGAAACAGCTTTGCAAAGTGGGTAGCGGGGCGGTGACTGAGACGCTCTTTTATGATGACCAGCACAAACGCTGAAGATCTACAGTACTGTTTTGCTTAGTTGGTAGCGCCAGAATACACTCATTTCATTCACGCTGTTTGGGTGCATTTAGCGTAAAGAATCGCTCCTGCAGATGTACTTTGATTTATGTGAAACCTGTGTGCATCCTTCCATTGACTGTCTTACAATGGAAATAAAATAATACAGTGCATTATTACAGAAAAAAAAAAAAAAAAGAAAGAAAGCACATCATGTCTCGAACCCTGGACCCCCAGTGAGGGAGGTGGGAGCCTTCACCCCTAGCCCACGACGCCTCATGAGAGATTTCTAATTTCATGTGTGAAAGTACTGCAAACAGCGCCCGGCCCTCGCCCCATTGCTGTTGGTTTATGCCTTAGAGGACTCGGACGCTCGCATTTGTAAAGCACGGTGTTTTCCTCCGCCTCCTGCTAGCCTGTTGCCCTTCCCCCATGGGAGCCTGCACAGATCATGCAGTAGACAGGGAGGGAATGCAGGTCATGTGCAATACACAAACGCCCACTGTAGTACTATTTTGCTCACTCACAGTACCGTACTGTAGGTTGCATTTAGCGTAAAGAATCGCTCCTGCAGATGTACTTTGATTTATGTGAAACCTGTGTGCATCCTTCCATTGGATGTACTGTATTGGAGAGAAAAAAAAATGTTAAAGTGAATGTCACGGGAACACATTAAAAATAAGGTTGGCACTTCCTTCCCATTGGTGTTGGTTTACAGTATGCCGTAGTGTACTCGGACGCTCATGTAATTGCATTTCAAAGGCACAGTATTTTCCATCGTCTCCCCCCTACCCCCATCGCCCTTCCCCCCTGGGGGCCTGCACAGGGAAGGAAATTCAGGTCCTGTGCAATGCACAAACGCTGAAGATCTACAGTACTGTTTTGCTTAGTTGGTAGCGCCAGAATACACTCATTTCATTCACGCTGTTTGGGTGCATTTAGCGTAAAGAATCGCTCCTGCAGATGTACTTTGATTTATGTGAAACCTGTGTGCATCCTTCCATTGACTGTCTTACAATGGAAATAAAATAATACAGTGCATTATTACAGAAAAAAAAAAAAAAAAAAAAAGAAAGAAAGCACATCATGTCTCGAACCCTGGACCCCCAGTGAGGGAGGTGGGAGCCTTCACCCCTAGCCCACGACGCCTCATGAGAGATTTCTAATTTCATGTGTGAAAGTACTGCAAACAGCGCCCGGCCCTCGCCCCATTGCTGTTGGTTTATGCCTTAGAGGACTCGGACGCTCGCATTTGTAAAGCACGGTGTTTTCCTCCGCCTCCTGCTAGCCTGTTGCCCTTCCCCCATGGGAGCCTGCACAGATCATGCAGTAGACAGGGAGGGAATGCAGGTCATGTGCAATACACAAACGCCCACTGTAGTACTATTTTGCTCACTTACAGTACCGTACTGTAGGTTGCATTTAGCGTAAAGAATCGCTCCTGCAGATGTACTTTGATTTATGTGAAACCTGTGTGCATCCTTCCATTGGATGTACTGTATTGGAGAGAAAAAAAAAATGTTAAAGTGAATGTCACGGGAACACATTAAAAATAAGGTTGGCACTTCCTTCCCATTGGTGTTGGTTTACAGTATGCCGTAGTGTACTCGGACGCTCATGTAATTGCATTTCAAAGGCACAGTATTTTCCATCGTCTCCCCCCTACCCCCATCGCCCTTCCCCCCTGGGGGCCTGCACAGGGAAGGAAATTCAGGTCCTGTGCAATGCACAAACGCTGAAGATCTACAGTACTGTTTTGCTTAGTTGGTAGCGCCAGAATACACTCATTTCATTCACGCTGTTTGGGTGCATTTAGCGTAAAGAATCGCTCCTGCAGATGTACTTTGATTTATGTGAAACCTGTGTGCATCCTTCCATTGACTGTCTTACAATGGAAATAAAATAATACAGTGCATTATTACAGAAAAAAAAAAAAAAAGAAAGAAAGCACATCATGTCTCGAACCCTGGACCCCCAGTGAGGGAGGTGGGAGCCTTCACCCCTAGCCCACGACGCCTCATGAGAGATTTCTAATTTCATGTGTGAAAGTACTGCAAACAGCGCCCGGCCCTCGCCCCATTGCTGTTGGTTTATGCCTTAGAGGACTCGGACGCTCGCATTTGTAAAGCACGGTGTTTTCCTCCGCCTCCTGCTAGCCTGTTGCCCTTCCCCCATGGGAGCCTGCACAGATCATGCAGTAGACAGGGAGGGAATGCAGGTCATGTGCAATACACAAACGCCCACTGTAGTACTATTTTGCTCACTTACAGTACCGTACTGTAGGTTGCATTTAGCGTAAAGAATCGCTCCTGCAGATGTACTTTGATTTATGTGAAACCTGTGTGCATCCTTCCATTGGATGTACTGTATTGGAGAGAAAAAAAAAATGTTAAAGTGAATGTCACGGGAACACATTAAAAATAAGGTTGGCACTTCCTTCCCATTGGTGTTGGTTTACAGTATGCCGTAGTGTACTCGGACGCTCATGTAATTGCATTTCAAAGGCACAGTATTTTCCATCGTCTCCCCCCTACCCCCATCGCCCTTCCCCCCTGGGGGCCTGCACAGGGAAGGAAATTCAGGTCCTGTGCAATGCACAAACGCTGAAGATCTACAGTACTGTTTTGCTTAGTTGGTAGCGCCAGAATACACTCATTTCATTCACGCTGTTTGGGTGCATTTAGCGTAAAGAATCGCTCCTGCAGATGTACTTTGATTTATGTGAAACCTGTGTGCATCCTTCCATTGACTGTCTTACAATGGAAATAAAATAATACAGTGCATTATTACAGAAAAAAAAAAAAAAAAGAAAGAAAGCACATCATGTCTCGAACCCTGGACCCCCAGTGAGGGAGGTGGGAGCCTTCACCCCTAGCCCACGACGCCTCATGAGAGATTTCTAATTTCATGTGTGAAAGTACTGCAAACAGCGCCCGGCCCTCGCCCCATTGCTGTTGGTTTATGCCTTAGAGGACTCGGACGCTCGCATTTGTAAAGCACGGTGTTTTCCTCCGCCTCCTGCTAGCCTGTTGCCCTTCCCCCATGGGAGCCTGCACAGATCATGCAGTAGACAGGGAGGGAATGCAGGTCATGTGCAATACACAAACGCCCACTGTAGTACTATTTTGCTCACTTACAGTACCGTACTGTAGGTTGCATTTAGCGTAAAGAATCGCTCCTGCAGATGTACTTTGATTTATGTGAAACCTGTGTGCATCCTTCCATTGGATGTACTGTATTGGAGAGAAAAAAAAAATGTTAAAGTGAATGTCACGGGAACACATTAAAAATAAGGTTGGCACTTCCTTCCCATTGGTGTTGGTTTACAGTATGCCGTAGTGTACTCGGACGCTCATGTAATTGCATTTCAAAGGCACAGTATTTTCCATCGTCTCCCCCCTACCCCCATCGCCCTTCCCCCCTGGGGGCCTGCAGAGGGAAGGAAATTCAGGTCCTGTGCAATGCACAAACGCTGAAGATCTACAGTACTGTTTTGCTTAGTTGGTAGCGCCAGAATACACTCATTTCATTCACGCTGTTTGGGTGCATTTAGCGTAAAGAATCGCTCCTGCAGATGTACTTTGATTTATGTGAAACCTGTGTGCATCCTTCCATTGACTGTCTTACAATGGAAATAAAATAATACAGTGCATTATTACAGAAAAAAAAAAAAAAAAAAAAAAGAAAGAAAGCACATCATGTCTCGAACCCTGGACCTCCAGTGAGGGAGGTGGGAGCCTTCACCCCTAGCCCACGACGCCTCATGAGAGATTTCTAATTTCATGTGTGAAAGTACTGCAAACAGCGCCCGGCCCTCGCCCCATTGCTGTTGGTTTATGCCTTAGAGGACTCGGACGCTCGCATTTGTAAAGCACGGTGTTTTCCTCCGCCTCCTGCTAGCCTGTTGCCCTTCCCCCATGGGAGCCTGCACAGATCATGCAGTAGACAGGGAGGGAATGCAGGTCATGTGCAATACACAAACGCCCACTGTAGTACTATTTTGCTCACTTACAGTACCGTACTGTAGGTTGCATTTAGCGTAAAGAATCGCTCCTGCAGATGTACTTTGATTTATGTGAAACCTGTGTGCATCCTTCCATTGGATGTACTGTATTGGAGAGAAAAAAAAAAATGTTAAAGTGAATGTCACGGGAACACATTAAAAATAAGGTTGGCACTTCCTTCCCATTGGTGTTGGTTTACAGTATGCCGTAGTGTACTCGGACGCTCATGTAATTGCATTTCAAAGGCACAGTATTTTCCATCGTCTCCCCCCTACCCCCATCGCCCTTCCCCCCTGGGGGCCTGCACAGGGAAGGAAATTCAGGTCCTGTGCAATGCACAAACGCTGAAGATCTACAGTACTGTTTTGCTTAGTTGGTAGCGCCAGAATACACTCATTTCATTCACGCTGTTTGGGTGCATTTAGCGTAAAGAATCGCTCCTGCAGATGTACTTTGATTTATGTGAAACCTGTGTGCATCCTTCCATTGACTGTCTTACAATGGAAATAAAATAATACAGTGCATTATTACAGAAAAAAAAAAAAAAAAAGAAAGAAAGCACATCATGTCTCGAACCCTGGACCCCCAGTGAGGGAGGTGGGAGCCTTCACCCCTAGCCCACGACGCCTCATGAGAGATTTCTAATTTCATGTGTGAAAGTACTGCAAACAGCGCCCGGCCCTCGCCCCATTGCTGTTGGTTTATGCCTTAGAGGACTCGGACGCTCGCATTTGTAAAGCACGGTGTTTTCCTCCGCCTCCTGCTAGCCTGTTGCCCTTCCCCCATGGGAGCCTGCACAGATCATGCAGTAGACAGGGAGGGAATGCAGGTCATGTGCAATACACAAACGCCCACTGTAGTACTATTTTGCTCACTTACAGTACCGTACTGTAGGTTGCATTTAGCGTAAAGAATCGCTCCTGCAGATGTACTTTGATTTATGTGAAACCTGTGTGCATCCTTCCATTGGATGTACTGTATTGGAGAGAAAAAAAAAATGTTAAAGTGAATGTCACGGGAACACATTAAAAATAAGGTTGGCACTTCCTTCCCATTGGTGTTGGTTTACAGTATGCCGTAGTGTACTCGGACGCTCATGTAATTGCATTTCAAAGGCACAGTATTTTCCATCGTCTCCCCCCTACCCCCATCGCCCTTCCCCCCTGGGGGCCTGCACAGGGAAGGAAATTCAGGTCCTGTGCAATGCACAAACGCTGAAGATCTACAGTACTGTTTTGCTTAGTTGGTAGCGCCAGAATACACTCATTTCATTCACGCTGTTTGGGTGCATTTAGCGTAAAGAATCGCTCCTGCAGATGTACTTTGATTTATGTGAAACCTGTGTGCATCCTTCCATTGACTGTCTTACAATGGAAATAAAATAATACAGTGCATTATTACAGAAAAAAAAAAAAAAAGAAAGAAAGCACATCATGTCTCGAACCCTGGACCCCCAGTGAGGGAGGTGGGAGCCTTCACCCCTAGCCCACGACGCCTCATGAGAGATTTCTAATTTCATGTGTGAAAGTACTGCAAACAGCGCCCGGCCCTCGCCCCATTGCTGTTGGTTTATGCCTTAGAGGACTCGGACGCTCGCATTTGTAAAGCACGGTGTTTTCCTCCGCCTCCTGCTAGCCTGTTGCCCTTCCCCCATGGGAGCCTGCACAGATCATGCAGTAGACAGGGAGGGAATGCAGGTCATGTGCAATACACAAACGCCCACTGTAGTACTATTTTGCTCACTTACAGTACCGTACTGTAGGTTGCATTTAGCGTAAAGAATCGCTCCTGCAGATGTACTTTGATTTATGTGAAACCTGTGTGCATCCTTCCATTGGATGTACTGTATTGGAGAGAAAAAAAAAATGTTAAAGTGAATGTCACGGGAACACATTAAAAATAAGGTTGGCACTTCCTTCCCATTGGTGTTGGTTTACAGTATGCCGTAGTGTACTCGGACGCTCATGTAATTGCATTTCAAAGGCACAGTATTTTCCATCGTCTCCCCCCTACCCCCATCGCCCTTCCCCCCTGGGGGCCTGCACAGGGAAGGAAATTCAGGTCCTGTGCAATGCACAAACGCTGAAGATCTACAGTACTGTTTTGCTTAGTTGGTAGCGCCAGAATACACTCATTTCATTCACGCTGTTTGGGTGCATTTAGCGTAAAGAATCGCTCCTGCAGATGTACTTTGATTTATGTGAAACCTGTGTGCATCCTTCCATTGACTGTCTTACAATGGAAATAAAATAATACAGTGCATTATTACAGAAAAAAAAAAAAAAAAGAAAGAAAGCACATCATGTCTCGAACCCTGGACCCCCAGTGAGGGAGGTGGGAGCCTTCACCCCTAGCCCACGACGCCTCATGAGAGATTTCTAATTTCATGTGTGAAAGTACTGCAAACAGCGCCCGGCCCTCGCCCCATTGCTGTTGGTTTATGCCTTAGAGGACTCGGACGCTCGCATTTGTAAAGCACGGTGTTTTCCTCCGCCTCCTGCTAGCCTGTTGCCCTTCCCCCATGGGAGCCTGCACAGATCATGCAGTAGACAGGGAGGGAATGCAGGTCATGTGCAATACACAAACGCCCACTGTAGTACTATTTTGCTCACTTACAGTACCGTACTGTAGGTTGCATTTAGCGTAAAGAATCGCTCCTGCAGATGTACTTTGATTTATGTGAAACCTGTGTGCATCCTTCCATTGGATGTACTGTATTGGAGAGAAAAAAAAAAATGTTAAAGTGAATGTCACGGGAACACATTAAAAATAAGGTTGGCACTTCCTTCCCATTGGTGTTGGTTTACAGTATGCCGTAGTGTACTCGGACGCTCATGTAATTGCATTTCAAAGGCACAGTATTTTCCATCGTCTCCCCCCTACCCCCATCGCCCTTCCCCCCTGGGGGCCTGCACAGGGAAGGAAATTCAGGTCCTGTGCAATGCACAAACGCTGAAGATCTACAGTACTGTTTTGCTTAGTTGGTAGCGCCAGAATACACTCATTTCATTCACGCTGTTTGGGTGCATTTAGCGTAAAGAATCGCTCCTGCAGATGTACTTTGATTTATGTGAAACCTGTGTGCATCCTTCCATTGACTGTCTTACAATGGAAATAAAATAATACAGTGCATTATTACAGGGAAAAAAAAAAAAAAAAAAAAGAAAGAAAGCACATCATGTCTCGAACCCTGGACCCCCAGTGAGGGAGGTGGGAGCCTTCACCCCTAGCCCACGACGCCTCATGAGAGATTTCTAATTTCATGTGTGAAAGTACTGCAAACAGCGCCCGGCCCTCGCCCCATTGCTGTTGGTTTATGCCTTAGAGGACTCGGACGCTCGCATTTGTAAAGCACGGTGTTTTCCTCCGCCTCCTGCTAGCCTGTTGCCCTTCCCCCATGGGAGCCTGCACAGATCATGCAGTAGACAGGGAGGGAATGCAGGTCATGTGCAATACACAAACGCCCACTGTAGTACTATTTTGCTCACTTACAGTACCGTACTGTAGGTTGCATTTAGCGTAAAGAATCGCTCCTGCAGATGTACTTTGATTTATGTGAAACCTGTGTGCATCCTTCCATTGGATGTACTGTATTGGAGAGAAAAAAAAAAATGTTAAAGTGAATGTCACGGGAACACATTAAAAATAAGGTTGGCACTTCCTTCCCATTGGTGTTGGTTTACAGTATGCCGTAGTGTACTCGGACGCTCATGTAATTGCATTTCAAAGGCACAGTATTTTCCATCGTCTCCCCCCTACCCCCATCGCCCTTCCCCCCTGGGGGCCTGCACAGGGAAGGAAATTCAGGTCCTGTGCAATGCACAAACGCTGAAGATCTACAGTACTGTTTTGCTTAGTTGGTAGCGCCAGAATACACTCATTTCATTCACGCTGTTTGGGTGCATTTAGCGTAAAGAATCGCTCCTGCAGATGTACTTTGATTTATGTGAAACCTGTGTGCATCCTTCCATTGACTGTCTTACAATGGAAATAAAATAATACAGTGCATTATTACAGAAAAAAAAAAAAAAAAAAGAAAGAAAGCACATCATGTCTCGAACCCTGGACCCCCAGTGAGGGAGGTGGGAGCCTTCACCCCTAGCCCACGACGCCTCATGAGAGATTTCTAATTTCATGTGTGAAAGTACTGCAAACAGCGCCCGGCCCTCGCCCCATTGCTGTTGGTTTATGCCTTAGAGGACTCGGACGCTCGCATTTGTAAAGCACGGTGTTTTCCTCCGCCTCCTGCTAGCCTGTTGCCCTTCCCCCATGGGAGCCTGCACAGATCATGCAGTAGACAGGGAGGGAATGCAGGTCATGTGCAATACACAAACGCCCACTGTAGTACTATTTTGCTCACTTACAGTACCGTACTGTAGGTTGCATTTAGCGTAAAGAATCGCTCCTGCAGATGTACTTTGATTTATGTGAAACCTGTGTGCATCCTTCCATTGGATGTACTGTATTGGAGAGAAAAAAAAAATGTTAAAGTGAATGTCACGGGAACACATTAAAAATAAGGTTGGCACTTCCTTCCCATTGGTGTTGGTTTACAGTATGCCGTAGTGTACTCGGACGCTCATGTAATTGCATTTCAAAGGCACAGTATTTTCCATCGTCTCCCCCCTACCCCCATCGCCCTTCCCCCCTGGGGGCCTGCACAGGGAAGGAAATTCAGGTCCTGTGCAATGCACAAACGCTGAAGATCTACAGTACTGTTTTGCTTAGTTGGTAGCGCCAGAATACACTCATTTCATTCACGCTGTTTGGGTGCATTTAGCGTAAAGAATCGCTCCTGCAGATGTACTTTGATTTATGTGAAACCTGTGTGCATCCTTCCATTGACTGTCTTACAATGGAAATAAAATAATACAGTGCATTATTACAGAAAAAAAAAAAAAAAAGAAAGAAAGCACATCATGTCTCGAACCCTGGACCCCCAGTGAGGGAGGTGGGAGCCTTCACCCCTAGCCCACGACGCCTCATGAGAGATTTCTAATTTCATGTGTGAAAGTACTGCAAACAGCGCCCGGCCCTCGCCCCATTGCTGTTGGTTTATGCCTTAGAGGACTCGGACGCTCGCATTTGTAAAGCACAGTGTTTTCCTCCGCCTCCTGCTAGCCTGTTGCCCTTCCCCCATGGGAGCCTGCACAGATCATGCAGTAGACAGGGAGGGAATGCAGGTCATGTGCAATACACAAACGCCCACTGTAGTACTATTTTGCTCACTTACAGTACCGTACTGTAGGTTGCATTTAGCGTAAAGAATCGCTCCTGCAGATGTACTTTGATTTATGTGAAACCTGTGTGCATCCTTCCATTGGATGTACTGTATTGGAGAGAAAAAAAAAAATGTTAAAGTGAATGTCACGGGAACACATTAAAAATAAGGTTGGCACTTCCTTCCCATTGGTGTTGGTTTACAGTATGCCGTAGTGTACTCGGACGCTCATGTAATTGCATTTCAAAGGCACAGTATTTTCCATCGTCTCCCCCCTACCCCCATCGCCCTTCCCCCCTGGGGGCCTGCACAGGGAAGGAAATTCAGGTCCTGTGCAATGCACAAACGCTGAAGATCTACAGTACTGTTTTGCTTAGTTGGTAGCGCCAGAATACACTCATTTCATTCACGCTGTTTGGGTGCATTTAGCGTAAAGAATCGCTCCTGCAGATGTACTTTGATTTATGTGAAACCTGTGTGCATCCTTCCATTGACTGTCTTACAATGGAAATAAAATAATACAGTGCATTATTACAGAAAAAAAAAAAAAAAAAAAAAGAAAGAAAGCACATCATGTCTCGAACCCTGGACCCCCAGTGAGGGAGGTGGGAGCCTTCACCCCTAGCCCACGACACCTCATGAGAGATTTCTAATTTCATGTGTGAAAGTACTGCAAACAGCGCCCGGCCCTCGCCCCATTGCTGTTGGTTTATGCCTTAGAGGACTCGGACGCTCGCATTTGTAAAGCACGGTGTTTTCCTCCGCCTCCTGCTAGTCCTCCATTCCCATTATGCATTAGCGAACTCAGACGCTCATATATTTTATATTTTAAAAAGCACGGTGTTTATACATTGTACTGTACATTATTCCTTTTACACAATTACTGTAGTTGCGTCTCCATACACATACAGTACTGTACTCCATACTTTTTCCACCGCTTCCCGTTACGCCTACAGTATTGCCAGAGCTGTAGATCAATCCGCCGCTATACTGTACGATCGAAAGTACTGGATTAGTGGAGCATTAGCCACACAGTGGTGGAGATGTGTAATGCATGATGAGTATCTAGATCGTCTCAACGCGCCTGCCTGTGATTAAACTCAGCTATCGCCTTAGCGTGGCTAAACGCCCGTCTCGGCGGAGAAACAGTCAAGATAAAGTTGGCTACATCTGTAGATGTAGAATTCAGTGGCACTCCACAGACTTGTATACAGTTAATACTCCATACGTTATTTAATTCATGGATTAATTATTTATTATTAATATATTCAAGTCTGTGGAGTGCCACTGAATTCCACATCTCTCTCTCTCTATATATATATATATATATATATACATTTACTTATTCTGGTGCCCCCACAAGAAGTTTTAATATATTGCTGGGAGGTGCTGCACTTAGGATCCCTTCAGTAATGACACACACAGCAGCACCTTTATATAATCAATATTTCAATCTGGTACTATAGATTGTCATCAGGTATGGTATCCTGGTGACAATCTATAGTACCAGATTGAAATATTGATTATATAATGGTGCTGCTGTGTGTGTCATTATTGAAGGGATCCTAAGTGCAGCACCTCCCAGCAATGTATACAATAAGACCCCCCCCCCCCCTCCCGCGCGCGCGCGCGCGCCCACCCAATCACCGGCATTCGGCACGCACGATAATGTGACCGTCACAAGGATGGGTAAGTGAGGCTGCCCTGGACCTCCACTTACCCGCAGAGCCGGAGCACACAGCGGCTGGCCGGTGGGATTTTCCCTCAGAACGCTGAGGGTGCGCATGCTGCTACGAGCTCCTCCTCCTCCGGTGACAGGTTCCAGGCTGCGAGTAGCTCCTCCAGTCCTCCTGATCTGCGGACTCCCCCTGACACTGACACGAAAGCTCCTCTTCAGGAGTCAGGCAGCGGGAGACAGTGTGGAGGAGATGCGCCCCCTTGAGGCCAGGAGCCCGGCGGCAGCCGACTCCACTGCCTCCCAGAGTTCCGCCCCTGGTGTGCACAAGTAAAATGGCAGATACAGCCCAGTTATTTCAGAAAGTGTGCAACATACTATTGATCCTTGATAGAACACTACAGCTCATTATGAACAACCAATATATTAAATACAGTAGAAATCCCAATATGTAACATATATTATATTCTTAAAGCTTGTGAGTAATTGACTTAGAATGACTTCCATTATGAAATGTGGTACAGGTGGAGTATCCCTTATCCAAAATGCTTGGGACCAGAGGAATTTTGGATATCGGATTTTTCCGTATTTTGGAATAATTGCATACCATAATGAGATATTATGGTGATGGGACCTAAATCTAAGCACAAAATGCATTTATGTTACATATACACCTTATACACCCAGCCTGAAGGTAATTTTAGCCAATATTTTTTATAACTTTGTGCATTAAACAAAGTGTGTGTACATTCACACAATTCATTTATGTTTCATATACACCTTATGCACACAGCCTGAAGGTCATTTAATACAATATTTTTAATAACTTTGAGTATTAAACAAAGTTTGTGTACATTGAGCCATCAAAAAACAAAGGTTTCACTATCTCAGTCTCACTCAAAAAAGTCCGTATTTCGGAATATTCCGTATTTTGGAATATTTGGATATGGGATACTCAACCTGTACGAGCAACCAGCAGGATATTTCTAAGAAACTTGAAATTATTGCATTGACTTCTATATTTAAAGGTGCGACTTGAAGCTACTGGAATAATAATTAATAATATTAATAATAATTTTATTTATATAGTGCTCTTTATCCAACAGGATTGAAGGCACTTTACAGACATCAAAAACAATGCACATAATACAGAGTATCTAAGTAATACAGCAATAGATAAGCAACACAGACATAAAAGAAAACCTTAAGCACACAGAAAGCATAATGCATGATTGGTGTAAACATTTTGGGTAATAACTTCCAAGGGTTGTGTATTCTACCCTCACAAGGTACCAGGTGCGGCAGCCATATTGGGTGCGCAGCGTAGGATTACCCAGAGTGGAATAGTCTACCCCTAGAAGAGATGACACAAAATGGGGGTGATTTCAGAATCCCAAAGTTCAGAGTAGGGTTCCAAAAAAAACACCAGGTCCATGTATTTTTCATCCCATCCCCAAGTGTGCCATATGGGGCAGACATGTTGGGTGCACTTCGAAGGTTACACTGTGGGAGGTGAGCCATAAAAGGGCCCAGTGCATATATGGAAAAACTGATACTTGTGTAGTAGTATGATATACCCTGTATGTAGGGCGCAATGGCAGGGTGTGCAATCAGTGGAGGTAAACATTGCAGGAAAAGCACACGGTGGGGTGGAAGAGAGCATATAAAAACACAACAACAGGGAGGGGGGGGGACAATTGCAGGTAACCAGCGGCAGAAGGAAAATTGGGATAACATTATTTTGATAAGATCATAGTACGGGTTGGTATGAGAATGCGGATAACACCCTCAGGACCAATGGAGATGTCCCCACGAGCTCTGCCCCCACAGTTCCCTGCTCATCTTGAGGGTTAGGCCCAGGGGCAGACCTGATATTCTCAGCCGGAGAGGTGGTAAACCTGGTCCTGGTGTTGTCATGGTAGAGGTGAGGAGAGGCCACATAAAGATCCTGAGTTTTGTGGTTGTAATGCAGTCCTTCTGTTATCTTGTTGGTTTGTTTTCCTTCGGTTTAACACGGATATAACACTGCTATTGATTTTAGCTGCCACTTTATAACTAGACACATCATATACTAGGCACTGCAGCGTCCTATAGGACTGGCGTCCTGGCCTATACTGAATAAATAAGTCTACAAACACATGTTCAACCTGACTACAACCCCCTCCCCCACACAGCAACCCTTCGCCTTCAGCAAAAGGTGTTAAGGTGTTAATCTAATCTAACAAATGTAATGTCTGTAAAACACACTCTATCACTATAAATTCCTTGCATAGTATAGTTATAAAACCACTTAGAACAGCTTTCTAAAGTTTTATCCTTGCAATGTAAATTGGAGTAGTCTGCAATATTGTTTACCTAGTAATACTTCAGTAAAATCAGTTGGAATAGTCTGCAATATATTTTATCTAGTAATACTTCAGTAAAAACAGTTGGAATAGTCTGCAATATATTTTACCTAGTAATATTTCAGTAAAAACAGTTGGAATAGTCTGCAATATATTTTACCTGTTGACGAGAAGGGGAGAGGAGTAGTAAATTTGCAATCAAAATCAGTTGAAGATGTAACTAATGACATACAGGTATAACACTGCTTTTGATTTTAGCTGCCACTTTATAACTAGCCACTTCATATACTAGGCACTGCAGAGTCCTGACCTATACTCCACTTAACCATCTGTACTTGGAAGTCTAGATTGCTGGACAATGTATGTCATTCATCCTAGAGTTGTTGTAGAGACCGGTTTTCTGTTTCATCTTTTTTTTCTTATAAAGTTAAATTCACCAGGGATGAGCAAGAATTTGTTTAGATAAACAGACCAAGAAACTTCTAAGGTACTAGAGATCCAATGTAATACATTGTATTCTAGGGTCTGCCCCAGAATCTTCAGCGAAGTGAAGGATATGGTAGCTTGCAGGATTTCTGTTGCGGCACTTTGATTACCTTTACCTGCCATTGTTGAGTGGTCTGTGAGGGAATCGCATAGGCTAGGGAGAGGGCTTGTGTAGGTAAGGCAATGCTCTCAAGCCCTGGGTTTGTCAGATCTTCATGAAATCAATAACTGAATACCTTAAGAGGTGCAGCATATACATAGGGTGAGGGGGGGCACATTGCAGAAGAGAAGTTTGGTGCAATATCTAAACCAGAATTGGAACCATGGATCTCAATTGTTATTTTTCTGTTAATCGAACAATTCTGTAAGTTCTACACAAATATAACATACTGTACTGCTCTCAGTCCTGATACCTGCCTCGGCGCTCACCACTGCCACCTCTTTGAGGAGTAGCTCATCTGACCTGCATTGCTTCTGATCATCTTATTATTGACACCTGGCTATTTTCTCCACTATCATCCCATACTGTCTGCTTAACTTGCATATTATGTAGTACAGCTTGCTCTGGCAGTGGCTGCACAGTGATTAGTACATAACTGGTATGTGTTCTTTATGCAGATGTGAATTATAAAATAATAATAATGTGCTTTGGTTGACATTTTAAATGAAAAATACAATTTTGAAGGCAGATGTATTTTACAAGCATATTTGCATGTAATTGGAATACTTTAATTAAGCTTGTTAAATCCATGTTTTTCTCAGGTACTTAATACATAATGCATTTAATACATTTAGACCTTATTGGCTTCCTACATTTTCGAAGGAAAAAAAGATTAGCACAGAGTATTTATCACCATTAAGAAGAAAATTCTAATAATATAGCCGGCATAGGGCCTAATTCATGTTTGCATGCAATGCCGATATTCACGTAACTGAGCGATTACCAACAGAGTGTGCATGTGCTGCTATCACACTGCGTATGTGCTAAGGTACCTCTGCGGTACGCTGCTCGCAGTGAGGATTTCATTGCCGAGTGATTGACAGGAAGTGACTGTCTGGGGGAGGAAACGGGGGAATAGCGGCAAAAACACAGGTGTGTCATGGCTGTTTTCAGGGTGTGTATCTGCCTTCAGCTGCAATCATGTATGTAGAGAACATGGCATCAGTGTCACTACTGCCGCAGCCAGTCTGCGTGGCCATAGGGCTACCATAGCAGTCAATGTTCCTCATTATTGCACATAGTGGGTAATTCAGACCTGATCGTAGCAGCAAATTTGTTATCAGTTGGGAAAAACCATGGCCCTCATTCCGAGTTGTTCGCTCGGTATTTTTCATCGCATCGCAGTGAAAATCCGCTTAGTACGCATGCGCAATGTTCGCACTGCGACTGCGCCAAGTAACTTTACTATGAAGAAAGTAATTTTACTCACGGCTTTTTCTTCGCTCCGGCGATCGTAATGTGATTGACAGGAAATGGGTGTTACTGGGCGGAAACACGGCGTTTCAGGGGCGTGTGGCTGAAAACGCTACCGTTTCCGGAAAAAACGCAGGAGTGGCCGGGGAAACGGTGGGAGTGCCTGGGCGAACGCTGGGTGTGTTTGTGACGTCAACCAGGAACGACAAGCACTGAAATGATCGCACAGGCAGAGTAAGTCTGGAGCTACTCTGAAACTGCTAAGTAGTTAGTAATCGCAATATTGCGCATACATCGGTCGCAATTTTAAGAAGCTAAGATTCACTCCCAGTAGGCGGCGGCTTAGCGTGTGTAACTCTGCTAAATTCGCCTTGCGACCGATCAACTCGGAATGAGGGCCCATGTGCACTGCAGGTGTGGCAGATATAACATGTGCAGAGAGAGAGTTAGATTTGGGTGGGGTGTGTTCAAACGGAAATCTAAATTGCAGTGTAAAGATAAAGCAGCCAGTATTTACCCTGCACAGAAACAAAATAACCCACCCAAATCTAACTCTCTCTGCAAATGGTATATCTGCCTCCCCTGCAGTGCACATGGTTTTGCCCAACTGCTAGCAAATTTGCTGCTACGATCGGGTCTGAATTACCCCCATAGTCTGTGTATGTGTACGCAGTTGCAAATGAGTTTGCAATGGCTCCGGTGGGCGACTATCTTCTTTTCTTGGAGGCAGCTTCACTTGTGATGATTAGAAATTCCGTAGCCTAAAGACTGGCAGCTGCGTAGGCACGTGCATACAAACATGAATTAGGCCAGTAGTGCAACCTCTACTATAATATACACAGATATTATAAGTGACAGAGGATACAGTATCTAGCAAGGCAAGGAAGAAAAGCAAGGTTGCAGACTGAGTATACATATACTTTATTTAGACTGTTAAAAAAATATTATATTAGTTATTTTGAATATTATACACATCAATTGATTTCAGTATAAAAAAGCACATTATAGTATAATGCAATTATTGCCGTAGGTTGCAACAGGGGGCCTGATCCTGAGACACCTGCTATGTCTATGTCAGACGTACAGTAGTTGTGCGATTATTTTTACTGTGCATGTGTGTAAGGGCCTGATTCCTCTGTGCAATAGTTGCATTCACAGCTGCAATTTCACTCAGAGACTTTTGAAAATATGCAACGCTGTCTTGTGTACAGATGCCCACCTCCACTTTTCGCTTCTCCAACTGCAAACGATTAGACACACCAGAAAACGGTCCCAAAAAGTCTGTGTTTTGCTTACCACCAGTTGGCTACCCGAAATTGCTGACTGCCTGTCACTCACTTTGCAAATAAATCCTCTCTGCAAACTCCGTCACAAAACCATCACTGTGTGTGCACAGTACGGCTTGGGCGCATGCGCAGTAGCAAAACATCACTACACTGCGTCTGCAGCTGATACTGCATGCACCAGTGAGTCATGCCCTAAGCCATACCACACATTCTTGCAGTCGCAGTTGCAATTTCAGACACACATCCGCAGCAGTGTATTGAAAATATAATTGGTGGATGATGCCTAAAGATGCGCGAAGCACAACTGCAGAGTCTAGAGTTGCTCAATGTTGGCATCTCAATCCTTGCACATTCATACACACTAGAGACCGGCCCAAATCTTGGGTTTTGGATCTGTATCTCCTTTGTGTTTTGGCTCTGTATTGGTTTTGCCAAAACCGCCCTTGTGGGTTTTGGTTTTGGATCTGCATTTAAATAATAAATCATAAAATCAGCTAAAATCATAGAATTTGGTTTTGTTCCTACAATATTATTAACCTCAATAACATTTATTTCCAGTCAGTACCAGTGGCGTAACTACTGCCCCCGCAGCCCTCGTGGTGGCTTGGGGGCACAGGGCTGCGGGGGCGCCGCCACTGATTTAGCGCAGATTGACATGCGGACGAGCATCTGCATGTCAATCTGCTGTCTCCTCTCACTAACTCTCCGCTGCTGTGATGGAGGGACACGGAGGGCACAGCGCGCGCCTCTCCTGTGTCCCTCCTGGGTCTCCGGCGGGTCTAATAAATGAAGTGCCATTCGTGAGCTCTGATTGGCTCACGAACCGGCACTTCATGCCCTCCGTGTCCCTCCATCACAAAACAGCGGGGGAGCACAGGGGGGGGGGAATTTAACTGGCACTGGGGGAGCATATTCGGGGGAGGGGGAGCATATGTGTCACTGGGGGGGTATATGTGTACCTGGCACATGGGTGGGGGGCTATATTTGGCACTGGGGGCATGTGAGTACCTGGCACTGTGGGGGAATATCTGGCACTGGGGGCATATGTGGCACTGGGGTGGTATATGTGTACCTGGCACATGGGGGGGCTATATTTGGCACTGAGGGCATGTGAGTACCTGGCACTGTGGGGGAATATCTGGCACTGGGGGCATATGTGGCACTGGGAGCACAGCCCTAGCAACAAGCACTACCCCCTAGCAATGAGCATGACACCCAGTGCATGAAACCCCTGGCAACGAGCATGACACCCAGTGCATGAAACCCCTGGCAACGAGCATGACACCCTGAGCATGAAAACCCCTGGCACTGTGCATGGAACCAAGAGCATGAAACCCCTGGCAACAAGCAGGTAATTTAAAAGTAATTAGAAGCCTTACTGTAGGACTTAATGTGTAATGGGCATTACGGTGTGTGGCATAATGTATCACGGACATTGCGGTGTGTGTCATAATGTGTCACAGGCATTACAGTGTGTGGCATACTATATCACGGGCATTGTGGTATGTGGTATAATGTCATTGCAGTGTGTGTCATAATGTGTCACAGGCATTGTATGTGCTATAATGTATCAGGGGCATTGCAGTGTGTGGCATAATGTATCACTGACATTGCGGTGTGTGTCATAATGTGTCACAGACATTGTATGTGCTATAATGTATCAGGGGCATTGCAGTGTGTAGCATAATGTATAACGGGCATTGCGATTCCTGTCATAATGTGTCACAGGCATTACAGTGTGTGGCATAATGTGTCGGGGGCATTACGGTGTGTGCATATTGTGTCATGTGCATTATTGTGTGTGGCATAATGTCTAAGGGCCATTGCAGTATGTGGCATAATATATACTGGGCATTACTATAAGGAGGAAAAATGACAAATAATGTAAGGGGCATGAATCAGGATTATTTTTCTTTCCTGTGGTGGCTAACGTCTGGGCATGCAGGTTGCAAAACTGGGGTATAAGGATGTATTTTCCTGCAATGCCACACCCCTTTATGCAAAGCCACGCCCATTTCAATGAAGCCATGCCCCCTTTTTTGCGACACGCGCACACATGTTTGTCCCTTTACTAGTGCCAATTATGGGGGATGGGGGGTGGGGCGCCGAAGAATTTTTTGACTTGGGGGAGAAAAATTTCTAGTTACGCCACTGGTCAGTACCTCTCTATTCTGACCATTTCATAGCTCACAATGTTGGTTTCATCCAGTTTAAGCCAAAAGGTTGCACCAAGCTAGCTGGCTGACTAAGCTCCTTTGAGCGAAACGCGTTAGTGGACTTGTTGCTGCAATTCAACTTGGACACTCCTACACAAGGTGAAATACAGGGGCGGCTTCACATTCACACACAGCCAAGGATGGCCATTTGATGACCATTCAAGCTGCAAGGAGACTATACAGCAATCCCTGGAGCCCCTTTTTTGACCGCTATAGGAGAAAACAGAACTGATGGTAGCTGTGGGCAGCTCCTTCAATCACTACACTTCATAGAAAAGAGGAGGAGTGCAGCTTGAAGCAGCTCTCAGTCAGCTTATTGGAAGTGGTAGCTATCCACTTATTAATGACATTATATTTGTAACTGCGCCACAGAAATTGCAAATGACATTTAACTCACCCTGTTCCCGAGAGGGGGGAGATGAAAAAGTGCTTACTGTATATATTCAAATACTGGTTAATTGGAGGATATTTGTCCCTTTGAGTTAGACTGACCCAGGTGTGCAGGGGTGTCTCTAGAGAGGAGGGGACCCGTGTGCAGACTCCGTGTGTGGGCCCCCTCCTCTCCCATAGCCGTCACGCCACTGCTAGTGCTCTCAGCGCTCTAGACGCTGGCACAGTGCCAGAGTCTACAGCACATGCGCAGGACTATGAAAAATGGCCACCGTGCCAGTTCTCTGGAGTCTTGCACATGCGCTGTAGACTCTGGCACTGTGCCAGAGTCTCTAGTGGTCAGTGCGCTAGCAGTGGCGCAACAGCTACGGTAGAGGAGGGGGCCCACACATGGTCAGCGATGGACTCCAGAAAGGTAAGTATAGGAGAAATGGGTGCAGTGTGTGCAGTGTGGGCCCCCCCCCCCCGGGACTCAGGGGCCCATGTGCACCGTGCACACTGCACCTATTATAGAAACACCAATGCAAGTTTGCACCTTTATAAATTTTAAAAAACATTTATTGTATGTATTAATAACAAATTAAAATGTGTATATTTTGAACTGTTTTTAGTATTTTTTCATCCATAGTGGTACAACTTCTATTAACGTAGCTCTATCTTTTATTTTGACTAAGCTAAGCAAAAGCAGTGGACAGCAAACATGAGGCAGTTAACAATAAATTTTAAATGTAATCATGTGTTAAAATTATTTTCATCTTTAATGTAGGATCAAGTTCTTCTGTTCTTGAAAGACATATTTGACCTGGAGAAGGTTTGCTAATAATCTGTTAATATTATTTTTAACATGAATGTAGGATTAAGTTCCTCTGTTCCTGAAAGACATCTTTGACCTGAGGGTATATTTACTAAAATTTTATTTTGGAATCCTCTTTATGAATCTTCAAAATTGATTAAAATCGATTCTTTTTTATTTTCTAAATTCCTTAAAAAAACTCTAATTTACTAAAATTACATTTTGTATTTGATTTTCAAATCGAATTTGATGTGGATTCATATTTGGGAGGGAATTAGAGTTGAATTTATAAAATCCCTTCCAAAATCAAACCTCAAATCCCCATTAAAATCCCCAGCAAATTAAAATGCAAAATTGAACAGAACTTAATTTCTTCCTATTGGTCCAAATGTATCATGTGCATACTAATTAAAGGGGAAGCTCTCTCTTTACACTATTTTATACATGTAAACCTAAGTGATGATTTTTTTTATTATTTTTTAAAAATAATTACATCTGAAATATTTGGAAATAAGTCTAGCCCTAATCTGCCTTAAAGCCTGCCTTTTACTTTCTGTGCTCACATAGTCAGTTGCTTTAAAAAAACATAAACCTCTGCCTGCTCCCTGTTTATTGCATAATCTGGGTTGAGTGGTTTATTTAATAAGCAATTATGCAATAGACAACAGCAGAGCACAATATCAAACACTTTTGCCAAATTATATAATAATATGCCTTCCGAACAATTTATTTTTAAATAAATCAAAGATGCATTCTGTCATGGATTGGGTGGCTATATGTCCCTCATTTATGCTCAGCAGGAGTTTGTGGATATGACAATGGAGTCCGAAGCCAGGAGCAACAGGCAAAGCATAAAACCCTTTTCTTGGTAGAAGGGGAACAAATTAGAACAATAGAGTAACAATTACTATTAGCTGCTTTATTAGCACATACTGGTATCTTACACAACAAGCATTCCTCTGGCATTTGTCTCACAAGAATTTTTACATACAGGGATGAATTGCTGAGAATGTAGGCATCATGGGATGAACCAGGCTAGCCAGTTAAAACACTCATGATTTTAAAATTACTTATATCATGCAGCCAAATTGCTCAATATTGTGCTCTGGTGCTACCTATTGCACATTCACGGAATAAGTATGATGTCTTTAAGTATAAATATGTGCACTATCAACTCATGAAGATGCTGATGGTGCTCTGATTGATCCTCCAGGGTTATTTCAGTCAGGTGTTGATTTGCATTATGCAGGTAGGTGTACAACATTCCATAACCTTGGACATCCATTATTACTACTTCCACACTGCACTACATGCTTTTGGGTACTTTAAAAGTCATCACTATCAATTTCCTACCATTAGAATGGTGTTTAGAAGGCAAAATTGAATGTCTAACATCATTCTACACATTTGGGGATTTGAGGTTCAATTTTGAGTTCACTTTCAAATCAATTTGCAAATCGAATTTTAGCAAATGAGGGGATTTTATGCTGGGCTATGTGAAAATATTGTTTTTCAGAAATTCAATTTCTATTGGAATGTGAGTTGAATTTGGCTTTAGAATCGATTTGACATTCGATTAAGTCTTTAGTAAATCTGTTCAATGTAAATCAAATGGAAATCGAATGGAAACAGAATGCCAAAATCCCTTCTAAATCAAAATCTAATGATAGTAATTTTTTCCCCTGGAGAAGGTTCACATTATTTTCAATCTCAATGTAGGATTAAGTTCTTGAAAGACATCTTTAACCTGGAGAAGGCTTGCTAATCACCCGTTACGATTATTTTCAACCTCAATGTAGAATTAAATTGTTCAGTTCCTGAAAACATCTTTGACCTTTGGAAGGTTCAATATTTGAGCGTGGATAGTTTGCCAGAATATATCATGCAGTGTTTGACTTTGTACCATTGCACAGAGATGTTTTGGGCATATATCAGAGCAGACTCACTGAAGCCTATTTGTGTCCAATCCTATGTGATCCAAGTTCAAACAACCATCTAAAACCTGATAATTTGAGTGACGTCTACAGATCACCTGTTGCTGACACACACTGGGGGGAGTTCAAATATTTGGAAAGTCGTTTGGGTGTCTGTTTTCCTATCTATTAGTGTGTGCAACCATGAATATTGACAACCATATGGAGCAGAACATAAATGGCTGCTCCCAGTGTGAATGACAGCTATGCTATATATTTTTGTACATCTAATAGAAAGGTGGTGACCTCGTTTGTGGAGGTGCTAATCATACACAATGTAAATAGACTATTTTGTGCTCGTGGTGGTTGTTGGGGATAATGGGACCAAGATTTGCTGTTCTACATCAGAAAAAAGCAGCCTGTTGCTCTCCAGCTTAACTGTAACTCCCAGGATCCATGCTGTTTGCCGGGCCTGCTCAAAGTTGTTTGCCAACAATGGGTGGAGTGTCTTAGGTTGCCTCAGCCAGCTTTACACACAGTATGTCCCATGTTGTAAATGTGTATGTTTTTGACCAACATGCACAACTAATTTTTGTATTAATTAACTAGATCAGGGGCCCAATGGAGGTAGAGTATGTATGTAGTGGAAGAAAGGATTAATTAGTAATTTAATTTAATTTGTTTTATTCTAAAAATTTAAATTAATCAATGGGGACATTGGTGATGGTCTTTATTATATAGACAATTTTTATAGGTTATTGCACCAATCCGACTTTTACTAATCCGACTTTTACTTTTTCTTTGATTTTACATGTCCTAACTTAGTAGATGACCTTAATGGACTTGTGTCATGATGACTGGTGGCAGCATCTGCAGCACTAGTATGTGCCTCCTGCTCTCATCTCAATTGTTTGTCCTCCATATCTATCAACAAACACAAACCAAGTTGGGTACATCACACACAACAATTTGTACAAATAATGTAATACCTACATTGTCACAATATGTGTGTCTGGGGTACAGCACAGAATACTGGGGGACAGCACAAAAAATAAATATATATTTATTTTAAAATAATAAAATATTACTTTTATATTTTTTTAACACTGGGGAAGAGCCCCTGGATCTATGGACAGACCACCCCTAGGTGGACAGAACACCCCATAGGTGGACAGAGCGCCCTTTGTCAGATACAGCAGATGACAGGCAGAGCATCCGTGGACTGATACTAATAGGATACACCAGCCCTTGGATGTACACAGTATTCTGTTTTTTTTAATTGAAACTGGGGCAGAGCCCCTGGATGTTTGGACAGTTCAACCCTAGGTGGACAGAGAACCCCTTGTCAGATACACCAGATAACAGATAGAGCACCCCTTGACTGATCCACCAGCCCCACATCAGCCACCAGCCAAACGCCATACAACCCAGCACTGAGATGGACACATCTGTTCAGTACTCTCTCCACAGCCGGAGTGAAAATGGTGCAGATCACAGGGACTTTATAGAATCCAAAACCCCACAAGAGTCCAACAGCGGGATGATAAAGTTTTGCCTCATTTTGGGATCCGAGTCTGGCGGGAAACCCCGAGCTGGTCTCGGATTAAGACTCGGTTCCAAAGTTCGGGTGGGTCGGATTCTCGGAGAACCAGACCCGCTCATCTCTAATATGCACAGATGTATAACAGCTGTAGCTGTATTAGTATAAAGTCACAGACATGACCAAAAGATGCCTTTGCTTGTGACTCTGAATCAGCCTCAGATTATCTGTTATAGTATACTTTATTCTTGTGCAGATAATAACAGCACTTGTGTATATTACAGAAATGTAATTGTAGTATACTAAAATAAAAGTATTCCTTAAACCTCTACATTGAGTCTCTATCACTGGAAAATGTAAGGGTAAAGTTTAGCTACTGACAGATGCAATTGCTCAGTTTGTTTATCGCATTATCATAGAATTTATTGATGTATATAATTGAAATGGAGATACATAGTTGTGGAAACACCCTTATAAAAAGGAAATGAGTAAGGAAATATTAATCCAGTGTCTACACATATGATATGGGAGTTGGGGAAAACTTTTTAGGGTATGCAACTATCATCGCAGCCATCTTGAAATTGGCCATCTTGGATGCCATTCTAATTTTTTAATTGGGAACGTAGTCATGTGACATCTAACAGATACAGAAATTCACAAGTAAAGTGTTAACGTATCTTTATTAATTTTCGAGTTTTAGCTGAGTTTTCTTTTGCAGGTAGTGATATTAATGACAATGGCACTAACACAAGCTGAACAAGATTTTTTTTAGAGTTGTATTCAAGATGGCTGACTTCAGGATGTCCGCTATACTGGTGACATACCCTAAAAAGTTTGCCTCCACTCCCATATCATTTCTGTAGACACTGGATTAATATTTCCTTACTCATTTCCTTTTTATAAGGGTGTTTCCAGCAGGGCCGCCTTAAGAGAAATGTAGGCCCCTGGGCAAAGCAATGCACTGGGGCCCCTACCCATACTCCAGCAGTAGGGGTGGGGGTGCTATCAGCAGCAGCTTTGATGCTCTGCGGGCGGTAGGGGGTGCTCTATCTTTTGCTCAGCATGTAGGACCTGGAGCAATAATTTCTGCTAATAACTCTTTTACTTCAAAGATGGTGGAAGATGGGGTGGGATGGTGAACACTAAACTGTAGAAGTGACCATTGGGCTGAATGACAGGACCTCGGTACATGACTTCCACGGTGGTAGGTGGTGTTTAATACGCAAGGGAGGGGTGGATAGTGGAGTTAGCTTAATATTCATAATATTATGGTGGGAGGGCAGCTTGCTTGACTGCAGATATCTCCAGTACCTGGAAAAAGATTTCTTATCTTTTAATTAGATTTAAAAAAAAATAGAGAGTTCCACTTTTCAACAGGGACTGGGGACTTGGGGATCAGAGTTCAGGAGCCAGAGCAATCCTCAGACAAAAATATAAAACTGCATACCAGGAGTGTGGAGCTGGAGTAAGGACCAGCTGCTGGAAGGCTGATATCTCTGGTTCTGGGCATAGTAGAGACAAGCTGCTAGTGTCCATGGAAAGGGGAGAGTCACAGCTTTTGGAGTATACCCTCTAAGTCAGACAGAACCCGAGATATCTGGCTGGGAAGAGCAATTAACACTCAGATGGGGACCACTGCTTTGAAGTTGGAAATTGCACAGCCGCTTCCTTTCAACTGTGCAATTCCATACAAACATGAAACGGGACCATTATCTATTCTTTAAACTTGGTTTATTATGGCCAAGACATTGCGTGGACATTAGATTTTATATAAACATTTTACACTGTATAAAATTCATTTATATACTACCCTTTAAACCATGCACTGCTTGTTGCCATAGTGCAGCAGTGACATATATTTAGTTTGCAGTTAAAGCCTTTTTCTCATATGTCCTAGAGGATGCTGGGGATGCTTCAAGAACCATGGGGTATAGACTAGTGATGAGCGGGTTCGGTTCCTCGGAAACCGAACCCCCCCGAACTTCACCCATTTTACACGGGTCCGAGGTATACTCGGATTCTCCCGTATGGCTCAGTTAACCCGAGCACGCCCGAACGTCATCATCCCGCTGTCGGATTCTCGCGAAATTCGGATTCTATATAAGCAGCCGCGCGTCGCCGCCATTTTCACTCGTGCATTGGAAATGTTAGGGAGAGGATGGGGCTGGCGTCCTCTCCGTTTATTCATTGTTGATGCAAATATATGTGCTTGCTTATATCTTAATTGTGGGGACTGGGGAGCAGCTGTATTATTAATAGAGGAGGAGTACAGTGCAGAGTTTTGCTGACATTGACCACCAGTATACGTTGTCTGCCTCAAAAACACTCCATATCTGTGCTCAGTGTGCTGCATATATCTGTGCTCACACTGCTTAATTGTGGGGACTGGGGAGCAGCAGTATTATATAGGAGGAGTACAGTGCAGAGATTTGCTGACAGTGACCACCAGTATACGTTGTGTGCCTGAAAAACACTCCATATCTGTGCTCAGTGTGCTGCATATATCTGTGCTTTATTGTGGGGACTGGGGACCACCAGTATATTATATAGGAGGAGTACAGTGCAGAGTTTTGCTGACCAGTGACCACCAGTATACGTTGTCTGCCTGAAAAACACTCCATATCTGTGCTGCATTGTAGTATATAGTAGGAGTACAGTGCATAATTTTGCTGACCACCAGTATATAATATATAGGAGTACGGTACAGTAGGCCACTGCTGTACCTACCTCTGTGTCGTCAAGTATACTATCCATCCATACCTGTGGTGCATTTCAGTTTTGCACAGTTTGCTGACCACCAGTATATAATATATAGCATTACGGTACAGTAGGCCACTGCTGTACCTACCTCTGTGTCGTCAAGTATACTATCCATCCATACCTGTGGTGCATTTCAGTTTTGCACAGTTTGGTGACCACCAGTATATAATATATAGCATTACGGTACAGTAGGCCACTGCTGTACCTACCTCTGTGTCGTCAAGTATACTATCCATCCATACCTGTGGTGCATTTCAGTTTTGCACAGTTTGCTGACCACCAGTATATAATACACTGCTCAAAAAAATAAAGGGAACACTTAAACAACACATCCTATATCTGAATGAATGAAATATTCTTATTAAATACTTTGTTCTTTACATAGTTGAATGTGCTGACAACAAAATCACACAAAAATTATCAATGGAAATCAAATTTATTAACCCATGGAGGTCTGGATTTGGAGTCACACTCAAAATTAAAGTGGAAAAACACACTACAAGCTGAACCAACTTTGATGTAATGTCCTTAAAACAAGTCAAAATGAGGCTCAGAAGTGTGTGTGGCCTCCACGTGCCTGTATGACCTCCCTACAATGCCTGGGCATGCTCCTGATGAGGTGACGGATGGTCTCCTGAGGGATCTCCTCCCAGACCTGGACTAAAGCATCCGCCAACTCCTGGACAGTCTGTGGTGCAACGTGGCGTTGGTGGATGGAGCGAGACATGATGTCCTAGATGTGCTCAATTGGATTCAGGTCTGGGAAACGGGCGGGCCAGTCCATAGCATCAATGCCTTCGTCTTGCAGGAACTGCTGACACACTCCAGCCACATGAGGTCTAGCATTATCTTGCATTAGGAGGAACCCAGGGCCAACCGCACCAGCATATGGTCTCACAAGGGGTCTGAGGATCTCATCTCGGTACCTAATGGCAGTCAGGCTACCTCCGGCGAGCACATGGAGGGCTGTGCGGCCCCCCCAAAGAAATGCCACCCCACGCCATTACTGACCCACTGCCAAACCGGTCATGCTGGAGGATGTTGCAGGCAGCAGAACGTTCTCCTTGGCGTCTCCAGACTCTGTCACGTCTGTCACATGTGCTCAGTGAGAACCTGCTTTCATCTGTGAAGAGAACAGGGCGCCAGTGGCAAATTTGCCAATCTTGGTGTTCTCTGGCAAATGCCAAACATCCTGCACAATGTTGGGCTGTAAGTACAACCCCCACCTGTGGACGTCGGGCCCTCATACCACCCTCATGGAGTCTGTTTCTGATCGTTTGAGTAGACTTGCTGGAGGTCATTTTGCAGGGCTCTGGCAGTGCTCCTCCTGTTCCTCCTTGCACAAAGGCGGAGGTAGCGGTCCTGCTGCTGGGTTGTTGCCCTCCTACGGCCTCCTCCATGTCTCCTGATGTTCTGGCCTGTCTCCTGGTAACGCCTCCATGCTCTGGACACTACGCTGACAGACACAGCAAACCTTCTTGCCACAGCTCGCGTTGATGTGCCATCCTGGATGAGCTGCACTACCTGAGCCACTTGTGTGGGTTGTAAACTCCGTCTCATGCTACCACTAGAGTGAAAGCACCGCCAGCTTTCAAAAGTGACCAAAACATCAGCCAGAAAGCATAGGAGCTGAGAAGTGGTCTGTGGTCACCACCTGCAGATCAACTCCTTTATTGGGGGTGTCTTGCTAATTGCCTATAATTTCCACCTGTTGTCTATTCGATTTGCACAACAGCATGTAAAATTGATTGTCAATCAGTGTTGCTTCCTAAGTGGACAGTTTGATTTCACAGAAGTGTGATTGACTTGGAGTTACATTGTGTTGTTTAAGTGTTCCCTTTATTTTTTTGAGCAGTGTATATAGCATTACGGTACAGTAGGCCACTGCTGTACCTACCTCTGTGTCGTCAAGTATACTATCCATCCATACCTGTGGTGCATTTCAGTTTTGCACAGTTTGCTGACCACCAGTATATAATATATAGCATTACGGTACAGTAGGCCACTGCTGTACCTACCTCTGTGTCGTCAAGTATACTATCCATCCATACCTGTGGTGCATTTCAGTTTTGCACAGTTTGGTGACCACCAGTATATAATATATAGCATTACGGTACAGTAGGCCACTGCTGTACCTACCTCTGTGTCGTCAAGTATACTATCCATCCATACCTGTGGTGCATTTCAGTTTTGCACAGTTTGCTGACCACCAGTATATAATATATAGCATTACGGTACAGTAGGCCACTGCTGTACCTACCTCTGTGTCGTCAAGTATACTATCCATCCATACCTGTGGTGCATTTCAGTTGTGCGCAGTATATATAGTAGTAGGCCATTGCTATTGATACTGGCATATAATTCCACACATTAAAAAATGGAGAACAAAAATGTGGAGGTTAAAATAGGGAAAGATCAAGATCCAGTTCCACCTCGTGCTGAAGCTGCTGCCACTAGTCATGGCCGAGACAATGAAATGCCATCAACGTCGTCTGCCAAGGGCGATGCCCAATGTCATAGTAGAGAGCATGTAAAATCCAAAAAACAAAAGTTCAGTATAATGACCCAAAAATCAAAATTAAAAGCGTCTGATCAGAAGCGTAAACTTGCCAATATGCCATTTACGACACGGAGTGGCAAGGAACGGCTGAGGCCCTGGCCTATGTTCATGGCTAGTGGTTCAGCTTCACATGAGGATGGAAGCACTTATCCTCTCGCTAGAAAAATGAAAAGACTTAAGCTGGCAAAAGCACAGCAAAGAACTGTGCGTTCTTCTAAATCACAAATCCCCAAGGAGAGTCCAATTGTGTCGGTTGCAATGCCTGACCTTCCCAACACTGGACGGGAAGAGCTTGCGCCTTCCACCATTTGTACGCCCCCTGCAAGTGCTGGAAGGAGCACCCGCAGTCCAGTTCCTGATAGTCAAATTGAAGATGTCACTGTTGAAGTACACCAGGATGAGGATATGGGTGTTGCTGGTGCTGGGGAGGAAATTGACAAGGAGGATTCTGATGGTGAGGTGGCTTGTTTAAGTCAGGCACCCGGGGAGACACCTGTTGTCCGTGGGACGAATATGGCCATTGACATGCCTGGTCAAAATCAGGGCCGTCTTAACCGCAGTGTGGGCCCCTGGGCACAGCAATACACTGGGGCCCCTACTCATCCTCCAACGGTAGGGGTGGGGGTTGCTATCAGTGGCAGCTTTGATGTCTCGCGGGTGGTAGGGGGTGTTCTATCTTCCGCACAGCATGTAGGACCTGGAGCAGTAATTTATGCTAATTACTCCTTTACTGAACAGATGGGGCAGGCGGCAGAACACTAAACTGTAGAAGGAGGCATTGGGCTGAATGAAGGGGCCCCGGTACATGACTTCCAGGGTGGTATGGGGTGTTTAATACATAAGGGAGGTGTAGATAGTGGAGTGGGCTTAATTTTCACCATTTTCTGCTGAGAGAACAGCTTACTTGACTGCAGATATCTCAAGTTCCTTAGCTTTGAATGGGATAAAAAAAAACTAGAGAGTCCCATCTGTTAGGGGGTACTGGGACTTGGGTATCACAGTTCAGGAACCAGAGCAATCCACCAACAAATATATAAAACTGCATATTAGGCATGTGGAGCTGGAGCAGGGACCTGCTGCTGGAAGGCTGATATCTCTGGTTTTGGGCATAGTAGAGACAAGCTGCCAGTGTCCACCGAAAGTGGAGAGTCACAGATTTTGAAATGTACCCTCAGAAAAACTCTAAGTCATACAGAGCCCGAACTATCTGGCTGGGAAGAGCAATTAACAGGCTTGGATGGGGACCACTGCTTTGAAGTCCGATATCTCTGGTTCCCCAGGGCCGATTTTCAAAAATCTGGTACCCCTGGAAAGAGGGGACTCTCAGCTATCAGCCTAGGGCCCTTATACTCCTGGGGCCCTTGGGCAAGAGCCCATTGAGCCCATACGAAAAGACGGCCCTGGTCAAAATACAAAAAAAATCACCTCTTTGGTGTGGAATTATTTCAACACAAATGCGGACAACAGGTGTCAAGCCGTGTGTTGCCTTTGTCAAGCTGTAATAAGTAGGGGTAAGGACGTTAACCACCTAGGAACATCCTCCCTTATACGTCACCTGGACTGCATTCATCATAAGTCAGTGACAAGTTCAAAAACTTTGGGTGACAGCGGAAGCAGTCCACTGACAACTAAATCCCTTCCTCTTGTAACCAAGCTCCTGCAAACCACACCACCAACTCCCTCAGTGTCAATTTCCTCCTTACACAGGAAAGCCAATAGTCCTGCAGGCCATGTCACTGGCAAGTCTGACGAGTCCTCTCCTGCCTGGGATTCCTCCGATGCATCCTTGAGTGTAACGCCTACTGCTGCTGGCGCTGCTGTTGTTGCTGTTGGGAGTCGATCGTCATCCCAGAGGGGAAGTCGGAAGACCACTTGTACTACTTCCAGTAAGCAATTGACTGTCCAACAGTCCTTTGCGAGGAAGATAACTCAGGCCTTGGCAGCCTGGGCGGTGAGAAACGTGGTTCCGGTATCCACCGTTAATTCAGAGGCAACTAGAGACTTGATTGAGGTACTGTGTCCCCGGTACCAAATACCATCTAGGTTCCATTTCTCTAGGCAGGCGATACCGAAAATGTACACAGACCTCAGAAAAAGAGTCACCAGTGTCCTAAAAAATGCAGTTGTACCCAATGTCCACTTAACCACGGACATGTGGACAAGTGGAGCAGGGCAGACTCAGGACTATATGACTGTGACAGCCCACTGGGTAGATGTATTGCCTCCAGCAGCAAGAACAGCAGCGGCGGCACCAGTAGCAGCATCTCGCAAACGCCAACTCGTTCCTAGGCAGGCTACGCTTTGTATCACCGCTTTCCAGAAGAGGCACACAGCTGACAACCTCTTACGGAAACTGAGGAAGATCATCGCAGAATGGCTTACCCCAATTGGACTCTCCTGGGGATTTGTGACATCGGACAACGCCAGCGATATTGTGCATGCATTACATCTGGGCATATTCCAGCACGTCCCATGTTTTGCACATACATTGAATTTGGTGGTGCAGAATTATTTAAAAAACGACAGGGGCGTGCAAGAGATGCTGTCGGTGGCCCGAAGAATTGCGGGCCACTTTCGGCATTCAGCCACCGCGTGCCGAAGACTGGAGCACCACCAAACATTCCTGAACCTGCCCTGCCATCATCTGAAGCAAGAGGTGGTAACGAGGTGGAATTCAACCCTCTATATGCTTCAGAGGATGGAGGAGCAGCAAAAGGCCATTCAAGCCTATACATCTGCCCACGATATAGGCAAAGGAGGGGGAATGCACCTGACTCAAGCGCAGTGGAGAATGATTTCAACGTTGTGCAAGGTTCTGCAACCCTTTGAACTTGCCACACGTGAAGTCAGTTCAGACACTGCCAGCCTGAGTCAGGTCATTCCCCTCATCAGGCTTTTGCAGAAGAAGCTGGAGACATTGAAGGAGGAGCTAAAACAGAGCGATTCCGCTAGGCATGTGGGACTTGTGGATGGAGCCCTTAATTCGCTTAACCAGGATTCACGGGTGGTCAATCTGTTGAAATCAGAGCACTACATTTTGGCCACCGTGCTCGATCCTAGATTTAAAACCTACGTTGTGGTGGGGGGGCGTGGCTTGGACGCTGTAGGAGGAAAACGTGCTGTGCAGGAGCTCCTGCATATGCAAGATTAAAACCCACAATACTAGGTGTTCCTTGCACTGGGCTATACCCTGCCTGACCTTACCCATTGCTGTGAACGTCTCCCTGGTCAAGGGGAACCCGGCGGGAGGCCGCAGCAGCATTTTTGAAATTAAGGCCTACTAGAGCTCCAGAGACCGGGACCTCGAGGTTGCCGCCGTCCCGATTTTGAGCTCCGGGCCCGGTTCGCGGGCGGAACGGGACCCGTATCGCCACCAGACTCTGTCTGCCTCTCCCCAGCCTGCCCAGGACCCCTGGCTGCCCGCAGGACGAGGTAACAGCCACCAGACCACGGGGGTTATATATTAAAAGTGCACTTTTCTGACCTGTGCACTGGCCGGCGGCCATCTTGGAGCCTCAGACTGCATCTGTGTGAGCCTCCCCAGAGGAGAGCCGAGTTCCCTGCTGAGAGTCCAGATGAGAGGGGGGAGACGGGGACCCCGGAGCCCTTGGCCCACATCCGCTGACACCACCAACGTTAACAGGGTACCCAGGGCCCTAAGATATAAAAGGCCTGTGACAGGAAGCTGGAGGCGCCAACTTGAATACTGGCAAATAGCCAACACTGCAGTTCTGCCTCTGTCAAGCATCTTTCATTGCAAAATACACCAGCTTCTCCGTGCCTCTATACATGAGGTAGGCGCGGTGCATGCTCACTCCCTGATACTCAAATTTACCTGCACAAGAGAAAGCTAGACATACGTATAAGGATAATACATCCCCGCTAAAGACCGCCGACCGGATGCCGTGGGGTGACTCATCTCTTGCCAGGCCGTTCTGATGTGATCTCCAACGCGATGTGTGGAACTCCCCACCACTCCTGAAGAAGTAAAACTGCCGGTGCATGCATATAGAGCCGACATAGGTTTCTCTCTCCTCCTCCTGGGTCCGATTTAACGTATATACGACACTAGGGTGAGGATTTCCACAACGGGATTATGGCGCCCAAACGCCAAAAAGACCCGACTCCAACCCGCCAGGTCGCCTTCTTTAAACAATCCCCGTCTTTCCAAAGCCAGAAACATTCCGGCATACTGGACTCCGCACCTAAGCAACTCCGGAGTGGCGATGACATATCCGTGACCCCTAGGGTGAATCAAACAAAACTATCTCAACTCGATGATGATGCACCCCTCACACTAGGGTCTATGCGGCAATTACTGGCTTCCTTTAAAGATGACATCTCGATGGAAGTTAAGACAGCGCTTCAAAGTTGCCAACAGTCGGTAGACGCTATAGGCCACCGCACAGATCATCTCGAAAATAAGTGTGAGGAGGTGGTGAAGTCACATAATGAGGTGATTACCCAACTTGAAGAACTCCAGGCCGAAGTCGCGGATCTACGGCAGAAGACGTGTGACCTTGAGGACAGGTCACGCCGTAATAATATAAAACTCTGAGGCATTCCAGAAACCGTCACCAACGCAGAGCTCACTCAATTTGCGACGGACCTCTTCATGGCGCTTCTCCCAACCAACTCTATTGAAGACTTTCTCATCGACCGCATCCATCGCCTACCGAAGGCTAGAAATGCCCCGAAGGAAGCTCCGAGAGACACTCTAATGCGGATGCATTACTTCCATATCAAGGAACGAATATTGCGGGCGGCTATGCGCCAGGACCTGCCAGCCAAGACCCTTGGAGAAGTACAAATCTACGGAGACCTTTCGGCAGCCACCCTAGCCTTGAGACGGTCGTTCTACCCGGTGACTTCGGCGCTTAGGAAAGCTGATATCCTATACCGTTGGGGGTTCCCGACGAAATTGTTGGTAAGACGTAATGGCGTTATGCACGCGATAATCACACCAGAAGCGGGTCTGAAAATACTGGACTCCTGGAGGAGAGAAGATACATCTGAAAAGGCTCCGGCAGCTCTCAAGCTGACGAAGGAGTGGTCGAAGGCAGACAATGGACATTAGACACTGATTTCCTCTACAAGGTTGTATGCCAATGTCAAGCATGACTTTGTTTTTCCTGCATATCTTTATGACATACTGTGCCACTGCTATGCCCTCCTGGATGTTATCCCGGGGGAACATACAGTAGTTATTTTTCCCTATCCATTTACGCTGCACCAGTTTAACTTAGGATGTGTATTGTGTAATGTTATTTATGTTATATGTTGAGCTCCCCGTGAGGAGGCATAGGCCTTGTAGACCCTCGCGGTCAGTTACTTACTTAAATTTTTAGGTTGAATGCTTTAGGAGTGGTGGGGAGATAACTCCCCGCACCTCGCCCCGACCCCATGTGTTGCCTTACTGGGCAACCCTATTTAGCACCCTTGTGGTGCCCGCTCTATGTCCCCTTCTTACTATTCCTTGTACCCTCCCTGTTCTTCCCGTCTCTCCAAGTTTTAACACACACTCATTCTAGCAGATCCTATTACATAAATTTTAATTGCAACCTGATAATAGCACAGTACTCAGATATGCCTAATGGTTAATGTACTATCACTAAATGTAAAGGGGCTGAATTCACGGAATAAACGACGATTGGCCCTACGTCACTTTGCAAAATGTAAGGCACATATAGTAGCCTTGCAGGAGACCCACTTTATGTTCTCGTCACCCCCCTCTTTCAGAGATAATAAATTCCCCTCGGGCTATATGTCCAATGGCCCGAAAAAGAAAGCAGGAGTGGCAATATTATTTTCAAATTCTTGTGAATTTCTCTAGAGTGCCAGATCTCAGACCAAGAAGGCAGGTACCTTATACTGACAGGCAAATTGGAAGATAGGCCGGTCACTATAGCTACGCTATATGCTCCCAACACTAAACAAATACCTTTCCTTAGGAAATTCTTCACAGTCCTTCAGAAGCACCTCACGGGTGCTTTACTACTGTTGGGTGACTTTAACATGGTCCTTGATCCAGCGGTGGATAGATCCCAGGCCCGCCCCCCTCCCAAGGGAGATTCGCAACGCGACAGCTCCCAAGCCTTTAGAAATATGATGCATGAATATGACCTTTATGACGTTTGGAGGGCTAAGAACTGACTTGTAGGGACTATTCGTTCTTCTCCCCAGTCCACGGCTCTTACTCTAGGATCGATCTAGCGATATCGGATAAGTGGACTCTCCAACAGATTGCGAAGGCTTCTATCCTGCCAGTATCGTGGTCTGATCACTCTGCCCTCTCAGTCCGGTGGAACCCCCGCCAAGTGAGGCCCACTCCTACCTTATGGCGCCTTAGGGACTATCTCCTTTTAAACCCGGACGCCCATCGATCTATAGCTCAGGCCCTCTCCCTATATGTTGAAACTAACACCCCAGCAGAAACGTCCGTATTCACGCATTGGTGCGCCCTCAAGGCGGTGATTAGAGGAGCATCAATTCAAGCGGCTGCTTATATTTGCAGGACCTCCCGGGAAAAACAGGTAGAACTCGAAGCCCGTCTTAACGACCTAGATGCTCTGCTTAAGTTGAACCCCTCTAATAAGAAAATATATCGAGACTTGACCCAGGTCAGGGATGAGCTGAATAAATTAGAATTAACGGAGGTCCGTAAAAACCTTTTCCATCTGCGGCAGAAGTTCTATATGCAAGGAGATAGGGCGGGTAGAATGCTTGCTCGCAAATTGCGGGGGGAAAATGCTAAGGAAAGGGTGAAATATATCATCAATTCACACAATATCAAGATAACCGACCCATCAGATATAGCTAACTCCTTTGCCTCTTATTACTCCACCCTCTATAATCTAAAAGACGATGTCTCTACCCCACAACCTACACCAGCTAATATAGCAGCCTTTCTGGAAGAGGTCAACCTTCCCTCCCTCGACCTGGATACTGTGCAGACTTTAAACCAACCATGGTCGCAGAAGGAAATTAGCCAGGCTATAGACTCACTCCCACTAGACAAAGCCCCAGGCCCTGATGGGTTTATAAACAATTTCTACAAATGTTTCAAAGATAATCTGGTCCCTATTCTGGACGGAGTTTTTAATCACGCCTCCTCAATAGGGAACTTTCCAGTTGAGATGCTGGAAGCCCGCGTAGTGGCTTTTCCTAAACCAGGGAAAAATTCAGCCATGATGCCCAACTATCGCCCCATAGCTTTATTAAATACCGATTTGAAAATCTATGCGAAGTTAGTGGCCAACAGGCTTAACCCTCTACTTCCCTCTATAATCCACGGTGACCAGGTGGGCTTCGTTCCCGGCAGACAATCCCCCGACAACACTCGGCGAGTGATAAATGTGCAGGACGCCTTCTCTAGATCAGAATCTCCCCTACTATTGCTCTCGCTTGACGCGGAGAAGGCGTTCGACCGCCTCCACTGGGGATACCTGCAGACGGTTCTACGAAAGTTCGGCCTCACCGGTAGAGTTCTCTCATCCATTATGGCCTTATATTCTCTCCCCTCGGCAAGGGTGTGTGTGAACGGACTGCTCTCATCTTCTTTTCCCATTACGAACGGCACTCGCCAATGGTGCCCCCTATCCCCATTAGTCTTCGCTATGGCAATGGAGCCATTGGCTGAGAAAATTCGATCCTCGCCCTCGATTAAGGGTGTGGAATTTTCGGGACATTCCCATAAGATTTGTCTTTTCGCAGACGATGTCCTTTTGACGCTCACTAGCCCTTCCTCCTCCCTGAGAGCGCTACACACACTCTTGTCCAAATACTCAGCAGTATCCTACTATAAACTTAATAACACTAAGACAGAGGCCCTCCCTATTAATTTCACACCACCCCTCTTGTCCGAACTGAAGGCTTCCTACTCGTACTCATGGCAGGATAGAAGCCTCAAATATCTGGGAATCCATATTACTGCGAAGCTAGACGATCTGATAGCCGCTAACTTCCCCCCTCTTTTGCGCAAATCCACAACTCTAGTCTCGGACTGGATGATGCAGCATGTATCATGGCTGGGGAGAATAGCCGCGTTGAAAATGACCATCCTTCCCAGACTTATGTACCTGTTCCGTGCCATCCCCCTCCTCGTTCCCAACTCCCTTCTAGCCAAATTTAATGCAATATTTAACTCCTATGTTTGGAAAGGCAAGAAACCAAGGTTAGCCAGGAAAACAATGACTCGACCCCAACTAGACGGGGGCCTGGCATATCCGGATCTACACTCATACCAACTGGCTTGCCGACTGGCACAGATAGGGGCATGGTATACCCAACCCACGTATAAATCATGGGTACAACTTGAACAAGGTCTTATAGCCCCGCTACCCCTGACCGATGTATTGTTACTCCCTAAATCTGAGGGCACAGTTTTAATCAATCAATCTCTCTCTGTCCAATCCACTAGGAAAGCTTGGCTAGAGATAGTGCGAAGTGGAAATGATATAACTCTCCCTACCACGACCATATCATTGAATGGAATAGCCTCCTTGATCCCTGATTTGAGATTTGATGGCTGGATATCACAGGGAATCCGGTCCTTACAGGATATTATGGCGCATGGTGCCCTTCTTTCTTTTTTGCCCAGATTCAAGAAACTTTCTTTCTACCACATGGGGAATTTTATAAATATTTGCAGCTTAGACATTGGCTCCATGGAGTCTCGACACCCACTACCCCCCCCCCCCCCCCGCCTCCTTGCCTAAATTTGTTCAAAGGTCCCTGGAAACAGGGGAAGGTAGGGGTGGTATTACCAAATGGTATAATTACATCAATAATCCCCCAAAACTGCAGAAAGCCCCCTCCCAAATAAAATGGGAAGTTGATCTGCGATGCTCAATCTCAGAGGAGGAATGGGAAACGATATACAGATCCTGCTACACAGTTTCTAAATGTATATCACATATAGAACTATCCTACAGATGTAGCCACCTTTATCTTGACCGATTCTCCGCCAAGATGGACGTTTAGTCACGCTAAGGCGATAGCTGAGTTTAATCACAGGCAGGCGCGTTGAGGCGATTCTAGATACTCAGCATACATTACACATCTCCACCACTGGGTGGCTAATGCTCCACTAATCCAGTACTTTTGATCGTACAGTATAGTGGCGGATTGATCTACAGCTCTGGCAATTGGTCAGTGACGACTGTAATGTTAATACTGTAGGCGTAACGGGAGGCGGTGGAAAAAGATGGTGACCTACACTGTGCTTTTAAAATACATGTACAGTACATGAGCGTCTGAGTTCCCTAAGGCATAATGGGAATGGTGGGCTAGCGGGAGGCGATGGAAAATACCGTGCTTTACAAATGCGAGCGTCTGAGTCCCCTAAGGCATAAACCAACACCAATGGGGAGGGGGCCGGGCGCTGTTTGCTGTACTTTTACACATGAAATTGGGAATCTCTCATGAGGCGTTGTGGGCTAGCGATGAAGGCTCCCACCTCCCACGCTGGGGGTCCAGGGTTCGAGACCAGATGTGCCTTTTTTTTTTTTAATTGTAATAATATACTGTATTATTTTATTTTCATTGTAAGACAGTCAATGGAAAGGTGCACACAAGTTACATATAAATCAGAGTACATCTGCAGGAGCGATTCTTTACGCTAAATGCAACTACATAGCGGCAATGAGTAGAAATGAATGTATTCTGATGCAACGAATTGAGCAAAACAGTACAGTAGATCTTTAGCGTTTGTGTATTGCACAGGACCTGAATTCCCTCCCTGTCTACTGCATGATCTGTGCAGGCTCCCAGGGGGAAAGGGCGATGGGGGTAGGGGGAGACGATGGAAAATACCGTGCCTTTGAAATGCAATTATATGAGCGTCCGAGTCCCCTACGGCATAAACCAACACCAATGGGAAGGAAGTGACAACCTTTTTTTTTTTATGTGTTCCCGTAACATTCACTTTAATATTTTTTTTTCTCTCTAATACATCCAATGGAAGGATGCACACAAGTTTCACATAAATCAGAGTAGATCTGCAGGAGCGATTCTTTACACTAAATGCATCTACACAGCGGTAATGAGTAGAAATGAGTGTATTCTGAGTGAGCAAAACAGTACTGTAGATCTTCGGAGTTTGTGTATTGCACAGGACCTGAATTCCCTCCCTGTCCACTGCATGATCTGTGCAGGCTCCCAGGGGGGAAGGGCGATGGGCTAGCAGGAGGCGGTGGCAAATACCGTGCTTTACAAATGCGAGCGTCTGAGTCCCCTAAGGCATAAACCAACACCAATGGGAAGGAATTGCCAACCTTTTTTTTTTTAATGTGTTCCCATGAACAAGCACAAACAGCTAATTAGTACCCTAATAGAACATACTGTACAGAGATACTAAGTACGGTGATTTGGCATCCGGTAAAACAGCTGTTCATGCTAATTAGTACACTAGTAGAACATACTGTACAGAGATACCAAGGATGGTGATTTGGCATCTAGGAACTTTCAGAGGAGCTTTTATCTCTCTCCATTATACATAGAAAGATTAAACTTACCACTCTACGTTACAAGCTGTTCGTGCTAATTAGTACACTAGTAGAACATAGAGTACAGAGATACTAAGGACAGTGATTTGGCATCCAGGAATTTAGGGAGGAGCTTTTATCTCTCTCCATTATACTAAGAAAGATGACAATGGAGAGATTAAAGCTCCTCCCTAAGTTCGTGGATGACAAATCACTGTCCTTAGTATCTGTGTACAGTATATTATACTAGTGTACTAATTAGCACGAACAGCTTGTAACGTACAGTGGCAATTTTAATATTTCTATGTATAATATAGAGAGATAAAAGCTCCTCCCTAAGTTCCTGGTTGCCAAATCACCATCCTTAGTATCTCTGCATAGTATTTTCTATTAGGGTACTAATTAGCACAAACAGCTAATTAGTACCCTAATAGAACATACTGTACAGAGTTACTAAGTACGGTGATTTGGCATCCAGGAACTTACTGAGGAGCTTTTATCTCTCTCCATTATACATAGAAAGATTAAACTTGGTGCTGTACGTTACAAGCTGTTTGTGCTAATTAGTACCCTAAGAGAACATACTGTACAGAGATACGAAGTATGGTGATTTGGCATCCAGTTAAAAGCTGTTCGTGCTAATTAGTACACTAGTAGAACATACTGTACAGAGATACTAAGGATGGTGATTTGGCATCTGGGAACTTCTAGAGGAGCTTTTATCTCTCTCCATTTTACATAGAAAGATTAAACTTGCCGCTGTACGTTACAAGATGTCCGTGCTAATTAGTACCCTAATAGAAAATACTATACAGAGATACTAAGGACGGTGATTTGGCATCTAGGAACTTACAGAGGAGCTTTTATCTCTCTCCATTATACTTAGATAGATTACAATGGAGAGATTAAAGCTCCTCCCTAAATTCGTGGATGCCAAATCACTGTACTTAGTATCTCTGTACAGTATGTTCTACTAGTGTACTAATTAGCACGAACAGCTTGTAACGTACACTGGCAATTTTAATCTTTCTATGTATAATATAGAGAGATAAAAGCTCCTCCCTAAGTTCCTGGTTGCCAAATCACCATCCTTAGTATCTTTGCATAGTATTTTCTATTAGGGTACTAATTAGCACAAACAGCTAATTAGTACACTAGTAGAACATAGAGTACAGAGATACTAAGGACAATAATTTGGCATCCAGGAATTTAGGGAGGAGCTTTTATCTCTCTCCATTATACTTAGATAGATTACAATGGAGAGATTAAAGCTCCTCCCTTAGTTCGTGGATGCCAAATCACTGTACTTAGTATCTCTGTACAGTAAGTTCTACTAGTGTACTAATTAGCACGAACAGCTTGTAACGTACACTGGCAATTTTAATCTTTCTATGTATAATATAGAGAGATAAAAGCTCCTCCCTAAGTTCCTGGTTGCCAAATCACCATCCTTAGTATCTTTGCATAGTATTTTCTATTAGGGTACTAATTAGCACAAACAGCTAATTAGTACACTAGTAGAACATAGAGTACAGAGATACTAAGGACAGTAATTTGGCATCCAGGAATTTAGGGAGGAGCTTTTATCTCTCTCCATTATACTTAGATAGATTACAATGGAGAGATTAAAGCTGCTCCCTAAATTCGTGGATGCCAAATCACTGTACTTAGTATCTCTGTACAGTATGTTCTACTAGTGTACTAATTAGCACGAACAGCTTGTAACGTACAGTGACAAGTGTAATTTTTCTAAGTATAATGGAGTGAGATAAAAACTCCTCCCTATGTTCCTGGATGTCAAATTACCATGCTTAGCATTTCTGTACAGTATTTCCTATCTAGCCAGAAACCCTGTATCCTGTGCAAGCTAGGCGGACAACTGGAGGGGACCCGAAACACGGTTGCTTCCCGTTTCCCTTCCCAGTGTCACATAAACTAGTGGTTGATCTGCCCCGAAAGCCAAGAGTCTCCTCTTTTGTATGGTACAAGTCCTGAGTCTCTAGTACACCCAGAACCAGAGATATCAGTACGCAAAGTGGACCCATTTTCCCAAAGACTATAATGGGACCGTTAATTCAGACCCACCATAGGTTCCGACGCTTGCCATGAGCCTTGTGGGGGTCACAGAAACTTGGGGTTGGTACCCTCCGGCAGCTAATTGTCTCCCCTTCCATACCAACCTAGTGATGAAGGCTCCCACCTCCCATGCTGAGAGTCACAAAGTGCCAACCTTTTTTTTTCTATGTTCCTGTGACATTCACTTTATTATTTTTTTTCTTTGTTGTACATTCAATGAAAGGGTGCACACAGGTCTCACATAAATCAAAGTAAATCTGCAGCAGCGATTCATTCCGCTATATACAAATACACAGCGGTAATGAGTATAAATTAGTGTATTCCGACGCAACTAACTGAGCAACACAGTACTGTAGATCGTCAGCATTTGTGTATTGTACCTGACCTGAACTCCCTCCCTGTCCACTACATGACCTGTGCAGGCTCCCAGGGGGGAAGGGCGATGGGGGTAGGGAGAGGCGGTGGAAAACACTGTGCTTTTGAAATACAAGTATTAACGTCCGAGTCCCCTAAGGCATAAACCAACACCAATGGGAAGGAAGTACCAACCTATTTTTAATGTGTTCCTGTAACATTCACTTTATTATTATTATTTTTCTTTGTTATACATTCAATGGACTGGTGCACACAGGTTTCACATAAATCAGAGTGGGCGGTGGATTTTCCTACATACAGTAGTATACTGTTGCACATGTCTTGTAACCTGATCGGAACTCCCTCCCTGTCTACTGCATGTACTTTGCAGGCTCCCAGGGGGGGAAGGGTAAAGTGGGATGGGGGTAGGGTGAGGCAGTGGAAAATACCGTGTTCAAAGAAAAGGCATAATCAAAACCATGAGGAACTTTGCGGTGTATCGTTATGCGCAAAGACCTCACTTATCCCTATCACCCCTGTGTATTTTAGCTAGGGGATTCTGACGCTCCTTCAGCATTGCCCCATGACCTACCAAATCTGTGCTGTTACTTGCTCCATAGCCGAGGGCCTCCATTGGGCGAGGAGTCACAGGCGGTAGCCATTTCAATTAAGTCTGCCCTGCTACAGAATTGTATGTATACCATATGGTGCATAGACCCTAAACAGTACAACTGCTCCTGCAGCTTTGCCCTAGTTTATGTGAATAACTCCCTCCCTGTCTACTGCATGACCTGTGCAGGATCCCAGGGGGGAAGGGCGGTGGGCAAGCGGGAGGCGGTGGAAAATACTGTGCTTTTGAAATGCAAGTACTGTATGAGTCTGAGTCCCCAGTATGTTCTTCTAGTGTATTAATTAGCACGAACAGCTTGTAACGTACAGTTGCAAGTTTAATCTTTCTATGTATAATGGAGAGAGATAACAGCTCCTCTGGATGTTCCTAGATGCCAAATCACCATCCTTAGTATCTCTGTACAGTATGTTCTACTAGTGTACTAATTAGCACGAACAGCTTTTAACTGGATGCCAAATCACCGTCCTTAGTATCTCTATACAGTATGTTCTATTAGGGTACTAATTAGCAAGAACAGCTTGTAAAGTACAGCGGCAAGTTTAATCTTTCTATGTATAATGGAGAGAGATAAAAGCTCCTCAGTAAATTCCTGGATGCCAAATCACCGTCCTTAGTATCTCTGTACAGTATGTTTTACTAGTGTACTAATTAGCACGAACAGCTTGTAACGTGCCGCGGCAAGTTTAATCTTTCTATGTATAATGGAGAGAGATAAAAGCTCCTCAGTAAGTTCCTGGATGCCAAATCACCGTACTTAGTATCTCTGTACAGTATGTTCTATTAGGGTACTAATTAGCTGTTTGTGCTAATTAGTACCCTAATAGAAAATACTATGCAGAGATACTAAGTTTGGTGATTTGGCAACCAGGAACTTAGGGAGAAGCTTTTATCTCTCAATATTATACATAGAAAGATTAAAATTGCCACTGTGTGTTACATGCTGTTCTTGCTAATTAGTACACTAGTAGAACAAACTGTACATAGATACTAAGTACAGTGATTTGGCATCCAGGAACTTAGGGAGGAGCTTTTATCTCTCTCCATTGTAATCTTTCTAAGTATAATGGAGAGAGATAAAAGCTCCTCCCTAAGTTCGTGGATGCCAAATCACTGTCCGTAGTATCTCTGTACAGCATGTTCTTCTAGTGTACTAATTAGCACGAGCAGCTTGTAACATACAGTGGCAGGTTTGATCTTTCTCCCCCGTAAATTCCTGGTTGCCAAATCACCGTCTTTAGTATCTCTGTATAGTATTTTCTATTAGGGTACTAGTTTGCACGAACAGCTAATTAGTACCCTAATAGAACATACTGTACAGAGATACTAAGTACGGTGATTTGGCATCCAGGAACTTACTGAGGAGCTTTTATCTCTCTCCATTATACATAGAAAGATTAAACCTGCCATGTACGTTACAAGCTGTTCATGCTAATTAGTACCCTAATAGGACATACTGTATAGAGATACTAAGTTCGGTGATTTGGCATTCCGTTAATAGCCGTTTGTGCTAATTAGTACACTAGTAGAACATACTGTACAGAGATACTAAGGACGGTGATTTGGCATCTAGGAACTTTCAGAGGAGCTTTTATCTCTCTCCATTATACATAGAAATATTAAACTTTCCACTGTACGTTATAAGCTGTTCATGCTAATTAGTACACTAGTAGAACATAGAATACAGAGATACTAAAGACTGTAATTTGGCACCCAGGAACTTAGGGAGGAGCTTTTATCTCTCTCCATTATACTTAGAAAGATTACAATGGAGAGAGATTAAAGCTCCTCCCTAAGTTCGTGGATGCCAAATCACTGTCCTTAGTATCTCTGTACAGTATGTTCTACTAGTGTACTAATTAGCACGAACAGCTTGTAACGTACAGTGGCAAGTGTAATTTTTCTAAGTATAATGGAGAGAGATAAAAACTCCTCCCTATGTTCCTGGATGTCAAATTACTATGCTTAGCATTTCTGTACAGTATTTCCTATCTAGCCAGAAACCCTGCATCCTGTGCAAGCTAGGCGGACAACTGGAGGGGACCCGAAACACGGTTGATTCCCGTTTCCTTTTCCAGTGTCACATAAACTAGTGGTTGGTCTGCCCCGAAAGCCAAGAGTCTCCTCTTTTGTATGGTACCAGTCCTGAGTCTCTGGGACACCCAGAACCAGAGATATCAGTACGCAAAATGGACCCATTTTCCCATAGACTATAATGGGCCCGTTAATTCAGACCCACCATGGGTTCCGACGCTTGCCATGAGCCTTGTGGGGGTCACAGAAACTTGGGGTTAATACCCTCCGGTAGCTAATTGTCTCCCCTTCCATACCAACCTAGCGATGAAGGCTCCCACCTCCCACGCTGAGAGTCCCAAAGTGCCAACCTTTTTTTTTCTATGTTCCCTTGACATTCACTTTATTTATTTATTTTCTTTGTTATACATTCAATGAAAGGCTGCACACAGGTTTCACATAAATCAGAGTAGGTGGAGGATTTTCCTACATACAGTAGTATACTGTTGCACATGTCTTGTAACCTGATCGGAACTCCCTCCCTGTCTACTGCATGTACTTTGCAGGCTCCCAGGGGGGAAGGGGAAAGTGGGATGGGGGTAGGGCGAGGCAGTGGAAAATACCGTGTTCAAAGAAAAGGCATAATCAAAACCATGGGGTACTTTGCGGTGTATCGTTATGTGCATTGACCTCGCTTATCCCTATCACCCCTGTGTATTTTAGCTAGGGGATTCTGACGCTCCTTCAGCATTGCTTCAAATCTGTGCTGTTACTTGCTCCATAACCGAGTGCCTCCATGGAGCTAGGAGTCAAAGGTGGTAGCCATTTCAATTGAGTTTGCCCTGCTATAGAATTGTATGTGTACCGTAAAGTGCATAGAACCTTGACAGTAGAAACTCTCCTGCAGCTTTGCCCTGCTTTATGTAAAACTTGTGTTTTGTCAGTTTGCCATGCGATCGAGCCCGGTGTAACGTAATGTGCATAGACCTCACTTATCTCTATCGCCCCTGTGTATTTTGGCTAGGGGATTGTGACGCTCCTTCAGCATGGCCCCGTAGCCATCGCTGTCTGCCACGAGGTGGGGGTTCAGGGGTAATGGTCATTTTGCCAGTGTGCTATGCGATTGAGTCCGGTGTACCGTAATGTGCAGACCTAGCTTATCCCTATCGCCCCTGTGTATTTTAGCTAGGGGATTGTGACGCTCCTTCAGCATTGCCCCATAGCCTGTAACATCTGGACTGTTACTTGCTCCGTAGCCTAGGGCCTCTGTGGGGCAAGGAGTCATAGGTGGTAGCCATTTCTATTGAGTCTGCCCAGCTACAGAATTGAATGTGTACTGTACGGTGCATAGAACCTTAACAGTAGAACCGCTCATGCAGCTTTGCCCTGGTTTATGTGAATAAAAAAATAATAAAGTGTCTGGAAAAAACTAACATACATTTGTACTTTAGGAATCGAACTCAGGACTCTGAGTATAGGAAGCGGAACACTTCACCACTTCGCCGCAGACAGATGAATAAATCCATTGGTTTTGATTATGCTGTAATGACTACGGGATTAGGACGCTAACATACTGTACAAAATTCCTAATCTCAAGAGGCAATAGTGAACTTCTAACACGTCCATTTGCGACAGTGTACACTACTGGTTTTCTGTTGTTTTGTCTGCGGGACTTGGACGCTCACATATTCATAAAGTACTGTAGATGGATCATATACTGTATGCTGTATTATCTGTGTCTGTATCGTATATACTGTATTAAATAATGCAGCGTAATGAGTATTTACTGTATGCAGCGTAATGAGACGCCTTAGTAAAGTAGTCCTTATTATATATTTCAGTATTGTATTTTACGGGAGACCACACGCATGCTCAGTGGTGATTGTAAAAAGCGACATCTGGTGGCTGATCGCAGGTATTACACGTAAAGGTAACGCCAAACGCTCTGTCTGCCTCCGTGCGACTAGGTACGCCTCTCTGTGACTAGGCGCGCCTCCCTACGCTGCGTATGCTCGATCGGGACAAACGCCTCAGCCAGTCAAGATAAAGGTGGCTACATCTGTATAAACTTCTTCACCGCCTGTATTTCACCCCTTCCCGCCTCCATACGATGCAACCCTCCACATCTAAAATGTGCTGGAGGTATTGTGGCATGGTTGGTACTTTACTGCATGTTTTCTGGGATTGCCCTGTGCTTACCCCCCTGTGGACTTCGGTCTTCCACCTTATAGACTCAGTGCTAGGCCAACATATCTCCCCCCATCCACGACTGGCCCTCTTACATCTATACTATGGTGATTTAACGCCAGGAGACCGCTATATCCTCGGCCATATCCTTATCTCGACAAAACTTTCAATTGCTCGCCTATGGCGTTCCACCGAGGCTCCACATATCTCTGCTATAGAAATGGACGTTCAGTCGCACTACGAATTCGAGACTGCGGGTGTGGCCTATGCCTCTACCTCAACATCCCCACTGCTCCGATGGTTCCCGTGGTCCACCTATTGGCTTAACCGTTCACCAAACCCCACGCCCCCTCCAGACGCTTAGGTATATCCGCTGCTAGCTTAATCTAATCCCTATGACGGCATGTTTATTTTTGCATTGCTCTTTTTACGTACAATGTTTTGTATAATGCTCTATATGTTATTTTGTATTATGCTGACTGTTGTGTGTACCGCCCCTACCCCCCCCCCTCCCTTTTCTTTTCTGTATCCCTATCCCAATTCCTTTGTTTACCCGCACAATAATAAAAATGAATATTTAAAAAAAAAAACCTACGTTGTATCTCTCTTTCCGGCAGACACAAGTCTGCAGAGGTTAAAAGACCTGCTGGTGAGAAAATTGTCAAGTCAAGCGGAACGTGACCCATCAACATCTCCTCCTTCACATTCTCCCACAACTGGGGGTGCGAGGAAAAGGCTAAGAATTCTGAGCCCATCCGCTGGCGGTGATGCAGGGCAGTCTGGAGTGAGTGCTGACATCTGGTCCGGACTGAAGGACCTGCCGACGATTACTGACATGTCGTCTACTGTCACTGCATATGATTCTCTCACCATTGAAAGAATGGTGGAGGATTATATGAGTGACCGCATCCAAGTAGGCACATCAGACAGTCCGTACGTATACTGGCAGGAAAAAGAGGCAATTTGGAGGCCCTTGCACAAACTGGCTTTATTCTACCTAAGTTGCCCTCCCTCCAGTGTGTACTCCGAAAGAGTGTTTAGTGCAGCCGCTCACCTTGTCAGCAATCGGCGTACGAGGTTACTTCCAGAAAATGTGGAGAAGATGATGTTCATCAAAATTAATTATAATCAATTCCTCCGTGGAGACATTCACCAGCAGCAATTGCCTCCACAAAGTACACAGGGACCTGAGATGGTGGATTCCAGTGGGGACAAATTAATAATCTGTGAGGAGGGGGATGTACACAGTGAAAGGGGTGAGGAATCGGAGGATGATGATGAGGTGGACATCTTGCCTCTGTAGAGCCAGTTTGTGCAAGGAGAGATTGATTGCTTCTTTTTTTGGTGGGGGCCCAAACCAACCAGTCATTTCAGTCACAGTCGTGTGGCAGACCCTGTCGCTGAAATGATGGGTTCGTTAAAGTGTGCATGTCCTGTTTATACAACATAAGGGTGGGTGGGAGGGCCCAAGGACAATTCCATCTTGCACCTCTTTTTTCTTTCATTTTTCTTTGCATCATGTGCTGTTTGGGGACAATTTTTTTGAAGTGCCATCCTGCCTGACACTGCAGTGCCATTTCTAGATGGGCCAGGTGTTTGTGTCGGCCACTTGTGTCGCTTAGCTTAGTCACACAGCGACCTTGGTGCGCCTCTTTTTTTCTTTGCATCATGTGCTGTTTGGGGACAATTTTTTTGAAGTGCCATCCTGCCTGACACTGCAGTGCCACTCCTAGATGGGCCAGGTGTTTGTGTCGGCCACTTGTGTCGCTTAGCTTAGTCACACAGCGACCTTGGTGCGCCTCTTTTTTTCTTTGCATCATGTGCTGTTTGGGGACTATTTTTTTGAAGTGCCATCCTGCCTGACACTGCAGTGCCACTCCTAGATGGGCCAGGTGTTTGTGTCGGCCACTTGTGTCGCTTAGCTTAGCCATCCAGCGACCTCGGTGCAAATTTTAAGACTAAAAATAATATTGTGAGGTGTTCAGAATAGACTGAAAATGAGTGTAATTTATGGTTATTGAGGTTAATAATACTATGGGATCAAAATGACCCCCAAATTCTATGATTTAAGCTGTTTTTGAGGGTTTTTTGTAAAAAAACACCCGAATCCAAAACACACCCGAATCCGACAAAAAATTTTCAGGGAGGTTTTGCCAAAACACATCCCAATCCAAAACACGGCCGCGGAACCGAATCCAAAACCAAAACACAAAACCCGAAAAATGGTAGGTGCACATCACTAGTATAGACGGGATCCGCAGGAGACATGGGCACTTTAAGACTTTAAATGGGTGTGAACTGGCTCCTCCCTCTATGCCCCTCCTCCAGACTCCAGTTAGATTCTGTGCCCAGTGAGACTGGAAGCACACTGAGGAGCTCTCCAGAGTTTCTCAGAAAAAAATACTTTGTTAGGTTTATTATTTTCAGGGAGACCTGCTGGCAACAGGCTCCCTGCATCGTGGGACTGAGGGGAGAGAAGCAGACCTACTTCTGTGAGTTCAAAGGCTCTGCTTCTGAGGCTACTGGACACCATTAGCTCCAGAAGGTCCGATCACTTAGTGCATCTAGTTGCTCGTTCCCGGAGCCGCGCTGTCACCCCCCTTGCAGAGCCAGAAGAAAGAAGCTGGGTGAGTAAAAGAAGGGAAGACTTCAGTGACGGCAGAAGACTTCAGTGTTGAGGTACCATGCAGCGGTCGCGCTGCGCGCCATGCTCCCACACACACAGTGGCACTAGCAGGGTGCAGGGGGGGCGCCCTGGGCAGCATGAATACTGAAGTTTTAACTGGCAAATAAGTATATTAAAAGTGCCTAGGCACTAAATATAGACCCCCTCCAGTATAATTATGTAGATTTGAGCGGGACTGAAGCGCGCCAGTGAGGGGACGTGGCTTAGCCCTCACAGCTCTGACCAGTGCCATTTTCTCTTCACAGAAGCTGCAGAGACACTAGCCCTGACCTCCACACTGCTGTACAAGTAGCAGAGTGCAAAACTGGGGGGCACAGTAGATTTGGTGCTATTATCTTATATTATGAAAGCGCTTGCAGGTCTGAGGCATTGTATGTAAGGTCTCAGTACCGGGTTGGGCGCTCGGTTGTGAGCTGGCAAACTCCCTCTGTGTCTTTCTAACAGGCTTTGCTGTGGGTCTGTCCCCTATAGCCCCGTGTGATTGTAGGTGTCGGTGCGTGTGTGTCGACATGTCTGAGGCTGAGTGCTCTTCCCAGGAGGAAGCCGGAGTGGGGACAGAAAAGGAGGTGGGAGTGACCCTGTCGGCACCGCCGGCTGCTGAGTGGGTAAATATGTTGAGTGTTTTGAATGCAAATGTGGCTCGGTTGACTAAGAAATTAGAGAAATCAGAGTCTAAGAACCAGACATGGAAGAAATCCATGGAAGATGTATTGTCACAGAAACGTGCATTTACCCAGATAGCAGATACAGATACCAACACGGACTCTGATTCCAGTGTCGACTATAGTGATGCCAGATTAAATCCTAAACTGGCTAAGAGCATTCAGTACATGATTGTGGTGATAAAAGACGTATTACATATCACGGAGGACTCTGCTGTTCCTGATACTAGGGTCTGTATGTTTAAAGGAAAGAAACCTGAGGTAACGTTTCCTCCCTCTCATGAACTGAATGCTCTTTTTGAAAAGGCTTGGGAAAATCCTGACAAGAAGGTACAGGTTCCCAAAAGAATTCCAGTGGCATATCCGTTCCCCTCGGGGGACAGGGAAAAGTGGGAGTCATCCCCCACAGTGGACAAAGCTCTATCGCGTCTGTCCAAGAAAGTGTCGCTTACGTCTCCGGACACGGCAGCCCTAAAGGAGCCTGCGGATCGTAAGCAGGAAAATACACTAAAATCCATTTATGTCACTGTGTAACCATCGCAAATCACGGCCAATGTTGTGTCCTCAGACACAGCCCTCGAATCCTTGCTAATGCTAACAGGAGGCATCTATCACGTACAGACATCTCCTGCTGCATTAGAATTTTTATTTGACAGAATTGCACAGCTGCTTCCTTGCAGCTCTGCAATTCGATACAAAAATGAATTGGGCCCTTAGTCCTTGGTTGGGACTGTGCGGTGCACACTGTAGTAAGTAAAGAACTAGCAATAGGCCATCTGCTCCAAACCTGGCTAAAAATATACTATTTGATTTGACACTTCTTTGCCCTTCCTTCTAATGTCTCCTATTTATTTGTCTTTCCAACATGTTGTCTTTATTATCCCATATCGCTCTCTCCATCCCGTTTGCTTTTGTCTCAAATTTTATATGTATAACTCTCTTTGTCTGCATCACTTTTACCTGTCTCCTGCAGCGGCTACTAACACCATCAGTCTTCATCAGTTTGTTCAAGCTTAAATACTTGGCCACTCGCATTGAAGGAAAAGCAGTGTGCGGTGGATACAATTTTCGGCATAGGAAATATATCTTAAAATTGATCTAAATGCAACCAAATTCACAAACACAGAGCAAAATTTGAAAATGGTGTGCCTTGGGCGCCCCCTTATCAGTGGCTCAATCAAGCCCTGAGGAAGAGATTGCAGATCTCGAAACGCGTTGGTATTAGGATACCTACACGTGGGAACTACCAACATCCTCTCACTTGATTTGGGACGGACGGACTCTGTTGGATAAGCTTAGGAGCCAGTGTAGTGTGAAGTCTGGACCACCCTGCAGTTTACACCACCTGCGGCTCCTTAGCTACCTTCTGGGTACGCTTTTGTTTTATCTTTGTTTTTATCATATTGTTTGTGGACTCACATTCCTTATGTGTTTCATATGTTAATAAACTGTATATGTTTTTTATATATCGTAAACAATTGGCATGTTATTATAGCCATCCATTTTCCATTTGCAAGTAAACCATTGTGTTGGTCATTATATTGAGCCACTGATAAGGGGGCGCCCAAGGCACACCAATTTCAAATTTTGCTCTGTGTTTTTTTTTGGGGAAAGAAGGAAATCCCTAGGTGTGTCCAAGGCAGCCCATCTTTTAGCGCCAAATAAGCCCCTTTGAACTCTTTTGATTGGTGCAAATTCACAAACAAGCTATCTTTGCTTTGAGCCTATATTCATGATGTCTGGAATCATTAATGTTGATAACAATGTTTTTGGTTTTATCTTATCTTGTAATACACTTTAAAATATATAGTGGCCAGTCAGGTTTCCATTTACAGTAGTAAGAAGTAAAATTTTCTAAATGTTCAGCGGAATATTTGCCTCAGTGCACATTTAAGGGCCTTTTCATTAAGCACTGCTAATTTAGTATCCACATTGTTGCGAGTAGCATTTGAGGATACTAAAACACCACAGCAATGTTGAATTTCAGCTGTCCTCAAGATCTCTCAACTTATAGGCAATATGAGATAACCCATTGAAGTGTATAATAATTTACAAACTCTGAATGACAGAAACACATCACTTCCAACCAGAACTCAGGATGTGACCATGCAATTATTTTTTTTAAATTCTGTACTGCATCTCTGTACCACCATGGCAGTGCATGAATGTGTGGTGCAACTCAGATGCAAGTGTAGATGAAACACATTGCACAAGAAAAAAAGACATTGGCCCCTACAGGTGAAAACACACATTGACCCCCACAGGAAACAATAAAACAAATTGGCCCCCATAGGGAAGGGGGGATGTATAATATAGCTTTTGGTATTACAATTTGCTTCAAATATTCACTGCAGTTTTAAAGGCCCAGTGACTTATTTATTAACATTTATGTAGCACTAGCATATTCCATTGCACTTTCTTTCAAAGTTGGGTAGGGGCGGATTGGGAACTGAATGGTTCCTGGGAAAATGTATAGAAGTTTCCTCACACGGGCAGCACAAGGGGTATACCGTGTAACCATAGCAGCAGCACCACCCCTCACATGTCAAGAAACAAAATAAACCCCACATTCACATCGGCCCACCGGAAATATTCCCTGTGGGCCTTATGACCAATCTGCCCCTGTTTTAATCTACTGCACTATGTTGTTTGTTAATGTCTAAAGATGTATGAAATTATGTTGATACTTGGTTACTAAGGTAACATGTCTCATTTCCGGTGACCCTCTGATTGGCCGCCAGGCAAATAAATACCATGTGACTCACACTTACTGCATGCCTTGATAAAGGTTCATTCTGACCAAAACACATCAGCAAGGGGAGTGAGAGCAGCTTACTCCTACTCATTCAAGTATCAGAGGTATGTTTTTCCCACTCATGTAATGTCTGGACTTGTTAATGTGAACGTGAGAGTACACCTTTATTCCATCTTACTTCTGAAAATGAATATGTAGACAGTATATTGCTCTCCCCTGGCAACTTTTGTATTATATTTTAAATTTGATACATATTTTATCTCGTTTACGGGATGTGTGCTATTAAAAGCATTTTTCAATTTACAATTTCTGTGGAATACTTTTTCTTATGTAAGCCCATCACCACATGGGTCTACGAAGAAAGAGAAGGAAGACCATATGTGAATGACACAGTTTTTAATAACCATTACCTGTTACCTGAGTGGCTGAATATCCTTACAAAGAGCTAGATATAGGGTTGAGTTTACCTAAAAGTAAAAAAAAAAATTAAGAGCAGACTAGATGGGCCGAGTGGTTCTTATTGGCTGACAAATTCTCTGTTTCTATAAAATCTTGAGAATAGTGACTGTAATGGTGGAGTTTGGGGAACTCTGACTCAGGCAATCAGGTAAAGTGGCTTTATCAGATTTTTAAAGATTTACTAACCTTAGTAACTTCTAGGGTGGCCAATCCCAGGATCAGGATCGGCGGGATCCCAAGATTTAGACCAAAAATTGTCCGGGATTAAATACCGGGATTTGGAAGGTCAAATCCCAGGAATTGCGGGATAAGGCGGCTTTGTTTTTTTAAAGATGGGCAGCGTTAAGCATCCTCAGGAGGCTCAGGCACTGCCCGGCTCCCCCTGCACAGTGTGACGTGAAGTCAGAGGTCACGCTGTGCAGTCAGCCGGTCGCCGTCACCCGCTACCAAGCCAGAAGGTAGTGTCCCACCCACCCGCCCCCGTAGTATGGTGAGTTATGTGTAGTGTGCTTGAGGGGCGGGGCGGATGGACACACAGGAAAAAAGTCAATCCCAGGTATTCCAGGATTGACCATTTTTCAATCTCGATACCCAGGATTAAAAAAATGGCCCGGGATAGGCCACCCTAGTAACTTCCTCTGTGCTACAGTGTATTCCAGCCAAACACTGTATCATTTAAGTCAGCATAAGCTGCTTGTACGTCCTGGAGGAATGGCATTTATTTAGGATGTGTGTTGTTTTAATCAGTGGACTGTTCGGACCTTGCTCCTCCCCCTGTTGTTACGTGTCACATGCTTGTGACATTGTGGGTCAATTAGCCTGGTAGGATTTAGACTTAACCATACTGGTATTCAGGCGCAGTTTCTCCAGTCTGGCGCACTCTTCCTTTGCCGGCATCTGTGGGAGAGGTAAAGACCTCCAATTCAGCTGCAGAGATAGGGAGTAGAACCGCGGCAGCGGCTGTGCAGCTCTGAGTAGCTGAGGCTGTAGCAACCAAGACCACCCAGCATCTGTTCACATGAGAGTCGGAACTGAAAGTATCTACATATGCTTCTAAAAGGTTTCCATATATCCAAGTGATGAGAATTAACATATATAATTCTAGGGTGTTTTTTTACTTTTTTTTAATCATATAGGACCAGTCACCCCTATCAGGAGGCTGTGAAAGCATCCCCACCTCCCCTCTGTTTGTCAAGGTAAGGAATAAATAGGTTGGAGACAAATACGTAATATACTCAGTAGGTTCATAGAAACAATTAAAAAATATATTACCAATATGAAATTTGTTTATGAGCCTATTCTGGAAAAGTGGGAATGGCCAAAATAATATAGCTAATGTTTTGTGAATATTTTTCTTTTTGGTATTTGCAAATTGTACTCAATAATTTAAATGTTTTAATGAACAGTGTATGGTGATAACAAAAATTCATAAAGAAATGTATTACAAATTAGACAAAAACTTATATGCAATGTACATGTAAAATATTCTCCATTTCAGTGCTCATTGTTGCAGAAACTCAATCAAGAGTTTAACAATCTGACATAGAGCAGGTAATTTTTAATTTTTTGGATAATGAGTATCTTAAAAGTTTGTGTCAGCATTTGCTTTGAAAATACCATAACCGTTACCAGTAATATTTATTTCAACGGCTCCTATTCTTCCACAACGTAGAAAAAAAAAAAGAGATTTAAATGTCTGTACTGCTCTAGAAAATCTTTAGAAAAGCAGTCTTTATACAAGAGATAACCTATAAAGCACTCGGTGGAAAAAATGCAATTAATATGATAAGTTAGAGGTTTCAAAGCAAAGTCTCAATGAAAAGCACCGCAATCTAAGCATGCCAAAATACAATTTAACTGAACAATACAGAGAAAACTGAATAGACATCAAGATTGAGATTTCCGTTGGTAATGCAGATTTTGTTTTTGGAACAATACCATTTCTGAAGGATAACAATCAACTGAAACTGCTTAGGCTTTATACAGAGCCAAACAAGCTTTGAGATGGGCCTGTCAATCTTACGGAGACGTCGTGCAGTCTCCAGAGAGGACCACTGAGGTGGAAAGAAGTTCTAACCATATGCAGTAGCATTTCTGTACTGTGTATTAGTGACAGACCTATCAACAAGCATGAAACATATTTATTGTTAATAAGTTTTTTTTATACCTTCTGGGACAATATGAGCCTTTCTACAATGGGGGATTCCAAATGCTTGATATTGGAACAAAGCAAATAAAAATAAAACTATAAAAATAATAAGATTGTAGCAGACACCTTTTGTAATTGCTTTATGAAAATATTAAGTATGGCTGAGTCACAAAGTGTTGCTTATTCGAAGATTGTTAATAAATAGATTGATGCTAACAGTACATTTTAATGGGTAAAAATGCTTTTACCCTGAATTCAACTATTGTGGGTGCAGGTATTGCCATTGCTATGGAGCCAGTTGCTTAGGCGCTAGCCTCCCTTACACCCATATCATAAATGTTTGGAGAGCAGCACTCTGCAGTGTTTCCTAAATGCGAAAGCACTCACTCACTCATCACTAATTCTCTTACTTCTCAATATGTTAGGAAGCTGAAATGTAACATAGGTATTCTTCAGGTGGGAAATAGGAAAACGACGTAATTAGAATTTTAATAAACCTCCCCTAAGGGGATGAAAAGGGGGATGACATAATGACGTCATTACAGATGCGTGGCTTGCGTTGCGTGAACGATAATGCCCAAATGGACAAATGGATCAAAATTGTGTTTGTACCTCCAGTGTGTAGAATTTAATCAAAAGAAAAAATGCAAAAATCCCTCACTCTCTGACTCTCTGACTCACTGACTGACTGATCACTAATTCTCTTACTTCTCGATATGTTAGAAAGCTGAAATTTTACATAGGTATTCTACAAGTGGGAAAAAGGAAAACTACATAAATAGAATTTTGAAAAACCTCCCCTACGAGGATGAAAAGGGTGTTGACATAATTACATCATTACTGATGTGTGGCTTGCATTGCAGGAACGATAACGCCCAAATGGACAATCAGATCAAAATTTGGATTGCACCTCCAGTGTGTAGAATTTCATAAACTAGAAAAATACGAAAGCCCTCACTTTCTCGCTCACCCACTCACTCACTCACTGACTCATCACTAAGTCTCTTACTTCCCGATATGATAGCAAGATAAAATTTAACATAGGTATTCTGCAGGTGGGAAACAGGAAAACTGCGTAATTAGAATTTTAATAAACCTCCCTAAGGGGATGAAAAGGGGGTTGACATAATGACATCATTATTGATGTGTGGCTTGCGTTGCGTGAATGATAAAACCCAAACGGACAATCGGATCAAAATTTGGATTGCACCTCCAGTGTGTAGAATTTAATAAACTACAAAAATGGTCCTGTCACTTTTTACCATATCTGCTACGGGTGCTCCTCGGGTAACGGCAAGAACCATGGATTAATATTTACTTCCATTAAGTCGTCTCAAATTAACAGCTCTATAGATTTACCAAATGTTTAACACTCATTTATATTTACAACCATATAAATCAGAAACTCCCGTGTGAAGAACGGGTGGAACAGCTAGTATAAATAAATAAATATATAGCGTTGGTTTTAAAACTCTAATTCAGTTAAATACTGTCAACTGAGCTTCATCTGTTTGTGCATTTTTCCTGGTACTCTTTCCATTGTGCCGCTTCAAGTTTTTTTGTTTCTATGCAGCAAAAGTACAGGTAAGTTATTTCCAGGTACTCTAGGGGGGAATTCAATTGGTATCGCGTCCCAATCTCCCATCTAGGAGGCGATATCAAATTGATTTGCACCTATTAGTGACAGGTTTAGCTGTGTAAAACAATTAAACCCGACTAAACTAATGGGCGCGATAGCGAAAAGTGCCGTTTGGGCACCCAGACGAGTCACCTTCCTCACATTTCAGCTCGCCACCCATAGGACTTGTGCAATTTTCAATGGTGTGACCAATGGTGACCTTTTCCTTAATATAATGAAACAAAGAACGGACATTCATATTTCGGACATACCTTACAAAACTTAATCTGGGATGTAGTCAGGAGACCGCCGGGATTCCGCTTGCTTCAAAGCCTGACAGTCGGCATGCCGACTAACAGGGACTATTCCCACTTATGGGTCTCCACGACACTCATAGGTTAGGAATAAAACCTGTGCAAGTCACCAAGCCTGCTGCAGGGTGAGCACAGCGAGCCCACAAGGGTCTTTGTTGCACTCACTTCCCCTGCCAACAATCTAAAACTCGGGATTCCAGCATTGGTATGGTGACCGGTGTGATCCTAAACACCAGTCACACAAAACCAAGCAATCCTACTGTATATGGTGCCTTCAGTATAAGAACAGTCTATTTAATGGGGTTAGTGACTGGCAGGAAGTGCTATTCCTTGTTGTTACATATTGGATGCAGTTGAGGCACCCCCCCCCCCCAGTAAATTAGCTCTCAATTTTAAAGCACAAGCATGTATGTATGTATGTATGTATGTATGTATGTATGTAATGACCTCTGTTGCCCAGAGCATGCAGACATGTCTGCAGTACTCTAAAGTATTTTAGCTGTTAAATTGAGGTTTCCCAGATTGTTGCATACATATCTTCCAACAACTCTTTACTCTCTTCTAAGGAGGTCACTCTGTCAGCTGCAGTGATTGGTTGATTGGTCATCTTGCAATCTAATCACCAGATTGAGGCTGTCTTCAAGAGATTGAGATTATTATTTCATAAGGATTTTCAAGCATCTAATGACTTCTTCATATTCCCCATGGTCAACAGGTTTCAAGTTAAAGTCAGATATATAAGAATGGGAAGTAGCAGAAAGTTTTATGAATTCATAGCTGCCAGAGGATCTTCTGAGAGAGTATGTGGTGAAGTAATGTGGCATGAAACTGGGTGCCTGGATCCTTATGCTTCTTTTTAATGTCGAGTTCCAATTTTTCCCCATCAGAAGTGTACAGGTGCACAGTATATCAAGCACCAAAAATGGCCCAATAACCAGTACAGAACCACCATCACAATTGACCCAATAAACAGTACAGAAGCACCATTACCATTCATCATCCCCCAAAATTAGAGAGTCATCTAGTGCCAAGTGGAGGCCATCACTATGAGATTGAGAGGCACGGAGAGGAGTAGTAGTGCGTAAAGGTGTGTCCTAGGTATGCTAGACAAGGAGACAATAGTGCTGAATAAAATATATCCAGGAATCTTCCACGGCCAAGTGGGAATTAAGAGTAAAACAGACTAGCTATCCCTGTATTCCCAGAGGACCTTGGGTATAAAATGCTGAAGCGGAGGGCGCTACTCCGCAGACTACAATGTTTCTCCATAGTGGTACACGTGTGTGTGTGTGTGTGTGTGTGTGTGTGTGTGTGTGTGTGTGTGTGTGTGTGTGTGTGTGTGTGTGTACCACTTAGCTCCAGGGAAGACCTGCGATTTACCCGCTCCAGATGCTGGTCCAGCATCCTTCACTGCTACCTGCATTCTGCACACACTCACATGCATGTAAAACCCATTACAGAGTCTCTCACTGTTTAGAGTTATCACCCCTCTTTACAGAAGCTGAAAGGTGAGGAGCTTATTATATATTTGCAAATGAGTTTATTAAAATTTTTGCATTTTGTGTACAAATAGAGGACCAACTTCATTACTGGTTTATGACAGTTTGCTGGGGGAATTTATTTAGCATTTTCTTGTGTAAATAACCCCTCCCTTTCAAACACCTGTTTCGGCTTACAAATGGCTTTGAACAACATCGTTTTCATGTGCTATGATATTTATCTAAGTTCTAAACAGCAAAACATTAAGAACCTGATGAGCACCGTACACCAGTCTGCAGAGCATATCCTGCATATTATAATTCTATGCCTGTAGTTCCAAGCATGCAAAGCAAACTAGACTTTAATTCAGCACCAGCCCCCAAATGGCAAGCTTTACAGAAGTGTGAATGTTAATACTTTACTACTACTAGACTAGTTCAATAATTTTGGTATAAAATGAGTGTGGGACTCATGGCAAAAAATAACCGACAGGAAATTAAGTTAGAAAAAATAATGATGTTCTGTAATATGCATCTCTTTCATTTTGTGTCTGATGAATACATGATATAACCATATGAAATGAAAAAGAAAAATATATAAATGTAAATCTAGCATTAAAGTTATTGGTGTAAATGAAAGCGTAATCAGCAGTAGCTTCATGGAAACCTATTGGATATCTCAGTAAATCTCTCCTGACTGATGTGCAATTATACCAGATGCAAAAACATACTGAGCAGACACATTACAGCAGGCAGACAGTGCTGGTAATGGAGGAAGTGATTGCTTATATGGATGACAGCACAGTTTTTATTCTCTTGGTACAGAACAGGGTATGTGGTTTTAAATGGAAATTATTGCTTATTTATAATTTACTATTTACCAGACCGTCAAAGTGACGGAAAAACATAACAGTAATGTCAGCGCAGGCAGCTGTGTGTGCCCAAATGGAGTAAGACTTGATTTGCTCCGTTAGGCGCCATCTAGTGGCCGCTGGTGTGCAAAACACTTAAACTACCCCATAAATGCGAGGAGCAGTGCTAGCCCTTTATTATATAGGATTGTCATTTAAGCAATAGCTTATCCTTATTTGATTAAGTGGGATATATAATGGAGCACCTATATTGGAAATACTGGAAAGATGTTGTGCACAAACTAATCAGATGTTTAGTCTGCACGTACCTAAATCATTAAATGGACTAGTGCTGTACTGCTGTGAACATAAAACAATATAGTTACACTTGAAACAATAGATAATAATAAAATAGTTATGTTTGCCTGATGCCCTCCTATATTAAGTGTAGATAAGCAGCAATGGCGGCGGCAGTCATGGTCATATAGATGTGCAAAGATTTTCTACATTTCAGTTTTATTGAAAAATCGCTGCTAAACAATGTCTTATATATGATATAATGTCCGAGTTCGGTAGCATCCCAGACAGGGATATAAGGAAGATCCATTTCAAAAGAGGTCACACACTGGGATGTTCGCACATACACAGTAGGAATGGCTTTTAACACCTTTCCACAAGCCTGCTTTGTTCTGGAATAACTTGTGTGACTCTACATTACCAACTGAAAAGAAAAGTTTCCTGTAGTTTATTTAATTAATACTTGTTCAAAATACACCGTTTGTATACAACAGAAGCAACTAGATATATCAATAACCAAATGAAATCATGAATCCCATTATAGCTTCTGGACAACTCACAGAATTGAGAAAAAAACTGTTTAATCTCTCACCAAATGCAACCTATACTTGCTCTGTCATTGATAACCCAATGTATCTGTACACCTCCAACTTTGGCCCTCATTACGGGTTGATCGCTCGCTAGCTATTTTTTGCAGCGCAGCGATCAGATAGTCGCCGCCTCTAGGGGAGTGTATTTTCGCTTTGCAAGTAAGCGAACGCTTGTGCAGCTGAGTGGGACAAAAAAGATTTTTGCCGTTTCTGAGTAGCTCTGGACTTACTCAGCCCTTGCGATCACTTCAGCCTGTCCGGTCCCAGAATTGACGTCAGACACCCGCCCTGCAAACACTTGGACACGCCTGTGTTTTCCCTACCACTCCCAGAAAACGGTCAGTTGACACCCATAAACACCCTCTTCCTGTCAATCTCCTTGTGATCGGTTGTGCGAATGGATTAGTCGCTAGAAGCATTGCACAGCAATGATGCTGTTTGTACCCATATGACGCGCCTGCGCATTGCGGTGCATACGCATGCGCAGTAGCAACCTGATCGCTGCGCTGCGAAAAATGGCAGCGAGCGATCAACTCGGAATGAGGGCCTTTATACTTTCACTCTGCTCAACACGAGAGGCAGTTCACCTGGGCAGGTATCTTGGCAGGGCAAAACATGAAATGAAAGTCCAAACAGAAGTTCCTTGGTTGGGCAGATCCAGAAAACATGAACAGGTAACATTAAAACATCATTGAACATCAATGACCCAGCCCTAAGTGCTGGGATCAGACAGTCTAAATAGGCAGCTGCCAGGTGTAGTCTATGCAGGTAATTAAATTAGCAAATACCCAAAACCTGAATTTAAACCAGAGTCCAAAGAGCAGCACCTCTGGTAAGGACCAGTACTGCAGTTCATAAAACAACATTCTTCTGTAAAAACAGCAAAACAGAGTTCTAAAATTTAGTTTACATTATTTTCTGAGATTTACTCTTATATTCAAAGATTTTACTTTTAGATTGCTGATTTGAATACAAAAAGTGGTGATTGTTGGGTCATGTCAAGTGCAGGTTAAAAATTGTCTTTGCTCAAACTTGTCTTTGCTAATTTATTCATCTTGTGATTTAGGTAGTGTTCTTTGTCTATGGTGGGTTACTTTAATCATAAGACAAGTCAGGATGAAGATCATAATAAGAGACAGGAGATGTCAGCAGAGGAGGATGTAAGTGCTGATCTACCTCAGTCTTCGTCTCAAATGTCTCAGCATGCTTAGTCAAAATCCTCACCAGCAAAGATGGTAGGCAGAGATGGAACAAAATAGGAGATCATCAACTTGTCATCTGGAAGAAGGGCTGCTGTGAACATCCAGGAGGAGTGAGGAGGTCCCCTATGCACCCCTGCCACCGAGTGTATGATTTAGTCATCTGCATTTTGACAAACTGATGCTTCGTATCATGCAAAGGGTGTTTGTACAAAAGGTATCTCTGTGGATGATCTCTGACACAATGCCAAGGGACAGATTTCAGGAGATTCTTAGATTCTCAGTTTTGACGAGAAATTATGCTGGAAAATATATATTGTGGAACCGCACTAGTCTGACAATAGTGTTGAAATATAATGAAAAAATGAAAAAAACCAATATATATGCAGTTAATGAATGATTCTTAAACTGCTAATGATTGGCGGTGCTCCCAGGAATTTTGTAGGTTAGACTACAATAAAAAGGAGAGAAAAGACAAAAAACCCTTGTTTGGGAGCACTCCTTAGTAAAGATCAGATTATGAGTAGTGAAAGGAAATAAAATAAAACTTAACCTTTATTTATTTCTTGAAGATAAAAGTAAAATAATAATGAATATAATTATAACAAAAAAATGGTGTCTATAATAAAGGAGCTTGTTGACTAATAAAAAACACTTGTTGACCTTTTTAACATATGAGGTACAAGATGATTGAAAGAGGTGAAAATATCAAGCGACAGTGATATGTTATATATCTGTATATACGTTGAAAGTATATATAGTATGTTGTGTATGGATGCCGTGTGGTACCAAACGGTATTAAAGGCATCAAGAAAAATCATCACTGAGCATGCCCAAAATGTAGGTGTACCTGGTAGCGTGGTTGTAGTGTAAAACTGGAGATTGAAATACCAGAGAGGTAAGAAAAAATGGGAGAATAAGTCAGAGGTTATATTTAGTGAAAAAGGGCCCACTGCAACTGGTATTCTCAGGAGGTTTCCCTTCCGGATACTGACCAGGCCATGCCTGCTTAGCTTCCGAGATCGGACAAGATCGGGCGTATTCAGGGTAGTATGGCCGTGGGCCGATTGTTAGGATGAAATTAATTGAAATGACAAAAGAAGATCACTGCTACTATCTGTACCATACATAAATCAGAGAAAAATAGATTCAATACGTTTTTCCAGAGGCAAAAGTGTGGTGAAAGGATATTATTCTTGAAAGAGGGGCCCACTGCACCTGGTATTCTCAGGAGGTTCCCCTTCCTGATACTGCCCAGGCCATGCCTGCTTAGCTTCCGAGATTGGACAGGATCGGGCGTATTCAGGGTAGTATGGCCGTGGGCCAAATGTGAAAAAAGGTAATAGAAAAACCACACTCTGCTGGCTGTACTTCACATATAATGAAAAAATTGTTCTGAAATGGTATTTTCCAGATAGGAGTGTATGTTGGTGGTGGAGAAATGTTGATGAGGGGAATTGAAGAGGGATGGAAAAGAAAAAAAGGGGGGGAATATGAATGTGTGTTGGAAAAATTGTGAAGCTAAGTGTGTGTGAGAGATGTGTGTCTGCTGATAGAAAATAGGGTATGAAGTGGTGATTGTGTGTGGTAATAAAATGTGATGAAGAGATGAGATGTTGCAGATGTGGAGTGGTGATTATGTGTGGTAATGGAATGTGATGAAAAGATGAGATGTTGCAGATGAATGCTGTATGAAAATTGGGGCTGGGTCAAATTGGTTGTTGACTTTTGAGCTCTGGGTCAGCTCCCCAGAAAATAGCAGAAATAATGCTATTAGTAAAAGTTCTTTACAAGAAACACAAAATATAAATCAAAATAAATGGATAATCATGTAATTGTTAAGAGCTCACGGCTGGCTCACATAACATTATACAAAAATAAATAGGCGAAAAAATGAACAGAAAATGGCAGAATCAAACGTAATGCATATATGCCATATTGATATGCTGGTTAATCTTGAATAAATGTCAAGTAAAAAAAGGAAATCAAAATATACCATAGGTACACCACAATAATAGGTATCAGAAATCAAGGTAAAGTAACCTAGTCTCATATATGGGCATGAGCGGGAGAAAGGTACAATATAAGTGCTTATTATTCATGTGAAATGATACTAAGCATAAAGGATATATGGGTAGCCAAATTGTGCTACCGGAGAATGCACAATATCAGTACCAAATATTGCTGTGGGACGATATTAAATATATTGGGTATGTGGGTAAACACTTTTTGTCACACAGAGTAATGGATGTAAGTACGAAATACAAATATAAAAAACCCTGGTGGTCTAGTGTGTTGTTTACCGCCGCCGCAAGGTATGCGGCCCGTGTCGTTGTTTCCTCACACAGAGTCCCGCTGCGGTGATGAGCGCGGCCGCCCGTTTCCGGACTGGGCGTCCGCGATGACGTCACTAAGGACGTACTCGACGTACGTTTCACCTCTTCAGGCTTGGTCACGAGAGCTTCTCTCTCATGCTCTCATGTGTCCAGGTTATAAGTACTTATAACCTGGACACATGAGAGCATGAGAGAGAAGCTCTCGTGACCAAGCCTGAAGAGGTGAAACGTACGTCGAGTACGTCCTTAGTGACGTCATCGCGGACGCCCAGTCCGGAAACGGGCGGCCGCGCTCATCACCGCAGCGGGACTCTGTGTGAGGAAACAACGACACGGGCCGCATACCTTGCGGCGGCGGTAAACAACACACTAGACCACCAGGGTTTTTTATATTTGTATTTCGTACTTACATCCATTACTCTGTGTGACAAAAAGTGTTTACCCACATACCCAATATATTTAATATCGTCCCACAGCAATATTTGGTACTGATATTGTGCATTCTCCGGTAGCACAATTTGGCTACCCATATATCCTTTATGCTTAGTATCATTTCACATGAATAACAAGCACTTATATTGTACCTTTCTCCCGCTCATGCCCATATATGAGACTAGGTTACTTTACCTTGATTTCTGATACCTATTATTGTGGTGTACCTATGGTATATTTTGATTTCCTTTTTTTACTTGACATTTATTCAAGATTAACCAGCATATCAATATGGCATATATGCATTACGTTTGATTCTGCCATTTTCTGTTCATTTTTTCGCCTATTTATTTTTGTATAATGTTATGTGAGCCAGCCGTGAGCTCTTAACAATTACATGATTATCCATTTATTTTGATTTATATTTTGTGTTTCTTGTAAAGAACTTTTACTAATAGCATTATTTCTGCTATTTTCTGGGGAGCTGACCCAGAGCTCAAAAGTCAACACCAATTTGACCCAGCCCCAATTTTCATACAGCATTCATCTGCAACATCTCATCTTTTCATCACATTCCATTACCACACATAATCACCACTCCACATCTGCAACATCTCATCTCTTCATCACATTTTATTACCACACACAATCACCACTTCATACCCTATTTTCTATCAGCAGACACACATCTCACACACACACTTAGCTTCACAATTTTTCCAACACACATTCATATTCCCCCCCCTTTTTTTCTTTTCCATCCCTCTTCAATTCCCCTCATCAACATTTCTCCACCACCAACATACACTCCTATCTGGAAAATACCATTTCAGAACAATTTTTTCATTATATGTGAAGTACAGCCAGCAGAGTGTGGTTTTTCTATTACCTTTTTTCACATTTGGCCCACGGCCATACTACCCTGAATACGCCCGATCCTGTCCAATCTCGGAAGCTAAGCAGGCATGGCCTGGGCAGTATCAGGAAGGGGAACCTCCTGAGAATACCAGGTGCAGTGGGCCCCTCTTTCAAGAATAATATCCTTTCACCACACTTTTGCCTCTGGAAAAACGTATTGAATCTATTTTTCTCTGATTTATGTATGGTACAGATAGTAGCAGTGATCTTCTTTTGTCATTTCAATTAATTTCATCCTAACAATCGGCCCACGGCCATACTACCCTGAATACGCCCGATCTTGTCCGATCTCGGAAGCTAAGCAGGCATGGCCTGGTCAGTATCCGGAAGGGAAACCTCCTGAGAATACCAGGTGCAGTGGGCCCTTTTTCACTAAATATAACCTCTGACTTATTCTCCCATTTTTTCTTACCTCTCTGGTATTTCAATCTCCAGTTTTACACTACAACCACGCTACCAGGTACACCTACATTTTGGGCATGCTCAGTGATGATTTTTCTTGATGCCTTTAATACCGTTTGGTACCACACGGCATCCATACACAACATACTATATATACTTTCAACGTATATACAGATATATAACGTATCACTGTCGCTTGATATTTTCACCTCTTTCAATCATCTTGTACCTCATATGTTAAAAAGGTCAACAAGTGTTTTTTATTAGTCAACAAGCTCCTTTATTATAGACACCATTTTTTTGTTATAATTATATTCATTATTATTTTACTTTTATCTTCAAGAAATAAATAAAGGTTAAGTTTTATTTTATTTCCTTTCACTACTCATAATCTGATCTTTACTAAGGAGTGCTCCCAAACAAGGGTTTTTTGTCTTTTCTCTCCTTTTTATTGTTGACGAGAAATTAACCTGAGCTGAACACCTGACATCTGACAATTTGGGAGACATTTGGGAGAAATTGCCTTAGTTGTTACCACACACAGGTTAAAATATAACTATTGATGGGCAATTATTTCCAAACGAAACAAGGTGCAGGTTTACTCAATTTTTGCCAACTAAGCACAACAAATACGTAGTAATCAAATTCTGGATTACTGCAGAAGAAGTATATATGCAATGCCTTCCCATTCCTCGGCATGGAGGATGCCCATCCAGACAAGCAGCCACTAGTAAAGTATGCTGTTATCCACCTCATGGAGCCATTTCTAAACCAAGGAAGAAATATGATGACAGGCAACTTCTTCATGTCTCTTTAACTTACTAAGTAGCTCAAGAAAAGAAAACAGAAGATTTGTTGTGAAATCCCTGATAAGATGAAGAATCACAATGCAGAAAAAAACTCCACTACCATCTTGCAACACCCTGGCAACAAAGACTGCACCTTGACTGTGTATAAAGGGAAATTAAGAACGTCATTCTTCTCAGTACACTGCCTGCTAAAGTAGCAAAGAAGGAAAGAAGAAACTAGAAACTGTAGCTTTCTATAAAGCCATGAAGTATGGGGTGGATGTCATTCTCCAAATGACTCGTAAATACGCCACTAAGGAAGCATGTAGGAGATGGTCGAAGCAGATCTTCTACAATATCTTGGACATGGTGGCAATCAATGCCTGGATCACCTACAATCAAGTAACAAACAGAAAGATGAAAAGGAAGAAGTTCATTCTTCAGCTGGCAAATTAACTAAAGTGAGGAAAAGAGCAAGAAGAAAGACAGCAAGAAGAAGTTGTTGCAGGACCAAGGTCATCTAAAAAGCAAGAAATGTCAAATCGGTCTGTGAAAAGTCAATAAGACCAGTGATTTCCGAGAGAAAGGCCACAAGGCCATGGGCATAAAATGTGCAGGAAAATTACAAATCATGTGTACAAAATGTGATTAGGAAGTTCAGTCAAGAGCCACATAATCCTTTTTAGAAAAATTATAAGCATGGTACATTGCTGGACTGAGAAGTAAAATCTTTGTAGTTAAATTGGCGATCTAACAGTATCACACTATCAAGTCAAATCTTTTACTTTAAGATACAATAACAAGGGACAGATTATCATAGAAATGAATAGGGAGGTACCTACTGTATTGGCTGAGAGCAGTCACCGCCATAGCAACTGTTCCCACGCTTTCTGTCATTCTTTCCTATGGCAGTGTCTGCAAGTGGCCTATTATTTCACGTAGGCACTGTACACAGAATACAGTGGATGTCCCATGGGTTTATTATTTTACTAAAACCATTGGATTGCTTACTTGGACTGAAGAGGTGTCCATCCAAGGATTTGGTATGTACAGTATAATTTTTTCTTTTTTTTAAATACAGGATTACCGGTGGCAGTGTCTGATGACTGTGGAAATTTGAATATTTTGTTTACAGGTGTACTAAGGGTGCCAAAGGGCCCTTAATGTCCAAACATGCTCGCCTTTTTTGTTCTGCACTAGCCTCTGAAGAAGCTGATATACTCAGTGAAATGTATTAGTCAGACTTACTTTCTGGGTACATCCTGAGATGCATTGAACTAGTTTTTCCTCACCCATCTTTGTTTTAAGTGCCCCCGTATTACCAAGGGTCCTGGATCTCTGCTGACTTATATTTCTGACTGCACCATAACATAGGATACCGACTATATTATCCACTATCATTCTGGCACTTAATACCAACTGCAGCCTGGTTTTCATCATGATGCCCTTTTCCCGGACAGGGCTACACAGGCTGCCACACATCCGGATCTACTCACGGTGCTACAATTGGCCATCTAGGAAGGATTATCAAACATACACCAGATCTGGTAATATTTTCCATTTGGAGAGACTTAATCCATTCTGGAGTGTTGCTACCCTCAAAGGGTCCCATTAGTACCTATAACAAAGTACTTTTTAATCTTTTTTTTATTCTTTATTTTTAGGTCATTATATGCAAATCTTGTGATATACCAATAGCCTCCTTGTAATATGCGTTTTCACATTTATATCTGAATTTTTTACATGTTCATATATTTTTATGAGCTACAATAGCTATCTGCTAATATTTATATTTTGGATTATTGCTATATTTCATTATATATGATATTGTTAAGATATTATGAACAGCTCATTAAATTGTGCTGTCCTTATCCTCTACTGTTTTACCTATCTTACAGGAGACTATACCGTATACTGCCAGCACTTTAGTGATACTGCTACCAGAGACTATTATTTTATTTATTTTTATATATATTTTTTACTTATTTATATGTTTCTTACTGTTTACCTCTCCTAAACACAGAGATTGAGCTCAGTGCATCACCCAGGGTTCATTTTGACTTTCAAGTTGATAGCTTGCAATTAGAATCAGTAGGACAGTTAGTGGATTTAAGGAAACGAAAAAGGTGTCTACACATATAAGTTCTATTTCTTTTGCGGTACTGCAGACAGATTGGAAACATTTTTATGTATAGACAAAGTGGGGTGTCACTCCGCACTGGACAATGAAGATACTTATTTCAAACTTAATAACAACAATATGAAACCAGCCTTGGCAAAAAATAGTATGACTATCTGTCAATATTACAGCTGCTGGTGGTGCGCCATATCGTCAGAATAAACATCATGAATGTAGGAAAGAGAAAAGAAAGAACTCCTTTTGTTGGCGCACTCTTTATACAAAACTAGTTATGAGAAGAGAATTTAATACATATTTGAAACAACTACATCTGGGATATAATATAACTTGCTCAGTGCCATATTGGTTATTGTGTTATATTATTAGTAATCTGTCTTTATTATTATATTGCTTTATTGAGAGAGTATTTCTCACTGTGGTCCCTTCTAACACATGAATTAAACTATTCTACTTTTCTGGGACTCTCATTGGTGATCCAGTCAAAATCCTAACCCATGGCAGTTTTCCAACTGGTGGGCTTATACTGACTGCCTAACACCAAAAGCAGATCCTGCTTTGGTTTCTCTAAAAACTCTATATCCTCCTCTCCCCTCTTTTGCTTTTTTTCACGAACTCTCAGCAATGATTCAGGGGACCTTTTTGCGACAATACCAAGCTACTACCACACCATACTGCATGTGCCCAATCTCGTCTGATCTTGGAAGCTATACAGTATAGGGCCGAGCCAATACCAAGTGGGAGACCACCTGGGAATACCCGGTGTAGTAGGTGTGAATTATTGGGACACTCCAGACTAACATTGACAGCAGATTCAGCTCTGTTATCTTCCTTTTTTCTCTACATTTCCTTTGACACCGATAAGGTGATAATAGATCTACCGTTCACAAAAATCTGCAATATCTTTATGTGAATAGTCCCATATGGTGGACTGAATGAAATATATGTTTATAATTTGAGGTTGCGCTCAGATAAGATCCAATCCAGGACCTGACTTGGTTTCCTACTCTTTACCACTCACAACATTGGCTGGTACAAGACAAATATACTAATAAATAATATATTGATATTTTAAGGTAACAATACAGGCTGCTGCCCTATCATTAAGAGTATTTTTACTTCTTTATTCTTTTTAGGAGACATTATTTTAGCTTAAACTCATTAAAGGTTGTTTTAAATCATTCATGATATCATCACTACTAACGAAATTCTCTACTCATAACTAGTTTTGTATAAAGAGTGCGCCAACAAAAGGAGTTCTTTCTTTTTCTCTTTCCTACATTCAGATTGGAAACATTTGGTTGATCATATACAGACTCCCAAGCGGGCCGCTTCTAAGCAGAAATCACTAAAGGAGTTGGCGAATTTAGGAAAGAGATGTCTCCATATGCGCAAAACTTCTATTCGCCACTGCGACCCGCGGGTGAGACAGCGAAACAGTACAAGAAAAGAAGAACTGTCCTGCCAAAATCAGGACAGTTGGGAAGTATGCATACACCAGGTAAAAGTTCCAAATGCAGGGGGGGGGTTCCACAGCTTCCACAGACTGCAGGTCATAAGCAGGTTACAGGTCACAGGTCACAACAGTTTACAGCAAGATTTAGCAAAATACAAGTATCACAGCTTTCCAGAACCCCTAACAGCCACACCCTGGACTATCACCTGGGCAACTAGTTCACAATCAGGAGCCCTGAACTCTGTTTCCAGCAGATGTTTAAGCTAAGCTCTCAGGTGCTATACACATCTGAAATAGCTAATTTCTCTCTATATATATATATATGTACATGGGATGTAGTTATGTGACCGGCGGTCACAATACCTCCCCCTACATCTCGCCCCCTCGGCATGCCGACGAACAGGGGCTACTCACCGGGACAACCCACCACCGAGCCCGTAGCATGCCTGCAAGTGGCTTGTTGCGCCCAGCCGGCATTCCGTTGCCGGTATGCTGACAAGCGGTGTCCTGACCGCTGGTCACACATAGTACACATATATATATATATATATATATATATATATATATAAATCCGCAATTAGGGCAGCACTCCTAGTAATAAATACAGCAGCTCCGGTGCCCTCCTAGGTGCCCAAATAGGCCCACAGCATACTTCCAGGTGCGGCGGCACTCGGATATAGATACGTTTAAGGCAGAATGTACAACGTTTCGGAGAACTTTATTTCCACTCCGTCATCAGGTAAAGATGACGGAGTGGAAATAAAGTTCTCCGAAACGTTGTACATTCTGCCTTAAACGTATCTATATCCAAGTGCTGCCGTACCTGGAAGTATGTATATATATATATATATATATATATATATATATATAGCCATCAGAACCTCACATATGCCACACACAAATCGGTGTCTGATTTTGGTTGCTATAATTGCCCCACTTCCGGCACTGTTCGCAGCCCCTGATTGCCACGCTTCCGGTCACAGGTAAACGAGTCCGTTTACAGTATATAGCGACACTATACACGTATACAGGGTATGCTCTGGGTTTCCGGCGATTACGGAGCCTAGTGTGTATACCCTGATATTATGGGTTTCTGTACTAGTTTGTGAATTCTTACCACTTCCGGTACGGACCGGCACTTCCGGTGGCGGACCAATTTAAGCACTGCACCCGGTGTCAGCAAACTATCAAGCATGCTTGTGTATGCCTGACTGATGCTGATAACCGTGAAAACTATGTGTTATATTCACTGTCACCTTTTTTTGATCTGCTTGCATTTTTTAACTATTGGAGGTTGATGTAACTGTATATACACACTGACGCGGCATGGTGGTTACGATTTGTCTGTTTATTTAATTGATTATGGGACACTGTTGCTGCTGGTTGGGGATTATATTATTGGATGTAGTTTGTTCAGAGGACTACTAGTGGAATTATCTACAATTATTGCCCTACCAGTAGATATCCTCTATTGGAGCATTATATTAATATATAAAACCTTTTATTTATTTATTTATTTATTAGCAGTTTCTTATATAGCTCAGCATATTCCGTTGCGCTTTACAATTAGAACAACAATTATAGAACAAAACTGGGCAAAGACAGACAGACAGAGGTAGGAAGGCCCTGCTCGCAAGCTAACTGTCACGATCCGGGTATCTGGACGCCATTACTTGCCTTTTAGATGCCTTCTGAGGCTTGCTCAGCGTTCCAGGGCCGGATCTCATCTGTGTTACTGATGTCCACATTCTGCATATCCCTCCTGTCCCTCTGAGACGCTGTCACAGCGGCGCCATGTTTGAATCTAGCATGGCGTCTCCCGTCCTCCGCGGCCTCCGCCGCCGCTCCTGTGTTCCAGTATGCAGGTTGTCAGAGTGGTGCCCCATGCCTGCCGCGGCCTCCGCTGTCATCCATGTTTCTCAGTGTGCAGTTGTCAGTTTGGCGTCTCCTGTCCTCCGCGGCCGGCGCCGCCATTTGCTGCTATGTTTCCACATGGTTTTCCAAACCAACTTTCCCTCCAAGTACTAACATGGGCGCAGCCATGTTTGCTCCAGTCACATGCTCAATCTCCACCAATCCGCTGCACTGTGAATCTGCATGATTGGCCAGCCAATGCCTGCCCTGCAGCAGGTATAAGTATCCTGTGCCTGAACCAGGAAATGGTCAGTGCTTTGAATGTCAAACCTTGTTCCAGTATCTCTCTCCTGTGGTTGTTTCTCCAGGTTCCAGCTCCTGTCTCCAGCATCCACTACGAGACCCGCACCTGCCTTCCATCCTGCGGTGCAGCCTGACTCTGCAGCCCTCCGTGGCTATTCCAGCTTCCAGCTATTAACCCATCTGCTTCCAGCGGTCAGCTTCCAGCAGTATCCAGTTTCTTTAAAGTGCCGGTGTTATTCCAGTGGATCCCTACTTCCCAGCAGTATCCACTACCACCGGTAACCTCTTGTCAACTCTTCTGTTTCCACGCTCCCTAGCATCTTACAGTATCTACTCCGTATCTTCATCACCTGTCTGGTTCCATCCAGCATCCACTCCGTGTCTTCATCACCTGTCTGGTTCCATCCAGCATCCACTCCGTGTCTTCATCACCTGGCTGATTCCATTCAGCATCCACTCCGTGTCTCTACCACCTGGCTGGTTCCATCCAGTATCTACAACAGTCTGTTCAAGTTACCAACTACATCTATACTTCTACTGGCGTGTTCCTCGGCTATCTTCACTACTACAACCAGGCCTGGTAAGTTTATTCGTGTCTATATCCGAGTGCTGCCGTACCTGGAAGTATGTATATATATATATATATATATATATATCAATCAGAACCTCAGATATGCCACACACAAATCGGTGTCTGATTTTGGTTGCTATAATTGCCCCACTTCCGGCACTGTTCACAGCCCCTGATTGCCACGCTTCCGGTCACAGGTAAACGAGTCCGTTTACAGTATATAGCGACACTATACACGTATACAGGGTATGCTCTGGGTTTCCGGCGATTACGGAGCCTAGTGTGTATACCCTGATATTATGGGTTTCTGTATTAGTTTGTGAATTCTTACCACTTCCGGTACGGACCGGCACTTCCGGTGGCGGACCGATTTAAGCACTGCACCCGGTGTCAGCAAACTATCAAGCATGCTTGTGTATGCCTGACTGATGCTGATAACCGTGAAAACTATGTGTTATATTCACTGTCACCTTTTTTTGATCTGCTTGCATTTTTTAACTATTGGAGGTTGATGTAACTGTATATACACACTGACGCGGCATGGTGGTTACGATTTGTCTGTTTATTTAATTGATTATGGGACACTGTTGCTGCTGGTTGGGGATTATATTATTGGATGTAGTTTGTTCAGAGGACTACTAGTGGAATTATCTACAATTATTGCCCTACCAGTAGATATCCTCTATTGGAGCATTATATTAATATATAAAACCTTTTATTTATTTATTTATTTATTTATTAGCAGTTTCTTATATAGCTCAGCATATTCTGTTGCGCTTTACAATTAGAACAACAATTATAGAACAAAACTGGGCAAAGACAGACAGACAGAGGTAGGAAGGCCCTGCTCGCAAGCTTACTGTCACGATCCGGGTATCTGGACGCCATTACTTGCCTTTTAGATGCCTTCTGAGGCTTGCTCAGCGTTCCAGGGCCGGATCTCATCTGTGTTACTGATGTCCACATTCTGCATATACCTCCTGTCACTCTGAGACGCTGTCACAGCGGCGCCATGTTTGAATCTAGCATGGCGTTTCCCGTCCTCCGCGGCCTCCGCCGCCGCTCCTGTGTTCCAGTATGCAGGTTGTCAGAGTGGTGCCCCATGCCTGCCGCGGCCTCCGCTCTCATCCATGTGTCTCAGTGTGCAGTTGTCAGTTTGGCGTCTCCTGTCCTCCGCGGCCGGCGCCGCCATTTGCTGCTATGTTTCCACATGGTTTTCCAAACCAACTTTCCCTCCAAGTACTAACATGGGCGCAGCCATGTTTGCTCCAGTCACATGCTCAATCTCCACCAATCCGCTGCACTGTGAATCTGCATGATTGGCCAGCCAATGCCTGCCCTGCAGCAGGTATAAGTATCCTGTGCCTGAACCAGGAAATGGTCAGTGCTTTGAATGTCAAATCTTGTTCCAGTATCTCTCTCCTGTGGTTGTTTCTCCAGGTTCCAGCTCCTGTCTCCAGCATCCACTACGAGACCCGCACCTGCCTTCCATCCTGCGGTGCAGCCTGACTCTGCAGCCCTCCGTGGCTATTCCAGCTTCCAGCTATTAACCCATCTGCTTCCAGCGGTCAGCTTCCAGCAGTATCCAGTTTCTTTAAAGTGCCGGTGTTATTCCAGTGGATCCCTACTTCCCAGCAGTATCCACTACCACCGGTAACCTCTTGTCAACTCTTCTGTTTCCACGCTCCCTAGCATCTTACAGTATCTACTCCGTATCTTCATCACCTGTCTGGTTCCATCCAGCATCCACTCCGTGTCTTCATCACCTGTCTGGTTCCATCCAGCATCCACTCCGTGTCTTCATCACCTGGCTGATTCCATTCAGCATCCACTCCGTGTCTCTACCACCTGGCTGGTTCCATCCAGTATCTACAACAGTCTGTTCAAGTTAGCAACTACATCTATACTTCTACTGGCGTGTTCCTCGGCTATCTTCACTACTACAACCAGGCCTGGTAAGGTTATTCCATCAAAGGACTTTAACATCTATTCCTCAACCTACCAGTGCTCTGTGATACCTCCCACGGTTATAGTGATCCAGGAACTGTATTATTTGCCACTTGCTTTTATCAACTGTGAATACTGTTGTTTATACACAGAGTCTGTTAATAAAACCTTTTATTGACTTTTAACCTGGTTGTCATGGTCACACCTTCGGGTAATCCTTCTACACTTACATGTCCAGGGGTCTGATTAAACCTTCCAAGTTTAATTTCATTTCAGCCCCTACAACTGAGGCTTCCTCCTGTCAGCCTAAACCCTCAGTTGTGACAGTAAGCACTGACCCTATGAATCCAGTCAGAGACCAGGATCAAGCGGCCAGGCCGATGCAAGAACTGGCAGCCAGACTCGAACATCAGGAGGCTGCAAAAGGCCACATCATCCGCTGTCTCCAGGATCTCTCTACCCGACTGGATGGGATTCAAACGACCCTCCGTGGACCTGGCACGTCCGGTGCGTCCACCACAGTGACACCAGCTGTAACCCCACCCACCTTACCCATTTCTACTCCACGTCTTCATCTTCCAACGCCAGCAAAATTTGACGGATCGCCAAGATTCTGCAGGGGATTTCTCAACCAATGTGAAATCCATTTTGAGCTACAACCTGGCAATTTCCCCAGTGACCGTACTAAAATTGCCTATATTATTTCCCCTTCTCAGTGGCGCAGCCCTTGACTGGGCATCACCTTTATGGGAGAAGTCTGATACCCTGTTGTCTTCCTATACTGATTTTATAGCTACATTCAGGCGCATCTTCGACGAGCCAGGCCGGGTAACCTCTGCTTCATCTGAGATTCTCCGTTTACGCCAGGGAACACGTACTGTGGGACAGTATCTCATACAGTTCAAAATCATGGCATCCGAACTGGCATGGAACGACGAGGCCCTGTATGCTGCATTCTGGACGCATCAAAGAAGAATTAGCTACCAGAGACTTGCCTTCTAAGTTGGATGAGCTAATTTCACTATGCACAAAGGTTGATCTCCGTTTTAGAGAAAGAGCAACTGAGCGAGGAAGATCATCTATCCCAAAGTCTTCTGCTCCTCCTCCTCGTCAACCGTCTCCATCCAAAGATGAGCCCATGCAAATTGGCCGTTCCCGTCTATCTCCCGCTGAGCGCCGGAGACGTCTCTCTGAGTCTCTTTGTCTCTACTGTGCAGCTCCGTCTCACGCTATTAATGCCTGTCCCAAACGTCCGGGAAACTCCAAATCCTAGCTCGCCAAGGAGAGGGCCGGCTAGGAGTAATGATCTCCTCTCCATCTCCTCATGATTGTAATCTCCCAGTCTCGCTTCAAATTGCTCAACGTTATAGGAACGTCATTGCCCTCCTTGATTCCGGAGCAGCTGGGAATTTCATAACCGAAGCTTATGTTAAACGGTGGTCCCTACCCACCGAGAGACTTCCTACGTCTATTTCCTTGACTGCCGTGGATGGCAGTAAGATATTTGACGCAGTTATTTCTTTAAGGACTCTACCAGTTCGTCTGAGAGTGGGAGTTCTTCATTCAGAATTTATTTCCTTTTTAGTGATTCCAAGAGCCACACATCCAGTGGTTGTGGGCCTTCCATGGCTCCGTCTTCACAATCCATCGATTGACTGGACGACTACGCAAATACTAGCATGGGGTCCCTCCTGTGCTGAGACCTGTTTGTCCAAAGTGCTTCCTGTTTGTTCTTCCTCCCCCAGGTCGTCTGATGTTCCACCTCCTCCATATCAAGACAACACAGATGTGTTCAGTAAAGCCTCCGCTGATATCCTTCCTCCTCATAGAGAATGGGACTGTCCAATTGATCTCATCCCAGGGAAGGTTCCACCTCGAGGCCGAACTTATCCGTTGTCCCTTCCAGAGACGCATTCCATGGAGGAGTACATCAAAGAGAACCTGGCGACGGGTTTTATTCGACCTTCCTCTTCTCCAGCTGGCGCAGGCTTCTTTTTTTGTTAAATAGAAAGACGGTGGTCTGCGGCCGTGCATTGACTACAGAGGTTTGAACGACATTACCGTTAAGAACCGTTATCCTTTACCCTTGATTACAGAGCTCTTCGATAGAGTTAGCGGAGCTACCATCTTTACAAAGTTGGATTTGAGGGGTGCCTACAATCTCATCCCGATCCGTGAGGGTGACGAGTGGAAGACCGCCTTTAACACCCGGGATGGACACTATGAGTACCTTGTCATGCCCTTCGGATTGAGCACCGCTCCAGCTGTTTTCCAGCATTTCGTAAATGAAATCTTCAGAGACATCCTGTACCGCCAAGTCGTGGTTTATCTAGATGATATCCTTATCTTTGCCAATAATCTAGAGGAACATCGTTTCTGGGTAAAGGAGGTTCTGTCCCGTCTCCGTGTCAATCATCTCTATTGCAAATTAGAGAAATGTGTTTTTGAAGTCAAATCTATTCCGTTTCCAGGTTACATTGTGTCCGGTTCCGGACTAGAGATGGATCCTGAGAAACTACAAGCAATCCAGAATTGGCCGATTCCCCTAACCCTCAAAGGGGTCCAGAGGTTCTTAGGGTTCGCCAATTACTACAGAAAGTTTATACGAGACTTTTCCACCATTGTGGCGCCTATCACTGCTTTTACCAAGAAGGGTGCTAACCCGTCCAAGTGGTCTGAAGAAGCTACGCAAGCTTTTTATCTATTAAAGCAACGCTTCATCTCTGCACCAGTTCTGAAACAGCCCAACATCGACTCTCCTTTCATCCTTGAGGTAGATGCCTCCTCCGTTGGAGTAGGAGCGGTGTTATCCCAGAGGGCTAAAGATGGTCATCTACATCCTTGCAGTTTCTTCTCCCAGAAGTTCTCCCCAGCTGAGCGCAACTATGCCATTGGCGACCAGGAGTTGCTAGCCATCAAGCTCGCCCTGGAAGAATGGAGATATCTGTTAGAGGGAGCTTCCCATTCAGTCACTATACTTACCGACCACAAAAATCTTTTATATCTGAAAAGCGCACAATGTCTTAACCCTCGTCAAGCCAGATGGGCACTTTTCTTTTTCAGGTTCGACTTTAAACTCCAGTTCTGTCCGGGTTCTCAGAATCGCAAGGCTGATGCCCTTTCCCGCTCATGGGAGCAAGAAAATGAGTGAGAGTCTTCGGACAAGCATCCTATTATTAATCCGTTGGCATTCTCCACGGTAGGGATGGACTCTACGCCTCCACCAGGGAAAAGTTTTGTGAAGCCGGTGTTAAGGAAGAAGCTCATGCATTGGGCCCACGCTTCCCGTTTTGCCGGACATACAGGCATCCAGAAAACCCTTGAGTTTATCTCTAGGTCCTATTGGTGGCCAACTCTGAAGAAGGACGTCATGGAGTTTATTGCCTCTTGCCCAAAGTGTGCCCAACACAAAGTCTCCCGCCAGTCGCCTGCTGGGCAACTGGTTCCATTATCTGTTCCCCGTCGACCGTGGACCCATTTGTCGATGGACTTCGTTACAGATCTGCCTATGTGCAACAAGTTTAATACCATCTGGGTGGTAGTTGACCGGTTCACCAAGATGGCACATTTCATACCTCTCACCGGTCTTCCGTCAGCTTCCAAGCTGGCTCAAGTGTTTATTCAAGAGATCTTCCGACTCCACGGTCTTTCTGAAGAGATCATCTCTGATCGTGGTGTACAATTTGTAGCCAAGTTTTGGCAAAGTTTATGTAAAGCCCTCCAAGTCAAGTTAAAGTTTTCTACAGCTTATCATCCTCAGACCAATGGTCAAACCGAGAGGGTGAATCAGGACTTGGAGGCCTTTCTCCGCATTTATGTGTCTTCCTCTCAAGATGACTGGGTTCAACTCCTTCCTTGGGCCGAGTTCAGCCACAACAATCAATACCATTCCTCATCTTCTTCAACACCATTCTTCATCAACTATGGATTCCACCCTAAAGTTCCAGAATTCCAACCGCTTCCAGCAACTTCTGTTCCAGCAGTGGATGTCACCTTGCATCAGTTTTCTAACAACTGGAATAGTGTGCGAGCGGCCCTGCTCAAAGCCTCGTTCAGGTACAAGAAGTTTGCTGATAGAAAGCGTAGAGCGGTTCCTGCTCTCAAGGTGGGTGATCGTGTGTGGTTGTCCACGAAGAATTTGAGGTTGAGAGTTCCCAGCATGAAGTTTGCACCTCGTTACATCGGTCCTTTCAAAATTGAACAAGTCATCAATCCTGTTGCCTACAAACTCCAGTTACCTCCCTTCCTGAAGATACCCAGGACATTAACATAGTAACATAGTAACATAGTAACATAGTATCTGAGGTTGAAAAAAGACAATTGTCCATCGAGTTCAACCTATTTGTGGTGTCCTATGCATGATGATTTGACTAAAATTTCTGACTGATGCTGCTGTCAGCCATTGCATTTTATCCCTATTTATAGTAACTATAATGCATGACTATGCACCATACCCCTGGATATCCTTATCCAATAGGAATTTATCTAACCCATTCTTAAAGGTGTTGACAGATTCCGCCATTACAACTCCCTCGGGAGTTTCCCTGTTGAAACCGCTGATCCTGAATCTGTTTCATTCTGCACTTCCTCCAGCTCCGAAGGTCCAAACTCAACGGGGAGTTGAGTATGAAGTGGCCAAGATTCTGGACTCACGTTTCCGTTACGGTCAATTGCAGTATCTTATTGACTGGAAGGGCTATGGTCCTGAAGAACGCTCTTGGACCAATGAGTCAGATGTCCATGCTCCTGCCTTGGTCCAGAATTTCCACTCTAAGTTTCCTCAAAAGCCGAAGAAGAGTCCTGGGGCCACTCCTAAAGGGGGGGGTGCTGTCACGATCCGGGTATCTGGACACCATTACTTGCCTTTTAGATGCCTTCTGAGGCTTGCTCAGCGTTCCAGGGCCGGATCTCATCTGTGTTACTGATGTCCACATTCTGCATATCCCTCCTGTCACTCTGAGACGCTGTCACAGCGGCGCCATGTTTGAATCTAGCATGGCGTCTCCCGTCCTCTGCGGCCTCCGCCGCCGCTCCTGTGTTCCAGTATGCAGGTTGTCAGAGTGGTGCCCCATGCCTGCCGCGGCCTCCGCTGTCATCCATGTGTCTCAGTGTGCAGTTGTCAGTTTGGCGTCTCCTGTCCTCCGCGGCCGGCGCCGCCATTTGCTGCTATGTTTCCACATGGTTTTCCAAACCAACTTTCCCTCCAAGTATTAACATGGGCGCAGCCATGTTTGCTCCAGTCACATGCTCAATCTCCACCAATCCGCTGCACTGTGAATCTGCATGATTGGCCAGCCAATGCCTGCCCTGCAGCAGGTATAAATATCCTGTGCCTGAACCAGGAAATGGTCAGTGCTTTGAATGTCAAACCTTGTTCCAGTGTCTCTCTCCTGTGGTTGTTTCTCCAGGTTCCAGCTCCTGTCTCCAGCATCCACTACGAGACCCGCACCTGCCTTCCATCCTGTGGTGCAGCCTGACTCTGCAGCCCTCCGTGGCTATTCCAGCTTCCAGCTATTAACCCATCTGCTTCCAGCGGTCAGCTTCCAGCAGTATCCAGTTTCTTTAAAGTGCCGGTGTTATTCCAGCGGATCCCTACTTCCCAGCAGTATCCACTACCACCGGTAACCTTTTGTCAACTCTTCTGTTTCCACGCTCCCTAGCATCTTACAGTATCTACTCCGTATCTTCATCACCTGTCTGGTTCCATCCAGCATCCACTCCGTGTCTTCATCACCTGTCTGGTTCCATCCAGCATCCACTCCGTGTCTTCATCACCTGGCTGGTTCCATCCAGCATCCACTCCGTGTCTTCATCACCTGGCTGATTCCATGCAGCATCCACTCCGTGTCTCTACCACCTGGCTGGTTCCATCCAGTATCTACAACAGTCTGTTCAAGTTACCAACTACATCTATACTTCTACTGGCGTGTTCCTCGGCTATCTTCACTACTACAACAAGGCCTGGTAAGGTTATTCCATCAAAGGACTTTAACATCTATTCCTCAACCTACCAGTGCTCTGCGATACCTCCCACGGTTATAGTGATCCAGGAACTGTATTATTTGCCACTTGCTTTTATCAACTGTGAATACTGTTGTTTATACATGGAGTCTGTTAATAAAACCTTTTATTGACTTTTAACCTGGTTGTCATGGTCACACCTTCGGGTAATCCTTCTACACTTACATGTCCAGGGGTCTGATTAAACCTTCCAAGTTTAATTTCATTTCAGCCCCTACAACTGAGGCTTCCTCCTGTCAGCCTAAACCCTCAGTTGTGACACTTACAATCTATAGGGAAATAGGCATTGATACACAAGGATAGATGCTACCTGTCACATAATGGTTCCCCAGGTTGCTAGGTTCTTAATGGGTTGTATATGATATGATCACCCAGCAATGTTGGAAGACAAAATGTGAGTTTATGTGGACTGTACAGAGGAGATGTAACTAGATAGGGAAGCTATGAAGGTTATGTGTGTGGGTCTGAAATTTGGTAGGCTTGTCTGAAGAGATGAGTTTTCAGAGAACGTTTAAAGGTTTGGAGACTAGAGGAGAGTCTTATTGTGCGTGGGAGTGCATTCCACAGAGTGGGTGAAGCCCGGGTAAAGTCCTGTAATTTTGAGTGGGAACAGGTAATACATGTGGATGAGAGACGCAAATCTTGTGCAGAGCGGAGAGGTCTGGTAGGGAGATATTTTGAGATGAGTGAGGAGATGTATGATGGTGCAGTTTGGTTAATAGCCTTGTATGTAAGTAAAAGTATTTTATATTTGACACGGTAGAATACCGGTAACCAATGGAGGGACTGACAGAGCGGATCAGCAGATGAAGAACGTCTGGCGAGGAAGATTAGCCTCTCAGCTGCATTTAAAATGTGTATATGCAAACATTGAACGGGCCTGTCAGGCTTTTATGCTACATTGGGTAACGTTTGTCAATTAGTAGCTGTTATTTGACTGTTACTAACAAACATTATGGACTGTATGGACAGGTCCATGATTTTGGTATAGTTTGAGATCACATGCCTATGTTTAAAGTTTTTTGTCCACTAACGATACTTTTGGGGACTTTTTTAAGTTCTGGTATTGACATTTATTATTTATTACAGCTGTGCTACATTTCTTAAAATATTGTATTATATCTACGGTTACAGTTTTTGTAATATAAATATTGAATAGAGATCATGAGGGATCGCCTTGTCTTAGCAATTATTATATTATGATTACCCACCATAGCGCACACCATGCTCTTCTAAAACTTTATATGTTTGTTTATTTTGACATATATTTAACTGGATTTCTCAAAGACAATGTGTATATGCAAACATTGAACGGGCCTGTCAGGCTTTCATGTTTCCGTATTTGTCTGTTGTTTAACAAAAATCCTCTATGTTTTATAAATATTTTTTGTGTATTAATTTTATAGTGTTGTCATAGCCTGGATAAAGACTCCTAAATGGAGTCGAAACGTCGGCAATTAATTTCTTGGATTACAAGCATGCACATTTGAATAAATTGGATATTTTTGAATTACTATGGAGAGTGCCTTCCTTTAGTGTATTAAGGACTGTGACGCAATAAAGTATTTGCATTCTATTTAGTCTCTTGAGTGCCGCCTACCCAACCGTTCTACATAGGTGATTCAACACCGTGGATGGCACCGGAGCAAGAAAATTGTGAGACAAGGGGTGAGTGCCGGCTACAGCACAAGTATATATATACATATATATATATATATTGTCGAAGTCAAAAATATTACATAAAAAGAACATACAAACTACACACATTATGAGTCGCTATACTTGCAAATACGCGCAGCGAGCACAGCAATATATGGTAACACACGCATTTACACGGACATGCCACAGAGTAGGATTCGACACTTATTTCATACAGTACATAACTATAATATCAAGCGCCAGACATCATGATGATTTAAAATTATATATAATGAAGTAATGTCATGTATGTGTATTATTTGAACGAAACCAGATACACCTGTCATATTTGGTATTTAAGCAACCAGATTAATATGTAGATTCATTTGATACTTGTTATAAAGTTGTAGGACATTGCAACAAATAATTATGATTAAATGTATAAAACCTAAAATCACTTTTATTAGAACAATAGATATTCCAAACAGGTAGTGGACAGGAAGCTCAGGCCAGCCCCCTCAGACGTCCCCAAGGCTGAACCTGATCAGCACATGAACAAACCAGTTACTCATCATGAATGAGAGTCCCCTCCCCCAAAAACTAGATAACACGTTGCTGATCACACAGGAGGGCAGTTGCTGTTTGGTCTCAGATGATGATGGAGTGCCAGCATGATTTTACAGAGAGAGAGAGTGATATGGAGAGACTTTTATACGAGAAAGATATGGTGATGTATTTACTGTAACTGGCCTGTAACTGTAACTGTATGTAACTGTATGTTTTAACGGCTTACTGTGTGAGTTGTAACAATGTAATTATGTGTATACGGTACATTGTAATATATTGAATACATATCCTTTTATTATTATTATTATTATCCTTTATATGGCGCCACAAGGGTTCCGCAGCGCCCAATTACAGAGTACATATGCACATGATCAAAACAGGAAAACAGTGACTTACAGTTGAAGACAATTTAGGACAAGTACAGGGTAACTAAGCATAACTACACCAGTAAATGACAGAGATAAGTTCCAGGTGGCCAAAAAACTGCGCGATTTGGGCAGTTGAGGATTATTAAAGTAAGAAAAGGATAAGAACATGAGGGAAGAGGGCCCTACTCGTGAGAGCTTACATTCTAAGGGGAGGGGTAGACAGACAGGGGTGACACAGATGGGGTACATAGAGAGCGTGGAACAGAGGGTTAGGATGAGATTTGGCTGGGTTTGGTAAAGAAATGGGTCTTAAGAGCCCGTTTGAGACTTCCGGTTCCGGCGCCCATGTGAGGAGAAGCTGATTGCTGCAGCTCTCCTGCACCCTCGGTAACCGGAGCACACAGCGCCTCCCGTTCGTGGCTTTTCTCCGCACCTGGCGCACACTACCTGTGGGAAAGTGCTGGGGACTGGATGGAAAGGTTTCTGTCCTCCCCCATGCCCCCTAAAGCCCAGAGATTGAGGTCTGAAAAACGGCGGGGGAATCCAAGATGGCCGCCGCAACTAGCTCACAAACGAGTCTGCAGGCTGCTGGCAGCATTAAACAGGCTTCTGCAAAACACATTTCTCCCTCAGGTGAGCCTGACTGTTCCCCTGCCTCTCCAGTGACTTATGCTGATGTAGTGAGAGCTGTTAGGGATGCCATGGAGCCTATCATGGATGCACATGCTGCTAAAATGCAGCAGGCAGTAAAAGACCTAAAATCCCAAATCAAGTAGTTATCTAAGACTGTTCTTACAAATGAACAAAGGCTGGGGGAGACTTTTCAGGATGTTGGGGATCTTAAGCACAGATATGATGAGCACCAGAAATCTCACTTCCAGCTGCTGAACAAGGTTGACGATCTTGAAAATAGATCGAGGAGATCGAATCTTCGGGTGCTGGGGCTCCCTGAGTCACTGAAAGGTCCTGATTTGACTCTTTCTTTACAAACGTCCCTCCTTGATTTGTTGCATATCCAAGATGAATGCACTGGCTTAGTTATCGAGAGAGCCCACAGACTGGGTCCCCCACGTTCTTCACCTAATAGCAGACCACGTGTGGTTATATTTAAATGTCTGAACTTTCTCCATAAGGAGGCAATATGGACGGCATCCAGGAGGCATAGGAATTTACAATGGGAGGGAGCTCGTTTGGCCATTTTCCAGGACTACTCTGCGGAGGTATCCCGGGCACGTCGGGAATTTACCCCACTTTGCTCCCGTTTGGTAAAGGCGAATAAAAAATTTGCTCTGCTCTTCCCTGCAAGACTACGCCTGTTTGATGGAAATTCTTTCCGGGACTTTACAAATCTTGCAGATGCAGAGGCTTATGTTTCTGAGGCATCCAAGGCAGATGACGACTCCTCTCAGGCGGATGACACCCTGGATCGAGATGGCTGAGTATTGCTCCTGGACTTCGCTGTTTTCGGTTATGTCTGCCAATTTAATTATTGCTGTAGAATCTGCTGCAGGTGTTTTTTCCCCCAAAAGAGACTTTGGTCTTATACAGCGGGCTGAACCTTTTTGCCTTGTTTTCTGTTTTAGATTTTTCTTATTCATCTGTTGTCTTTTTGTGGCTATGTAATCTTTCTAGAATGGTTATATATGCTTAGCGGAGATATCTCCCCCTACTTCTTATGTGACAGGCTGCTTTTTTCTTTTTCTGTAACATGCTCTGTGTGCTCTGATATTTTCTTGTTATTTTTCCTATGTATATTTTCATATATTATGTTGCCGAGGGTGGGTAAGGGCGCCCCCTCCCTCATTTTTTCCTCAGGTTTTCATAATTCTGGCTGGCTCATTGGCGGTCTATGACGGCCTCTGTGCTTGCTTGAACCGGTTGTTCTCGTTTTCTGAAGTTATGATTGTCCTTAGCAGGACTTTCTTTCACAATGTTAATGTTATATTTTGTGTGTTTTCTATGTTTCTGTCCCTCTTTTCTTCTCCCCCTCCCCTTCTCCTCCTAATGTGTCCACCCCGGTATGATTTGTATCTGTTTTTCAGCGGCTGTAGATATCATGATCACTGCGGAGGTTTTCAGGTTTTCCCAGTTCATTTGATGCATGGCTAGTTTGAGTGTCAGCACGTGGAATGTGGGAATGTGGGAGGGATCAACTCCCCAGCTAAATGCAGAAAGATTTTGCTCTATCTTCGGAAGGTGGGGATGGATGTTGTTTTCATTCAGGAATCTCACCTTATGCCAAATGAGGTGGTAAAACTGAACACTATGGGTTGGTCTGTGGTAGCCTCTTCCTCCTTCTCTTCTAAGGCTAGGGGAGTGATTATTTTAGCTCAGGGTCGGTATGTACTGGCAGATGTCACATTGTATGCATCCAGGTTCCTACTTTGTAATATCTATGCTCCCAATCAGTACTCTAAGCAATTTTATACGAACATGGTCACTAAGCTACTAAGCTACTCTGAAATTCCTATAATCTTGGGTGGAGATTTTAATTTATATTCTTCTCCAACCTTGGATAAATCCCCCCCCATCGCGCTCCCCCCTCGTTACCACGTATTGGTATCCCCTATATTTGCTCGCAGTTGTCCTTAGTGGATGTGTGGCGCGCATGCTACCCATTAGAAAGGGAATATACATGCCTCTCAGCTGCGCACCACACGTTCTCGAGGATTGATTATCTGCTGTTATCTGACTCCTTTTTCTCAAAAGTGTCTGACTCTAAAATTGAGGATATCTGTATTTCGGACCATGCTTTATGCTGGATGAAATTGATGCTCCTCTCAGAAAAATCCCCTTTTTGCTCCTGGCACTTCCCCTCTCATTTAAGTGGCTCTCTGAAATTCCGCTCCTCATTAGATGCAGCGTGGATGGATTATCATACGCACAATGGAGAAACCCTGAGCGATGATCCTGCTCTTTTCTGGCAGGCGTCAAAATCAGTTATTCGGGGGCACATTATGTCCTATAGTAAAAAAAGGGATTTAGATTTAAACTCACAATACTAGGAAGCCCAGGCGGCTCTTACTCACTCTTTTCAGGAATTTAAATCCTCCCCTCCCCTTCTACTAGGGAACGGTACCTTACACAAAAAACACTGTTTGATACCCTCCTTTCTCAAATGGAAGCTAAATATTCATTTTCAAGAGACTGTGGCATTTACAGATATGGCAATAAGTCTGGCAAACTGTTATCCGGTTTGTTAAAAGGCAGACACCCTAAAGTGGTCATTCACTCTCTGCTCACCCAAGGTGGGGATAGAGTACGGACCTCGGCCGAGATTGCTGAGGTGCTACAGTCTTTTTATACCACTTTTTATGCACGTCCTGTTATTAACCAGACCCACAAGTCTAGCTTTTGGTCTTCTACTGATCTGCCTCAAATGTCAGAGTTGCACTGTACCTCTCTTCTTGCACCTATCACCACTGAGGAAGTTTCTTTAGCAATAGCTGGACTGAAGACTGGGAAGACTCCGGGCCCTGACGGTTTTGCCAATGACTACTATAAAATTCTATCTACTAGACTGTGCAAACCTCTTTCTGTCTTATTTAATTCCTTTATGCAGGGTGCTTCCTTGCCCCAATATTTTAATTCCGCGGTCATATAGGTTATCCCGAAGCCTGGCCGGGATCCTGAGTCTCCCAGTTCTTATCGTCCGATCTCCCTTCTAAACACGGATTATAAATTGTTCACTAAAATCCTCTCGAATAGACTCAAATTCATAGTCCCTGATATAGTTCATACAGACCAGACTGGATTTGTCTGAGGTCGGCAATCAGTGAGCAATATCCGAAAGGTCTTGACTGTTATGCAGGCCTTTCAGCTTTCCAAACCCACTGACACTAATGTATTATTGTCACTTGATGCCGAAAAGGCGTTCGACCTGGTCACCAGGGTCCATCTGTATGAAACGCTTCACCGCTTTGGTGCACCTGAGGACTTTGTCTCTCTTATTTCCCGATTATATGAATCTCCCTCCACTCAAGTTTTGGGGAATGGTATCCTCTCATCCCCTTTTCTTATCCAGAGTGGCACACGTCAGGGCTGCCCCTTGTCACCTTTATTATTTGCCTTAGCTTTAGAACCCCTAGCTGTTTCCCTGAGAAATTCTCCCAGATTTACAGGCATAAAAATAATGGACACCATGGTAAAATTATCACTGTATGCTGACGACATGCTTCTATTTATTTCTCAGCATGATACGTCCATCCCTGCGATTGTCTCCCTGATTGAACAATTTGGTTCCTTTGCGGGATACAAAATTAATATATCTAAATCCGAGCTTCTCCTCCTTTCAGGAGACTCTTCCCTCTTTCCATTACACCCGGTCCTGTCCCGATTCCCAGTGGCTCGAGATAGTCTTAGATATTTAGGAGTTCAGATCCCTACTTCCCTCCCGGATCTATATGCGGTTAATTTTGGTCCTATTTTGTCCAAGGTGTCTAAAATCCTTACAGGCTGGGCGTCTCTGCCCTTGTCTCTTATGGATCGCGCAGAAGTTATTAAATCTGTTGTTTTTCCCAAGATTGCTTATTTTCTTCTTATGCTCCCTATTGCCCTTGTTGAGAAAGATGTCCTTTTTCTTAAACAGTGTTTCACTAGATTTCTATGGGCAGGTAAATGACCAAGAGTCCCATACGCTAGGTTACAGCTATTACGTGAAGAGGAAGGTATGGGAATCCCGGATCCTGTTCTATTTAGTAGAGCAGCGATGTACCGCTATATCACAGACTGGCTTTGGGGCAAATCAGTATTTACGAACTTGCCACTTGAACTGGCCGTATTCCATCCTTTCTCCCCGGCTGCACTCTTACACACCCCAAACTCCCGTCTCCCATCTGAGATAAAACATAATATTCTATTTTGGCATACATATCGAGCATGGCAGGCCACTCACACTAAAGCCCAGAGAAAACCTGACACCTCTCTTCACACTACATTTTGGGGTAACCCATGTTTCCTTCCTGGCCTTGATAACGCACATTTTTTGAGTTGGAGAGAAAAGGGGATCGCAGCTATTAGAGACATATACGACCCAGGAGGCAACGCAGTGCTTTCTTTCTCTGATATCCAGATAAAATTTGGTATTTCCCACCGGGAATTTTTTATGTACCTGCAGGCTAGACACTTTGCTCAATCCCAGTCTCACCCAATGATTTCTGAGGCTACCACAGACCCGCTGTGCACCTTAATGGTGCTTACTAAAGATTGTCCTTACCATCTTAGTTACTTCAGAAACACCTTTAGGGTCTTATATAGAGACCTGCTCTGGGATTCCGCGTTGTCTTCATGGGCCAGAGATATCCCCAATATGGGATCGTGCGCTGAATTGTTAGATAACATTTTACCCACTTTTAGGTTCTTATACTCTGCCTCTTTGCAAGAGGTTCACTTGAAGACGCTCCAAAGGGCATATATAGCGCCTAATCAGAGGGCACACATGGTCCCAGACGACACTGGCTGTTGCATAAAATGTACTGCGCAGAGTGCCACCTTGTACCACAATATGTGGTCTTGCAGGAAAATATCTAAGTTTTGGTACAAGGTGGTCGCTTATCTCAATACAGTATTTAACTTACGGTTAATAAAACGCCCGAGGGCTTGTTTGCTACTTGATTTTAGGGAGTGGTCTCTTGGGCCTGAAGATAGAGACATTGTTCCGGTACTCTCTGTTATCCTGACAATTGCCAAGAAACAAATTCTTAATAATTGGATCAAACCGTCTACCCCTTCTTTGATGGCTGTGAAACACATGACCCTCCGGATTATTTATTTTGAGAGGTGTGCTACTCTTCCTGATATTGAATTGGGGGTCAGGCGGTTTGCCAAGAAGTGGGAGAGGTATATTGATACTCTAGACCCGGATGTACAGTCGTTCATTTATAAACTTTTTGAGACCACAACGTGGTATCTATATAGACAAATCGATAGGGCCTCTTGACAACCTAGGCCCATGTACTGTTCTTTTGGGACCCCTGCTGTTTTCTTAGGAAATGCAATTATATTAATTTTAATACCCCCATGCTGTATGTTTAGTCTGATGCCATATGGGTACTGAACCTTCTCTTTGGTTAGAATGGCTAACCATGCCTGAATTACTTCTTTAATATTTTTACTTAGGACTTCTTTGGCCACTACTCATTCATGATATGATTATGCTTGTATTGTTTTCCCCATTTGTTTCCCCCCCCCCCCCCTCCTGTCTTCTTTACTGACCTCTCGGGTATACTGATGTCCTGTGAATCCTCAGGTAGAATTGTATGCTTAGCCTTAGGTATATGGTGATGTCTTATGCTAAGACGCACGTCGGTAATGTTTTCTTCCTTTCCTAGACCTCATGTAGGTTAAGATTGTTTATCCTTTACCTCTTACTCAAGCCTACAAGTACCGACTATGTATCTGTGGTTTCACTGATGTGGCTTAAAAGCACCTTACGATGGATTATTGTAACTATACCGGTTTCTCTCCGGTTTTTGGTATGTCTGTATCATGACGGTCTTCCCTGTTCTTGTATTTCTATAAAAAATCTAATAAAAATTGTTGAATTAAAAAAAAAAAAGAGCCGTTTGAAGTTTTGTAGAGAGGTGGAGAGTCTGAGGGGGAGAGGTAAAGAATTCCAGAGAAAGGGAGCAGCACGTGAAAAATCTTGGAGATAGGAGTCATGCGATTTTAATAACAAATATATACATCAATGAGCTTTGGAACTCAGATAATGTGTGGGTGTATTGTTTTCTCTTATGGGATGCAGTGTTTTGCTATAAATATAGCGCACATTCATGGGATATGGTAATAAGAGGTGCAGGCGTTTACAATATATATTAGAGCGGGCATTTTAAATATTTGTGAGAAAGCAATTTGGCATTCACAATATATATATATATATATATATATACACACACACACACACACACACACACACACACACACACACATACTCTAGCTAATAGGATTTTAATTTTCTACCGGTAAATCCAGAAGCTTCCAGAACGGGCGGGAACATACAGAGATGTCTGCAGCACCGCCTGCCCAAACTGGGTATGCTCTTTGGCCAGGGTATCAAACTTATAGAACTCCACAAAGGTGTTCTTCCCCCGATCAGGTAGCAGCTCGACATAGTTGCAAGGCTGAGACCCCACGGGCAGTCGCCTAGGAAGACCCCAACGATCTTGTGGAGTGGGCCTTCAGAGACTGTGGAACAGGTAAGGCTGCTGACACACAGGCCTGTTGGATAGTCAGTCTAAGCCAACGAGTAATGGACTGCTTAAAAGCAGGGCAACCATTTTTATGCACATCATAGAATACAAACAGGGAATCCGTCTTTCTGATCCGAGTCGTCCTCTTAATATAGATCTTCAAGGCTAGCACAGTATCCAATGCGTCCGGAGGAGCAGAAGTGCCAGAACTTGACAGGACCACTGTAGGTTGGTTCAAGTGGAATGCAGAGACAACCTTCGGCAGGAACTGCTGCCTAGTCCAGAGCTCTGTTCTTTTACACGACAAGGCCCCCAATTCACAGACACGCCTAGTAGAAGCCAGGACCAGTGATATTACCGTCTTACACGTAAGGTACTTTTCTTCTGCCGTTATCAACGGTTCAAACCAGGAGGACTATAGAAAATTCAATACCACATTCAAATTCCAGGGTGCCGTTGGTGGCACAAAGGGAGGCTGTATGTGAAGTACCCCTTGCAAGAAGGTCTGAACTTCTGGCAAAACTACCAACTTCTGGAAGAAAATAGAGAGGGACGAAATTTCTTTCTGCCCAGAGAAGTATCTGTGACACTTCTCTCATGCAGGATCTGCTCTTTCTTCCGCCCTGATGTATGCCATGGCGTTGTCTGACTGAACTTGAATGGCCTGATCCCAAAGTAGTGGAGAGGCCTGAAGCAGAGCATTGTAGATCGCCCGAAGTTCCAGAATGTTGATCGGAAGTAGGGCTTCGAGGGCTGACCACCTTTCCTGGAACTGAGCCCCTCCGGTAACAGCTCCCCATCCTCTCAGACTCGCATCTGTTGTGAGGAGGATCCAATCCTGAATCCCAAAACTTTGACCTTCAAGCAAGTTTGAGGACTGTAGCCACCACAGGAGGAAAATCCTGGCCTGAGGTGAGAGGCGTATGATTCGATGTATCTGAAGATGTGAGCCGGACCACTTGCTCAAGAGATCCAATTGAAAAGTTCCTCGTAGGAGACTACCATCTTTCCCAACAATCGTATGCAAAGATGGATGGAGATCCGATTCAGCCTTAGGACTGCACGGACCATCTCCTGGAGCGTCCTTGCCTTGTCCTCTGGGAGGAATACCTTCTGAGCCACTGTATCCAGAAACATCCCCAGGAACAGGAGCCGCTGAGTAGGCAAGAGATCGTCCAAGTAAGGGACGATGTTAACCCCCTGGACTCGGAGCTGAAACATAATTTCCGCCATCACCTTCATGAAGACCCTCGAAGCTGTGGACAGGCCCAAGGGCAGCGCCTGGAAATGGTAATGGTCGTTCAACAGGATGACCCATAGGTAAGCCTGGTGAGGTGGCCAAATCGGAATATGAAGATAAGCATCCTTTATATCCAGTAAAACCATAAACGCCCATTCTTCCATACCCCAAATCACTGCTCGAAAGGATTCCATCTTGAACTTGAAGACCCTTAGGTAAGGGTTCAAGGATTTTAGATTCAAAATGGGCCTTACCGAACTGTCTGGCTTTGGTTCCAGGTTGGAGTAGTAACCCTCCCCCTGTTGTTGCAGTGGCACTGGAACAATGACTTGGGATTGTCAGGATGGCCTCGCGTATCCTCCAAAACTGGTAAGCATAATTTGAAAAATCAGTGGGGAGGAGCACTGTTGAACTCCAGCTTGTAGCCCTGAGAAATTAGATCCCTTTCCCAGGCATCCTGGCAGGAGCTTTCCCAGATGCGGCTGAAGTGATGCAACCAAGCTCCCACCTCAAGATTCCCTCGGGTGGGGGGACACTATCATGCCGAGGCCTTGGTGGAAGCAGTGCTGGTGCTTTGTTCCTGAGAAATGACAGTGGCTGGTTTTCTTGTCTTGCCTCTGGTGCCTCTTGTAGCATTTGAGGCGCTTCTGGTTCTTGACCTAAATCTAGCGGTCCGAAAGGACTGTAAAGATGGCCCTGGGTAGGAGCGCATGGCCGGTGGGGCCCCAGCAGGGAGAAACGTGGACTTTCCCGCAGTAGCCTTTGAAATCCATGTATCCAACTTGACCCCGAATAACCACTCGCCTGAGAAAGGAAGCGCCTCCACATTGGGCTTAGAATCTGCATCCGCTATCCACTGACGCAGCCGCAAGGCTCTGTGCACAGACACAGCCATGGCAGTAGTCCTTGCATTAATAGCGCCTATCTCCTTGATAGAGTCACACAGGACGCGTGCAGTATCCTGAATGTGTTTTACCAGTGTAAGGTCTTTGTGATACACCAGCTGCTGTGTAAATAGATTTTAATGTAGTCTCTATTTTCCTGTCCCCATGATCCTTTAAGATAGAGGTGCCAGGGACCAGTAATACCACCTTTTTATGTAGTCGTGAGACAGATGCGTCCACAGCAGGGAGGTCTTCCCAATTTTTCCTGCCTTCAGGGGTAAATGGGAAGGTGCTTAGAAAGCATCTAGTCACCTGGAATCTTTTATCAGGGTTTTTCCAGGCTGACTTAAACATGTCATCAAGTTCCTTAGAATCAGGGAAGGTGACGCTAACTCTTTTTTGTGAAGAGAAGAATGACTGCTGTATTGCAGCGTCTTCCGCTGTGATTTTTAACACATCCCTGATAGCAAGTATTAGGGGTTCAATCCCCTGTACCGGAGATGGATCCTCTGTAACAGGTTCCAGCTTTTCCCCCTCCTCCAGACCATCTTCATCAGATTCAAAGAGTGAGTCAGGCAGCCCACGCTTATGTGGCCCTGAACTAGGGAGAGGGGTCTGTCTGCCATAAGCCTTTGCAGCCAGGTCTGCTACAGCCTGCTGCAGCTGCTGTGTCTTTTGACTATTTGCAGAGAGCTGAGAGGACATGTCTGCCATCATGGATTTCATAGAAACTAACCAGGGTGGCTCTTGAACCTCCTCCCCAGCTGCCTCACTAACTTGGAAGGACTGGCTACATTGTTCACATGAGAGAGAACCAGCCACTGAGGGGGAGAATATGCAGTAGCGGATCTTGCCATGGGCAAGCAGGACTTTTGCTACGCATCTAGTTTCCCTTCGTGGAGAGGACCTTTGCTGTGCGGTGCGCGATGACGTCATCGTGCACCGCACAGCGTTTCAGCGGCGCTACTGTACTGAACAGGGGGCATAACGGACCACACCCCCTGCATGAAGCCACACCCCCTATTTCCCGCCCGGGGCGCAAAAAGCGCTGGAACCGGCCCTGAGAATATGGTATTACAAACCATGCATAATTGGTGTTTTACCATGTTTATAGGAGACAAAAACACACACACAACCACACAGACAAGTATATAGCAAGCCTGCCCACACTGGAATGTGAGTAGGAGACCCAGAGAGAGAAAATAACCAGCACACCAAGCCTAGCAGACTCAGTAAGACTGCAGGCTGTATATTACACTGTGAGTTTGGTGTAAACACCTGAGCTTGTCCCTTTCAGGACTCTATTTTTATGTATAGTAGCGGCTCTCCCCCTGTACCAGTTTCCTGCGTATCTGGAGTGTCCCTGGAGGAGCTGTGTGCCGTGATGCTGCTGGAAGCAGAGGAAGGTGCCAGGAAGCCACTGGTCCATGCTCTGAGTTAGCTCTGCTCCCTATAATGGCGTTGGAGCTATGCATCTTTTTTATACTGGCAAATGTCTCCTGTGGTAGCAAACGTAGTAAAATGATCTGTTTGCACCAAACCACTGGCCATTCTACACAGGGGGCCATAGGACCCCCCAGGGAGGGTTCGTATGCCGCCCCTGCGATCACGCCGCACCAAGAACCAGGGGACCTCCTTAGCAAGACCCCTGGTGTGTACTCACCACCCTTCTCACCTTCAGGCTCATGTTAGGCGTGCTGCAGGTGTGTGCGCTAAGGTGCCGTGCCCGCAGTACAACAACCCTTCACGACAGTGGTGCTTCAGTGGGGAAGCAGCTCTTACCCATTACAGAGGCCAGTGACCGTCCCCCCTAACTCCCACTTGGTGCAGGTATACTGTTGCCCAAAAAGCATACCGAAAAAAAACTAACTTTTAAAAGAAACTGAAGAAAAATCCTCTGGAGTTCCAGAGTGTGCATCCTCTCCTGAGGGCACATTTTTCTAAACTGGCTGAGGGAGGGAGCACAGAGGGGAGGAGCCAGTACAACAAACTGAAGAAATTTAAAGTGCACCTGCTCCTTTGGACCCCATCTATACCCCATCGTACTAAGTGACCCTAGGATCCCTTATGGATGCTAGAGAAATATATATATATATATATATATATTTTGACCAAATGTGTGGCACACCTTTGCTTTATGGAAGTGAAGGCACCGGCAGAGTATTATTCCTAAATTGGGAGTGCCAGACCCTTGACAGATTATAAATATATATATATATATATATATATATATATTTATATACATACACATACAGTGGGGCAAAAAAGCATTTAGACAGCCATCGATTGTGCAAGTTGACCCACTTAAAAAGATGAGAGAGATCTGTAATTTCCATCATAGGTACACTTCAACTGTGAGAGACAGAATCTAAAAAAAAAAAAAACAGGAAATCACATTGTATGATTTTTAAACAATTTACTTGTATATTCTTGTGGAAAATAAATATTTGGACACCTACCAAGCAGCAAGATTTCTGGCTCTCACAGACCTGTTACTTCTTCTTTAAGAAGCTCTTCTAGGTTCCGGTTCCAGCATTGCATGGAGTGACATGCAGCTCGTGTAGCTCCGGTGCCTGCTGCCATTAACAGCCCCATATTGCCCGTTCTGGGCGTCCACTGAGAGGCCTGCCATACCCGCTCACCCTCTGCAGCTCCGGCCACCCTGTATGGACCGTTTCCTGGCCCCCGCTATGCAGGGAAAGAACTCCCGCGCCAGGTCTGAGGTCTGCGGATCGGCTTCTAAAATGGCCGCCGCGGCCTACCTGGACGCCGGAGCTCACCCAGTGGCTGCACCCGCTGCTCCTGCGGCCCTTGTCCCCTCCAGCTCTCCTGCCCTGGTGGGCTCCACGGCTGCTGGGACCCCATCGCCCTCAGATATACCTGGGCATCCATTATCTTATGCTGACATTGTCAGGGCAGTAAAAGAAACTGTTCAGCCTTTATTCCAGGAACAAACACAGTTGCATGCTGCTGCACTACAACAGGCTGTCTTAGATATCAAAAGTCAGTACAAACAGCTGTCTAAACATGTTTTACAAGTGGAACATACTGCTGGTGAGAATTTCCAACAAATTGCCGAACTTTCTGACATCTCTGCTAAATTGCAGAAATCTGAAAACCTGGTATGGTGAAAGATTGACGACCTGGAAAATAGGTCGTACCGCAATGACCTTCGGCTTATTGGGCTTCCGGAGTCGGTTAAGGGACAGGCTCTTTATCATTTCCTCCGACATACTCTTTCTGATCTTCTTGAAATACAAGATGTCTGCTCGGACCTAATGGTGGAACGTGCACATAGGACGGGCCCCACTCGCCCCTCCTCCACTTCATCACGACCGCGTGCTGTGCTGTTTCGGTGTCTCAACTTTCTCCATAAAGAAGCTCTCTGGTCGGCTTCCCGTCATGTACGGGATCTTGTTTGGGAAGATGCCAAATTGTTACTCTTTCAGGATTTTTCTCCGGAGCTCACCAGACTTCGTAAGGCATTCTCACCTATCTGCTCTAAATTGGTCCAGGAGGGCCGAAAATTTGCACTACTCTACCCTGCGCGCTTGAGGATCTTTGACGGCACGTCCTTTAAGGATTTTCATACCTCGGAGGATGCTGCTGCTTATCTTTCGGAAGCCGCCACCTCTGACCCGTCGCTGAAATAGCCGTGCTCTCCTGAATCTGATCTGGAACGCTCCTCATCCCTTGTTGCTTTGTTGCTGCTTTATATATTGCATATTTCTCTCTCCCTAACCTTGTGGACTATGTGATCCTCTGTCGGTCTATTTGGACTTGTTCACCACATCCACGCTGGTCCTCTGGGTGATGTATATGTACCTCTAGAACAGGCATGTCCAAACTGCGGCCCTCCAGCTGTTTTGAAACTACATTTCCCAGCATGCCCTGACACAGTTTTGCTGTCACAGAATGCTAAAGCTGTGTCAGGGCATGCTGGGATGTGTAGTTTCTCAACAGCTGGAGGGCCACAGTTTGGACATGCCTGCTCTAGAGTAACATAAGTGCATTCTCTGTTATGTGTTCCCATGTATACGTTTGTTCTTGTGAAGTTATATATTCATGCTACCTGTTTTGTGTTCTGCCTCCACCCGTTTGGTAGCCGGTTGATATTACCTTGGCACTCACCTACATTCCCCCATCTCCCCTTAACTCCCCCTCCCTTCTCCTCCACTCCTCCCCCATGCTGCTCGATATAGTGGTACTGGATAGGAGCAATGTCCTCGTCGCTGTATACGGTTATTGCCTCACTTGACTTACCGTGAAGTTCTTTTCTAATTGTTATTGCGGGACCCCCCCGTGGGTCTTGTTTCCTTTTCTCGTTTCTATGTCTATACTGCTCTTTTGTTTTCCCCTTCCCTCCCTCCCTCCTGTGTCTCTCTCTCCCATCCGTTACCTATGGGATTGTAGGATGTTTTCATTTGTGATTGCCCCCAATCATATGTCTTATGTCTGCCATTAAAGTGGGTACGTGGAACGTGGGGGGTATTCACTCTCCCATCAAAAGGAAGAAAATACTGCTTTATTTAAATAAAATGCATATGGATCTAGTGTTTTTGCAGGAAACGCACCTTCATTCCCCGGAGACCCAAAAGCTGGGTGTCCTCGGTTGGCAGGTGCTTTCTGATGCTCCCTACTCCTCTAAGGCTAGGGGTGTACTTATCCTTGCTAAATGCAACCTGCATATAGAGGTTCTCACCTCTTTGTGTGATCCTGCTGGTAGATTCCTTATTCTTGAGATTTTACTTCATAACACCAAATATGTTTTATATACTGTTTATGCCCCAAATTCTTATTCGATGGTATTTTTCAAGAGTCTTATTACTAAATTGTGCTCATTTATGTCTTTCCCAATGATTGTGGGCGGAGACTTCAATGTTGTGGTCTCCGCTTATATGGACTCGAATTCCTCCGCTCGTGCACGCCTCCCCCCTGCCCTAGGTGTCCCCTTCTTTGCTCAGCAATTACATCTGACTGATGCTTGGAGATATCTTCACCCCACTGATAGGGAGTACTCGTGTCTCTCGGCTGCCCATGGCACCTTGTCCAGAATTTATTTTTTATTGTTGTCGGATTCTCTGATCCCTCAAAGTAGTGAGGCTCAGATGGAAACGATATCCCTTTCTGATCATGCTTTGGTCTGGGCTTGCTTCACTACTTCGCTAGATCGCGGCTCTTTTAAATGTTGGCGTTTCCCGACTTCATTCACCTCCTCATTGCAGTTTTGGAATAGGTTGGAGGCATTTTGGGAAGAGTTCAGACTGGATAATGCGAGTACTTTTGAGACTGATCCTTTATTGTTTTGGCAGACCTCCAAAGCGGTTCTCCAGGGTAGGCTTGTGGAATATGTTTCCTCAAGAAAGAAACAGTTTCTTTCTGAATTTAAAACATCTCAACGATGCCTAACTGATGCTTACCAACAATTTAAACAGTCTCCCTCTCCTGCCTCAGAGAAAACATACTTAGAATGCAAATCCAAATTTAACGCTGTATTAGCACTAATGGGAGATTGCCATACCTTTCACAAAAACCACAGTTTTTACAGATTTGGCAATAAAACAGGCCGTCTCCTCTCTAATCTTCTGTGGGGTTCTGGGTCTTCCTCGGTGATCCAGTTGCTTAAACGCAGTGATGCCTCATTGGCTACTAAGTCTGTAGACATGGCGCAGCTCCTCTCAGAATTTTACATGGATATTTATGCCCATTCCCCTGTTGATGTGCCCACTAAAACTTCTTTCTGGAATTCTGTTTCCCTACCTCAAATCCCGCCTTCAGTTGCTGAGGGCTTCTGCTCCCCGATCACCGCTCGGGAGGTGGAGGCTGCTATCAAACATTTAAAACCCTTAAAAGCCCCTGGACCTGATGGGTTCTCTGGTGAATTCTATAAAATTCTCCAGCCTAAACTGCTGGATATTTTGGTTCTGGTGTTCAATGCAATTCTAACCTCTCACTCCCTCCCTTTATACTTTAATGATGCTCTGGTCCGTCTTCTTCCCAAGCCCGGGAGGGATCCCCATCTCCCCGGCTCCTACCGCCCCATTTCTCTCCTTAATGTTGACTATAAACTTTTTACAGAAATTATTGCTGACAGATTAAAAGTGCTTCCCTCAATTATTCATCCGGATCAAACCGGTTTCATCTCGGGCAGGCATTCCACTAATAATATCCGTAAAGTTCTTGCAGCGGCTAGCTGGTTGCACTCCAGCGGAGACCCGGACCCCTAATACGTCCTTTCATTGGACGCGGAAAAGGCGTTTGACCTTGTTACTTGGGACCACCTGCATACCATGCTGGAGAGGTTTGGGTTTCCGCTGGACTTGATCAACATGCTCCGCAATTTAGATTCCCCCTCCTCTTCCCGTATTATGTGTAATGGTTACTTATCTACACCCATTCCCCTTCACAGGGGCACCAGACAGGGCTGCCCCCTCTCCCCACTCTTATTTGCCATCGCCATAGAGCCCTTGGCTATTAAGTTGCGTCACCTTCCCGGATACTCTAGAGTTCTGGTCCGTAACCATGAGCTTCGTGTGAGTTTATTCGCGGATGATATGCTCCTTTTCATTTCAAATCCTGAGACCTCTATCCCGCCAATTATGCAAGTCATTTCTGAGTTTGGTACTTTTGCCGGGTACCGTGTTAATGCTTCCAAGTCTAAACTCTTCCCACTCACTCCGGCTGCTTGTACGCGCACCTCTTCACCTGTCCTTACTCAATTCCAGATGAATAATACGAAACTTAAATATTTGGGTATATATTTTCCAGTGAATATCTCAGATTTATATTCGGCCAACTATACAGCGGTTTTTAACAAGGTATCACAGTTGCTGTCCACCTGGTCCTCCCTTCCTGTCTCTCTGTTAGGGAGAGTGGCCATCCTGAAGAGTATTGTGTTCCCTAAGATCTCTAATCTCCTCCAGATGATCCCTATCCAGCCCCCTGGCAAAGATTTATTGTTATATGATAAACTGTTTTCTAAATTCCTTTGGAACCATAAGAGATCTCGGGTCTCCCTTCCCAAGCTTAAGCTTCCTCGTGCTAAGGGTGGACTGGCTGTCCCTGACCTCTTGGCATTCTTCCGGGCTGTGAATTTTAGGTATATCTCGGATTGGCTATTAGGCACCTCCTCATATGTTAATTATGATGTAGAGCAAGATCTTTTGTATCCCTACGATCTCAGAGCGCTGCTACACACCCAAAAAAAAAACCTCCTCCCATCTCCGGCGCGTTCTAATATTCTTTTTTGGGATACTTACCACTCCTGGGGAGCCATAAACAAAGCCCTACACCGAAACCCAGAATATTCCCCTTTTATTCCTTTTTGCGGGAACCCCCGTTTCACTCCACCTTTTGACAATACCAAATTCCTTGCGTGGAAGTCTAGTGCATCGCCTTTATTCGTGACGTATTTGACCCGGGTGGACTTGTACTGTCATTTGCGGATTTAGCCAAGGGACACGGCGTGCCCTCATCTGATTTCTTTATGTTTCTCCAAGTTCGTCATTTTGTACAATCTCTCCCCATCCCTCCTGTGCACGAGCGGAGGATGGACTCTCTGTCTTCCCTTATTGGTCACATTACTGACTCTTTCATACAAAGTCAGCTGGTTGTACCAGGATTTGTTACCTAGCCAGCCTGATGTTCTCTGGCCCCCTATGTTATCTAAATGGTCAAGTGAGTGGTCCTGGGATCTGGAGGTGAATTGCTTCCTTTACCCCCTCCCCTCTATCCTGAAAGCCCTGCATTCTGCTCAGCTTCAGGAAATCCACTTTAAATTTGTACATCGTGCTTATATTGCCCCGGGACAGCATAAATATATGGTCTCTACAGACTCTGGACACTGTCTTAAGTGTAAAGCGCCAAATGCCCTTTTTATGCACAATTTCTGGCACTGTCCAAAGATTAAAAGGTTCTGGAATAAGGTATTGTGGTATGTAAGATCTACTTTCCAGATCATGCTCCCTCTGGACCCAGCAGCGCTCCTTGGCCTTAACACTACAGCCTGGTGTTTACCCCCCTCTCAAGCTCATTATGTTCCTTTTCTGTATGTATTGTTGACTTTGGGAAAGAAATTAATTTTAAATCATTGGATATATCGAACTTCTCCCTCTCTTGCTAACCTCAAGTCCCTTCTTACTACTACGTTATATTTTGAGCGTCAATCTACTCTCCCAGACCTTGACCGTAATGCTCTGCGTTTCTACAAGAAGTGGGGACCGTATATTGACTCTCTGCCATCTCTCCAACAACTCCATGTACTGAAAATATTTGACTCCCTTAGTTGGGATTTTTTATTGCAAACTATGTATTTCTATTGGTGATAATCCCCTTCTGGCCCCTAGTTGATGCTCGTTCCCTTCCCATTGGCATGGAACGGGTTGGTCCCTTCGATAATTATGTGTGTGCAGTGTTTCACAGGTTTTAGCCTCTGCAACCCTCCCCTCCTCCTCCCTATTAATTCATATCCATGTCTCTGTTGTTCTGCTCTTTTTCTGTCTCTGTTGCTGTATTATTAATCTTGTTTGTATGCATTAGTGTGCAGATTTTATATTGTATATTGCACTTTGGGTCTGGATTTTTGACAATATGTATTACTGTTGTTGTGAAGCTGCATTGACATGGTTTCCTACACTGTTTAAATTTACCCACGGCGCCAGTGGTGGTCTTCGATGCTTAGTCTTACCCTCTGTTGCCTACCTGTACCAAGCATATATTGCACCTGTTTGAACTGGTTATCTGTATCAAAGACACCTGTCCACACCCTCAAACAGTCAGACTGCTACCTCTCCACCATGGCCAAGACCAGAGAGCTGTCTAAGGACACCAGGGACAAAATTGTAGAGTTGCACAAGGCTGGGATGAGCTACTCAACAATAGGCAAGCAGCTTGGTGAGAAGAGATCAACTGTTGGCGCAATTATTTAAAAATAGAAGAAATACAAGATCACTGACTATCTCCCTCGACCTGGGGCTCCATGCAAGATCTCATCTCGTGGGGTATAAATTATCTTGAGAACGGTGTGGAATCAGCCCAGAACTACACGGGGGGACCTGGTCAATGACCTCAAGAGAGCTGGGACCACAGTCACAGAGGTTACCATTAGTAACACACTACGTCGTCATGGATTGAAATCCTGCAGTGCCTGAAAGGTCCCCCTGCTTAAGCCATCACATGTCCAGGCCCGTCTAAAGTTTGCCAGTGACCATCTGGATGATCCAGAGGAGGATTAGGAGAATGTAATGTGGTCAGATGAGAGCAAAATCAAACTTTTTGGTATAAACTCCACTCGCCATGTTTGGAGGGTGAAGAATGATGAATGGCATCCCAAGAACACCACACCCACTGTGAAGCATGGGGGTGGAAACATCATGCTTTGGGGCTGCTTTTCTGCAAAGCGAACAGGACGACTGTTTCGTATTAAGGAGAGGATGAATGGGGCCATGCATCGTGAGATTTTGTGCAAAAACCTCCTTCCAGTCTCCAGACCTCAACCAAATAGAAAATCTGCGGAGGGAGTTGAAAGTCCGTGTTGCCCGACGACAGCCCCAAAACATGACAAATCTAGAGAAGATCTGCATGGAAGAGTGGGCCAAAATACCTGCTACAGTGTGTGCAAACCTGGTCAAGAACTACAGGAAACGTTTGACCTCTGTAATTGCCAACCGAGGTTATATTACAAACTATTGAGTTAAACTTTTTGATTGTCCAAATATTTATTTTCCGCAAGAATATACAATTAAATTGTTTAAAAATCATACAATGTGATTTCCTGTTTTTTTTTTTCCAGATTCTGTCTCTTACAGTTGAAGTGTACCTATGATGGAAATTACAGACCTCTCTCATCTTTTTCAGTGACTCAGCTTGCACAATCGGTGGCTGTCCAAATACTTTTTTGCCCCACTGTATGTATATATATATATATATATATATATATATAATCTCATAGGAAGAAAAATCTATATATTTATAAATCAATTTTCCATTATATGTCAATGTAAATAAAAAACAATGATAAAATTCAACATCAGTTATTAAACCACCTAGTTGCCGCCTTAAAATACCCAAATTCATGGAAAGACAGGTCTGTCCAAGTACTGTCCGACTTAGACATACATAAAGTGTAAATCCATACCTGCACATGTGCTGTATGCATCAACTCGACATTTGTGCCCATTCAAAAAGATCTGTCTGACTCAGAATCAAGGCCAATGTGAGCTGGAGACACTTCAATGTGGCATAATGTGAACTGGGGGCACTGTGTGCTATAATATGATCTAGGGCACTACTATGGGACATAAAATAGACAACTTCTGAAGAGAGAAGTGTTTCTCTAGAACCAATGGGGACCCCTTCAAAATTTTACTATGGAGCCCATAAAGTTTTACAACTGAACAAAGTCCAAAATCGGGATGTAATGGGAGCAGAGCTTGTAAATATCCGATTTTGCTGCAAAAGTCGGACATTTTGTAAACTCGGCCAATGCAATAGCGTCTGAGTTCATGAAAAGTCGGATGTTTCCTATTCAGAACAGCAGCACTCTGGTAAAAAGACAGATCCAGAGATGTTCTCCCCCATGTTAAACATACAACTCGGCCGATATAATGGAGTCCGAGTTTGAAAATCTCATACAAAACAGCTCTACACAGCTGTACGTACATAAGTAGAGCGCTTTGGGTTTTTTTTCTTTGTGTGTGTGGGGGGGGGGGGAGGCTATATATATATATATATATAAAGCAGAGAACCGGCACTCCCTTGCTCACACGATGCAGCTCGTAGTACATAGAATCCAGCGGTGGCACTCCGTGAATAATCAAACAACAAACCAATTTGGTATAGCAACGTTTCAGTGCTTTAATGCGCTTTTGTCAAGCATAAAAAACAAACTGTGACTTACCAAGTTTTAAAGACAATCTCATCCCGCCACCATTAACGTGTCAATTCCTGTTTCCGGTCACTGACCAAACAGGTCACAGGAGATGACGTCACCATAAACACAGCTATAACATACAAGAGTCAGTGTTCAAATATTCATTGTATCAAAAAAGGGGGAATAACATTGCAGTTTTGCAAAAATACACTGTATCAGATCTCCGTAATCAATAAGAAATACATAAAATGTGTTACATAAGAAGCATGATACCTTTTAAAGCAGTGATATATAAGTGAAACTGGAGAGCTCATAAAAACTCCACACAGATGGATCTAAAACATTTTTTCATATCTATGTAAAGGGAATACTGAATTTAGATCAAGCCATGAGGATAAAATTAGGGCAATTGTTTACAAACAGGAACTTATTAGAAAACTATGATCAGTCATGATTTCACTATAGTAAGCACCGTAATCCTATTGACTCATTAAGCCCCCGTGGGGCCAATGTGTCAAGACTTTCAATTCAACGGGACTCAAGTTGTAACAGTAATTTAGATCTATTACCACCCCGAATGAGTGGGGGCACATGGTCTATTATTCTGTACCTCAATGAGGCTAAATTGTGTCTAGCCAGGACAAAGTGCCTGGCCACAGGCTGATCGCTAGTACCTGATGATAAAGCTAATTGACCTGTACTACCACCCATGTCGTGTATACAATCACTTGTCCCTGTGCCAATGTTTATGTTGGGAAGACTGATTGCCAATTTAAGACCAGAATGGCACAACACCGGTATGCGATCCGATTAACTTTATCATCAGGTACTAGCGATCAGCCTGTGGCCAGGCACTTTGTCCTGGATAAACACAATTTAGCCTCATTGAGGTACAAAATAATAGACCATGTGCCCCCACTCATTCGGGATGGTAATAGATCTAAATTACTGTTACAACTTGAGTCCCGTTGAATTGAAAGTCTTGACACATTGGCCCCACGGGGGCTTAATGAGTCATTAGGATTGAGCTGCTTCCTATAGTGAAATCATGACTGATCATAGTTTTCTAGTAAGTTCCTGTTTGTAAACAATTGCCCTAATTTTATCGTTATGGTTTGATCTACATTCGGTATTCCCTTTACATAGATATGAGAAAAATGTTTTTATGAGCTTTCCATTTTTACTTATATATAACTGCTTTAAAAGGTATCATGCTTCTTATGTAACACATTTTATGTATTTCTTATTGATTACGGAGATCTGATACAGTGTATTTTTGCAAAACTGCAATGTAATTCCCTTTTTGATACAATGTATATTTGAACACTGAATCTTGTTTGTTATAGCTGTCTCCTGTGACCTGTTTGGTCAGTGACCGGAAACAGGAATTGACGTGTTAATGGTGGCGGGATGAGATTGTCTTTAAAACTTGGTAAGTCACTGTTTGTTTTTTATGCTTGAAAAAAGCGCATTAAAGCACTGAAATGTTGCTTTACCAAATTGGTTTGCTGTTTGATTATTCACGGAGTGCGCCGCTGGATTATATATATATATATATATGTATCAATGTGTCACACCTGACAATGTCACAAAGAGGCAATTGGAGTAGTTGGAGCAGCTGAATCCGTTGCAGTAGTTTCCCCAATGACGGTAATCCCACCCATATGACCCATGCAGTCACGCAGCTGGTGGACTGTAACACAGTTGCAGGACTGTCGCACACAGCTGGAGGACTGAGACACAGCTACATGACTGCCACACCAGGAGGACTGTCACACAGGGACACATCTGTCTGGCATCCTTAGCCCCAGCCTGTGCACTCGCTCAGTAGCAGCAGCAGGAGGTTGCACTGAGCAGGGTTGCGATGGCAGTTCTACAACGAAACAAACTCCAAGTGTGCCTATAAATACCCCCGGCTATCCACACTTCCCGCACATCGGGCAGTCACCTGGGTGCTCGGAAGTAACACAGGAGAATAAGGATGAAAAGACCTCCCTCCCTGCAAGTTTTTCCCCGGCTGCCCTTCTACAGTACCTGCACCTCGCTCTCAAAAAGGGCTCGTCCGAGAGGGCACCATGTGCCTGTCCCCACCAGCAGGAGCCGCCATCCTCCTGCAGTGCAGCTCTGGAGGGCGGCATGCTACAGAGGGGGTGACGGTGACTCTGTCACTGACTGCAGCGACCCCTCATCAGTCCCGCGCTCTACGCAGCCGCATAGTCAGCGTATGCGCAGGGCCGGGCCTGATTGTTACTGTGACCAGAGGACCCATCCGCTAGGCAAGGGAAGAATCAGTTATTTATGCATTATTCCAGATAACTCATTATTTAATTATATTAAGGATTTGAATTTCTTTATGCATGTTTGCTTTATTTATACAGTATTTACCTAAAAAAATGAAATAGGATTACAGTCAATACAGTAGAACACCAATATTTTATGCTGATGTAAACATAACACGTTGCTTACATTTCTTTGGTGGAATACAGGATAAATGTAAGTTTCATAATAAAATACTTCAAAACAATGCGATTACACAGTAATGTATAAAGAAGCACCTATCTGGTCACAAATACAAATGAATATGCTAGATTTTACAAAAGAAGAATTCTAGCATATTTGACTCTTATGAAATAAGGCATTAGACAGCACTGACTATTGTAAGCCACAAAAAAGAGAGATCTTACTACAGGTTGAGTATCCCATATCCAAATATTCCGAAATACGAATATTCTGAAATATGGATTTTTTTTGAGTAAGACTGAGATAGCGAAACCTTTATTTTCTGATAGCTCAATGTACACAAACTTTGTTTAATACACAAAGTTATTAATCATATTGTGTTAAATGCAGAGGCGTCACTGACCTCTTTTGTACCTGGTGCGGCAGGGGGCGTGGCTTCGTGGGGCGACCCGCGGTAGGGGCATAGATTCACGGGGGCGTGGCTAAGCGCCCCGACCCGCATTTTCGTCACTCCGGGGGTCCGGGAGCTGTGGCCTGCCCCCAGAGACTGGCGTGTCTGCAGTGCCAGCTCCTTCATGGTGATAGGAGCCAGGTTGCTGCTGGAAATGTTACAATGCAGCACCCGGCTCCTTTTACTGAGCAGGATCCGGCACTTTGGTGACACCCCTTGGCGGATGACACCCGGGTGCGGGCCGCACCCCCCGTAACCCACCCTGTGATGCCACTTGTTAAATGACCTTTAGGCTGTGTGTATAAGGTGTATATGAAACATAAATTAATGGTGTGTATGTACACAAACTTTGTTTAATGCACAAAGTTTTTAAAAATATTGGATAAAATGACCTTCAGGCTGTGGGTATACGGTGTATATGAAACATAAATGCATTCTGTGATTAGACTTGGCTCACATCCAAAAGACATCTCATTATGGTATGCAATTATTCCAAAATACGGAAAAATCTGATATCCAAAATACTTCTGGTCCCAAATACTTCTGGGATCCTGTATTAGATATTAGTTGGATAACACAATGATTATCCATGGCATGCGGCAAGAAGGAGAAAATTAAGAATTAATGATGTATTTGAATAAAAAATAAAAAAAGTCCTGCTATCTTTAAAAAAAGTTTTTGCAATAAAGGAACTGTATTTTTCATTATTCCTTCATTCCTTATGCACAAAACAAAACTACATGACTTTTCAATCAATATGAATATGTGCAATAAAATAATCCAAAAACGCTGTTATCCAGTTCTAAATTGCAGTTGTTTAACATCAAATGTGTACCATTATTAAGGACGATATTTCACGAATATGTAAACAAACATACTGTTAAGCAGTCATTTACCCTCTGAGATAGTTATGTGCATCTTAGCAATCCATTTGCTGCAGATATCTCATGGGTTGCATCATCAAAAAAACAAAAACCGAAAAGACAACAACGGAGTAGAGTCAATCTATTAGATATTCGAAAACATATACTACAATAGATAACATTTATACAGCCAGCTAACAAGCACTGATTTCTAGTTGTATAGTTTAATGCAACACACCATAACTGTAAGCCAAAAGCCCACAACACATAGGCGCAATATCCATTCTCCAGCGTTTGACGATAGAAGGTCCAATAACATTTTGAATGTTGCAGTTGCTTTAAGGAACAAGACTTTTATTAGAGTTGAAATATTCTTTTTCATCTTGTAGTCAGCGTCGAACATTTACATTTCCACGATGCTTTCCTTGAAGAGACAGAGCATAAAAAAGGGATGATATTCAAACAACATACAGGAATGTATATATAATTCATTCAACAGGATACACAGAAAATGTATTTCCAATGGTGAGTCCAGTGTACCCTATTCCCACCCAAGACTGTGGCCATGTCACCAACATACAGTATGTGTGGCAAATAATATAATTCAAAGGTAAGGACCCTCCTTTTGGGGAAAAAACAACATTCTGAAAGCTTTATATTCATGTATTAGTATTATTTTATTACATGTAACACTGTAATCTATCATATGTTATTTTAATAGTTTATAGGGGAGAGTGGGGCAAGATGAGGCAATTTTTACTTATGTCGTCCCCTAGGCAAGGAAAAATGAGACATAAGGAACATGAAAACATCTATCTTTATTAGTCAATCGTAATGATAGGTATGCATCTATGACAAAGGGCTGTTAAAATATGTCTTGTGGCTCAACTTGCCTCATGTTACGGGCAAGTGAATCCGAGTAAATTGAGCCATCTGGGAATAAATTCACCAACTGACTTCTTCAAGTTTAGACACGAGCATTAGGGCGGCCAATCCCAGGATCGGAATAGGCGGGATCCCGAGATTTTGGCATAAAACTTGCTGATTTAATCCCGGGATTTTGGGATCAGTGTTCACTTTTTTATTATTTTTTTTATGCCGAGCAGCACTGTTTTTTTATGCCCTGCAGCACTCACTGAGACTCTGTCCAGCTGCCCCGACCCCCTGCTGTGTGCGACATGACAAGACAACAGAGCTCAGGTAGTGTCTCGCAGGCTCTCAAACAGCAGCCTAGGCATCCACGGAGAGAAAAGCAAAGCACACAAGTGGAGGAGAGGGAGTCTGACTTCTGGGTGGTATCCAGGGTGGAAGGGGGACAGCAAAGAGATAAGGACTGAGGTGGGTGGAGAGAGAGAGATATTAGGACTGAGTGTGGTAGAGAGAGAGATATTAGGACTGAGTGTGGTGGAGAGAGAGAGAGAGAGAGAGATAAGGACTGAGGTGGGTGGAGAGAGAGAGATATTAGGACTGAGTGTGGTGGAGAGAGAGATAAGGACTGAGGGACAGGGAGAGGAGAGTTCAGGACGGGAGGAGGTTGGCGTGCAGCCACTGAGTCCTGCTGCTGCCTGCCAGAGTCACCACCAACTCAATCCAAGAAACCCACATATATATATAAAATATTTCCCAATTTTTTTTCATTTTTCAAATAGTCTTATTTCTTTTCTTAAAAGAAACTTTAAACAATATAAAACAAATCAGGTAAATCTTATCATTCAACAATGAAACAATTTTCATACATCTGCGCAGAAGTACTAAGCCTTGGAGAGTGATAAAGTAGAGAGAGACAGTAGCTAGTTGGTTGGTAATTTATTTTCTCTTTCCACTTTATCACTCTCCAAGGCTTAGTATATCTCCCCCAATATCTGTTTGGCATTTCACTGACTATGCAACATTACACCCATCAATGTTGCAGGGAAATATGAAGTGTTGCTCCATCCCTGCTGTTCCTCCAGCCTTTTGAGGATGAGGTAGCTTCTTCAGCAAATCACTTAGGGGGAGATTTACCAGCATTTGAAAAGAGATGAAGGGGCAGATGCATTAACCTGGAGAAGGCATAAGGAAGTGATAAACCAGTAATAAGTGGAAGGTGATAAATGCACCAATCAGCTCCAATATGCAATTGACAGTTCGGAGCTGATTGGCTGGTGCGTTTATCACCTTCCACTTATCACTGGTTTATTACATCCTTATGCCATCTCCAGGCTTAATACATCTGCCCCAAAGACAGAAATAAAATACTAACCAGTCTGCTTCTGTCATTTTACAGGCTGTGTTTGAAAAATAAGCTAGAAGCTGATTGGTTGGTACTTACCTAGTTTAGTAATACATGCTTATCTTTAATTACATGTATTCACATGGTTTCATGCATTGGCAAATCATCAACACGCATGATATATATTTTTACACCTGGATAAATTTGCTTTGACATAACATATAGAAAATGTATTTTGATAAGCAAAAAAAAATAAGATTTTACTTACCGATAAATCTATTTCTCGGAGTCCGTAGTGGATGCTGGGGTTCCTGAAAGGACCATGGGGAATAGCGGCTCCGCAGGAGACAGGGCACAAAAAGTAAAGCTTTTTCCGATCAGGTGGTGTGCACTGGCTCCTCCCCCTATGACCCTCCTCCAGACTCCAGTTAGGTACTGTGCCCGGACGAGCGTACACAATAAGGGAGGATTTTGAATCCCGGGTAAGACTCATACCAGCCACACCAATCACACCGTACAACTTGTGATCTAAACCCAGTTAACAGTATGATAACAGCGGAGCCTCTGAAAGATGGCTTCCTACAACAATAACCCGAATAAGTTAACAATAACTATGTACAATTTATGCAGATAATCCGCACTTGGGATGGGCGCCCAGCATCCACTACGGACTCCGAGAAATAGATTTATCGGTAAGTAAAATCTTATTTTCTCTATCGTCCTAGTGGATGCTGGGGTTCCTGAAAGGACCATGGGGATTATACCAAAGCTCCCAAACGGGCGGGAGAGTGCGGATGACTCTGCAGCACCGAATGAGAGAACTCCAGGTCCTCCTTAGCCAGAGTATCAAATTTGTAAAATTTTACAAACGTGTTCTCCCCTGACCACGTAGCTGCTCGGCAAAGTTGTAATGCCGAGACCCCTCGGGCAGCCGCCCAAGATGAGCCCACCTTCCTTGTGGAGTGGGCCTTTACAGATTTAGGCTGTGGCAGGCCTGCCACAGAATGTGCCAGTTGGATTGTGCTACAGATCCAACGAGCAATCGTCTGCTTAGACGCAGGAGCACCCATCTTGTTGGGTGCATACAATATAAACAACGAGTCAGATTTTCTGACTCCAGCTGTTCTTGCAATATATATTTTTAATGCTCTGACAACGTCCAGTAACTTGGAGTCCTCCAAGTCACTTGTAGCCGCAGGCACTACAATAGGCTGGTTCAGATGAAATGCTGACACCACCTTAGGGAGAAAATGCGGACGAGTCCGCAGTTCTGCCCTGTCCGAATGGAAAATCAGATATGGGCTTTTGTAAGATAAAGCTGCCAATTCTGACACTCTCCTGGCAGAAGCCAGGGCTAGAAGCATGGTCACTTTCCAAGTGAGATATTTCAAATCCACCTTATTTAGTGGTTCAAACCAATGAGATTTTAGAAAATCCAAAACTACATTGAGATCCCACGGTGCCACTGGAGGCACCACAGGGGGCTGTATATGCAGCACTCCCTTAACAAAGGTCTGGACTTCAGGGACTGAAGCCAATTTTTTTTGAAAGAAAATCGACAGGGCCGAAATTTGAACCTTAATAGATCCCAATTTGAGACCCATAGACAATCCTGATTGCAGGAAATGTAGGAATCGACCCAGTTGAAATTCCTCCGTCGGAGCACTCCGATCTTCGCACCACGCAACATATTTTCGCCAAATTCGGTGATAATGTTGCACGGTTACTTCTTTCCTTGCTTTAATCAAAGTAGGAATGACTTCTTCCGGCATGCCTTTTTCCATTAGGATCCGGCGTTCAACCGCCATGCCGTCAAACGCAGCCGCGGTAAGTCTTGAAACAGACAGGGACCCTGCTGAAGTAAGTCCCTCCTTAGAGGTAGAGGCCACGGATCTTCCGTGATCATCTCTTGAAGTTCCGGGTACCAAGTCCTTCTTGGCCAATCCGGAACCACTAGTATCGTTCTTACGCCTCTTTGCCGTATAATTCTCAATACTTTTGGTATGAGAGGCAGAGGAGGAAACGCATACACCGACTGGTACACCCAAGGCGTTACCAGCGCGTCCACAGCTATTGCCTGCGGATCTCTTGACCTGGCGCAATACCTGTCCAGTTTTTTGTTGAGGCGAGACGCCATCATGTCCACCATTGGTCTTTCCCAACGGGTTACCAGCATGTGGAAGACTTCTGGATGAAGTCCCCACTCTCCCGGGTGAAGATCGTGTCTGCTGAGGAAGTCTGCTTCCCAGTTGTCCACTCCCGGGATGAACACTGCTGACAGTGCTATCACATGATTCTCTGCCCAGCGAAGAATCCTTGCAGCTTCTGCCATTGCACTCCTGCTTCTTGTGCCGCCCTGTCTGTTCACATGGGCGACTGCCGTGATGTTGTCCGACTGGATCAACACCAGTTTTCCCTGAAGCAGAGGTTCTGCCTGGCTTAGAGCATTGTATATTGCTCTTAGTTCCAGAATGTTTATGTGAAGAGACGTTTCCAGGCTCGTCCATACTCCCTGGAAGTTTCTTCCTTGTGTGACTGCTCCCCAGCCTCTCAGGCTGGCGTCCGTGGTCACCAGGATCCAATCCTGTATGCCGAATCTGCGGCCCTCCAATAGATGAGGACTCTGCAACCACCACAGAAGAGACACCCTTGTCCTTGGAGACAGGGTTATCCGTAGGTGCATCTGAAGATGCGACCCTGACCATTTGTCCAACAGATCCCTTTGGAAAATTCTTGCGTGGAATCTGCCGAATGGAATTGCTTCGTAAGAAGCCACCATTTTTCCCAGGACTCTTGTGCATTGATGTACAGACACCTTTCCTGGTTTTAGGAGGTTCCTGACAAGCTCGGATAACTCCTTGGCTTTTTCCTCCGGGAGAAAAACCTTTTTCTGAACCGTGTCCAGAATCATCCCTAGGAACAGCAGACGAGTTGTCGGCATTAACTGGGATTTTGGAATATTCAGAATCCACCCGTGCTGTTTTAGCACTTCTTGAGACAGTGCTAATCCCATCTCCAGCTGTTCTCTGGACCTCGCCCTTATTAGGAGATCGTCCAAGTATGGGATAATTAATACGCCTTTTCTTCGAAGAAGAATCATCATCTCGGCCATTACCTTTGTAAAGATCCGAGGTGCCGTGGACAATCCGAACGGCAGCGTCTGAAACTGATAGTGACAGTTTTGTACAACGAACCTGAGGTACCCCTGGTGTGAGGGGTAAATTGGAACGTGGAGATACGCATCCTTGATGTCCAAGGATACCATAAAGTCCCCCTCTTCCAGGTTCGCTATCACTGCTCTGAGTGACTCCATTTTGAACTTGAACTTCTTTATGTACAGGTTCAAGGACTTCAGATTTAGAATAGGCCTTACCGAGCCATCCGGCTTCGGTACCACAAAAAGAGTGGAATAATACCCCTTCCCTTGTTGTAGAAGAGGTACCTTGACTATCACCTGCTGAGAGTACAGCTTGTGAATGGCTTCCAAAACCGTCTCCCTTTCGGAGGGGGACGTTGGTAAAGCAGACTTCAGGAAACGGCGAGGTGGATCCGTCTCTAATTCCAACCTGTACCCTTGAGATATTATCTGCAGGATCCAGGGATCTACCTGCGAGTGAGCCCACTGCGCGCTGTAATTTTTGAGACGACCGCCCACCGTCCCCGAGTCCGCTTGAGAAGCCCCAGCGTCATGCTGAGGCTTTTGTAGAAGCCGGGGAGGGCTTCTGTTCCTGGGAAGGAGCTGCGTGTTGCTGTCTCTTCCCTCGACCTTTGCCTCGTGGCAGATATGAATAGCCCTTTGCTCTCTTATTTTTAAAGGAACGAAAGGGCTGCGGTTGAAAAGTCGGTGCCTTTTTCTGTGGGGGAGTGACTTGAGGTAGAAAGGTGGATTTCCCGGCTGTAGCCGTGGCCACCAAATCTGATAGACCGACTCCAAATAACTCCTCCCCTTTATACGGCAAAACTTCCATATGCCGTTTTGAATCCGCATCGCCTGTCCACTGTCGCGTCCATAAAGCTCTTCTGGCCGAAATGGACATAGCACTTACCCGTGATGCCAGTGTGCAGATATCCCTCTGTGCATCACGCATATAAAGAAATGCATCCTTTATTTGTTCTAACGACAGTAAAATATTGTCCCTGTCCAGGGTATCAATATTTTCAATCAGGGACTCTGACCAAACTACCCCAGCACTGCCCATCCAGGCAGTCGCTACAGCTGGTCGTAGTATAACACCTGCATGTGTGTATATACTTTTTTGGATATTTTCCATCCTCCTATCTGATGGATCTTTAAGTGCGGCCGTCTCAGGAGAGGGTAACGCCACTTGTTTCGATAAGCGTGTTAGCGCCTTGTCCACCCTAGGAGGTGTTTCCCAGCGCTCCCTAACCTCTGGCGGGAAAGGGTATAATGCCAATAATTTCTTTGAAATTATCAGCTTTTTATCAGGGGCAACCCACGCTTCATTACACACGTCATTTAATTCTTCTGATTCAGGAAAAACTATAGGTAGTTTTTTCATACCCCACATAATACCCTGTTTAGTGGTACCTGTAGTATCAGCTAAATGTAACGCCTCCTTCATTGCCAAAATCATATAACGTGTGGCCCTACTGGAAAATACGGTTGATTCGTCACCGTCACCACTGGAGTCATCGCCTGTGTCTGGGTCTGTGTCGACCGACTGAGGCAAAAGGCGTTTCACAGCCCCTGACGGTGTTTGAGTCGCCTGGACAGGCACTAATTGATTGTCCGGCCGCCTCATGTCGTCAAACGACTGCTTTAGCGTGTTGACACTATCCCGTAGTTCCATAAATAAAGGCATCCATTCCGGTGTCGACTCCCTAGGGGGTGACATCCTCATATTTGGCAATTGCTCCGCCTCCACACCAATATCGTCCTCATACATGTCGACACACACGTACCGACACACAGCAGACACACAGGGAATGCTCCTAACGAAGACAGGACCCACTAGCCCTTTGGGGAGACAGAGGGAGAGTTTGCCAGCACACACCAAAAGCGCTATATATATATCAGGGATAGCCTTATACTAAGTGCTCCCTTATAGCTGCTTTGTTATATCAAAATATCGCCATAAATGTGCCCCCCCCTCTCTGTTTTACCCTGTTTCTGTAGTGCAGTGCAGGGGAGAGACTTGGGAGCCGTCCTGACCAGCGGAGCTGTGAGAGGAAATGGCGCCGTGTGCTGAGGAGATAGGCCCCGCCCCTTTTCTGGCGGGCTCGTCTCCCGCTATTTAGAAAAATTAGGCAGGGGTTAAATATCTCCATATAGCCTCTAGGGCTATATGTGAGGTATTTTTAGCCTTTATAGGTAATCATTTTGCCTCCCAGGGCGCCCCCCTCCCAGCGCCCTGCACCCTCAGTGACTGCCGTGTGAAGTGTGCTGAGAGGAAAATGGCGCACAGCTGCAGTGCTGTGCGCTACCTTTTGAAGACTGCAGGAGTCTTCAGCCGCCGATTCTGGACCTCTTCTGTCTTCAGCATCTGCAAGGGGGCCGGCGGCGTGGCTCCGGTGACCATCCAGGCTGTACCTGTGATCGTCCCTCTGGAGCTTGATGTCCAGTAGCAAAGAAGCCAATCCATCCTGCACGCAGGTGAGTTGACTCCTTCTCCCCTCAGTCCCTCGCTGCAGTGATCCTGTTGCCAGCAGGAATCACTGTAAAATAAAAAACCTAGCTAAACTTTTTCTAAGCAGCTCTTTAGGAGAGCCACCTAGATTGCACCCTTCTCGGCCGGGCACAAAAATCTAACTGGAGTCTGGAGGAGGGTCATAGGGGGAGGAGCCAGTGCACACCACCTGATCGGAAAAAGCTTTACTTTTTGTGCCCTGTCTCCTGCGGAGCCGCTATTCCCCATGGTCCTTTCAGGAACCCCAGCATCCACTAGGACGATAGAGAAAAACTATTTCTTGCTGAAAACCCCCCAACATCCTTACTGTACCTCTTTACCATGTTCTCCTCCCCATCACAGCCAGCTAGAAAGGACATATTCTTCATGAATTTATGGTTACATGACAACAAAGTATACAGTTGCCTAGATAAAGTCAGTGGGTCAATTTACCCACTGGCTCATTTTACCACACTCTCCCCTTTGTTATTTTATTAGCTTAGTACCTAGAAAAAATGGTTAGGTAGTAAAACCATACTTGAAATACAAAAAAGGATTCATTTAAATACTTTTGAATGCATTTTCATTTTAACCTATAGGTTTTTTTTAAACCTATATTTAAAGCAGTATTTTATTAAAAAAGCAACACCAACCTAGTTTTGTCTTTTTAAAAACTGTAATTTTCAGCTAAAAAAATGAAATCTTATTACACCATAATTAGTTTTCTAGATATTCAGAAAGATTATTATGTCCGACTACGACTGGCCTGCAATCATATTTCCAAATTAAACATACCTTGCATCCAGGGCCGGACTGCCCATGTGGCACTTCTGGCAAATGCCAGAAGGGCCGATGGGCTGGTGGTCCAGAAAAAGACACTTTACAAGGGATAAACCCCCTGCAAAAAACCAGGTTCTCTGTACCCGTCAATTATCCCAATCAGTGATCATATATCACGACATACATTTAATTTTATAAAATGTAAACAATTTTATTGTATACATATAGATATAAAGCATGCAACAGAGTTCTATCTTGTGGAGGACCCCAATATGACCAGTGAATTGAGGTGGTTGGTCATTGAAGGGATCAGATTTATATTAGAGCACAATTATTTTCTATTTGATCGTCAGTATTATTTACAAGTAAAGGGGACCGCAATGGGGACCAGGTTTGCCCCGAGTTTTGCCAACCTCCTTATGGGTCGCTTTGAGGAGCGGCACATTTGGGGCGGTGGTCTCAGGGCAAGCCTGGTCCTCTACGGACGTTTCAGTGATGACTTATTTTTCATTTGGGAAGGTAGTATGGAATCAGCAGAACTTTTTGTGAATAGTTTAAATTGTAATGATTTTGGTTTAAAATTCACTGGACACTTCCATCGAACTCAGATGAATTTTCTGGACATAGCATTAAATGTAGTGGATGATAAAATAATAACAGAAACGTATGTGAAAGAAGTAGATCAAAGCAGATATCTTCACCATAAGAGTAGCCACCTTCAAAGGTGGAGAGATAATATACCAAAAGGTAAATTTCTTCGTATAAAGAGGAACTGTTCCATTGAGGAAACAAATTTAATCCATATACGGGTCCTTTTTGGTACAAGAATATCCTAAACGTATATTGGATCAAGCTATTAGAGAAGTGGAGGATACTGAACGAGATAGTTTATTGGACAATACTCGGTTGAGAGAAAAAAAGAAAAAAGAAATAGGGAATGATAGGACTTTGACGTTTGTAACTAAATACAATACGAGTGCGTACGAAATTAAGAAAATAATCAAACAGAATTCTTCCATATTAAAATTAGATGAAACCTTGAATACCAGTGTGAGATTGAGTGAACAGGTTATTTTTAGAAAATCAGATAATTTAAAAATTACATTGGCACCTAGTTTTTTTGATAAATGAAAAAAGAATAAGCAATTACAGGAAGGGGGTAAGATGATTCAGACCTGGCTACCTACATTACCTGTAGGATTTCATAGGTGCGGACGGATGGGATGTGCTACTTGTGTTCATACGAACAATAGAAAAACTTTACAGATTGTTTCCTCTGTATCCGGGGAGGTATATAGGATAAAGTGTTTCTTGAATTGCAAGTCCACATTCGTAGTTTACATCTTACAGTGTGGTTGTGGGCTGCAATACGTGGGGCGTACCACTAGGGCACTCCATGTTAGGTTTATGGAGCATAAACGGAGTATAGAAAAGAAGTTGGGGAATACTTACCTGTATCGTCATATTCGGGAGTGTGAAAAAGGAAAAATTACAAATATTAGGATCACTGCAATTGAACAAGTTGCAGAGACCAATAGGGGGGGGAGATAGGTTCAAACGATTGTGTAGGAAGGAGGCATTCTGGATTTTTAGTTTTAAGACCCTGATCCCATATGGTTTGAATGATACAGTGAAGCTAAATAATTTTTAAGGATTAGTAATGCTGTGAAGTGCTGTGAAGGAACTTATGAATTTGTTTCCCTGTGCAGCGGAAACATTGGAAATTAAAGTTATGTATTGGAATATATAATTTTTATTGGTGGGATGGTATATGCATATAGTTTTAGGATGTGAAATCATGTATATGCATATTTGTATGTATATGCAAATTCTATATGCATATATATATTATGTGTATATACTTTTTAAATATCTGTATCACTTTTTAAATGAAACTTTTTTTGATTACTGTGTTTTGATATATGGCGCTACACACCCATATATGGAGGTAAATAGGTATAAGAATTATATAAAGGCCATATATGTCGAGTTTGGGCCAAGTGTTGGTGGATTTACATTTTCCTAATTGCAGGGGTATAACTGCTTTTGATTATGATTAAGATGTGTGTGTGTGGCGCTGTAGTTACAATATGGATTCTAGTAACATTATGTGAGGCTCTTTTTTTTATAAAGTATAACATCAGTATGTCCGCCAAGGGTGTACAAAGAAGGCCGCCGAGGGCGGACAAAGATGGCTGTTAAACTATTCTGAGAACTGATTATTATGTCCGCCGAGGGCAGACAAAGATGGCTGCTGATATCCAGGAAGAGGCCTGTATTTGTTTGTGAAAACGAGGCTTGGTCATAATCGTCAAAATGGACGCTGTAGGAGATATAAGGGAGGAATCCAAAATGAGGCTTGAAGCGCACAAGTCAGTGCGCATGCGCAAAACCGCGCGGGAAATTGAAACTCAGAGTGCTGGTGTAACACGGTCATATGAACTGAGGAAGCCGCTGAGGGAGTGTTAAGGCGGAAAAACGTGTTTTCTAGGGACCGTGTGAAAGACGATCACATTCTTGACTGGTATTGTGCTGTGGATAAGATCCGTCCAGTGTATGTGCAATACGGGCAAACACCAGCAGAGGGAGCCTGAACACTGAGACAATACATCAGGATACTAGAAGGAACTCCACTCTACCTGCATTATAGGTATACTATTATTATTATTATTACATTTAATTTATAGGGCGCCACAAGTGTTTCGCAGCGCCGTACAAAGGACAGTACAGGGAGACAAAACTTAGCATAACAGTAAATAAATAACAAAAATGGTGTGCAGGTAACAAAGAGCAACACAATTCTCAAAACATAATACAGCTTAGATGTAAGTAGCGAAGGAGTAATCATTGTACTACTTGGGGCTGGCGGCCATAGATAGAGATGAGCCTTTACCAGCAGGAGAAAAAGCAGGTAAAGATGGTCGCTGAGTGAAATGTGTCAAGAAGAGGGCTTTGACAAGAGGAAAGAGGGCCCTGCTCTGAAGAGCTAACAATCTAGTGGGGAGGGGCAACAGACAGATGACATGAGGTGCAAGCAAGCAGGAGGAAGCCTGATGGTGGTATGCGAGCAAAGCAGAGATGTCCAAGGCATGGGGCAGGGGGATGGAGGAGCAGCCTAAGGACTAGGTTATGCATTGGAGGGGTACGTTTTGATAAATAGGTGGGTTTTCAATGCCCGTTTGAAGCTTTGCAAGGTTGGGGAGAGTCTAATGGAGCAGGAGCCTGATTAATAACATAAAGCACTATAATACCTTGGAGGTGAAGTGATATTAATGATATGTGATAATCACCAACTATTTATATATTTTCTTCTTTTATATGTGTGTGCACACATATAACTCAGCACTCTGAGTGATCTGGAACTTTTTTTTAGAAATGTAAAGTTCAACCAACAAGCCTCTAGATATATAATCCATTTAAGTTTGGAATCAGCCATATATGTGGGAATCAAGTAAATAAGTCCCACAAAATTCATTGGGAATTGTATATATGCAGAATTGGACATTTTCAGTGGACTGATGTTAATTTGAATTGTATTTATAAAGGAATAATACTAAGCCTTCAGGGAACTGAATTGTGTGTGGAATATGTGTTATTAACATTTTTAATACATGCTGCAGCATTCTTTATATCTATATGTATACAATAAAATTGTTTAAATTTTATCAAATTAAATGTATGTCGTGATATATGATCACTGATTGGGATAATTGACGGGTACAGCGCTCCTGGTTTTTTGCAGGGGATTTATCCCTTGTAAAGTGTCTTTTTCTGGTTAACTATATAAGGAATTCAATTATCCTTATGACTGGGAGCAGCAGTATCTGTTAGTTTATAACTAGGAATCTCCATTTTTTCGGCATATACTGACACCCTTTTGCATGCACAGGGGCTTTCACAATTTCAAGTGGGATATCCTGTGGATACAATTTGTATAACTGGGCTGGTGGTCCAGTCCGGTTCATAGAGAGCCGGGAAGGCTGCGCTCAGCGCAGCTCCCGGCTCTCTGGTTTTTCCTCCGCTGCCGCCACCAGACGTGTCCTGTTGCTAGGCAATATGGGGGCGTGCCACGAGTCCACGCCCCCTGACTCATGACACGTCCCCATTTGCAGTGTCTGCGCGCCCCCTTTCATGTGCGCACGTATGCCAGGGTCAGACGGAGTCCACAGTCCATCCCTGCCTGCATCAAAAATTGTTTACTAGGTAATTATAATAAGAAAAAACTACATGGCAGCTGAAGAACATTCATAATGGCTCCAAGTCTCATTCAGCAGTTTTCTGCTTTCACATCAGAGCCACCCAAAAGAACAACTAAAAAAATAAAGCCAGTAGTGTGGCTCAGTAACTACAACAGTTTTACATGATTGATGACAGTTTTGTTTCTTTTTACATATGGCCTAATGCAAGGGATACAAGAGGTACTGCAGGTATCTCCTGAGTTAACTTTGATCTCTCTGTCTCCTCCAGCTCTCACAGTGCCAATCAGCATCTCCCTTACATTTTATAAAATGTACTTGACAAAGGTTTCCTTCAAAACTGATTGGTTGTCCTGGTCAACTTCTCCAATGGTCCTTTTCACCACCCTTTTCATGAATAGACCCCTTAACCACATGCCTGGCATGGTCACATCAGATGGGACCACACCAGCAAGTGTTTTATCTGACCTGGAAGCGCAGGATGCGACCAGTCAGATAAACAGTGTTAGCAGCGACAGGGAAAGGAAACTTCCCTCTGCTGCTTCTCCCCCATTGTTTGCCCTGCTGCCGATCACTGCTGATCGGTCATCACAGCAGGACCCCCCACCCAGTGGCTGCAGACAATGGCAGTCACTGGAAAAGGGTAAACTGACCTCCCCAAGCCACCCCCAGTGTACCTGGCAGCTGTCTTCGGGGTAAAAAGTAAACGCTGCGATGGTTGCCGATGTTCCAATGTTACCAGATTCCCGACCGATGTTCCGATGTTTCAGAAAATTCATTCAATATTTTTATTTTTATTTTAACTAAAATCATTTTGGATAAAGTTAAATTCATGTTCTTCACCTAATTCACTCATTAAAAAAAAATGACAATTTCGGAGCGCTTTTTGTGAAAAAAATCATCAGTTAAGTGGTTAATCTCTACCTCACAAGGCAGACAGCACTCACTTCATGTTGCTTAGCTGTTGTGGTGAAAAATCTCTTACACGTTGGCTGGCGGCTGTGGACATAGCAGCAAATGAAGTAATAAGAGAATCTGGAGATGCAGTTTTTAATTTTGAGAAGGATAAAGATGTTATTATTAGGGTGTGCAGTCCAGACCCCCACCCTCCTACCCCCTTTAAACATGCTACCACAACGAAAACATGGCAACTGCCAGCTGCATGTTTACATGTTCAGTCTGTAAAGATTAGCGAATCATTATATGGTAAACACCGGCAATCTGCACAATTGCTCATACAGCCATCCATTCCTCTGATCAATCTAGGTAAAAACAATAACAAAACAAGCCCCATGCACTTTCAGGAAAAGTACAGCTCTGATAAGGGTGACAGTAGGAATTGGCTGGAGTCACAGCATGGATCTCATTTACAGCAGCCAATTTACTTTTCAGTCTATGAGCATACAATATGTAATGGGCTGCCTCTTTACATTATAAAACGCAAAAATCCTTGAATGACTTTAAGCTATTGGAAGAAATGACAGAGACCCAGAGAACAAAGATTTACTCATCCCATGCATATATCCAATGTAAATAGAGAGAAAGAGCAAGTTCATTTTAAAATAAATAATTTGTATTAGGACCCTTTACTTCATTCCCAACTCCAGAAATAGAACAGGTGTCAAAAAAGCAATGCAATAGTGGAAAACATTATAGCATACAGTAGGTCACTGAATTAGGAACAGCTCTATCTAAGGCACACACTTGTGTCTGTAATTGCCAACACTTGTTATAATTTAACAGACACACTCACTATATTTCTTTAAAAATATACTGTGACTGTTGCGGAACGTAGACCAACGTTCGCCACCTCTTGAGTTTTACCCTTATACATGGACCGATGGGCAGGAAAATAGGATTTTAATACCTACCGGTAAATCCTTTTCTCTTAGTCCGTAGAGGATGCTGGGGACTCCGTAAGGATTATGGGGGTATAGACCACAGGAGACATGGGCACACTATAAGACTTTGAATGGGTGTGAACTGGCTCCTCCCTCTATGCCCCTACTCCAGACCTCAGTTAGAAAACTGTGCCCAGGGAGACGGACATTTCGAGGAAATAATTTATTGTTTAAACATGGTGAGTGTCATACCAGCTCACACCACGAATATACCGCAGAACGTGGCATTCAATAGAATACCAGCCAACGGCATGAAAAATACACAGCCACATGCTGAGAGAATATGTAACACAACCAGTGTGTCAACACAACCAATAATAAGACACCGCATGCCATGGCATGCACAACATCAGCAACAGCCTGACAGAAAAGAAACACCACAAGAGTGTAACCATAACCAATAACTGCAGATACAGTATGCACTGGGACGGGCGCCCAGAATCCTCTACGGACTAAGAGAAAAGGATTTACCGGTAAGTATTAAAATCCTATTTTCTCCTACGTCCTAGAGGATGCTGGGGACTCCGTAAGGACCATGGGGTTTATACCAAAGCTCCAGACCGGGCGGGAGAGTGCGGACGACTCTGCAGCACCGATTGAGCAACATGAGGACCCCATCAGCCAGGGTATCAAACCTGTAGAGCTTAGCAAAAGTGTTTGAACCCGACCAAGTATCCGCTCGGCAAAGATGAATCGCCGAGACTCCTCGGGCATCCGCCCAAGAAAACCCACTTTCCATGTAGAATGGGTCACCACCGAATTCGGTAACGCCAATCCAGCCGTAGAACGTGCCCGCCGAATCAGATCACAGATCTAGCGTGTAACCGACCACAGAGATGCAGGCGCCCCAATCACGCTGGGAGCATACCGGACAAACAGAGCCTCTATCTCCGCAATTTAAGCCAAATTGGCAACATAAATATTCAAAACTCTGACTACATCGAGAGACCTTGAATCAGCTCAAATAACCACAGGCATCAAATAGGCTGGTTTCTGCTAAACACCTAAACCACTGTTGGCAGAACTATTATCTGAGTTCTCAATTTCGCTCTATCCACCTGGAAGATCAAACAGGGGCTCTTGTGAGACCCAGCCGCCACTTCCGACACACGCCTTGCGGATGCCAAAGCCAAAAGCATGACCACTCTCCAAGAGAGAAAATTTAACACAACCTTTCAGGAAGGTTCCAATCATTGTGACACAAGAAAACTCAACACCACATCAAGGTCCAACGGTGCCAATGGGGGCACAAATGGAGGTTGGATGTGCAGTGCTCCTTCCACGAAGGTCCGAACTTCCGGACAGGTCGCCAATTCTTTCTTGAAAGAAAATTTATAAGGCCAAAACCGCTCTTGAATGGAGCCTAACTTTAGGCCCGCACCCACACCTGCTTGCAAAGAATGGAGAAACACGACCCAACTGAAAGTCTTCCGTAGTAGCCTTCTTGGATTCACACCAAGACACATATTTTCTCCAAACACGGTGGTAAGGCTTTGCCGTTACTTCTGTTCTAGCCTGAAGAAAAGTGGAAATGACTTCACTGGAAACACCCTTTCTGGCTAGGATATGGCGTTCAACCGCCACGCCGCCAAACGCAGCCGCGGTAAGTCTTGATACATGCCCGGAGCTTGCTGTAACCGTTCCTCACGTAGAGGAAGAGGCCAGGGATCCGCTATGAGTAAATCTTGAAGAACTGGATACCAAGCCTTCCATGTTCAAACCGGAACAATGAGGATCGCCTGAACCTTTGTTCGTCTTACTTTTATCACCTTCAGAAGAGTGAAAACGGAGGGGACACATAGACCGACTGAAAACACCCAAGGTGTCCCGAGGACGTCCACTGCTATAGCGTGAGTGTCCCTTGACCTGGAACAATATCCCTGAGATCTCTCGTGATGCGAGACATCAGTATGTCGAATTGAGGCACGCCTCAAAGACCTGTCGCTTCAGTGAAACTTCTCGATGACGACTGTATATCTCCCGGATGGAGATTGCATCTGCAGAGGAATCTATTTCTCTGTCGTTCACATCCGGACCGAAGACTGCTACTATAGCAGTTACCAGTCCTCTCACCCAGCGGAAAACTTTTACGGCATCTGCCATTGCCGCTTTACTCCATGTTCCGCCCTAGCGGCATACTTACAACCACAGCTGTCAAGTCGTCCGACAGAATTAACACAGCAGATCACAAAGCATATGTTCATTGAAAATAGCTCTTTATTCAAGAAAGCTTGACCTTTTCTTCTAGAAATACCTCCCTTGCAAGGACTGCTCCCCAGTCTCGGAGATCTGCATGCACGGACACCAGGATCTCATCCTGGATTCGAACCTTCTTCCCTCTAGGAGGTGAGAACTGAGCAGACACCACAGGAGCGATATCCTGGCCATTAGGATTATATTCTGGCGCATGTGCAGGTGAGACCCGGACCACAATTCCAACTGGCCCCGTGAAAACCACTCTGGCATTTGACCTGATCACAGAAAAGCCTCTTAGGCCGCACCATCTTCTTCATCAACGGAACATATTGATGGATTGTCACTGCAAATCTGATCCGACTCTGGATCCTCAGATCTCTTACCACAGGAAAGCACAGAACCTCAATAGTTCAGTATCTACTCTGATACCCACCTCCGACATCTGCGTCGTTGGGAACAACAGCCATTCCCTGTGTTGAAGAACAGTCAGAGAGAAACAACGATTTGCACCACTTGTTTCTTGACCTCGCCCTAAGCAGGAGAGTGTCTCAGTACAGAATAACAGTGGCTCTTACTATTGAAAGAAACCCATCATACTGCCATCACTCCGGTGAAATGGCAAAGACAATCCTGGATATCAACCCAGGTAAGCCAAAAGCGGAGAAAAACTAATTTAACCCCTTTTCCACCTTTACGTGCTGGAGTTCCCTTCGCAAGTAGAAATCTTTGATTCTTTTTTTTTTTATATAGGGACAGCAGGACAATGTCCTGAACCTGACGCAACTTTGGAATGGCGTCGCGAACTATCTCCCCTTCCAGAGGGGAATCGCTAAGATCTATTCTAAAATCAGTGAGGGGAATCATCTGTAACCTCCAGCATGTCCCCCTTTGGATTCTATTAGTAACTCACAGGTCCAAGTCCATTCCCGGACTGACTGAAGAATAGCAGATGAGTTCCCACCGGAGTGGGCTCCAGCCAGATAGACCCACATGCGGTGGATGTGGTAGAACAGAAAACAACACCCGCTTCTGCGAACCTAACAAGACTGCAGAACTCTTACCTTTTCACCTTCCACAGTCTGCACCGAAAAGGAAAAAAGAAGGGTATCAAACCGGTTAAAATGACTGCATCCCACAACCGAATGCGTCACCAACCGTTGTGTGGGACTCTAACTCACGAAGTTAGACTTACCCGTGGTATCTGCCGAGATTGACTGAACAGAACTGAGGCCTCCCCAACAGCGGTACACCGTCCCAGGGAAACACTCCAGTATCTCCCAGATTCAGCCTCAGCATTTCTTCTGCAGTCGCACGGCAACCTGCCGCCATGTTATAGAGAAGAATCAACATAAGACACATCCCCTCTCTCTATAGGGTAATTCTATCGGATGCCTTTCCGAATACAAACACACCCCATGTGCAGGTAATGCAAATAACACCAAAGTAAAGAATAAAATCACTTCGCTTCCTGTGTACGATCCTTTGTGACAGAGCCCCGTGTCGACCAGGAATTGATTTTCACAGTATTCTATCCGCAGCAGGAAAAGAACAAACTTTCGGACTCCTTGAGAGGATCTGAGACCAACTCGTCACGGCCGACCTAGAGCTTAATCAACAGAGTGACCAGCACATGAGAAGGAATACTATTACTTCAGCATTCATGAATATACATAATGTAATACACAATATATCACATATATATAAGTGGATTGTCCGGACCCGTCAGGTCCCTAGTGACAGTAATGTGTTCTGAATTTGTATGACCATGTACTGACATGCCCCAGTTGTGGATCTACCAGGAACGTTATGGTCGACAGAAAACCTAGTATTCGTTGACAGCAGGGAATAGTAAGCAGGCAAAAAATAACATTCTTGGAACTCCGAGGGGTCTGAGGGAAGCATACATATATAATTTCAATAACACTCCCCCCACATATACCTATAATATATACAGGTATAAGGCAGTTACAGCGTGTTCATTTTCACCCAGTAATTACAGTTGATGCCGACAGGGCACCCACATACGACTGTGTCTCCCATACCATGTTTACTTTTACAAGCATACAACTACCGACCTGCTGATACTGCATCTCCGAATCAAGTACCAACAGGCGCCGGCGATGCCGACAGTGATCCCCACAGCTGCTTGTGACAGAACCCTCACACATGTCGACATATGTCGACTAAAAATTATAGTGGGTAATCTGACAGGAAAAACAGAGATACATGCACCACAACAATGATTATACGCCCATTATTGAAAATAGTGCTATATTTCTCTCCATATAGCACTAAAACACTGTGCCCCCCCCCCCCCTCGTTTGTACTGTATACATAGGCTTGGCAGGGACATGGAGGAAAATGGCACTGAATCTGTTGTGAGGGCTAAGCTCCGCCCCTTCCCGGCGCGCTTAAGCCCCGCTAAAATATGGGGGGAGTCCATATACAGCACTTACACCCTGTATATATATCGCTGCCCAGGGCGCCCCCCCTGCGCCCTGCACCCTCGTAAGCCGTTGGTGTGTGGGAGCAATGGCGCGCATTGTGACCGCTGCGTTACACTGGCAGGGGTATCGTACACGGTGCCCGGGCACCTAGTATGTCACTCTTGCCAGCTCAGTAACTTGCTGCCCAGGGCGCTCCCCCCCCCAGCGCCCTGCACCCTGTGAGTGCCGTTGGTGTGTGGGAGCATGGAGCGCAGCGCTACCGCTGCGGTTACCTCCGTTACTGAAGTCTTCTGCCATCACTGAAGTCTTCTTTTCTTCCAATACTCACCCGGCTTCTTTCTTCTGGCTTCGATGAGGGGGGTGACGGCGCGGCTCTGGGAACAAGCAGCTAGGCGAACCAAGTGATCGAACCCTCTGGAGCTAATGGTGTCCAGTAGCCTAAGAAGCAGAGCCTTTAACTAAGAAGAAGTAGGTCTGACTTCTCTCCCCTCAGTCCCTCGATGCAGGGAGCCTGTAGCCAGCAGGTCTCCCTGAAAATAAAAAACCTAACATAAAGTCTTTTAGAGAAACTCAGTAGAGCTCCCCTAGTGTGTGTCCAGTCTCTCTTGGGCATAAAGTCTAACTGAGGTCTGGAGGAGGGGCATAGAGGGAGGAGCCAGTTCACACCCATTCAAAGTCTTATAGTGTGCCCATGTCTCCTGCGGATCCCGTCTATACCCCCATGGTCCTTACGGAGTCCCCAGCATCCTCTAGGACGTAGGAGAAATGTTGTTTACTCTTCGTTCCTCTCTCTCTAGCCCTTTTGCTGGTGTTTATGTTTTACCTATTTGTCAATGCGCATTGTGTATTTTCACTTTGGGTATTGTTTTGTGGGCCTTCCCCACCCGCTCCCCTGTTTGCCCCGACACCCTGTACTCCCCTCTCTTCTTTATTATTCACCTGACTTTTATTTTCATTTTGTTTACTACTATAATTACATTTTGGTCTGTATAGGGCTCTTGTTGCCCTTTTTTCTGTGTTTTTTTAGATGACCATTTAAAATAAAGAATTCTAAATATATAAAGATTATATATATATATTTTTATATAAATATATATATATATATATATATATATATATAGTGACATGCAAATTGATTTTAACATTGCAACTTCTATTTATATAACATAGAAGTATAAGGATTAAGGACCCTATTCAGTAAGAGTTGCAGATTCTGATAAAACAAATAACTGCGATCGCATCGCTGAGGCAGGAATTAAGAATGACCCCCTGCAGATGCAACTAGGCTGCGTATACAGGCATCTGCCACCATTTTTTGGGTCACAGTGAGTGTGATTTCATGCGGCAGCCCTGAAAATGCTCCAAACCCACCCCCGTTTTTGCGACAATACACCGTAACGCCGCCATCCTGCCGCCCACCGCTGTCAATCACATTGCAGCCGTATCCTTCAAGAATGTGACCGCAATGTTTATAGTCACGCACGTGCACAGCAGCCGCTGCGCATGCGCAGTTTATAAAAATCGCTTGTTTGCGATTTTTGCTAAATTACGATCCTTACTGAATGAGGGCCTATATCTCAATTGTAAAGTGCTACAGAGTATGTTGGCAATATATAAATACATGCTTATAATGTGAATGATGATTCTACATGGATAACAAGTTGAACAAACTCAACACCATCATGCATGGATATTGGTTAGACCTTTAGGAAAGTCAAGTCAAAGAAGCTATGACAGAAAACGGTTAGTTAGTCAGTATACAGTATGTCAATAAAGCAATATACTGTATAGAAACAAATTCATTAGTTGGGAACAAAATAGATACAGTATACTGTAGGAACCTCGACATCGAGAGAAAACAGGATGTTATCAAAATACTAGTAGACGAAGTGGGTTAGTCACAAATATAGGGTATATATAAATATACTACCCATTATGTGACGAGCAGCATTTCTTCTTTTCAGAAACTTTGACATCTTCTCCTCTGACAGAAATACATAAATATTTAATGTGCAACTTAAAATTGTATAATATAAAATACATATGCTGAAATTCAGCCAATGACAGTAAATTGCATAACACCGAGAAGAGCATCAAAGCCCACAATTGTAACACATCTAGATATCTTGTCATACGTATATTGGTTAACTTAATATGTTTATTAAAGTGGAAATAAACCCCTCAAATAAATATATATATATATATATATATATATATATATATATATATAGTATGTGTATGTATGTATGTATGTATGTATGTATCTATCTATCCGTTAACTTAGCTCTTTTACTGTTCACTTATGAAATCAGTCAGATGCAGCTCATTAGTTGCTGCCAAATGTCTGAAATTGCTCTATGCTACAGCACAACTACCTTTTTCCTGTTTCTATGTTACAAATGCAAGATATATCAGATATATAAATATTGTGTATGTACAATATATATATATATATATATATATACATATACATACACATAAAAAAAATTTTTTTTGAGGAGCGCTCTCTTGCAATAGAACTGTTATAACCTTATGTACAAATACACCCAATGTATAAAAACTTTTTTTTTATTAAAAATAGAATAAAATATAAAAAAAAATATTTTCAGAAGCATTTTCTTAATACATCAAAAATATGTAAACAACTCAAGGGCTTGTAAGCCCAATTCACTTTCTGTTAATGTAATAAAGTGTTTCAACCAACATGTTTCGTCTATGGCGACTTCTTCAGGGGTGTCTTAAGGTGTGAAAGAGATGTCTTAATAACAGCATGCTTATACAATATAAAATAAAATAGACATTTACATATTGGATCAAAACGATCAATTAATCCATTGTAGAGGTCATATACAATTCACAATGACCCCATTCAAACATAATTAAAATATATTTAATTATTTTTACACACGTTTTAATTCAATAGTCTTTCCATACACTTATAAAGAACAGTTGGTTGATGAATGGTAGTCAGTTGAAAAACTCCACAATGAGTAATCCTTGATTTAATAATTCATATAAAAGAGTACTTACTAATTTTCAGGTAATTGAGTTTTCATATTTTGATGACAGAAATGATTTTCATTCTCAGATGAGAGTTTAGTAAATTACACCATACGTAAGAGCAAACTATTGTGCCTAATTAAAAAAAAAAAAAAAAAAATAGCAATATCCACAGAGTCCACAAATTCCATTTAAAAACAGATGCAAAAAACCGGAAACATAATAAAGCATTATTTGGGCGCAAAAAAGTGCAAATGCCTGCATAGGGTCGCCAATGATATGTATGTCATATTCAGGTCGACAGCCGTTTCAGTGCTGCGATGGCACCGAAACGGCTGTCAACCTGAATATGACAAACTGGAGACATGTAACAATTTCATTGGCCACCCTATGCAGGCATTTGCACTTTTTCGCTCCTATTATGCTTTATTCTGTTTCCGTTTTTTTGCATCTGTTTTTAAATGAAATCTGTGGATTCTGTGGATAGTAAAACCTTTTTTTTTTTGCATTGATTGGAGGTGCTGGTTCTTAGTTCTGGACTATATATATATATATATATCTATATATTTAAATTATATACTGTATAGTAATAAACTTGTTAAAGTACTTACTAAAAGTATATATAGGGAGTGGTCTCAATTGGATTTAAAAAAATAGGTGATTTAAATTTTATGGGGCTCCTGCAACATAGGTTAATTAGTAAACATTATGTTCATAATTTATTTTATTCATGGTTAATTTGAATATATCACATAAAAGAGACTTAAAGATTGAGGGACAAGAAATGTACTTACTATCAACATAGCTTATGACTGATAACTTTACCGGATTGTATTCAACTTAATACAGTAGTTATCTAATCATATATTGACCTATTGAAAGATTAGTATTTTCAATAAATTCTTTAGTCCAGATTAATACAACATAGAATAGAGGGGATAAGTAATATGCTTACCAGCAACAATCAATCACCTCTGTATGGTCTGAAGTCCAAATGCAGAGTGATTGATAGTCTCCCTATCTATTTAAACCCCTGAACAAGTTACGTCACTTCCTGTTTGGTAATAAACTTAAAGTATTTAAAACTCTTAGCAGTCATTTTAAATTCCTTGAGAGTAATGAACTCTGGTTAAAGCACTTTCAAATTCATCAGTGGTCAGTGGAATTAGATAAAACGGTTTTCGAAGTTTATTATTATTCAGTACATAATTTAAATGTGTGGGTATATATATATATATATATATATATATAAAACTCTGGATACGACCGGCACTCCTACAGCAGAAAGTAAATACCAGGGTGCCTTCCCGTGGTACTACAGGGCCCAGCAAACAAAAATAGCGTAAAGGGCGGCACTCCAATGGTTTTGGAAAAATAAACAGCTCACCAAGCCAGCTTCATTTCAATCAACGTTTCAGGTGTCTTTATTAGCACCTTTCGTCAGGATACAAAAATACAAAGTTACATACCTTAAATAGCACCAGCGTGTACAGCACGCCACGCTCCCCCTATTTCCGGCATCCGGCGCCGACGTCATGAGCGCCGTCCCCTACAATGACGTAGGGTGTGGGCGGATTAGTAGTCATGGCAACGGCCCGGGATTTGAACATATCACGTCCTATTTCCACAGGCAGTGCTGACCACGCCTCATGGGCGCGGCTGTTACCATAGCAGCATGCTAAACAACTCGACAATGCGCCCGGTTACCGGAGTAGGGAGCCCGTGGCAACCCCGTGTGAGAATACCGCTTGGTACAGCGGATCTCTCCCCATACAGAGTAAGAAGGGCTGAGAGACATTACAATCAGTCCAAAGCACTCTAAAGGGGATATCAACGTGAAAAAGCATCAACCCACACCTAATACCACCACCAAGAGGGACAGACAAAAGAGAACAGATAATATGGAGCAGAGTTCTATGTGGCTATAAAAATAGTAATAGAGCCATACCACAACGTACAGGATATAATATACATAGATGATTGCCTTTAAGGATATAAAGATATGCTCTCCATAAAACTGGAATCACTACTGTCAGAATGGAGCCAAAATGTTATAAACTAATTACTGGCCCACAACAAGTCCTGTGTACACAGTCGTTTAAAGACTAAGGACCTGATCATACAGGAAAGGACTTGTTTCAAAAGAATCTAATCCAGAAAGGCAAACCCACATAGTGAAAGGGTACATTGAAGCCAGACAGATCGTAAAACAATGCAGGTTAAATTAGACACACATGTCATAAGAAACAAAGGAGGGAAAGATTTTCATTCAGTCCCAATGGGGCAACAGTATTGAGCTCGAAGATCCAGCGTGCCTCCAACTGTAATAATTTCCTGTTCCGATCACCTCCTCTCGACATCGGGGGAACATGATCGATAAGCTTGTATCGGAGGGCAGCCATCGTATGTCGTGCCTCCCTAAAGTGTCTAGCAACGGGCTGTTCCATCTCCTTCCCTTCCAAGGCCTGCCTTATGGCTGATCTATGTTGCGCTGCCCGTTCCCTGAAAGTACAGGAGGTCTTGCCAACATAAGCAAGGCCGCAGGGACATTTGATGATATAGATCACAAATTTGGACGTGCAGGTCAAAACATGCTTGATGGGAATTTTCTTCCCTGAATGTGGGTGTAATAACACTGGACCTACTTCCAGATACCTGCAAGTAGTACAACCTAGACATTTGTATGAGCCAGGTTTCTTCGTTAGAAAGTGAGAGCGAAGTTCCATTTTCTCAGTGGTTGTGTCATTGTGCACCAACCAATCTTTCAAATTACGTCCCCTCCGATGACAATTCAGCACCCTATATTGATTAAGGGATGGTAAAGATCTATCAGTCTTAATGATTGGCCACAGTTCTCTGACCTTTCTCCTTACTACTGTGCTTGCAGTATTGTAGGTGGTAATTAACGGTATCACCTTTTCTGGGGGTTTTTCTCTCCGCTGTAAACACTGTGTATGTGGAAGTGCCAAAGCTTTTCTTTTAGCACTCTCAAGATCCTTCAACGAGTACCCTCTCTCTAGGTATTTCCCAATCATACCATTCAATTCTAACTCGCAATCATCCTGATTACTGATGATACGTCTGGCACGGAGAAATTGCGAGAAGGGTAAACCCTTTTTCATCGCAATGGGATGGAAACTCCTGGCATGTAATAATGTATTTTTGTCCGTAGGCTTATGATACACTGATGTCTGTAGATGGTTCTCATGCCTTGTAATCTGTACATCCAAGTAGTGAATAACATCAGTGCTACATTCAAACGTGAATTTGATGTTGGCATCCAGATGATTAATTGTCTGCATCCAATCCTTGAATTCTTCTGGAGTGCCTGCCCAAATAAATAGCAAATCGTCAATGTAACGTGTGAAAAGAAGAAGTCGCTCTGAAAAAGATGGATTTTGAAGAAATAAGCGCTTCTCTACGTTTAGCATGTAGGCATTTGCAAACGCCGGGGCTACATTGCTCCCCATGGCGCAACCGAGCCGCTGTAGGTAAAAGTGTCCATCAAAATAAAAGAAATTGCGTGTAAGTGTCTTCACCAGTAAAGCAAGAAAAAATTCCACGTCTGGCCCTTTGTAGATGGAGTTGCATGACAGTAGAGTTCTCACAGCCTCAATACCCTCCAAATGAGGGATGTTCGTATAGAGACTCACTACGTCAACGCTTGCAAGTGTGCATGTTTCCGGAAGTTGCGTGAGATTCTGTAGTAGTAGTAGTAGAAGCTGAGTGGTGTCCGAAAGAACCGTTGGTTCTGCTTGAATAACAGGCTGAAGAAAACTGTCCAGATACTTAGAGATATTACTGTAAAGGGATCCCCGGGCCGAGATGATGGGGCATCCTGGGGGGGCGTCCCGATTTTTGTGGACTTTTGGCAGCGTGTACAGGAGCGGTGTTACAGGGTAGTCAACCGTCAAAGCCTTCAATGTTTGTTTGTCTATGATGGCATTCTGATGGGCTTGCATCAGGATCATGTCGATCTCTTGTTTGAACCTGACCGTTGGATCTGCGCCCAACTTGCAATATACAGCCTGATCGTTTAATTGACGGTAAACCTCTGCATTGTATGCTGGTAGATCCTGTAATACAATTGCTCCACCCTTGTCGGCAGCCCTTATAACTACAGATCTATTTTTGCTTAGATCTTGCAGCGCTTGAAACTCCCCTTTTGATAAGTTAGGAGAAACTCCGGATAGTTTGCCTGCTTCATGGTCAACACCATCTTCCAACATACGAGCATAGCTCTTGATGGCTGCATTATGAGTTTGCGGCTCAAACATAGATTTAGGACGTATAGGATGTTTGCTAGATGCAACCTCTTCCACTGCAGTGGTCTTCCCATAAAATTATTTAAGTTTAATATTCCTCTGGTGCTTCCAGGAATCTACTTTCCAATCAAATCGGTTAAACCTAGTTATTGGTACAAAGGTTAACCCCTTATTGAGTAATGACAACTCATCTGCAGTTAAGACATGAGATGAAAGGTTGATGATGAGGTCACTTTTGGGCCTTAGCGTTTTTCTCTGCCTCTATATATACACACACATACACACATACAAAGAAAGTTAAGATTGCTATTTTTGTTTTTGTAATTAGGCACAATAGTATGCTCTTACATATGGTGTATTTTACTAATCTGTTATCTGAAAATGAAAATCATTCCCGTCATCAAAATATGAAAACTCAATTACCTGAAAATTAGTAAGTACTCTTTTATATAGAATATTAAATCAAGGATTACTCATTGTGGAATCTTTCAACTGACTACCATTAATCAACCAACTGTTCTTTATAAGTGTATGGAAAGACTATTGAATTAATAAGTATGTAAAAATAATGGAATATATTTTAATTATTTTTGTATGGGGTCATTGTGAATTGTATATGACCTCTAGAATGGATTAACTAATCATTTTAATCCAATATGTAAAGGTCTATTTATTTATATTGTATAAGCGTGCTGTTATTAAGACATCTCTTTCACACCTAAACCCCTGAAGAAGTCACCATAGATGAAACGCGTTGGTTGAAACACTTTATTACATTATCAGAAAGTGAATTGGGCTTACAAGCCCTTGAGTTGTTGACATATTTTTGGTGTATTAAGAAAATGATTAGGAAAATTAATTTTTGAATATTTTATTCTATTTTTAATTAAAAAAAAAAAAGTTTTTATACATTGGGTGTATTTGTACATAAGGTTAACACAGTTCATCTTCTGTTCATATCTTGAGTAAGAATATCTATTGAATGAGAGCGCTCCTAAAAAAAAACATTTTATATTAACTTTGGAGGCCCATATTGGCAAGGGGCCTTTATTTAGGGGAAGTTGCCTAAGACAGTATTATTTGTCATAAAATTGGTATAAACCAGTTATTGTGGTTAGATCTCACCACACTATATAATATTAGTGTATATATATATATATATATATATATATATATATAAACCACAAACTCCCTTGTTGCGCTGTTAGAAGAGTAGATGGATAGTGACAAACTAGTGGGCTGCCTTATTACACTATGTTCACTGTTACCTAGAAAAAACAATGTGTATGCCAATAGTGAAATTGGCACCCCAGGAAACGAAGATTAATTCCTTACTTTGCTGGTGTCTATATCGTCAATCAGCATAACTTTACATGCATCATAAAATAAACCATATGTTCCAATACATACATTTTATTAAAATTTATAAAAAATATCTCTAGTGTCCATAAACAAGTGAATGCTTTCTGGTATATCAGCCCCTTACCACATAAATGAGGGTCTGATTTCACATAGATGTACATGTACTTCTTTCGTGATATCCTCCTTCCAATATTGCAGATTGGAGGTCACATCAGAACAAGAAAGAATACCCGACGCATTTTGTCTCACACCAAGACTTTATCAGGGGTGTATCTCAAATGCCGCTGCAGTGGTGGTGATTTTGCATCCACCAATATGTCACATTGCATTAATATTTTACTGTGCATCAATCATTTGTCTTTAAGATGGATACACACATTAAAGGCCCATACACACTAAAAGACTTGAATTATGTGATTGCTGAACAATTTGGAAGATGTGGGATTTCCCTTGAACTCCCGGACAAACGATATTAAGTGTACACACTAAGCGATTTTTGCACTGTGCGATTTTACAAACGATCTGATTGTTGAACTATCTGCTCTGCTGGGATTGAGCTGCATGCATGGAAAACTGGTGGCCTGCTTCAAATGAGCACAGGTGCGCACATGGTTCATTGAGGGTCATTCTGACCCGTTCGCTCGCTGCTGTTTATCGCAGACGAGCGAACGGGTCTCTTCAGCGCATGCCAAAGGCCGTTGCAGGGCTGCAATCGCTGGGTGGGAAGGGGTGGGACGGCGGCGTTTGGCCGCTGTTTCGTAGGCGCGGTCCGGCGAACACAGGCGTGGCTGGACCGAACGGGGGCGGCCCGCAGTGGCTGCGTGACGTCACACGCAGCCGCTGCGGGCCGGGGAGCGAGGAGTAGCTCCCAGCCAGCACGCTAAAGCTGCGCTGGTCGGGAGCTACTCTTGAAGTGCAAAGGCATCGCTGCTGTGCTATGCTTTTGCACTTCTGCGGGGGGGGGATTCGGCACTGACATGCGGGGCAGGCTAACATTGTGCTGGGCGTCCTCCCACATATCAGGGAAGATGATCGTAGCTCAGCTAAATTCAGCACAGCTACAATCAACTCGGAATCATTCTGGTTGGAGCAAAAATCTGGTAATGTATGTGAGCAAGTGACACTCAACCATTTGCTCCCAAAAGCTGTAGAATTGACAAAAATGGTTATTTGGATAAAATGGCTAAATGAAAATTTAAACAATTTGTCTGAACGTCCATTTGTTTCTGTTTTCCAGTGTTTGGGATCACATGGTCCACTGTCATGCAGGGGGAGGGGGGGGGGGGGCGTTTGAACGCCCAGGACAGCCCCCCACCCCGCTCAATGACTATGTCATTTTGACATAGTCATTGACAGCATGCCAAAACCACATTACATTCAACAGTAGTAATAGAGTTATAAGGAATTAACCAAGGCAAACATACCCTCATAAGGCGAATACTCACACCTCCATGTAATCACACCCCCTGAGGAAGTAACACCTAGTGTGATTAAACACTTTGGAACACTTCTATTTCATCCACAATCCCCAAGTACCGGTGCTCAGCAACCTAGAGAGCTACAGTAGCTTTCAGTAAGAAAACAGTACACTGTACACAGTGTAGTGTATGGGCGTCACTCCGGTCACAGTATTGATTCGCCCATACAGTAGAGTGATGCTCTGTGTACTGTATTTTACTTTCTGTACTGAACCGCCTAACAATAAACTGTTTTTAAACTGTAGTTGTTCTCTAATACTTGCACCCACACCAAAATTGGCATCATCCTAACATCTTGAAAGAGCACAGTAACATAGACCATTTGTTGCGTAATAATCATCTAACCTATTTAGTGTGCAATATTCTGTCGCTGTAACACCTGATATGCTGCTATTTCTGTTGAAGGTACAATTCATCTGGTTCCTTACAACACACACCTTAGAATTTATTGTCCATCACACAAATTGTTTTCTCTATTAAGGGATACTCTAATTTATTTGTTTTTGGACGCATGTTATTTTATCTCCATCGGATCAACATTAATGACCTGTGGGCACAGGACAGAAGTCTATATATACACCTGTACATTCCATACAGTACATTTGTAAGGACTACAGTTTTTTTCTGACTTTTTGGGGGTTTATGATTTGCCTTCTGTCCATCTGTGAAATTCCTATCCACATAGTTATGCTTGATTTAATATACTGTATACGTGACCTGGCACATCGACTATTGGCATTGCAAATAGATTGCACTATGAGTGATTTGTATGTACCGGATCTCCCTTACCCCATACTTTCCTGATCTTTGGTTAATAAACCTTCCCATTTCTTAACTCCCCAATTTGCTAACTAGAAAGAGATTTAATAGAATGATATTTAAAAAAAAAATTGCAATATTAATATTATTACTTATTATTTTCTTTTAAAGCAATACAATTTCACTAAGACATTGGATCACTTTACACATCACATAAAATAAATGTGAATATAGCTGCTCTCATAAGAGAACCATACAGTAACATAGTTCTCCTGACAGAATTCACATTTCAGAAACATCTACACCTATTTAGTGCTGAGGTAAAGGGTGCATGCAATACAGATAGAAGAACAGATGTGTATAACCACACAAGTGTGGGGAAGTATTCCAGGTCATTACAGAGCTAAAGTAAAGTAAAATGTAGCAGCATGAATGGGTAAATAGATATGGAGGAAAGGGAAGAAAACACAAGTAAACTGTGGAGCAGTCATGTGGGAACAAATTTATTGGAGCGCACACATGCGAGCTAGGTTGTGTACAACCTCTATCACCTCCTGAGGATAAGCCTGAGAAACTGTAACAGTGGTTGTATAAACTAGGAGAGAGACAAGTCAGAGGTATGCATCACCAAGATCTACAGTTGATGTAGAAGTGTGTGGACTCTGGGATGAGGTTTAGCTATTTTCGCCCTGCCAGCCAGATGTCTGCACAAATATAATCCCTAAAAGTCACTGCTGGTACTGATGTAGCTACGGTCATCGTGGTTACAAAGCGTGCGCATTGGCACTCCCAGCGTGCCTAGTCACAGCCGCGCCGTGCCATGCTGGGCTGTGACATTTGCCACTTAATACAATGTTAATGGCCGCAGGTGCGGCTAAAATGCATGCACATGTTGGTATGCGTGCGCATCGTGGTAACTGAGTCGCATGCACACTTAGTCGCAGCCACGATGAGCCTGGCTACATCTGTACCTCAACATGGGTTAAGTAAATCACCTAGGAGAATAGTAGGTGATTATTAAGATGTACAATGCAAAAATTCAATAAACGCCAGGGGTTCATCATGCAGTAAAACATTCTATGAATAAGTGGCTGTAGGACTTTTTTCCGTGTGATTCTTAAATCCAGTCTCTATCAGACTTCCAACTCATTGCAAAAGAACAACTTTGGTGTCTCATGAAGATTGGCTAAAGCGCACTAAAAGACTATGGGCGGGATTCAATTATTTTCACCCCTTTCCACACTCGTTCTGTTTCTGCCCTCAGGGACGTTGTATCATTATTTCAGCTCGCTACCCCTGGGGTAGCAAGGCACCCAACCCTTTACACAGTAAACCTGATTACTATGGGCGCAATATGTATCAATAATAATATAATAATAGTAGTAGTAATAATAATAATAATAATAATGGTACAGTACAATAGTTTACAATTCATTGACAGCCAGAATTACACATAATGCACTTAATTCTGGCTGTCAATGAAATGTCAAATAGTGTACTATTCAGTATTTGTAAAAAAAAAAAAAAAGACAAATTAAAAAATAATGTAAAAAAAATAAAAAATAAAAAAAAAATATATATATATATATATATATATATATATATATACTTATGTATATCACCTTTTAAAGATTAATATCCCTGAGAAAGTCCCCTTTTAGGTATGAAACACATAGGGTTCTGGTGCCATATCTAACCACCACGGTTTAAGTCCCTGGAATCGAGCTCACACCCAAAAGGATGTTGACAGTATACATTTCCAACTATTCTGAAGTGGCATTACTATGACACCTTTTTTTATAAATAATGTAAGCTACTTTTATATACAATTTAAAAAAATATCTCTACTAATAAGTGGCCATTGGTCCTTTATGCCGAGTTCCTTCAAAAATTGTGTGCAAGTGTACCTAGAAGAATTGATGCTGTTTTGAAGGCAAAGGGTGGTCACACTAAATATTGATTTGATTTAGATTTCTCTTCTGTTCATTCACTTTGTATTTTGATAATTGATAAAAAATAAACTATTAACACTTATATTTTGGAAAGCATTCTATTTTGCAGCACACACACAAAAAAAAACTTTGATAAACTCACCTCTACCACGTCTGCTGATGTCACTATCGTATCCTTCAATAAGTTCTCCAGGGCAGCTTTCAGTTGCACTTACTGTACCTCCTCGATCACTGCCAAGACTGGTTAGACTACCAGATAATCCACCAAAATGGTTCCTATTGCTACTGATTGGAATCAGAGTAGGCTCAGTACTTGACACTGGGGAAAAAACCCAAAAACAAATACAGTAGTGTTTAATAAATAATGAAGCTTGTACTTATTTATTTTATTTATTTATTTCTGTATTAACAGTGTCTTATACAGCGCAGCATATTCCGTTGCGCTTTACAATTGGAACAACAGTGATAACACAAATCCGGGTAATAACAGACAGACATAGAGGTACAGTAGGAAGGTCCTGCTTGCAAGCTTAAAAGTTTATTCTCTCTAAAATATACCCTTTAAGTTGTATGTGCCAGCAACTGGACTAAATTGTTTAAAAAAGCCTTAATTCTGCCCTATACTACAGAGGGGCCTATTCATTATAACTAATAAATAAAGTCACTGCTAGTTATCAGATGAAGTACTCGCTACTTTCATAAATTCACCACTGATAAATCAATTCTGCGCTGGCAAAAAATTCAGTGAATAAATAATCCTGCATTGGTGAAAACACTGCTGCTCTAAAACACACACACACACACACACACACACACACACACACACACACACACACACACTAGCTGAATACCCGTGATTCCTATGGAATTTCAAGTATTTCCGTGCATATAACTTTAATTTTGAAGGACTTCCTGGTAAACTAATGAGACTTACAACAGAACATGCTCCGCCCAATCTTTGTCAGGTATTGATGGTGTCAAAAGGCTGGCGCGTGGGAAAATAATCCGCCTCCTTCTCTGCCCTGACCCGTCTCTGATGCTATCCTGCTCAGTACTGTAAATGCTGGGACGGCAGGCAAAGCTCCGCCCGCTGTATGTTAAATATGTAAGGTTTGCAGGGATAGGCTGACTCTATTCCAAAGGGCCCTAGGTCTCCTTGCTTAGCTTCTCACTCTCCTTAGGGCTCCTCCTTTGAAGTAAAAAGGTAAAAATTCTTGCACAACACTTAAGGTTACTTGGAGACCTGTCAGCACCCATTACATAAAGCACCCTCTACGCAACTGCTTGATAATAATAAGTTGCCGACTATCAAGCTTTACTTCAAGAGTCAAAATATCTCTCTCTCTCCTTTCCTCCTATTGCTCTCTGAGAGGTTTGCAATGTTTGTGCAGCCTTATGGTCCAGGAGATTTTGTTATGAGTCAGTGGTATTTGCCTTTCATATATATAGATTTCATATATAAGTACTTAACCAACTTATTTCCAATCAGGAGAAGATAGTATCTCAGTTATCAGAGGTTAACCTGTCACTTGAACTAAACGTTGCCAAACCTCTTACAGAGCAATAGGAGGAAAGGAGGCATAGATATTTTGACTCTTAAATGCATTAAAGGAAAGCTTGATAGTCAGCAACTGCTTATCTGCTGTGTAAAGGGTACCGACAGCTCTCCCAGTCACCTTAAGTGTTGTGTGAAAAGCTAAGCAAGGAGACTTAGGGCCCTTTGAATAGAGTCAGCCTATCCCTTACTTCAGGCATTCCCAACCATGGTCCTCAAGGCACACCAACAGTGCAGGTTTTAGTGATATCCAGGATGCAGCACAGATGGTTAAATCAAAATAACAGAGCTACTAATTAAGTCACCTGTGCTGAAGCCTGGATATCACTTAAAACCTGCACTGTTGGTGTGCCTTGAGGACCGTGGTTGGGAATGGCTGCCTTACATATTTAACATACAGTGGGCAGAGCTTGGCCTATCATCCCAGCATTTACAGCACTGAGCAGGGCAGCATCAGAGGCGGGACGAGGCAATGAAGGAAGTGGATTATTCTACTCAGCACCAGCCTTTTCCAGGGAAGGCTTGTCCGGAGGTGTGGCCTGACAAAGATTGGAAGCGACGGGTGGAGCATGCCCTGCTGTAAGTCTAATTAGTTTACCAGGTAGTACTTCAAAATTAAAGTAATACGTACGGAAATACTTGAAATTCCGTAGTGAAGTACGGGTATTCAGCTAGTACTGCATATAGATATATAGATATATATATATATATATAGTTGTGCTCATAAGTTTACATACCCTAGCAGAATTTGTGATTTTCTAGCCATTTGTCAGAGAATATGAATGATAAGTCACAAACTTTTCTTTCACTCATGGTTAGTGTTTGGGTGAAGCCATTTATTGTCAAACAATTGTGTTTACTCTTTTTAAATCATAAAGACAACAGAAACCACCCAAATGACCCTGATCAAATGTTTACATACCCTGGAGATTTTGGCCTGATAACATGCACACAAGTTGACATAAACGGGTTTGAATGGCTACTAAAGGTAACTATCCTCACCTGTGATCGGTTTGCTTGTAATCAGTGTGTGTGTATAAAAGGTCAGTGAGTTTCTGGACTCCTGAAAGACCCTTTCATCTTTCATCCAGTGCTGCACTGACGTGTCTGGATTCTGAGTCATGGGGAAAGCAAAAGAATTGTCAAAGGATCTGCGGGAAAAAGTACTTGAACTGTATAAAACAGGAAAGGGATATAAAAAGATATCCAAGCAATTGAGAATGCCAATCAGCAGTGTTCAAACTCTAATTAAGAAGTGGAAAATGAGGGATTCTGTGGAAACCAAATCACGGTCAGGTAGACCAACAAAAAATTCAGCCACAACTGCCAGGAAAATTGTTCGGGATGCAAAGAAAAATCCACAAATAACTTCAGCTGAAATACAGGACTCTCTGAAAAAAAGTGGTGTGGTTGTTTCAAGATGCACAATAAGGAGGCATTTGAAGAAAAATGGGCTGCATGGTCGAGTCGCCAGAAGAAAGCCATTACTACGCAAATGCCACAAAGCATCCCGCTTACAATACTCCAAACAACACAGAGACAAGCCTCAAACCTTCTGGAACAAAGTCATTTGGAGTGATGAGACCAAAATTTAACTTTTTGGCCACAACCATAAACGTTAAATTTGGAGAGGAGTCAACAAGGCCTATGATGAAAGGTACACAATTCCTACTGTGAAACATGGAGGTGGATCACTGATGTTTTGGGGATGTGTGAGCTACAAAGGCACTGGAAACTTGGTCAAAATTGATGGCAAGATGAATGCAGCATGTTATCAGAAAATACTAGAGATGAGCGGGTTCGGTTTCTCTGAATCCGAACCCGCACGAACTTCAGGTTTTTTTTCACGGGTCCGAGCGACTCGGATCTTCCCGCCTTGCTCGGTTAACCCGAGCGCGCCCGAACGTCATCATGACGCTGTCGGATTCTCGCGAGACTCGGATTCTATATAAGGAGCCGCGCGTCGCCGCCATTTTCACACGTGCATTGAGATTGATAGGGAGAGGACGTGGCTGGCGTCCTCTCCATTTAGATTAGGAGAGAGAGAGAGAGAGATTGACCTGAGGCTGATACTGTAGAAGAGAGTGCAGAGTTTAGTGACTGACCACAGTGACCACCAGCAGTGCAGTTGTTTTATTTAATATATCCGTTCTCTGCCTGAAAAAAACGGTACACACAGTGACTCAGTCACATACCATATCTGTGTGCACTGCTCAGCCCAGTGTGCTGCATGCCTGCATCATCTATGTATATATTATATATCTGACTGTGCTCAGCTCACACAGCTTATAATTGTGGGGGAGACTGGGGAGCACTGCAGTGCCAGTTATAGGTTATAGCAGGAGCCAGGAGTACAAGACAGTCACATACCATATCTGTGTGCACTGCTCAGCCCAGTGTGCTGCATCATCTATGTATATATATTATATATCTGACTGTGCTCAGCTCACACAGCTTATAATTGTGGGGGAGACTGGGGAGCACTGCAGTGCCAGTTATAGGTTATAGCAGGAGCCAGGAGTACATATTATATTAAAATTAAACAGTGCACACTTTTGCTGCAGGAGTGCCACTGCCAGTGTGACTGACCAGTGACCTGACCACACTGACCACCAGTATAGTTAGTAGTATACTATATTGTGATTGCCTGAAAAAGTTAAACACTCGTCGTGTGACTTCACTTGTGTGGTGTTTTTTTTTTTATTCTATAAAAAACTCATTCTGCTGACAGACAGTGTCCAGCAGGTCCGTCATTATATAATATATATACCTGTCCGGCTGCAGTAGTGATATATATATATTTTTTATATCATTATTTATCATCCAGTCGCAGCAGACACAGTACGGTAGTTCACGGCTGTAGCTACCTCTGTGTCGGCACTCGGCAGTCCATCCATAATTGTATACCACCTACCCGTGGGTTTTTTTTCTTTCTTCTTTATACATACATACTACTACATCTCTTTATCAACCAGTCTATATTAGCAGCAGACACAGTACAGTACGGTAGTTCACGGCTGTGGCTACCTCTGTGTCGGCACTCGGCAGTCCGTCCATAATTGTATACCACCTAACCGTGGTTTTTTTTTCTTTCTTCTTTATACATACATACTACGACATCTCTTTATCAACCAGTCTATATTAGCAGCAGACACAGTACAGTACGGTAGTTCACGGCTGTGGCTACCTCTGTGTCGGCACTCGGCAGTCCGTCCATAATTGTATACCACCTAACCGTGGTTTTTTTTTCTTTCTTCTTCATACATACATACTACGACATCTCTTTATCAACCAGTCTATATTAGCAGCAGACACAGTACAGTACGGTAGTTCACGGCTGTGGCTACCTCTGTGTCGGCACTCGGCAGTCCGTCCATAATTGTATACCACCTAACCGTGGTTTTTTTTTCTTTCTTCTTCATACATACATACTACGACATCTCTTTATCAACCAGTCTATATTAGCAGCAGACACAGTACAGTACGGTAGTTCACGGCTGTGGCTACCTCTGTGTCGGCACTCGGCAGTCCGTCCATAATTGTATACCACCTACCCGTGGTTTTTTTTTCTTTCTTCTTTATACATACATACTACTACATCTCTTTATCAACCAGTCTATATTAGCAGCAGACACAGTACAGTACGGTAGTTCACGGCTGTGGCTACCTCTGTGTCGGCACTCGGCAGTCCGTCCATAATTGTATACCACCTACCCGTGGTTTTTTTTTCTTTCTTCTTCATACATACATACTACGACATCTCTTTATCAACCAGTCTATATTAGCAGCAGACACAGTACAGTACGGTAGTTCACGGCTGTGGCTACCTCTGTGTCGGCACTCGGCAGTCCGTCCATAATTGTATACCACCTAACCGTGGTTTTTTTTTCTTTCTTCTTCATACATACATACTACGACATCTCTTTATCAACCAGTCTATATTAGCAGCAGACACAGTACGGTAGTTCACGGCTGTAGCTACCTCTGTGTCGGCACTCGGCAGTCCGTCCATAAATGTATACTAGTATCCATCCATCTCCATTGTTTACCTGAGGTGCCTTTTAGTTGTGCCTATTAAAATATGGAGAACAAAAATGTTGAGGTTCCAAAATTAGGGAAAGATCAAGATCCACTTCCACCTCGTGCTGAAGCTGCTGCCACTAGTCATGGCCGAGACGATGAAATGCCAGCAACGTCGTCTGCCAAGGCCGATGCCCAATGTCATAGTACAGAGCATGTCAAATCCAAAACACCAAATATCAGTAAAAAAAGGACTCCAAAACCTAAAATAAAATTGTCGGAGGAGAAGCGTAAACTTGCCAATATGCCATTTACCACACGGAGTGGCAAGGAACGGCTGAGGCCCTGGCCTATGTTCATGGCTAGTGGTTCAGCTTCACATGAGGATGGAGGCACTCAGCCTCTCGCTAGAAAAATTAAAAGACTCAAGCTGGCAAAAGCAGTAGCACCGCAAAGAACTGTGCGTTCTTCGAAATCCCAAATCCACAAGGAGAGTCCAATTGTGTCGGTTGCGATGCCTGACCTTCCCAACACTGGACGTGAAGAGCATGCGCCTTCCACCATTTGCACGCCCCCTGCAAGTGCTGGAAGGAGCACCCGCAGTCCAGTTCCTGATAGTCAGATTGAAGATGTCAGTGTTGAAGTACACCAGGATGAGGAGGATATGGGTGTTGCTGGCGCTGGGGAGGAAATTGACCAGGAGGATTCTGATGGTGAGGTGGTTTGTTTAAGTCAGGCACCCGGGGAGACACCTGTTGTCCGTGGGAGGAATATGGCCGTTGACATGCCTGGTGAAAATACCAAAAAAATCAGCTCTTCGGTGTGGAACTATTTCAACAGAAATGCGGACAACAGGTGTCAAGCCGTGTGTTCCCTTTGTCAAGCTGTAATAAGTAGGGGTAAGGACGTTAACCACCTCGGAACATCCTCCCTTATACGTCACCTGCAGCGCATTCATAATAAGTCAGTGACAAGTTCAAAAACTTTGGGTGACAGCGGAAGCAGTCCACTGACCAGTAAATCCCTTCCTCTTGTAACCAAGCTCACGCAAACCACCCCACCAACTCCCTCAGTGTCAATTTCCTCCTTCCCCAGGAATGCCAATAGTCCTGCAGGCAATGTCACTGGCAATTCTGACGAGTCCTCTCCTGCCTGGGATTCCTCCGATGCATCCTTGCGTGTAACGCCTACTGCTGCTGGCGCTGCTGTTGTTGCTGCTGGGAGTCGATGGTCATCCCAGAGGGGAAGTCGTAAGCCCACTTGTACTACTTCCAGTAAGCAATTGACTGTTCAACAGTCCTTTGCGAGGAAGATGAAATATCACAGCAGTCATCCTGCTGCAAAGCGGATAACTGAGGCCTTGACAACTATGTTGGTGTTAGACGTGCGTCCGGTATCCGCCGTTAGTTCACAGGGAACTAGACAATTTATTGAGGCAGTGTGCCCCCGTTACCAAATACCATCTAGGTTCCACTTCTCTAGGCAGGCGATACCGAGAATGTACACGGACGTCAGAAAAAGACTCACCAGTGTCCTAAAAAATGCAGTTGTACCCAATGTCCACTTAACCACGGACATGTGGACAAGTGGAGCAGGGCAGGGTCAGGACTATATGACTGTGACAGCCCACTGGGTAGATGTATGGACTCCCGCCGCAAGAACAGCAGCGGCGGCACCAGTAGCAGCATCTCGCAAACGCCAACTCTTTCCTAGGCAGGCTACGCTTTGTATCACCGGTTTCCAGAATACGCACACAGCTGAAAACCTCTTACGGCAACTGAGGAAGATCATCGCGGAATGGCTTACCCCAATTGGACTCTCCTGTGGATTTGTGGCATCGGACAACGCCAGCAATATTGTGTGTGCATTAAATATGGGCAAATTCCAGCACGTCCCATGTTTTGCACATACCTTGAATTTGGTGGTGCAGAATTATTTAAAAAACGACAGGGGCGTGCAAGAGATGCTGTCGGTGGCCAGAAAAATTGCGGGACACTTTCGGCGTACAGGCACCACGTACAGAAGACTGGAGCACCACCAAAAACTACTGAACCTGCCCTGCCATCATCTGAAGCAAGAAGTGGTAACGAGGTGGAATTCAACCCTCTATATGCTTCAGAGGTTGGAGGAGCAGCAAAAGGCCATTCAAGCCTATACAATTGAGCACGATATAGGAGGTGGAATGCACCTGTCTCAAGCGCAGTGGAGAATGATTTCAACGTTGTGCAAGGTTCTGATGCCCTTTGAACTTGCCACACGTGAAGTCAGTTCAGACACTGCCAGCCTGAGTCAGGTCATTCCCCTCATCAGGCTT